>NC_057790.1:3232671-3879205 GCF_014905175.1 Aphidius gifuensis | reverse complement strand
CTAAAATTCACCAAAATAATTATTAATATTACTTTGAAAAAAAAAATATTTATATGTATAAGTAGTGGCTTTTAATTATTAGAAAATTGATTTACCTTTTTAGACGAAAATATTAAAAATAAAAATTGATGTAAAATAAATGTATAAAAAAATTATAAAAAGTAAATATGGATTTTATTTAAATGACTTGATATTTTAATTTTTATTATGCGTAATATATTTTAGTTATTATCATTGGTATATGATAATTGATTCAAAATTGCATAAAGCAACGTCAGAATAAAGTTGTTTAGTATACAAGAAGTTGAAACGAGAATTTGATGTGAGACACATTGGATTACTAGATTGTGTTTTTAGATGCTTGTAACAATAAAACTTGAGAGAAGATGCAGTGCAACTCTCATTATTCACAAAACAACAAAGCAACTCAGGTACACAAACTTGTTACAAAATAAATCAACAATAGTTTAAAAAAAAAATCAAACAAACAAACGTTAAAATTCAAATGTTTATTTGATTATAAAAATTTAAATGTAAACTCAATTGCTTTGAAATTTATATTTTTTTTTTTGTTATTATTATTTGAATCATGTGGCAAGTGTAAAACTTATCGCCAGCTTGTTGAATCAATTTTTATTTATCACCGATTCAGATGGTAAATTTCAAAATAATCTAAAAATCATTATTTTAAAATTTATCATAAATTTTATTATAAAATACTTGAATATTTATTGAATTTAAGTTTACAAAAATTCTACATCAAAGTCAAGATGGATTATTGAATTTTTTGTATTTTAAAATGACAAAAAATATATAAAATGAAAAAAAATGTAGAAAATCATAAAAAATGGTTTTGAAAATAAAGTAAAAAAAATATAATAATAATAAAATATAGTTTTAAGGGGAGGATTTAGTATATGTATCTCAACAATGCACAGTGAAGAATGAAAAACGGTAATCCCGGGTCCAAAACGTGAGTTGGAATACGAGCAAGGACTTTCCACAAACACTCGTGAGTCTCAGTATTTTTTTTTTATTTTATTTTTTTTATTTATTAGTTTTATTTTAACATTTTTTTTTTATATGGAACACTCTGCTTCATCTAGTTCTTTTATTTATTTATTTATTCATATTTATATATTCATTTATTGTTTTCTATTTTTTTTTTCCCTGCATATTTATATTATTGTGTTTTTGTATTATTTATTTCATATATTTTCGCCAATTTACTTTTAAATTCTCATGTAACTTTTAATTTTCAATCGTAAGTTATTAATTTTTTTTTTGCTTTATTTTTAATTTCATAATTGTGCACACTGCTATTATTTATTTCGTAAGATTATAATGATATTGAGATCTGCTTGTGTTTGATTTGGTCACTTACCTTTTGTCAGAAAAATAATACCTATTTATTCCAAAAGTTTGTGTTGTTTATTATATTTTTTTTTTTTTATTAAATCAATTCAATATGATTAATGATGATAAAATGTATTTATTTTTTTTTTGTTCCTGAGAAAGCAAGTGCTTTGTTAGACAAGGATATAAATTATTAAAATGGCTGCTATTTTTCCTGCAAGTAGTATGAATAAAAATGAAAAACATTTGATGAATTTTTTAAAATTTATTTTACGATGGTGTCGACAATGTAATTTATATTTTAAATGAATTTAATTATTTTTTAAATTTATTTATATTACCAATGATTATATAAATTAATTTTTTATTTTCTCCGAATTTTTTTTTATATGAGTTTGATTGTATTCAAAGAAAATCGATTTGTCATAAACACAGAATTTTATTTTTCACGCATGTGTGCACTATATTGGCATACTTATTTCATTCTATATATAACAAGTATATATTTGATGGACGCAATGATGAAAATTTCGAGAAAACAAATCAACAAAATGGATTATACTGAGAATAAAAAAAATAATAAAATTTTCATACTCATGATATAAAAATGAAATTTTTAATTTATCAAATGCTTGATTTATTATAAATAAAAAAAAATAAATCATTCTGTCATTTAATTATTTTTAAAAATATATAAAATGAATGAAATAAAATTTTTTTAATATTCATTAAGTGATTGTTAAAAAATGTAATTTATAAATTGAAAAAAAAAAATATTTTTTTTCCAATAAATTATTGTTATAATCAATTTTTAATTTATTAAAAAATCATAAATATATTGTATTTTCATTTTAGGTGATTTTAAAAACCTTTTTTAGTTGAAAGATAAAATTGTAAATTCAGTTGAACTAGTTTTTTTTTTTGTAATTTTAAATATTTTTTAAATACACAGTAGAAATAGTCAATAATTGGTCAGACGAATATGTCTTATTGATTTTTTTCCGTATCTCAAACGTAAGTCAAACGTAAATTTAATTTTTTATTTTTTTCTTTAACCAAACATTTGATTTTTTTTTTTCCTTTCTCACTTGGTATATTTTTCATTTCTCTAAAATTCAACCAAGCATTCTTAAAATTCTACTGCGTCTTGTCACGCGATTCAAGTGTGCTCATTTTTTAAATTTTTTTTTACACTAAACAACGCTTTAAGCTAAATTAATTTATCGTCAATCATCAATTTAATCAATGAATCACGCCTATTGTTGTCGACATTTTATCAATAAATAAAATAAACAATTGTTTGACAGATAAACAATGAAAGAAAAAAAAACAAACCTAACAAAAGTAAAAAAGAAGAAAAAACCTTATTAAATTTTAATTTATTTTTTCATTTTATTTTCTTTGCCTGATTTATTTTCTGATCAATTTTTTTATGCATCTACCGTTTTCTTTTTTTATTGCAATCAAAGCCAAGTATTTTATCACTGTCAATGAAATCCAAACAAAGCTTTAACTCGAAAGAATTAATTGGTAATACGATACAAATATATAAAAATAAAAAATAACAAAACTATTTGATACCATTGATTAAAAATAATAAAAAAAAAAATCATTACTATATTTAATTTGTGTGACTTAATTGACAAAGCTTTGATACAAAAGAAAAATAAAAAAAAGCTCTATTAAAAGATTAATTGAATGATTAAAAAAAAAATTAATTATATTGACTTTAAAATAATATTTAAATAAATTAATAATTATTAGTTTAAATATTATTATTGTATTTAAAAATTTAATTACTATGATTAATAAAATTCTTTATAAATATTTTTATCATCGGATCAATTATTTTAAATTCTATCGGTATTTTAATTAAAATTTTCCTGCAATTATTTAAAAATACACTGTTAAATATGGAATTAAAAAAAATAATAAAATTATTATTGTTATTATTTAAATAATATTTTAAATATATATTTTTTTTGTATATAAATTTTCACAACCAATTTATTTATTTAGATTTAATTTAAATAAAAGAAGCTTAATAAAAATCAAATAATAATTGCTTAAAAAAATTTCAAAAAAAAAGCATTATATTTTCTCTCTTTCTCAATATCATCAATTATGATGAACGGATATATCCTCACGCTCCATTTTTTTTGTACTCTCTCTTTTTTTTTTAGCACAAAATATTTGGAGTGATCTCATGGGCAACTTGATGATATGATACCTACTGACGTATTTTGAACCTTCAAGAAACTCATGATAAAATTATCGATAACATCAAGTCATCTTGCGCGTTAATCGCTGTGAAGTTTTATCCGTATAATTTATATATATATTTTATTTTGATGATTAATTGATGTAACCACTGAGTCATTAGTTGGAGAAAAATCAACGATAAAATTATTGACATTCAAAAAATTATACATAACATAATGATCACAGGAAGCTGAGTAACTGATTTTTATTTTTAAATATATTATTATTCAGAGCACATTTTATTTAAAAATCTAAATGTAAAATCAGTTTATACTTGCATCAATCTAAAAGCATCGATTGACTGTAAAACCACATGACTTTGCAGAATAAAACAATACAAAAAAAAATGAACAGGAGTCAATCATCCAGTACCATGCAATTGAATAGATTTTTTTAAAATAAATAAATAAACTGTCTGTGTTTTTATTCAAAATAAGCTCAAAAAATTTATCATCAAAGTAAGTTGTGAATTGATTTTTAAAATTCTTTTTTTATCTTGAATTAGTTCAATGCATTGAACTGAATCATCTGACTACTGGTCAAATCACTCATGCAGTATAAATCACTGAACACTCATATGCTTCTAAACACTATAAATACCACTCTCTAATTTTTATCTTTCCAATTTTCATTATTTCTCATTTTTTCTAATTATCAATTTTTGATTTATTTTTTTTTCTACTTGTATAAAATTATTTATTCTTTCTTTGTTTTTGTAATAAAAATTTCATAAAAAAAAAAAAAAAACAAAAAGACACTTATTCCCAGAGAAAAAATAATATTTTTATTTGCTTTTATTTTTCATATTACCAGAACAAAGAGTAATGACTATTTTTTTTCTATTTTCAGCTTCCTACGACCAACAAAAAAATATTTATATTTTTTATTTTGTTTTTCTTATAATACATAATCTACAATTTTTTTTTTTTGGATGTTGGATAAAAATAATCGTGTAATGTAAACACAATAGAAAGGATAATTGGTTATTTTATTGGATTTTTTTTTTCTTTATTCTGGTTAATGGTAGTTTTAAATGAATAAAATAAAGGTTTATATATATTCAATGGAATCAATTTGATTTTTATATCAAAACTACTTGATTTTGTTTTTTTTTTTTTACCTATTGGTGGTCTAATAATTTATAGCTGGGACACACCTATACATTTTACATAAACATTTAGAAAAAAGTTTATTATTTTATTTGCCAAAAAAAAAAAAAAAATTATAACTAACACTCACACATTCATACAAACATACAGATAGAGACTTTCAAAGAATATTGACAATATTGATGTGATATATAAAAAATTACTCTTGAGTGAATCATGAGATAAATGAACTGGGAAAAGTTTGACGATGGATAAAAGGATTTTATTTTTATATGAATTTATTTTTTTTTTATTTTGGAATGATAAAAAAAATAATTAAAATAAAATTGAATTTTAGAAACGACAGAAGTTGAAAGTTCAATACCTATTAGTGGAACAGCGTCCGACGTTGTCGGCATGCTCTCAGCAACGAGGTTCAAGAAGACTGTCAGCGACAGTAGAATGGTTACTCCTGTGAATACCGAAATTATTGTATAATTCACATCTGATAGCAATTAATGCATTATTTTAATAATCGCCTTTGATTTTGTGGACTTGATTTATTTTTTATTATATATTATATATTATTTTTCTTCTTGCGATATTATCACTTCTTCATCTTCTTCAATTTTCATTATATTTATATCAAATAATTTTTGATATTTATAATAATAATAATTATTTTTTATATTCTTGAAATCAATTATCTGATTGATGAGAATCTATTTTATTAAAATAGATTTTATTTGAAGATGGTGCTATGTATGTTATTGATGACGTTGATGAATATATTTTTAATTTTTGTTTATGTAGATTAAAGATGAATTTTTGTTTTGTTTTTTTTTTCAAAAATGTCTATTAGAGGTTTTAAAAACGATATAATATATCAATGTATAATTATATAAATAAATGTAAACACACATTCAAACACACACACACATTTATACACAAATAAATTTACATATGGATATTTATTTATTCGAAATATTCTGTTTGCTTGCTTCAGTTTGATATTGCGGAGTATCATGGTGACCAAACGAAGGATTTATGATGAATTTAACTACAAAGAGTTACTGTGTTTATTTTCAAACATAATTATTTAATTTTTTTCATTTTTATTTTTACTGTTGAATGGTTATTTTTTTAGTATTGAATTTTTCTTCTGCTGATATATATTTTCAAGCTTTTTGTATTTTTGAAAATATAAATTCTCATCAAATTATCAGCTAATGATGTATAAATATTATTTTATTTATGTATGAAAATGAGAATGAAATTATATTAAATAAACCAAACGGAAATTAATTTACCAGTTATAATAATTAATTGTACAATGATTGTGTAAAAGAAAAAAAATGAAATAAATTAATGTAAATTGAATACGACAAATTGAAATCAAATTAATAATGATAATTTAAAAATATTGTTTTTTTACTAATTAATTTTAGACTAGTTTGAGTGTTTTTTTTTTTTATAACTTTCATAACATTTATCAAGTATTTAATTAGAATTCTCATAGTCAAATGATTTTACTAAAGTTTGGATTTGCCTTTAAAGTAAAGATCTTGTGACCCTCCACGACAGTCTATATATAGTTGGTTGGAAAATTTAACATGTTCATAGATAAGAGAATATAAATGTAAATTGTCTAGTGTATGAGTTTGAGGATGTGTGTGTGTATTTGTATTGTTTCATTTGTATGTAGTGGTTTGACAAACCGAATGTAGAATGTAATTTAAGAGAAGAACAATTGGTTTAAAAAGAGAGAGAGTACATCTACACAATTTAAATGGTTTATGAATAAAATAAAGTTTTTAATAACTCCATGTTCAACGTTAAAATAAATACTGTCGTATGAGAATTTCAAGGGTAAGTAAAATTTACAAAAATAAAAAAAAAAAGAATTTGTATATTTTTTTGCAAATAAAATAATAAAAATAATGAAAAAATATCTTTATCTTTCGTTGCAAAGTATAACCATGTATCTGTCACTTTGTGAAAGCTTGTATAAACTTGATAAAATATAAAAAAATAAAAAAAAAAGTGAAAGGTTACATGAAAAGCTTAGTAACCATGTTTTTTATTTACAGTGACATGAACTTAAACTGTTATTGAAATTCCAATCTTGTCTTATGTCAAAAAATGTCAATTTTCACTCGTTTATTATTTGAAATTCTTAAAAAAAATAATATTTAGAGTTTATAAAAATTTATAAATAATTATTATATAATAGTTTTTAATATTTTTTTATGAAATTTTTCAAGCTTTATAGTGAAACTATTTTATTATCGTTAAAGTTTAGAGACATATTTAAGTCACATGTTGACTTGAAAAACAAATTTTTTGCTAAATTACTTGACATTCTATGGAATTTAAAAGTATTTTATCACTGTTGTCTTGTCTTGATGTTGAATTTGTTGAAATATTTTCCAATTAAGTGTTCTAAATTTCATGTTTCATCATTTAATTTTCTTGAACCACAAAGATTTGGTTAATTTGTTGAACCAAATTAAGGATACTATAGGACTAAATTTGAGCTTTGCCTTATTGAGTTTGCTATACTTGAGATTTGAAATTAGCTAAATTAATAGATACCATAAATAATCTTGCACAGATATCTCAATTTTACTTGTAAATAAATATTTAAATTGTTTTTCATAGAATTTATCTCTTGTCATTTGATTGAATGTAAAAATTCAATTGATTGTAATATAAATTTTTCTTCGTTAATCGAACATATGTTTGAAAAAAATATTAAACAATTATATATTGACTTAATCAAGTAAACGATAGTTTAGATAATTTACTAAACTTTGTAATATATTAATGAGGTATATTCTAAGCTATCACTATTCTCAATGATGATGACGTACATGCAGAACAAGTTATAAATGAAATTGGATTATAGTTAGTTACTCGTTGTTACCATATAACATTATTCAACCCACACACAATTGTACAAGTTTCTTGAAATAGGATTCAGTTGAGTCAAAGTTACAAGAGCTTTACCATAGGTTACACTGTATATCTAATTAAATAAATAATATAAATAAAAATAATGTGGTCAGTTTGTAATGTTAGAAGACTTAATTGTCAAATGACATGCAACCTGACATTCTAATGCGATTTGATCTTTGCTAAATAACACTGTAAAACCATTTTAATTATTATTCGATTTTCAACAATATATACATTTGTAAAAGTAATTCAAAGAATTTCAAAGGTATTATTAAATTTCTTCGATAATCATTATCTTTCAAGTACCAAATTATCTTAATTTTCATTAAAATTTATCGGATTAAATTGATCACTTTTTAATATCTTTAAAAAAAGTTTAAAATTCATTTAATAAAAAATACTATTTAGAATTTTTAAGAATGTATAAATCAATGTTTTATTTATAATTAAAATAGACTGAAATTTTATTAGTAGAGTACTGATTTTTTTAATGATTTTACAGCAGTGATTCAATAAATTTATTTGCTCGTTTTTTTTATTTTTATTTTAACGAAAGTAATACAGTGTAAAGGTAATGACAGCAATTTAAATTTTACAGTTTCTGACTCCAATTTAAAAAGCAAGCAATTTTACTATATATGCTACAAAACATCTGGCACCACTACATTTGTGGTTAAACCAATCGACCACACAATATACAACAACATTAATAAATCACCTGTTCATATGTATACGTATTTATTTTTATTTTTGAATTTTTTAAATTATATATTCTACGAAAAACAAACCAGGTTTCGAGCTTGTTCCAGGAAATTGGCTCAATAATATGTTCAATTTTATTATAATTATTATTGTAAAATTGAATGAAATACCAAATGCTATTAACAATTCGATTGATAAATATAATCATAATATTGACTATATCAAATTACTCGTTTTTCAATTTCAATTTGAGGTTAATTTACATCAATTTTATTGATTCTATCTAAAATATAAATATCGTTTATTAAATTTTTTTTTTGTTATTAAAAATAATTCGTTTTTTTTTTTTTCAAATTTAAATTTAATTATTTTAGTAAATTGAATCAAATATTTTTCAAATAATTAATTAAAAAAAATATTGCAAAAAAGTTTATACAAAAATTGAGATACTTTTTTTTAACTTGAAATGTTTTTTTTTTTTTCAATTATTACAAGTTTAAAATGTAACTCGTTTGATGACTAGTAATTATCGTAAAAAAGTAAAATAATTGTAATCGTAAAATGTGTATATGAGTTTAAATGTCAAATAAAAAAAAAGCTGTAAATTTAAAACCAAGTGAATGTAGTGACACAAATAAAATGTGCTATGAAATGTATAAAGGTTTTATTTTTCCGTTTGGCCATTTTTTTTTTCATCTTCTCTTTTCAATTTTCATATATATTTTATTTTCAACAAATCCATTGATGTTTGTAAGATGTCTTCTGTGTTTTTACTGCCTCCAGTATATCTCATTTCTCAACAGCTTTTTAACGCATTGTTTTAATGTCCCTTAAATTATTTTTAGTTTTATTACATAAAAATTCATGAAAATTAAAATAATCATGAGACGTCATCATTATGATTTTTGCAAGACTTGTTCCAATTATCCTTGATGAATGAGAGAGACAAATTTTAATGGAAAAAAAATAAATAAAAATAAAAATTTCACACTGAGTAAAAAATTTTTTAAATTCTTGTGTGAATATTTTGAAATTCTCTGGCAATACGATGAAATAACAAAAAAAAAATATATATATATACCTCAGTATAAAGTATATTTATATAATAAAAATAAATAAAAATAAAAAAATAAATAAGAAGATAAGTTCAAGAAAAATTCAAATCACGTACGCATACGAATTTTACTTATTTCACATACATGTATGTCTCCACAAACATAAAAAAATATAATAATATTGAAAGAAAAATCAGATAATCATAAAAATAATAATAAAAATGATAACGAAACACATGTATACACTCAGAGAAAAAATACTTATTTTCTGATGTTATCATGATGTTAAATCCGATCCTGTTGCATAAAAACCCATTTGAAGAAAAAAAAGGAAAGAGAAAAGAAAAAGCTGTAGTTTGTATCAGACATATATCGCGAAATTTTACGAGCTTGAACGTAACACGAAATGAGTCTTCTCGTCTAGCATCAATCATTCTTGCTTACATATATTCGTGACAAGAATGTGTAGTTTTTCTATTTACTTTATACGCATATATACATTAATATAAATATACATCAGTGCAAAAGATGTCATATTATCTGCAAAGACATATATGCACACACACTTTAAAATTTAAAAACGAATTCATATCACTGAGTCACTTTGTATACAAATTACACGAATGAATAAATGTTAAAAAAAAAAAATTTATGATGAATATTTTTACGTCAATCGTCATCAATTGGTATTTAAAAATAAAAAAATTTCAATAGAATTATAGTTTAAATAAAAAAAAAGAAAAAAAAAACTATAAAATTCATCAATAAGTGAAAATATTTTTGTTGTTTTTGTTAATTTATATATTATTTTAATGTTGTTATAAATTTTTTATATAAAAAAATTAATTTGATTAATAAAAAAAAATTATTTGTGCCTAGAAAAATTATTAGGGTATAACATTGATTGAGTCATTTTTTAAACTTTATATATTTAATTTTTGTTAATAATTTTTTAAAATAAATTAGATTAAAAAATGACTCAAATTTATCAATGAAATAAAATGCATATAAAAATATATCAATTATATATGATAAGTCAGATAAAGTGGTTTTGTTGCGCTTTAAATTGTAAAAATAAATTTAAAAAAATTTTATCAAGCAAAATTTATGATGTACATGCAGAATATGATGAATTACATTACCTAGAGTGAGTTTTTCTCCGGAATCAGGTGGTAAAGTGAAACCAAGTAATGCCATACTTGATATGAGTACACATGGTACAATGAGATTGAAAAAATAGTACAACGTCCGCCTGCGGATGTGTATTGTAAATGTGACATCAACATATGGCTCTGGACAACATTGATATGTTATTGTGTTTTTTCTTCCTGGCATTCCTGAAATTTTTTAAATTATTGTGCTCTGGAGCATTTATTTCATTACAATACTAGAATAAAAAAACGAAAAGAAAACGTCTTACAATTAATTATATATATTTGTAATTTTTATTCATTGAAGTGTTAACAATGAAAGTGAAAAAAAAAATATAATTATTTTTAAAACTATTCTGTGGTAATTTTTTTTTTTTTTCTATCACATTATTTTTTGGTATTATTTTATTTTTTTATGAAAAAGTTTTTGCGGCGAAAAGTGGATAAAATGTCTCGACTTTAAGGGGATAAAAAAAAAAACGATATTGAAAGTTATATATTCCTTATCGCGAATAACTGTGCAACTGAAAGGAAGGGATGAAATAAAAAAAAAATTCAGAAAAAAAAGGAAAACCTTTAGGAGTGAATGAAATGTCGACGAGTTTTTTTTTTTATTCATTTCACTAAAAAATATCTAATTTTATCAACAGACGTTTCTATATTGTCTGCAGGTATCTTTTTTTTTTTTATACATTTTATTCTGCAGTCACGGTTCAATTTTGTCTTTTTTTTTCTGTCAATTTGGGTTTATAAAAATATAAAATATGGTGTTTTATTTTAAATGAATTATCTATTTATATATTTATCACGTATTTGTCATGTGGAAAAATTGACTAAAAGAAAAATATGATTAGAAAATATATATGGTATTGATCGAATACATTAAAAAAATTTGAATAACTAAATGAAAATAAGTAAAAAATTAGTCAAATTGTTGAAGAAATTTGTGTGGAAATTCATTGCAATAAATATTTTCAGTTAATAATAAAAGAATTGAGGAAACTGTATATAAAATTTCTGTATATTTTAATATTTTCGACATAATTTTCTTGATGAGAATCCGCTAAATCCTCGCCTGTCTGACTCTCCAAGTAGTACGAATCTCATATAGTCAGACAAGCGAAAATTTGCTTGTTTCTACTCAGTGCAGACAATCATGGACTTGACTGTTTAAACTTATTTTAGTAGTTGGTTAAGTAACCATAATTTTTGCAGCATTAAAAAATTATTATTACAATCGTTAAATATTTTTTTACACCCGACTAAAAGCAAATTTTGAATAGATAAAAAGTATAATGAGAAAAAAAAAAATTATAAATACATGTAAATATATTTAAACGCTAGTTTTTTTTTTTTTTTTATGATATAATCTATGGATTAATTTTGTAAACTTTGTGGTTTACTGCTTGACTCAAGTTTTGATATAATATATTAAAAAAAAAAAATATATATAAGTATATATACTTTTTTCTTTTCCTTTTTGGTCTTTTACAATCTTTTTTTCATTTGTATAAGTTAAAAGTTTTTTTTATAGTTTGTTAGTATTAATTTTTTATTTTTATAGAAATGAAAGATGAAAAAGATTTTAATTTTAAAGGAAAATTCAGACGTTTAAATTATCACGCGCATAATTACACACCTGACGAGTGCGTGGCTAGTCGTAAAAGCCGCGAACTCGGGTGCAATCAGACTCACCGATGAGGTCCCATTCTCCATTTGTGATGAAATCAGACAAGTCACCTCCTCCCTCTGAGTTGAGTACGAGATCAAGCTAATAATTAAAAATTTTTTCAAGTTATTATTATGAATTAGAGTTATTATTATACATACAAAACAAAAAAAAAAAACACAAATAAAATTGCGATTATTATTATACTTCATGCAAACATTGACAAAATACAATTAATCTACATTCGTTAATTTTATTTGAACTAAAATTTAATACGCAATTTAAATTACATGCTTTTATGAAAATAAAAAAATATATAAAATGCTAAAAATTAAATTAAATATAAATGAAAAAATTAAATAAATAATAATCATAATAGTAAAGTTTGTATTATTACCAAAATTATATTTTATTTTTATAAATTTTTATTTTTAATTAACTTTATTTCATAGAGAAATGATTTTATTGTAAAAAAAAAAAATGAATAAAATTTTTTAGAGTTTCATTTTGAATGGGATTTTAGTGTAAAGTTAAAATTTTGTGTTAATTTTTTTTATTTATTAAAAAAAAGGTAATTTATTTTTTGTGACAAAACTGTGATATTGAAGCTTTAAATTTATATTTATTTTTTTTTAATTTACAGCTTGTTTTTTTATAAAAAAAAAAGTAATATTTTATATACAAAGGTAAATAACTTTTTTAATTAATGAATATAAAATTTAATTGTTTCAATTATATTATTTTATGGTGATAATATTGAATTACGTGAGTTTTGTTGTTATTTGTATAAAGTGTGAAAATTAAATAATTATATTTTCAAAAGTTAATATTTGTATATATGTATGTATGAGATTACGAACAGTATTAAATTATTATATCTGGGTAAGATCGACATTCTAATCACGTTAAACGTGCAGGTGTTTCTAATGGCCAATGTGTCAGCTGCATGAATTATTTTCAACAAGAACATTTATTGCAGAGGGGAAATACATTTTCATATTGAAATGCGTGTTATTTTCTAAGATATTCAAACGATAAATTATCAAAAATATACCTTTCAATATTAAATTTTAAATATTAAATAAAATATATATTTTATATCTCAAATAAAGGCTTAAAAATTTCTCACAGAATTATCTTTAAAAATATATAAAAAAATAAATACATAATGTTTGCACGAATAAAAAAAAAAATCAAGTGATAATAATTGATCCTTCAAATTTAAATTTTATAAAAATTAAAAATAATTCTACACATAAATCATGCAAACAAATTATTATTTTATTCAAGTTTTTTTTATGAGAAAATTTCATTGTTATAGGTAAAAAAAAAATATTAATTGTCGATTAAAGTCATGTATAAGTAAACGACAGATGTCAATGTACTTTATTATATTTCTTTTTCAATAATATATTTTTAATTAATATAGAAAATAAATTGAAAACGCTGAGAACTCATTAAAACATTGATAAAATAAAATTAAAAAAACAAAACCTCACGATTTATATGATTATTTATTTTTTTTCTCGTTGAAATTTTCTGATATCTTTAAATTGAATTCTCTATTTCAACATGTTACAATATTATTTCTACAAAATGATAAGATGTTTTTACTATTTTTTAAAGTATGTTATTTATATTTTATAATTATTCAAATATGTATAAATTTAATTTGTTATTTTGGCTAATATAGTGTGATAAAGGTTTAATTGTGAGTGAGTGAAAATGCAAACTTGCAAAACATCATCAGCCACAAATTTATAGCCATCTAGTCTGACTAAACCCGGGCATATTCACTTAAGCACAAGGCTTAGGTATGGACAATATCTATGCAGACAAGTATACGAAGAATATATACCACCTGTGTGTCCAAACCTAGCCCAACACACAACAACAACAACAACAACATTCATGTTTCACAATCGAAATTCAAACTAATGTATTTTGGCTTGTCTACAATGACCAAACTTTTAATTAATTTTCAGTAAAAATTACTACAACAAAAAACACCCATTTTTTTTCTATTAATTTACATAAACTAAATAAAATAATAATAATTTAAATTAAAACAATTATAATCAAATTTTTAATGTAAAAAAAAAAATCATTTAATTATTTGTTCTCAGCGTTTTAATTGATTTGAAAAAAAAAAAATATTTTTATTTTAATTGCCTTTCATACAATACAGATATTTTATTGTATAGATATTTTTTTTTTTTTTTTTTTTACTATCCATTGAAATATGTCGATGAAAGAGTGTCTTAAATTTAATAAAATGTTTTTTTTTTTTAAAAAAAAGTTGCAATAGAGTAAATGAAAAAAGAAAAATTGCCAAGACAAAACTTGCTTTTTTTTTTTTTTTTATAAATTTATTAATATTAACTTTTTATAATTAAATATTATAGAAAAAAATCGGAAAATATTTTTATTATTCATATTGATATTATTAAATAGTGAAGTAATAATAATAATATAAATAATAAATATATTTTCAAGAAATTAAAAGATGCAGCCAAAAAATAAATAAATAATTCAAGCTTGATTATAATAATATTAACATACAAATAAAGTTGTAAAAAAGGTTTATAATAAATACATCTTAAGGATACAAGTTTAAATAAGTGGGTAAGTAGTTAGTAGAGTCAGTTAAGGGTGTATAATGTTTGGTACGTGATTTTACATGAGTGCCCAGGCTCACGTGCACTGTAATCTGCCCTTCTATTTTTTTATTTTTATTTTTTTGTTTTTTTGTGTTTTACCCTTTTCCATGATATTCAAAAGACGGTGCGTTTAAGAGAGTAGTGATGTAAAACAAAGAAAGCAAAAATAATATTTGTAATCGTCAAGAAATTGTCTGCTGATACAGTCAGTCACAAAATATGACGATCAACATAAAAAAAAATATTTGTAATTTGTCAAAATTTACAATTATATATAATTTTTTTTATTTTTTAAATTTGTAAATTTATTTTTAATTAAAAAAATAAGGACGAGTTTTATGATCAAATATTTTTTAATGTATGTAATAATGTCATATTAAAAATTGAATTTATTTTACAGCTGGTTAACATATTGTGTTGAAAAAAAAAAATCTATATTTGCCTTGTACAAATACTCGATATATTTTTTTCCCTATTTCATGATTTAATATTAATTTAAATTTTTTTTTCAATGTATTTAAATTACTATTGATAAAAAAAAATATATACATTTATTTTTTCTAGTCGTGAAATAAGCTCATGAAAAACTGACACATGATGAATTGTTTTAATTTAAAGTTGCATATGTCGACAAGTGGAAAGTAAAGAAAAAATTAAAAAAATAATGTTTTTTCACTACACGGTAGAAGTGTGATGAACACGACGAAGAAAAAAATACCCAGGGATACAAAATTATACCCTTGTTGTGAAAAAAAAAAATAAGGGTAAAATATTAGGATGAGAAATTGAAATGCAACAGGTTTAAAACCCGTTAAAACTACTATTCGGATTTCTTAGTTTTAAGTCATTTATGATAAAACTTAGCATCAAAATATTTTATCAATGTTTTTAACTAAATTTTATACAATATTTTTTTATTTTTTTATTTTAATATAACCTATCTCAATTTTTAAATATAAACCACTGTAATTTATTGTATTTAATTCCCGAGATATGAATTTAAATTTATAATAAAACCAAAAAAAAAAAAAATATAATTACTAGATTTAAATAATTTATATAATTTTAAACTTTATACCATTTTTTTTAGGTAAACCTATTTACTAGTATTTTTTTTTTCTTTAAAACTTAATTCTTCTTTATTTATAAGTAAGTATATTTTTTTGTTTTTAAATTTTATCAAAATATGTTGTATTTATACTAAAAAAAAAAAAGGTCAAAACTACTTTGTATTTTTTTTTTTTATTGTCAACTTTTATTCCCCGAGATAAAACTAAAAGAATACCAAAGTTTATAATATGAAAGTTAGGCTGTGACGTGGTTTAGAAAATTGTCAAATTTTCGATGGATAAAAAATGATAAAAAATAAAAATAAATAAAGAAAAAATTTATATATGTGTGGTCTAGTAAGGGAGTAGATAGAAAATGGCACATTGGTGCCAAGGGTTGTATGACACTCCAACAACTTTATATGGTCTCATATTCTTTGGGGTCGATACACACACCCGGTGCACACTTTTATCATCAAGTATACATGTGTGTGCATCAGCTGATGTTTTTTTTTTTTTTTTTTTTTCACTTTTTCTTTTCAAGTCACGTGAGTACATAGAATACAGTATATATACTTAAAAATTTGTAGTATAACGTTGAATCACCTGTCGCATGAGAATACACTTTTCGTGACTTTTTTACTTTATCAATACAATTTTTATACACTCATACTGACTCACAAATAAAACAAAAAAAATATATATTGTATTTTATATTTTTGTCAATAAGGTGCAAGTGTAAATTTGATATTCTTTTTGTAAAATAATAAAATGCATAAATTTTTTAAAGATTTTTTTCTATCCTGCAAGTGTTTTTTAGTTTTTGTTTTTTGCCTATTTTCATTTTATAAAGATGATAAATTAATGCTCGTTTCAAAAGCAAAATGTATACATGAAAAAAAATAAATAAATATATTTTTTGTTATTTTTTAAAACTATAATATATAAAACGACAGAAAATTGGGGAAAAAAAAATTGTATACACTTGAACAAGTAATTACTAAAAATATAAAAAATACGCTCCAGTAAAATTGTCTAGTTTATAAACTGAATTTTTTTATAAATATATATATATTTTTTTTTTTTGACCGTTTGTGTATTTTTTTTTTTAAACAATGTTTATCTTATAGTGATAACAGTAACTACCATCAGTTTGTTGTATCTTAATTTACATTATTTAACATAAAAAAGTAATGCAATGAAAGGCATTTTTTGAGATAAATATGCAAGTTTGTACAAGGCAAATACGAAACTGAGTTTGTAGCGTAATGAGTACTCTGCACTCTTCATGAATATATCTCGTATGTGAACTGGCAACAATTATTTAATGACTAAACTTTGATTATAGTACATTGCACATTCGACATATACAATATTACGAATAAATTATTTTGATGATTAAAAGTTAAACTTTAGTTTAGATATTTTTTGTATTTTTATAATATTAAGAAAAATAAAAAACATTAATTTAAAAATATTTTAATAAGAAATCATGTTGATAATGACATAAAATAAATGTTGAATGATTTTAAAAAATTATCTCGGTCGTCTGTTGGCATAAAAGTGTCACTCTGCAGCAATGGACTCCACCAATGTGAAAGGAAATTGGAATATCGATTTAAATTTGATATTTTTTTATTTATTTATTTTAAGGAAAGCAAATAAAAGTGATTAAAAGCAATAGTATGTTTAAAAGTAGTCATGTAAAAATAGAAAAAAAGCTATTAAAATTTCAAACCAATTCGGCAAAAAAAAAGTTTTTTTTTAGGAAAAAGAAAAATTGTGAAAATTTAAAAATTGTGCGCACGTTTTGTTTATTTTACTTTTAAATATAAGGAAGAAATTAAGGAAAAGTTTAAAAAAGTTTGCAACAATTAGCCAAAGAATTTACAAATAAAAAAAAACTTGAACTTGATATTTGAATGAATAATTATTGAAATTCACTTCAATAAATATAAAAAAATAAATAATTTAATTTTAAAAAAATTGTATAAATAAAAATATATTGTTAAAACCTGAAAATAATATTTGAAAATATAAAAAAACAAAACGATTGAAAATTAAATTTTTCAAGAATTTTTTTTTACTATCAAATGACCGGAAAAATCAATTCTGCATCAATTGATTTGGATAAACAATATACTCATGTGAATATTTTTGAATTTGGAAATAAATAAATAAAAAATTCTAAAAAATAAATTTAATATATAAACCTTTGAATAACGTTAAAATAAATATTCAAAAAAAAAAAAAAACCGGATATTTTTGGCAAAAGTTAAAACGCTCAATTTAAAAAGTTTAAATAAATATTTTTGGCAACAATTAGATTAGTTTAAATTTCTTTTATCGATCATCAATATTTACTCAAGACTTTTGGCACTTAGTTTATCATATATTGCACAATTTATTTTTCAAATTTAATAAATATTCATAGAGAAAGAAAAAAATAAAAAAAAAAGGTTAAAATAAAATGGACAATGAATTTCAAATGAATAATTTGTATATCAAGAAAAAATATTTAAAAAAAAAATAAAGCGACGTTAATCGAGCGATAAACTTTGACAATCTTGGTTCAACATAAACTTTTTTATACAAGTTTAAATGTGCATGTGTTTGTAAAATTTGCCCTAGAGGTAACATCAGTTCGGGGTCAGGCAAAAAAAAAAAAAAACCAACTTTACCAAAACTTTTTCCATTTTTCTTTTTTGTTATTTAAGTATCTTTTGTAGTTTTAATAGTACTTTGGGATTTGAGACTTGAGTTTTGATGGCTGTCGTTTACTTTTCAAATTGATATTAAAAAACATCATAAGAAATTATAAATACTCGCTTATTATAATGAATTAATAATTTAATTTTTAAGTATAGACTCAACTGATGTGATCATAAAAAATTGGATATTATGTACTTTGATTTTTGGAAAAGAGAATTTATAATGTTGAGTTAAAATAATATTCTCTTCATTTGAACATCAAAGCCGATTTAATTTTAACAATCCTACATTTCCCTCGAGATATTTTTAATCTGACTAAACTCATACAAACACACACAAAAAATGCATCAAATTTTTTGTTATTATTTTTATTTTTGAATATAAAAAAAAACCATAAATAGCCGTCGTTTTTTTTACTATGCAGATTGAAGATTGAAAAATATATTTATCACTCGATGAAAAAAAAAAAAAAAAAGAAAATAATTTTTTTAGTACATCCGTGTGGTGGAGTGTTATCTTTACTTTGTTGTTATTCAATATTTTTGAATAATGATAAACTGTGCAATATGAAAAGTTCCTTGGCTATTGTATGCAATAAAAATAATCTTACTAACGGTTCAAAGAGTCTTTATAGATTGATGTACTTTACAAAATAATAATATTTTATCATAAAATAACATAGAGAAAAGAAAACTTTTATATTTTAATTTATAAAAAATCATAAACATTATGGTTTTAATATCAATATATATAAAACAAAGAAAAAATATTTCATTTTTTAAACTAATGGCATCTGTGGTTAAATGAAAATTAATTAATCTATGATGCCAAGAAATAAATGGGTTAAGTTTATACTAAGGAAATGGTGGAATCGATAGTAGAGCTTTGCAAAATATATGCCCCATGCAAAATTATAGTTTTCAATTCAGTCATAATCACGCGGTGCCTATTTTAATTTGCCAATGTATTTGTGTAATTGTGTCACATGATTTAAATAGTATTGAAAAAATTAAAAATATCTCAAGAAATGATAAACATTGTATCCATTATAGTAAATATTTGAATGTTGATAATTTCGGTTTATTTGGTGGCAACGGCCAACGAAATCCAACTAAGCACTTCATTTTTTAATTAACAAAAAAATACATATTGGAACTTCAAAACAAACGCAAAAACAAAAAAAGGATAAAAAATAAATTATTAAATTATTTAAACTGATTGCAATGATCAATAAATTAATATTTATTTATGAAAAAATTTTATCGTGGTGCGTATAAATAAAACTGCCAAACATTATCAATAGCGTTAATTTTAGACTGTCATAAATCTGTATCCCGTGAACATAAAAAAAGCATTACATCGTATCTTTAATGTCACAAAAAAATAAAAGTAATATTTTTTTATGTACAACGAAGTACAATAACACAGAACAATAATCACGTGCTGGACAAAAAACATAACAATATTTAACAATTTAAAAAACCAAGTAATCGAGGATGTGTGTTTTTTTTTTTTTTTTCTTTTAATTTATATTTATGTATTTTATAAAATTATTTATAACATTGCAGTATATACAATGTAAATTTGCATTCAATTGACAAAGCAAAAAGACATACGAGAGTGAAAAATTAGGGAGAGAAAGAGAGAATTTAGAGGAAATTTCGTAGCTTCATTGAGCGAAATAATTCATGCGACGATTTATACAACTGACAATTGTGACGGGTGTACAAGATTGATCACAAGATGTATATGTGTACAATGAACGTGAGTTATATTCACAATGAATTAACTCAGTGATTCCATTCACATGGGCTCATTCATAATCCTCCATCAAAAAAGACAATGGCTTTAACGAAATATCATTGTCAGACTAACGACCAACGATCAATATAAATTCCTCTATATAAAAAAAACTTTGATATACATTAATTTAAATTGAATAAAAACAAAAACTCAAATAAAACTTTACAATTGTTTTTTATATTTTAAAAAAAATATAATCTAATTTTAAATAAACTAATTAAATGAAGAATATTTAAAAAGACATTTTTATTATATAAAAAAAAAACATAACCACAAACTTGGAGTTTTCATTAACTTTTACAAGTTTTTGGTTAAACCATAGTTTTAATCTGTCGGATTATATTAAATACAGGAAAATATAAATATAAATTTATATTTATTGTTAAATAAAACTTATATTCAACTATCAAAATTCAAAATTTCAAGAGACAAAGAAAATTATGATAATGATTGATGAATCATGACAAAAGAGATTTGGGTTAATTTAGATTTTCTTGACATGATATTAACAATTAATTTATAATTTATATTTAACTTGTATTATCTAAATCATTAGCAACAATACAACATTAAATTTAATACGACAAAATCAAACTGACTAATTGGATTAGCTTTGATATTATCGAGCCATCCTTATTTTACTTTACGATGTCTTTAAAATTTTATAAAATAATACTCCAATAAATTTGAAACTCTCTACACGTATAATCAAAATTTTATGATTTTTTTTTTAAATAAAAAAATAATGAGCTTTTTTAATAATTATATTTGATAAATTATCAAATATAATTATTAAAAAAGCTCATTATTTTTTTATTTAAAAAAAAAATCATAAAATTTTGATTATCAATGATAATTTATAAAACTTGTTAAATTGTTTTTCATTTTTTATGTAACCACACATCCTCGATATTGTTTCCACTTGATTTATCCTTATAAAATCCATCGATCACATTAATAATAATCATAAAAAATTGAAGAAAATAATTTTTAATTATCTGCATATTTAATCTTGAAGCTATTAAGCGTTAAAATAACTATGGTGTCAATTGTGTTGCGTTAGTGTGTTAGAAAAATATACACACACATGTGAAAAGTAAATAATAAATATACAGAGATAATAAAAAAAAAAAAAAAAAACAAAGAGAAATGAGAAACATGTAGACAACAAAAGCAATGATGATATGATTGAGACAAAAATTTTATTATTATAGTCAAAATTTGATGGGTTTATTCGTAAATTGCTTCCACTGACGACGATAAAATTTGCAAAAAATTCATCAATAATAAATTGTTGTATGGATAATGAAATTATCATTATTTAATTTAATACAATGACATTAAAAATTTAATTAAAAAAGAAATATACTGTAATTTATTTTATTTAATGTATTTATGAAAAAAAAAAATATATAAATTTAATAATATTTATAAAATAAAGTTTTGTAAAAGTAGTATAAGTATACAGTATCGTGATCTTTAAATTGCATCTATATGAATTATTAAGTTGAGAGTGTTGACTGTAATTGCAAAAGTTTTGAAAACAAGAAAAGTTTGATGTTGAATGTGCCAAATGCGGTAACGCATTAGAACAATTTTGTCAAGTGAAAGTTGTCAAAGTATAAAAAGCTTTTAATGATAAAAAATAAAAATAAAAAATCTACTCAAATAAATTCATATAACAAGTTTCATCGTTGAATATTGTGTTATACATTTAACTAGTTTAATATATTGAATTTATTATTATAAATAAGAGTATGATATATATTGTGAAATATAGTTTTTAATGTGGTGAATATTGCTTTTGAAAATTTATTAAAGATGACTGTGGTAATAGGCAAAGAGTGAGAAAGAAAATTAATGTTTAAGAAGAAGATAACTCTTGATGTGGTAATTGTGATGAAGCTTATGGTATAGGTGACAAGGCTTTACGTAATTTTAGCCAATCTAAATTCGTCATTTTTGGCAGCTACTATATCTATATCATCACTCTTCTATCACTGTTCCTATTAGTTGCATAGAGATTGAGTACTTAACACAATTTCATCGTATAATTATAAAACAAAAATATTTTATTTTTCAACAAATATTATATTCAAATTCAGATGGGAATTTCATTATCATCAAGCAAATTTCTTCATCAATATTTATCGACTAAATTTAAATATTTAAATACCTTATTTTTTTTTTATTTTATGCTATGTAATAATTTATTTATATTATTTATACTAAAAATAATAATAATCTCGTATCTTGATCACGTATTTTTATATATACGACAACTTTTTCAACATCAAATTTTGCTTGCATTTATCACAGAATTAAAAACGATTTTACATAAAAATATTATGAATATAAAAATATAATAAATTCATAGAGCCATACAATTTTTACATGTAAAAAAAAAAAATATCTGTGATAAATTGTTTGAACAAAAAAACAAATCAAAAAGGATATAAAATAAATCTGCTTGATTTAATAAAACGAAAACAATACTATATTTTTTTTTCGTTAAAAAAAATACCAAAGTAAATGGGATTCATTTAAAAAAAAAGTTATTTTTTTTCAAACCTATTAACGTTTAATATAATTATTTACCCATTCGAATTGGAGTAAACATTTAAATTGAATTTATAAAATATTTTTCAAGTCGTCAGTGGAAATAATGAACCGAATCAAAGTCAATAAAATTTCAAAAAATATTTAAAATTTCAATGTTAAATTATAAAAAAAAAAATTAATGATTTTTCATGATAAACAATAGGATGCGTGTGTGTGTGTTTGTGTTTTTTTTTCAAGTGTTAGTTGGACATTGGATACCTGATATCCGTCGTAGGTCCAGGATCCGAACTTCATGTCACAGTGTTGGTCGTCGAAGGGGAACCAGGCTGATGTCAAATTTTTAAATGTTAAATATGATTTAAAAATAAAAATAATAATAATGAATAATTATAAATAATCATAATAACTCGCCTATATCCATCTTGCAAGAACTCCGAAAAATCCCAGGTGGTACATACAGGCAATTTCCGTTATGTGTGACCACCACGTTTGTCTGGTACGTCCCATCAAAACCCTCTTCCGCACTATAGTTCATTCGTCAATCAAGATCATTGTTTCAAAAAATTAAAAAAAAAAAATCATTATTCATAAACTCGTCTTCGTCAAACGTACCTTTTTTTTTTATTACATATTTTATTATTATTTTTTTTTTTTTTAAATTTATAACAATGATTTGTTTTATTTAAATAAATTCGGGAAAATTTTTATGTAAATATGCAGATTTTTTTTTTTTTAATCTGGTTAGATACTTTTGTCGTATCACTATCATTAAATGTTTAATTTTTTTTTTTTTTTATTTTTGTCATTAGGTACATCGTTAATCTGACTTTATTTTAAAAAAAAAAAAAAAAGTTTTTTTTTTTACTCTCAAGCTCGATAATCTCCGAGCATCCGAGAGAACCGTATAGAAGAGAATTACGATTACACAATAAAAAAGTAATTTAAATAAAAAAAAATTAAATAAATACAAAGTGAAATTTTCTAGTTAATCCTAAAAAAGAAATTGTGAAATATTTTTTAAAATTTTTTAAAGCTCAACGTGAATGAAAAATATTGTGTCCAGAATTTGACAGATATTTATGACCATGGATCTTCCATGTCGAGAGTTTTTATATATATATTTCTTTGCATTTATATAATTTAAAAGATGGTGGTTTTAAAATATTTTTGACTATTATTTTTTGGTATTTTTATTTTCAAGAAATTGGGTATTTGGAATTTATTGAAGCATACCATGGTAAGCAAAGCAATTTTTGTGGTTGTTATCTATTTATATTGCTTTTAACGGATGTTAAAAAACAAACCAATGACATGTGGTCCAAAAAATCAATAGCATTACACAAAAATGTGTAATATTGGTACATAAAAATGTGCTAAAAATGTCAAGTAACATAGTTTAAAAAGTTATGAAAAAAATAAATAAGAAATTTGTTTACCGAGACAAGTTTTATCGAGCGTTGATGTAATGAACTTGTTCAAACTATTTCAATTGTTTTTTTTTTTTATAATATTTATCAAAGTAACTACAATTTTAAATTGCTAAAATAAAAAAAAATATTATATTATCATCAATGAATTTCAAAATAATGTTTGTGCTTTTAAACTTCATGGAACATTAGTTTTTATAACATTTTCTTCTCTCAATTCAATGCCCACTATCTTATCGAGCTTTTTATTTATTTTTTTTTTTTTTGATCATGTATAAACAATTTTTAAATTTTTCGATAAATATCAAAATAGTTTTTAAGTTTTGAAAAATTATTTATAATAAATTAATAATGATTGCATAATTATATTACTTTAATTTAATAAAAGAAGAAATATATATTTCTTAAATTATCATTAAATACTTTGCAAGGTAATTCCAGTCTTGTCATGAAATCCAAAATTAATTTATCTAATTTTAAATAATTCAATCACAAAATCAATATATAATTTTTTTCTAATTTCAATTAAACTTGATAATATGTAATTAAAATTTTGTATTTTAATGAGTAATAAAAATTATAAATAACCATTTTTTAAATCAACAAAAAGATTTTTCTCCGTTTATATATAAATAAAGCAAAAAAAAAAAAAAGAAAAACCAAGTATTTTAATTTCAGTGTTTTTTATTATTACACTGTCTTGACCATTCTGACCACAATTAAAAATTGAAAAAAAAAAACAACACGTTGTGGTTTCCAATACCAAGCTATGTAATAGAGCCATAGTGTTATTTCATCTATACATATAACACACTTCGGTGGTTTCGGTATATTAACACAGAGAAAATATCAAAAGATAACAATCGAAGTTTATTATATAATACACGATAAATTATATAGCCAACATCAAAACCATTTCATCATAATGAAAAGCATTATGTTTATATATTTTTTAATCATCATATGTAATATCCAATCAGCTCTATTTTATAATTAACATAAATTATACAAATGATTGTATATGATTATTCTAAATTATGTTGATGAATGTAAATTTCATAACAGTGCAATAATAATCATTGTAATTGTCTAGTCAATAATAAATTTAATGACAAATATTTCAGTATTCAATTAATGATTAATAGTCATTTTAAATTATTTTCACAAAGTTATTTCAACATTTTATGTGTTCACACATAAATTATCCTTCGAAATCTATCTGAACAACGAGAATTGAAAATCATTTTTTAAATTATCTTTTTGTTATTGAAAAAATTTTTAAAAAAATATAAAAATTTCATGGTAATTGTTTTTGACATTTAGGTTTTTTTGATAATTCAAAATTGATATTATTATTTTATTTTTTTTAAATTAAATTTAATTTAATAATGTTTGACTAGAAAAAATTTTTTTTCTAATAATGATCTATTGTTTCTTTATACTTGTGAAATTTTAATCTAACCTATTCAAAGTCTATACATGAAATTGTCCACGATGACAATGGAAAAGTGAGAATGTATTTTTGGTTTAGCGTAAAAGTGTCATGGTTTTCATTACTAAAGACAGTTTTATGTACACACTCTGAGAAACATTTATAAAAAGTTATTTTTTATTTTTGTTATACTTGAACAATGACTCACACAGCATAGTCATTGTCTGAATCTATTGTCCTGTGTTTCATTTTTATTTTTTTCTATTATAAGTATATTTTTTTCTTTTATATTTCTTTTATTTAGAAGGGTTAAAAACAGCAATGTTCACTCGTGCAATGAAAAGTGACCGAGAAATGTGCAACAAGTAAAATATCTTTTTGTCATTCTCGTTATATTTTTTATTGTAAAAATAATATCACATGGTTTAACCATATCTCAACATAATAATCAACAAAATTTAAATAAATATTGTCAATTTGAAAAATGGTTATTCATAAAATTTATGATATTTTAATTATTTTTTTCTATTTAATTATTTGTATCAAAAGAAAATTAGAAAATTTTTATGTAATTTTATTTTTAACGGTATAGTTGTACGAGACGAGTTTATTTTATGATTCAAATTTTATATTATAATATTCTTTTATTTAAAAAAAATTTGAGTATATTTTTTTTTTTTCTTTAATTATATTAGCGGGAGGTTTTGCGCTGATTCTGCCAGAGGGCTCACCTCTTAATGAAATACACATCAGTCCGTACAACGAAAATAAAAATTAACATTTTAAATCAATATTCAACATATTAATTATTAATAAAAAAAAAAAGTATTATTATTATTATATAAATTGAATGTTTTTATTCGTAAATACTTTGTCTGATGTGAATTTTTTTCTTTTTTTTTTGTTTAAAAAATTAAAACAAAATTAATTTTGAGAAACGAGCCCGTGGTTGAATCTGACGATGGCCTGCAAACGAGGGCAGCCTGACATATTATTTAAGTAAACAATTATTAATATAATCAATTCTCATTCAAAATTATTTTGACAAATTTTTAAATAATCTACTAAAATTTTAACTTTATACAAAAATAATTGCTGTATCAGACTTTTTCAATTGTTTATGTGGAAATCTAATTCAATGCTACATAAAAATAATAATAATTATTCAAATTTATCAAATAGTATATGTGTGTGTGTATAATTAAAAGGTGGTCAAGTTGAAAATATTTATTGCAAGCTTTATAAATTGAATGCGTATATTGTGATGAACATTCGCATATATATTTTGCACATAAACACAAATGAAAATAATAAAAACATAAGGTGTAAATTAGATTTCACAATGAAATTTAACAATTCTACGAGACAAAGTGGCTCATTCACATGAATTGTATTTGTTTATAAATGTGAGTTGGTTACAGAATTGCATTGTATGAAATTCAACCAGACGGTACATCAAATTTATACGTTTGGCTGGACTCGCAGGATGCACAAAGTGCGTGTATATGTATATAGGAATTAAAGTGTCTTGTCTCTCGGTTTATATATATACTAATGCAAAACAGAAAATAAAATAATATTCCATGTTCATACATTGAAATAATTTATATACTTAGTTGATGATTTTTTTTCTTTTTTTTTATTTAAAAACTCATGTGACTAATGGAATTTAAAATGTTATTTTTGCAAAATTATTATTGTTTTTTTTTTTTTCATTTTATTATTCTATTTTTATTTGACATTGTATATATGAAAAAAAAAAACAAATAAATAAACTACAATGTTCTTTTTTGAGTCACAATAACTCAACCATGTTTTTTTTTTTTTTTTGAAATTTTTAAAAATATAAATTCTGGATAAAAAATAAATTATTTTGTTTATATATTTTTAGTTAAAATTTTGAGTATTTATTGATGAATCACAGAGTGCAGATAAATTTATAAAAATATAAAATTCTAGTGGACAAGACTTTAATTAAGTTGAGAATAATTTTATGTCCTTTGATAGTCAACTCTCTGTGTGTATTTTAACCACAGAGAATAAAGCAATAAGAAAGATAGAGTGAGTTTGACTGAGATAGAAAGATAAAATGATTTGGTTAGTTGAACGGATGGTACAAACAACTACAACATTAGCCTTTTGCTACTGTCAACTTTGTTGTCTCTGCATCAGACAAGCAATAATCAAAGTTTTTAAAAAATACTAAAAAAAAAAAAAAGTGAAAATAAAATTCTTCTTTATAAATTTATATCAATAACTCAATTTTTATTTAATAAAATGAAATATAAATGCATAATATATTTTTTTTCAAGTTTCAAGTTTTTTTTGATATTTAAATGTCAGTCATCAAGTCATCAAGTATATATTATTATCACTTGTATACAAATTATTTGAAGAAACTTGAATAAATAGACATGCAATTGAAACTTTATAGTTTGTGGTATATATAATTTGATGTAAATTTATACAGGACTTGGTATTCGTCAGTCTCTTTGATGGAAATTATTACGATTTACCGCAACAAATTTCACTGATCTGATATTATAACCTATGGGCTATGTTAATTAAATTTCACATTGGTTTAAAAGTATTTTTATCAGAGCAGCTTCTTTTCGATAAATAAAAATACAATTTAATATTTAAAAAAGTCTGATACAGTTGAAAAAATAATAATAGGTATTGTAAAAAAATTTCAAAATAAAAAATATATTATTGTTATCAAGTGTCAAAATAATTCGGATAATTATAGAGAATTGATTGATTATACAAACAATGAATTATAATTTTAAAAAAAATCAGTGATAAAGTATTTAATAAATACTTTTTCCCTGATTTTTTACAAGTCTCTAAATATTATTAGAGAAGAGTTAAACCCTATAAAAAACAATTATGTTTATTATTGATTAATCGAAGCAACGATTACTTCACCTGGCATGATTAACACTCAATGTTTGCACGTAAGTATGATTATTATTTTTTTTTTTAAATATTAATAATTACACTACCATTCCTTTCTACATTAAAGAAGAAAGAAGATTATTTATTTTCTTTTTTTTCTTCTTTTTTCAAACATTAATTCAAAAATATTATTTTTTTTTTTATTTATTTATTTAGTTTTTTTTTATTTTTCTTTTTCAAAATTTTGTTTGAAAAAAAATTGAAAAAAAAAAATTCAAATACAAATAAAACATTCTAGTAAGTAATATGAATGAGATAATAATTATAGGCCATCGTTACTTCGAACTTTACGATTACTTTTAAAATACAATGCGCTCTAGATTCAAGTCACGAGCTTTGACAAAATTCTCTTGTCACGTATTACAAATTAAATCTGTGTAAATTTGATTTTTTTTTAAATTCAAAAATTTAAATACAATATCACATTAACCAATAATTTAAATGTTGTTTTTTAATTTACAAATAAAAAAACATGCTTTAATGAATGAAAAGAAGAAACAACATGACAAGCGAATTTTATCAATAAGTATCTACAAAATTACAATATAATATTTCATGAGAATATTAAAAAAAAATATATAAATACTGTAAATTATATGAAAAATATAATTACAATACTTAAATTTATTTAATTACTTGTTACTTAAAATCTAAATTGTGACAGGGGGAAAAATATTTAAGTAAACTCATGCACATCCGAATGTAATACTCGATGATAATATTAATTTTTTTTTTTTTTTTTGTTGTAAATTAGAAAATTAGATGCGATGCAACTCTGTTAAATTTTTTACGTACCATTTTGTTCATTATATTGTCTACAATTTTAATTATAAATTTTTATTTATCAATAAATATTTTTGATGTTGAATAACTTTGTGATTGAAAGAAAAATACATAAGTTTTCTAAATTATTTATGTCTGAGTAAATTGTATGATTATTAAATTAATTAACAATTGATTATCACAAAGCTATAAAATTAATATATCATTTTCACGTTTTATTATCTATTTTATCTTATTTCATATCAAATATTTATAAAATTATTATTAAAATATATTTTAATATTATTTTTAATCAACAAAATATATTTTCATTGTGTCACCTCAATTAAGAGAGATGAAAATATTATTAAATTAATTGCTAATTATTTATTTTCATTTAGAAAATTATGGATTTATTTAATTGGGTTAATTTAGTTTGATAAAAAAAATTAGTATTGGTTATTGCTGTAACGAGCATGTAAATTTATATTTTATATTATGTAAACATAAAAAAAAAAAAATATTAGTATGTTTGATATTAGAGAGCGGGTTACCTGTTGTACATGAGGACATCGGGTTTCCACAGCTTATTTGGTGTTATCCTGAGGCCTTTGACACCACCGTAGTCACTTTCGTTCCACTGGAGATTGTAATCTGTCCATTCCTATAATACAAACAATATAACAAAACTATATTAATTGAATTGTATTAAAATTTTTTATGCTGTAATATATCATTGTTAATAAAATAAATTGCATTTTACTAAAATTAAAAATTTAATTTAAATGAATTTCTGAAAACATTCAGCAATTTTTTAACTTTTATATTAATTTTATATTGAAATTTTATTGTAAAATGGTTTTATCAATTTTTAATTAAATTTTTCATGGAAAAAAATAATAGTTAAATAATTGTTAATAATATTTTAAGAATTATTTCAACAATGCTGCATAAAGACAAAAAAAAAAAAAAAAAACAATTTACTAGTAAATTGATAACTCGTACATAAATTATTGTAATGACATTTTATAATAAGCACATGTTAGCACATTATTTTGGCAAGCTAACCAATATGAATCATTTCAAAATTTAAATTGAAATATATATATATGTATAAATAAATGTGCATAGGTGGTAATACAGCTACAAACATATATATACTGGTTTTAACAAAGTGCTAGACTAAAACGATCGATGTGAATATTCCTCAGTGCCATTGGTATTGGTGTTAATATCATTTAAAAGCACCATTAAAGCACCAAGAGAATCATATGTGGTAAAGTCCAAAATTATATATATATATTCAACATTGCAAATACAATCAAGCTTGAATGTGAATGCAAGTACAAGCACATTCTACTCAATTTTCACAAGAGCACCAATACTTATGTACAAACATGTAAAGTGTATCATTATTAATAATTATTATATTATATATTTTTGATATATTAATGCAATATATTTTTTTCACAATAAATTTTATCTTTATAAAATATTAAGTATAACTATAGAACAAAAAAAAGAAAGAAAAAAAAAAAAAAGGAGAAACAGAATAATCGTTTAATAGGAATAGGATAATAATTTGAGAATGCATCAGTAATGCATTTTTTTTACAATAAATATTTGATAATTAAAATTTGATTATCATTAATAAAAAATTAATAATGACTTTTATTTTTTTTTTTGTTATGTATTTTATTGGATATTTAAAATTAAAATTTAATTATTTTAATTTAAAAAAAAAATAAATAAATAATGAGTTTTTTTTTTTAATGAAAAACTTTTATACATATATGTTTATAATTAATTATAAATAATGAAAAAATTCATAAAGTTCAATAACTCAATTATAATTTAATAATACTGATAATATGAAATTTTTTATTAGTTTTTAAATAAATTTAAAAAATAATAAAGATTTAATATTATTAAATTTTTAAATATTATTTTTTTTTTGATATTGATTATTGTATAAACAAATATTTATCAATATAATTCATATAGACAAAAAATTAATTATATTCAAAATAATAATAAACATTGATTTTAAAATTACAACATTATTTTTATTTATTATTATTTATTATTTTAATTTTAATTGAATAATATTAAATTATTCAGATGAAATAAATATAACCGATTATATTACAAATTAACAATGACAAACAATTAACAAATCAGTCAATTGTCGTGTAAAATTATTATTACGATCAGTGATTTGTACCAATGTGATATATATTTAAATGATGATTATCAAATGGATAACATTTTCACTATAATTATTAATAAATTTATTGTTTTTCATTATATATAATGTATAGAGATGATTATGAATATCAATGACAATTGTCATTACTCATCAGGTATTTATGACAAGACTTTTAACATACGTGAGTAATTACAAAATCATAAAGCGAAAAATATTACTGCATTAGTAATGTGTCGTCATATCAACGGTTTAATTACGCTTCATGAACTTTATTATGTCGATAAATGTCCTCACATAATCATCAAGAATTTTGTGCTAATCTGTGGCTGATGCTTATCAATTTACACGAAAATATTCCTCAATTAAAAATACTCATGTTTATTATAGTTGAAAAATAAAAAAAAATAAAGTTTGTAAATTTTAAATAATTTTTTGATCAAGTATAAATTAATTTGAAAATTTTGCTATATAGTTATTAAATTAGTCTCACTTGAGTTTATGAAGCTGTTGTAATTTTCCGAATTTCGTGATACAATGGACTGTAAAGTCTACTTTCAAGTCCCACTTGGACTGAAACCTTTACCTTCCCCAAGGAATAACTTCAATCTCATTTGCCAAAAGAAAAAAATAAAATAAAAATAAGAATTCAATTAGATAAAAAAAAAAAAACTAAGTTAAATAAATTATAAGAAAAAGTAATTTAAATATTATTACAAGTTTGTTTTTTTTTTTTTTTTAGTGTTTATTATATAAAATAAAAATATATCTATCACGTGATGTTTCCCTTTATCATGTCGTAGTGACCCTTCCGCTCCATTTTACTTTATCCAACATCGGCAACTGGTTGCAACTCTGCTTTCACTACATCACTTTGTTCAGTTTCCGTTCTCTCATCATCACTGGGCAAACAAAAAGAGACAGAGTTTAAGAGCAAGAGAGAAAGCAAGAGTATCGAACGACCCGCAAATATTCGCCCTTGTTCCATCGAACCCATCCGATAGCCTGGACAATTGTTATATCACAAATATATATATTTTCAAAAGCTCCAGGTCAATGCCCATTCAAAAAAATACAAAAAATTTAAAAAACCGTTAGAAAATAATAACAATTTTTTTTTTGGTTTTTAAAAATTTCTCATAATTTATTATTAATTATATATTTATCAAAATAAAAAATTCATTTATTAATTAACTCAGATTAAATAATAAAAAAATAGATTAAAAATTCTTTTGAGAGCAAAGCAATACAAAATCTAGTTGATTTTCATCATTATATATTGACAAAATTTATGTGTATATACATAAATAAATAATTCAAAACGGAAGCATCGATTTTGGAAAATGTATTAGAGCTTATATCCGCCATGGCTCAATATTTGCCTTATCCATGAATAAAGTGAGAGAGAGGAAAAGTGAGAGCGAGAGAGCTTACAGCTCTCTGTAGCTTTGATATCATATCTAAAATTGCATGACACAATCAATGGAAATATAATAGCCCTGTTGTCTTCATATCAATCGATCATAAAAATAAATCAAATTCATATACAGGGTTTTCCATTTTTTCATAAATATACTAATGGGTTTTTCTTGGAAAATATTAATTTAAATTTGTATAGGCTTCAAAGAACAATGTTCAAAATAAAAATAAAAAAAATTAATTGTAAATTTCTGCAAAGAAAGTAAAGAAACTATTCTCATAAAAATTTATAGTTTATAAAAAAAGTTTCTTATGAAGTAATTGAACAAAATAATTTAATTAAATATTGAAAAAAAATAATACAAATGAATAATTATTATTGAATGATCAAGATGACATTAGAGTATATGATCAATCACGTATGTAAGATGCTATTTAGTAGTTTACACATGTTGGATATACATATATCCTATCAGTTGAGTAATCAGTAGTAGTACATGTCTTGGGTCAGACATAATCAGTATTGTCTATCATGTATATATAAACGTATTATCTGTAAGGAATGATTAATGAGAAAGATATATATACACGACATGCTTAACAAAGACGACAATAGACAGTATTACAACGTGTAAATTCAAATGAAAAAATAAAAATAAATCATCATTTATCATCAATACTGTTTTTAATGAATGAATTAGTTTTTTTTTTTTTTTTAATTTATCAATTATTGAGATATTATTGATATTGATTGAAATTGAATTAAGGTGAAATTATTAAGGTAGTTATTTTTAGTGGTCTTGGAATTTGAAGATTGAGGGGAACCACGATTATGTCAAGTGAGATCGTTGGGACTCCGATGCTTGGATCGTGTGGATCCTCAAATATGTCACTACGTTCTCAATTGATGAATATGCCTTCCTATCAATATGTGTTGGTGTAGATGTATATATGTAGCACAGGGTAAACTCAAGTATGTTCGTAAGGCCGATGAAATTATTGGCAGCCACGGGGGATAATTAGATTTATCGGGTTATGCAGTGGTACAGATTGGCTGGGTTTCAATTTATAATTCAAGTGGCTTTACTTTGCGATAGATTATTATATTCAAGGTGTTACAAATTATTTCATTTATACATCAATTTAAATTAATTTTTTAATACAAAAATATGCTACGATAAAAAATATTAGACAAATATATTTTTATATTTATCAAAAAATGAATAATAAATAATTCAAAATAAAATTAAAATAATATACAAGTTTTTATTTAATATCTTAAAGAGTTGTTGGATATATATTTTCAAAAGTACCAAGTAGATAAAACTCATTAATGACTTTAAAGTTTTCTCAAACTTTTATTTACTTAGTTTTTTTTTTTTTTTTTGTATCTTTTAACTCGTTGAAATAACCAATTCAAGTGGATTTTATTTAAAAAAAAAAAATCAAGTATTGGCTGAGAATTGAACTTGATAGACGATACAAAAATATAAAACTTATTTATCATTTTTTTTTTTAGTTGAATGAATATAAAAGAAATGAAAAAAAAATAATTTTATACAAAATTTATTAATAATTGATACTTATGAATTGATTATGATTAAAAATTTTTTTTTTTAAATTTGTATTTGCAATTGGCATGTTTGATATATGAAATATGTATAATATGAAAAATTAATTTGTAAACAGCAATCTATGGATTAATATGAATTTTTCAAATATGGTCAATGTGAATTACAATGTCAAAAATTAAATTTACGAAAAAATAATTTTTTTAAAATTTCTATTTGATAATTTACTCGAAAAAAAAAATCTACAAAATAGTATTATTTATTAATAAACTAGGTATTTAATAGATGAATAATTTTATATTTAATAATTGTCATATTTTGACAATAGAAAAAAAAAAAAAAAACTAAAACAATTGTATTTTAAAAATTTAAATAAAATATATTTCATGGTATTTTATTTAAGTTGAAAAAATAACTCTGAATGAATTTAAATAAAAAGTTAATTTTTTTTATAAAACAAGTGAGACATAATGAGCAAAAAAAAAAAAAATATAATAAAAAGTAAAGTTTGTCACGACAACACTGATGAGCAGTAGTAGTCTCTTGAGTTCACTTATGCATAAACTTGCAGAATCAAAGAAACTAAGTGTATACTATCACTGTATATATCTATATTAAAGAAAAGCTTGGTAAATTATGATTTTATATATATATATTTAATTCTGTACAAAAAAAAATTAATAAGAAAAAAAAATACTTATATAGTTTGAAATAACTCTTGAATATAAAATTTTATGATTTAAATTAATAATAAATAAAAAAATCTGTCAAATAAAATTAAAAAATAGTAGTTTTTAATCAACAAAAAATTACTATTTGAACAATCAATCAATTTATATTATCAAATTAATTAATAAAAATAAATTTTTTTAAATTAATTCTCAAATAAAATTACAAGAATAAATTATCATTTTTTTTCTTTTGTAATAATAATTGTTCTTAGGAGTTATTATGAAATGACTAATTATGAAAATTAATTAATTTATATAAACATCAAATTTCTATAATTATTTCTAGTATTTTTTTTTTTTTTTTTTTTTTGAATGCAATCACAATTTAAATAATACTACTGCTTACATATTTTACTTGTAATATAATATAGCCTGATTAAAACAGTATTTTAGTAAAATTTGTTAGTCACAACGTGATGAGAGAAAGGTCGACAGTACGTGACTTGTATGAACATAAATTCTTACATGCTTGTTACAATGATAATACAAAAATTCATTAATAATTTAATTATTTAATTTTAAAATTAAATTCTTCATAAATAAATTAAATTATGTCAATTTGTATTTATGATTAATATTTTTATTAATTAACAGTATCATTAATTATATTTTAATCAAAGATTACGAGTCACTTTTGATGGGTCATTATTAATTAATTTATTTTCAAAATAATATATTTATATTTGGCAAATGAAGGATCATTCAATAATAAAAAATTCAAAAGAATATATGTGCACTTTGTAAATCTATATAAATGTTTGTATATTAATGTGATCACGTGGTAAGATGTGGTGTATATTTTAGAGTTAAAAAATGCACTTAACTGAGATTAGATTTTTATTTTATATTTTTTATAAAAGACCATGCTCAATTGATTTATACATAGCTATATATTTCTCAAAAGTTTTGTAATTGTGTTAAAAAAATACTGTCACCGTTTAACAACTTATATACCATGACATCTAATATATTTTGAAAAGTATCTATGAGTTAGTTTTGTTAACTAGAATAACTTGAAAAATAAAAAGTCCGATTCGATTACCCATTGAACAGAAATAAAAAAAAAAAAGCTCATTCGTTCTCAAGTGGTTTATATATCTTCACGTATATATATTATATTTTTCCCAATGGAGTGTGTCTACATGGAAGATTGGAAACAACATACGACACTAAATCAAATATCAAAGTAACACTATTACCGACAAAATAAAAATCGTTGCTGTGAGGAAAAAAAAACAAATTTATATAAAAATAATATATAACATATCGACTGGCATATTGTATCAAATTTCAAACTCAATTTGACACTTATTGATTAAGTATCTTTAACAATTTAATAAGCTAAATAATTTTATCAAATTTATACATATACAAAAAAAAAAAAAAAAAATGGAATTCTTTTTTATTAAAATTCTCCCAAGAAAATGCGTTGGTAGATATTTTTTAAATTTTCCAGGCAATTAGAGAAATGTTTCAACTATTCTAAAAAAAATTTTCTCCCTGGGCCAAGTATTATTTATTGCAAAAAAATAATAAATCCTTATATCAAGATTTGTTTATAAAAAAAAAAAAAAAAATAATTTAAAAAATTGAAATTTCGGTTTTATTAATTAAAATTCATCAAATAAATTTCAGTATATTATAAGAACAATAATTTGCAATAAAAAATTAAATAAAAATTGATAATTATTACTTAAATTTTTTTATTTACTTTCATATACCCAATTTATTTAGTTTTTTTTTTTTCAAAAAACAGATTTTGTTATTCTATACGTATCGTTATATATCTTTATCGAAATGTCAATATTGTAATATTTGGCAATTTTTGTAAGAGTGTTTGTGAATGATAGAAAAAAAAAAAAAAGTGGCAATATAGTAACATGAGATATGCCAAGTTTATCTCATCCGGTGCCGGCAAGTGACAAGATGATGCATTCAGCAATTTTTTATTTTTTCATATAATACTTTCTTCAATTTTTTTTTTTCTTCTCTATTTGTATTGTGTCACCTTTTATACACACCATAATATATATAGTATATAATTTTTTTTTTTTTTTTTTCAATACTTGTCTGCGTTTCTGTGACCCACTCGTCACTTTCAAAAAAAAAAACTTTAAACCTTTTTCTTTTTTGCTCTTGTATTTATTTTTTCTCTAAAAACTAGCGTGGATTTTATAACACAAAGGTAATGGCATTTTCATAGTATCTCAACTACTTGAGTATTCTTTTCATTATATTTAATTTTTTTATTTTATTATTATTATATTTCTTTTTATCATCTTATTTTTTCTTCTTTTTTTACATTGTGCTTATTCATTTTTAATATAATATTCTTTTCCAGGTACTGAGACCATTAACAGTCTTCATTTTACATTTTTCAAGTAACGAGCATGAAAGCTGTGCAAACTCACTTGCAATTTAATATTATATTTTATTTCTATAAATATATAAGTATATAATAATTCTAATAAAATAGTTTAATTTTTTTTTTTTTTATCAATTTAATTTATTTTTATTGAATAGATTAAAGCAAAAAAAAAATCATTGTATCCAAAAGAAAAAAAGAAAAAAAACATTCATGGAATTTAAGAAATAATATGTTTCAAAATTTATTTTTGATTTTTTTTTCTAATTTATAATTGAACTAAATTAAATAAAAAAACATTTATCAAATTTTTTAGAAAACAATGAAAAATAATACTGTAATACGATAAAAAAAAAAAAAATGATAAATAGTTGTTTTTTTTTTTGTAATAAAATATAGGTTGTTCAATTTTTTGGTCAAACAGATAAAAAAAAAAGAAAACAGAAATTTTTTATTTGTCTATATTGTCTATGTATATGTGTATGTATATATAATATAGGTAGTTGTTTTCGCACACGTCCCAAGAGTCATTCAAAACCTGTTGCTGTTGTTACTTGGTCGAAAGTGAGACAGCCAAAGTTATTCTGTCTAATAAAAATATATTTACTTAGGAAAAATTTAAATACACACAAGACTATAACTGTCAAATTACTTGTATATGAATATATAATAATAATATTGTACAAAAGTGGTTCTTGAGACCCTTGAAAACGATACCAATATTCAACCGTCTCCATTTTTTTTCAGGACACTAGACAAAAAAAAAACAAATAGGAAAAAATATTTTATCGTTGGATTAGGACTTTTAGAATTTATTAGGATTCTTTTTCTATTTGTTTAATATTTTTAACCTTATAAATTATCAATGATGTTAATAAATTATAAATTTTTTATTTATTAAAATAAAAATTTGATATTATTTTTAATTTAATAACGAGAAAATAAAATATTGAAATTTATTTTCATATAAGAAAATTTTACTAGTATACATATTTACATTATCGTTGAGTGATATCCAAAAATATATGCACAGCGTCAGATGCAAGTAAGTACCTTATGATAATTTAACAAAGCCCAAGGGAAACGTGATTTTCTGTATACCCATCTAGCATAAAAATTTACTCTCATCATAATACAATCACTATTTTTTTTTCTTTATTTCTCTTGTTTTTTTCTTGATCTCGTTTCACGTGATTTCCATGCCACATCGTTGAGCACATACCTCTTGTCATTGTGTAATTTTCTTTGGCAAAGAATTGTGGTAAGGTGAATGAGTGTACCTTTGAACCTTTGATTCTCTTTTATTATTTTTTTTTTCTTTTATATTATTTTTAGTAAATTTTTAGTAAGTTTTTGGCTTTGCAATTTTCTTATTCTCCTAATATAAAAAGGACAAACATCATCGGTCTTCCGGACATTTGATTGGTCATTGTTTTTTTCTCACTTACTCTCATACAAATTTCTTTCTGTTTGCCTTTTTCTATTATTTTTTTATTTATTTCGTTAGCAACGAAAAAACAACAAAAAAAAGCGAGTAAACAAAATTTTTTTTGATATTTTTTATATTTTTTTTTTTTAAATTGACATATTAAGCTAGCACAACTTTTTGAATAATCATTGGATCTTGATGCAATTGGGCTCAAAATTTTGTGCGAATTATGTGTTTTTTATGTATGAAGGAATAATTCAAAAACAAAATTTTTTTGAATATTTTTTATATTTTTTTTAAAAATTGACATATTAAGCTAGCACAACTTTTTCAATAATCATCGGATCTCGATGCAATTGGGCTTAAAATTTTGTGCGAATTATGTGTTTTTTATGTGTGAAGAAATAAATTTGAAAGAAAATTTTTTTTTTATTTTTTACATTTTTTTAAAAAATTTACATATTAAGCTAGCACAACTTTTTAAATAATCATTGGATCTTAATGCAATTAGGCTCAAAATTTTGTGCGAATTATGTGTTTTTTATGTGTGAAGAAATGAATTTGAAAAAAAAATTTTTTTTTATTTTTTAAATTTTTTTTAAAAATTCAAATATTAAGCTAGCACAACTTTCTCAATAATTATCGGATCTCGATGCAATTGGGCTTAAAATTTTGTGCGAATTATGTGTTTTTTATGTGTGAAGAAATAAATTTGAAAGAAAATTCTTTTAAATATTTTCTATATTTTTTTTAAAAATTGACATATTAAGCTAGCACAACTTTTTCAATAATCATCGGATCTCAATGCAATTGGGCTCAAAATTTTGTGCGAATTACGTGTTTTTTATGTGTGAAGGAATAATTCAAAAACAAAATTTTTTAAAATATTTTTCATATTTTTTTTTTAAATTCACATATTAAGCTAGCACAACTTTTTCAATAATCATCGGATCTCGATGCAATTGGGCTTGAAATTTTAGGCGAATTATGTGTTTTTTATGTGTAAAGAAATAAATTTGAAAGAAAATTTTTTTTTTATTTTTTAAATTTTTTTTAAAAATTCAAATATTAAGCTAGCACAACTTTCTCAATAATCATCGGATCTCGATGCAATTGGGCTTAAAATTTTGTGCGAATTATGTGTTCTTCATGTGTGAAGAAATAAATTTAAAAGAAAATTTTTTTTTTATTTTTTAAATTTTTTTTAAAAATTCAAATATTAAGCTAGCACAACTTTCTCAATAATCATCGGATCTCGATGCAATTGGGCTTAAAATTTTGTGCGAATTATGTGTTTTTTATGTGTGAAGAAATAAATTTGAAAGAAAATTTTTTTAAATATTTTTTATATTTTTTTTAAAAATTGACATATTAAGGTAGCACAACTTTTTCTATAATTATCGGATCTCGATGCAATTGGGCTCAAAATTTTGTGCGAATTATGTGTTTTTTATGTGTGAAGAAATAATTCAAAAACAAAATTTTTTTAATCATTTTTCATATTTTTTTTTAAAATTGACATATTAAGGTAGCACAACTTTTTCAGTAAACATTCAATCTTGATGTTATTAGACTAAAAATTTCGTGTGAATTATGTGTGATTTACGTGTAAATAAATAAATTTAAAAAATTTTTCGTCAATTTATTCATTCTTTTTTTTTTTTATGATAATACTTGTGTTTATAAAATCAATGAACAATGAACCTTTTAGAAGGTATAGATACAGGCGCGCGTAGCGCGCCAATGTGCTCGTCTTATATAAAAAGGACAAACATCATCGGTCTTCCGCACATTTTCCGGTCATTGTTTTTCTCTCACTTAAAAATTTCATTCGCAATCTAATAAAATTTTGTCATTTTTCAAATTAGAAAAGAACAAAAAATTATCATCTCATATATATTATGAAGTTATTAAAATATTATAATAATATTCTAAGAAAAACGAAAAAAAAATTAATAAGTTAATTGTATTTTGACTGGACTAGTATTTATTTAACAAATTGCATTATTTTAATTTTCAAATTGAAATTGTTATTACAAATTAAATTAATTAAAAATTATAAAAAAAAAAAAAATGAAGATAATGTAATTTAAATTAAAAAAAAACATCAGTGTATTTGAATAACAATGACAATTTATATTTTAATATTTTTACTCAAACAAATATTAAAATATATGATGAATAAAAAGAAAAAATATTACTTCATTTAATTTAATTATATTGTGTTATATAATGAAAATTATATAAATAAAATTTAAAATATTTAGAGTGTATAATTTAAAGAAAAATTGTAAAATATAAATATTTTATATTTACGTATTCTACTTGATGGTATAAAATTCTACCAAAGTAGTGTTATTTTGTCTCATCATCTAAAAACGTGAGTGTTACGAAAACGTTTTCAACTTCATCTACATTTGCTAAAATTTTATAAAATATGACATACTGTGACACGTATATACATCATGCATGTACGTGATGATCAAGTAAATTACACAGTACAAAGTCATCATGTACTTTGACACATAAATTTTCATAAGCACTATCATTAATTTTTCTTTTTTTTTTTATATTTGAATCATCATATAAAAAAAAGAGAAAAACAAATATTGATAGCAAAAATATTCACTTACTTATTATATAAAATAAATTTATCAAAACATGTTATCTTTTATTTTTATTCAAAGAAAATAACAATTATTTTTTATTTGAGCTAAATCTTTTGTTAATATTAGGGTCGAGAAATAGTCAAGTAAGACAAATTTAGATGAGATTAAATGATTGAGCTGTGTTCATACCGTTAACTAAATGTATGTATATTAATAATAATATTTTTATTACATAAAAATATAGTGGGCAAGAAACGACAAGTTTAAATTACCCTCGTCATAATTGGCTCTAGATAAACGTTCTGCAAACGATCTCAACTAGCATTTGTCCCTCGAGGTTGCAATGTACTAAGATTTTTTATTTTTACTTTTTTCCTTATTCTTTTTTTTTTTTGTTTTACTATACTCTCTTTTCTTAGCTACTATATTTTTTTTATTTTTTTTTTTTCCTTTTTATTTTTCTCATGGGAATTTTTTTATCTATGCTAAAGGCATTTTTAATGCATCGATGAATATAACCCCGAAATGTCAGTTGCAAAAAAATCACTGTGTCTTTGTATTTTTTTTTTGACTATTATAGTGATTTTTTTTTTGTTTCGTCAGTTGGTAATTCCAAAACGTGGTCTCTTTATGATGAGAAAACGATGTCACATGACGTTAAGCTGTTCTTTCATCATGATATACTATATAAATATATTTTTTTTTTTATTTATATGAACAGGAAAATTTGACTGGATATTTTTTCTTGCTATTTTTTTTTTCTTGAACTTGGTAAATTTTTTTTTTATTGTTGTATTCTCTTTGATGTATGGGAATCGGGATTAATAATAAAAGCTTTGATATATGTGATGTTATATAAAGAATGATAGTTGGTTTTTTTTTTTAATTTTTTTTATATCTAAATGAATATATATACAGTTTAGAGAAAAAAAGAAAATGTATTTCATAAGACTTACCAATTTGAGCCATGCGTTCGTTGTGAGGATTTGATTTTTTTCATCCTGTTTATGAAAAAAAAGAACAAATAATTAATTTATTTATTAATAATTAATAATAAATAGTGTAAAAGTATATTTAAACTATCACCCCTTATTTTTAATTTAACGAGACTGATTTTTTTGTTGGATACTTGTATTGGAATTTTTTTTTAAATACGGTACTTTTTGCCAAAAGCCCCATATTGCTAAAAAAAATATTTTTAAGCAAAAATTTCATGAAATTTATCTTCTAGTATTTAGACAACAATTAAGTATAATTATCCTAAAATTTTCAAAAATTAAATTCAATTATTTTTATTCTTTTTCTATTTTTTCTTTTATTTTTGAGATTTTTTTCCATTAAAAAGTACAAGAATAATTGATCGAAAATTTTTTTGTATTTGTGTTTATGTTGCTTGATAAATTGTCATTTTTCACATAAAACAATAGTAATAATTTGTATTGAAAAAAAAGAATTTAAAATATATAGAGCAGCGTGATTTTTATGCTCAACATTGAATATATTATCATGTGTATAAATTGAAAAAGATATAACGAAAAAAATTGAGATAAAAAAAATAAGATATCATGATATAGCAAGACTGTTTTCTTTTGCTGAAAAAAGACGTAGCTTTGTGGTACTAGTATAAATTCAAAATTTACATTTCAAAGGAAAACAGATGCAGCACATTTTTCTATGCTCTCCATTTCTGATCTTTTATATCCATATATTTTTTTTTTATTATTTTTTTTTTTCATTTCTTTCAATGGTGGTTTTTTTATTTTTTGTTTTTTTTTTTTTGGTCTCCATATGTTTTTCTTTATCACTGACAAGACCAAGTTTTCTTATATTTACCTATTAGCTTCGTGGAGGTAAAAGAATTGCAATTTATGAAAAAAGTTTTTTGTTTTTTTTCTATATATTCATTCTTAAAAAAATATTCAACTTTTAGATAATATTAAATATATTATTTATTCTTGTCAAAAAAAATAGAGAAAAAATTTTCTTTTCTACACTCAACCAAACAGATATTTTTTGTACTTTAAATATATTTAAAAGTTTGCAAGTTATTTATTAAAAAAAAAAAAAAAAAATGTTTACTTTTGTCACGAAATTCTATCTTACAACTTTTTAATTGAAAACTTTTATTATTTTTTTTTTTTATTCAAAACAAAAAAAAAGTAAAATATCTAACAATTAAAGTTTCTCAATTACAATTCAATACGATAAATATATGAATATACTTATAGGAAAAAACAAAAATCATGTTAATAATAATAATAAATAAAAAAAAAGTAGTAGCCAAGTTTATGGTTAAAAAAAAAATTAAATTATCTTTTGTTTTTCTAGCCGAAAAAATAAAAAAAAAATACTTGACTTTATAAAATTTAGTGAAGTAGAAATTGCTCGTTAAAAATAAAATAGTGCTCGTTTATTTTATAAACTAGTCTAAAGATGTAATTCCATCGAATATTTTAAAGTTATTTTTTTCTTTTAATTTTCATTAAAAGTACATAATATATACAATGTGATGTAAAAATTATGAAAAATTATTTACAGTAAAAAAAACTTGTATATAAATATAAATTAAAACTTTCATATTTATTTTTGAAATACATGTCGTAATCTTGGAACTTAGAGTCAAATTACTTTTCAATATTAGCATAATCCAAGTGTTGGCATTATACATACTGAGTTGATGCTAATCATTCATAATATTCAATTCGAAATTCATGACCTACAAGAAAACTTTGGCTCAATCAATCTCTGCTATTTCTACTCAAATGACCTCGACATAAATCCCTCAATTCAATATTATACATGATAAAATAAAAATAACATAAAGATCAAATATAGACAACTGCAAATTTTATGCAATTCAATAAAGTAGCCACTAACAGATTCGTGCTCGTTTGCATGATTATATTCATATAGTTACATTACTCCATGCTATTATTGCTTGTTTACTATATAAACGGAAGAAAATTTATCGTTCTTATAATGTTTTGGAGTGAAATTTACTGTACTCGAAGTAATTATATAAATATCCAAGGAAGGAAGATTCAATAAAAAGTAAATTATATACCCTATTAGTAATTTATATTACAGCAACGAAATAAAATAAACAACATTATTCGTTAAAATATTTGTAAACAACAAGCAAATAAATTTAAAGAAAAATTTTACAATAAAATTTTTTTGATTATTATTGGAAAAAAAAAACAATTTATTGCAGTATTTTTTTCCCATACTGTTTTTAATAAAAATTTGAAAAACTATAGTCAACAAATTTTAAACATTATTTCAAAAGAAAAAATAGAAAAAAAAAACCTGTTGAAGGTATTTCTTTTTTTTAAAAAAACTATAAAATTTCTGCTTGACATTGATTGATTCAGCTTTATAAAAATCTTGAATCTAGTTTTTAATTTAATTTAATATTTATTTTAGTATCTAATGGATTATTATAATGTAACATTTAAAATTACGACATCAAGTGTAGAAGCATTTAAATGTAAAACGATATCAATCAAAATCTATTTATAGATGCATAAATTGAATAAATATTATTAAAAAATAAATTGAGATGATGAAAAAATATGTCAAGTAATATATTTCTAAATAATTTGTATGAATAAGTTTTTGTAAAAAAATATTGTCAACGAGTTTTCAAAGTAACCGGATACATTATAAATCAATTGTTGCAGATTAGTATCTCAAATATCTTACTTCATCTAGGTTGGTCTAATGTGCAAGTTACTTTACAAAGTTTATCGCTATAGAAATAAACTTCTAATGCATCAAAATAGTTTAACAAGTATTCAACAACATTTCCCATCAGTCATTGATCCAACAGTTCCATTGAATCAAATTTTTATTAACTATAATTAACCCAATTTATAAAATAAACATTTTCAAAAAGAAACCATAACATCATATTGCTGAAAATATTTTTTTTTTAAAAGTTTTCATTTTGTTTTTTTCAAACACATTATATGTAAAAACATGTTTCAAATTATGTCTTTAATAAATTATCACAAATGAAGATTAATTACATGTTGTCAAATTAATATTATAAATTACTTATAAAATAAATTTAGCAACATACATTTCATTTAAAATATGAATTATTATGAAAACAACTTACCACATCAATTATTTGTTGAAGGGTTATGCCAAATTTAACCTCAAGTGGTTCACTTTCATTGGCAACTGGTCGTTCAAGAGTATTGTATTTTGCCAAAAGATCATTCAACAATTGTCTCTCATGTGCACCACAATTGCTTTCTGTAAAAAATTAATAATAAAATAAATTAGTTTAATTTATACTTTAATAAATATAATTATTATTAATCGATAAATTGTTAATTTAATTTATTTTTTAATATTATTGACCATTGGAATTTTAATGAACCATCACGTTGAATTGTAATAAAATAAAACGTGCTTTAATATAACTTGTATTTATACACGCATTAAATATTACTAAATAATAAATTTAACAAGATTTCTCTCTGGACTTTTACGATTTTAATTACGTTGTATAATATAGCATTAAAATTATTCAAGCTGTTTATTATTACAGTTAATTTTATTTGTTATTTTATCATTATTCAATATTATTATTTTTATTAACTCTTATATAAAATATATACAATAAAATTTTGATAAAGAATATTCATACTCTTGTTATATGTATTCTCATTGTAAATTTATATACATTCGATAATTACAAAAAGCATCTGTATAGCCAGACAAACGTCCATTATTTTATCCCCAGTGGCTCGTTTCTTCCAATAGAGTTTGTAACTCTACTCTCGCCCGCGGTGTTTTAAACTGCCTCACGAATACAGATAAATATAAAAATAAAAAATAAAGAAAAATACAAATCAATAAATATGCTTCTCTTGGGTACCCGAATATTTGTAATACTTTTTATATACATTTTCAAAAACAAAAGATGAAAAAAGTATTGAAAAAAATCTTGCTTCAGAGTGCTTGGATTGAAAGTTTTTTTTTTTATTTTTTTTGTTACCTTATATTTATACTATTTGCTAAAATCTTGAAATTTTTTTATAAAAATAAAATTCAATGTTCCAGTTGTATTTGCAAATCCAATTTTTTTCTATTTTTTTTTTTTCATACATAAGGGTTACACATAAAATAAACTAAAAATATAAAAAAATAAAAAATAATGATGTATAGATTGTATGCATGGGGATGGAAAGAAATTGACTTTCGAATGAGCTATTGCATTTGTCATTGTAGTGGTGAATGTGTACGAGGTAACAACTGTAAATTTGTGCTTTCGATGTTACAAGAATTATTGAGGCAATACAAATCGTCGCCATTGGGGAACGATAAAGATCCAGAGAGTAGTTTAAATTTTTACGTTGTACTCTTGTATTTTTTTATTGTTTTTTTTTTTTTTTCTATTTTTCATGTCACGGAATAATAAAAGTATTGTTTTAAACTTGAAACATTATTGTCTGCAATACTAATCGATGGCTATTTTTTATCTTTAAAAAAAAACACAAAATAATTTATATAAAAATAAATAAATTGTGTAAAGGAAAAAAAAAATTGTATGCTCATTAGAAAGTAAAAAAAAAACGAAAAATTTCACATAATTTTTTTCATTTTAAATGAAAATTTAATTGACTCTTCAGGATGTTATACAGAAAAAAGTATTTTTTTTATTTTTCAAACGAAAAACAAATATTAAACTTGATGTTGAAATTTTTTTTTTAAATATTCATCACAAAGTTATTCATCTAAAAAAAATATATTTTTGTTTTTTTGAAATTAATTTTATTTGTTAATTTTTTTTTTCCCTTTCATTATCTTGTACAGATAAATATTAACAATATTAGTATATATAAACATAGATGCGCAGAATATTTAAACGCATCATCAATGATTTATATTATTTTTTTTTATTTTTAATTTCCATTGCGTCGACTCACTTGTGTCTGTGCACGAGCGCGCAAAATCTGCGCAATCTCATACACAATTAAACCGACCTAAATTACAAAAAAAAAAAAAATCTACATATATTTATTGTATACAATATAAATATAATTTTGAGAAAAATAATAATAATAAATATATGTTTAAATAAGTCAAATTAAAGCGGAAAAAAAACAAAATAAATAGTTTAGTTTTTTAAATTTTTTTTTAATGAAAATTTCAAGTTAATACGTAATTAAATAAAAAATAAAATAAATCAAATGAGATATACTAGTTTGACGATGTAAAACAATGAAGATAATCTGTAAAAACCAATGAAGCACACGATGAAACTGGAAAGCTCCATTGATCCACTACTAAGAGTCTTGTATTTCAGACTGCCTTTCGCTTATACTGCAACTTTGACAAGAGTCTGTGTAAACAGTTTCCTCTTGAATGCTGCGGATTTATACCCTCGACACCTTTTGCATATGACAAGTATGTATACACAAGATGATAACCGGAAGTTTTTTTTATTCTTGACGTACAAGACAACACACAAACACAAACACACATTATAATTATCATAAAAATAATAATAAAAAAATTTAAATAGCTTATAAGTTAACTAGCAGTAAATAACAATTATAATTTTTATAATTTGAAAGTTTTTTATGAGGAAAAAAAATGTATTTATATTTTCTTTAATATAAATTATATGATTGTTAATTATATTTTTTAATTAATCAATTTAATTGATCATTTTAAATTGACTGTGGTTTATTTAATAAAAAAAAAAAAAAAATTATTATATAATTATCGATGGATAAAAAAATATTTATGAAATGAAACTAATTTTTTAATCTTGTTTTATTTTTTTATATTAATTTTTTATTTCCACGAGGGAAATTAAATATTAATTGATTTTTAAATGATAAAAGAGGTTTTTTTTTTTGAAAAAATATTTGACAAGCTTAGTTGGTTTAAAATTTATTTGATGTAAAATTAATGAGCTGCCATGAAAATTCTTAAAAAATTCAGATGAATAGAAGAAATAGAAAGATAAAAAAAAGAAAAAAATTGTAAGAAAATTATAAAAAAGTGCTTAGTGTATAGCCAAGTGTTGACTGGACTTTTTTTAAACTGGCACATTGGACATTGCCAGAAGCTTGTTTGTTGAATAATCTAAAGGTCAATGCTAATAAAAAGTTGAGCAGTAAAAAGTAGCTCATATTGTACTTTTCACTTTCAATTTATTTATTTTTTTTTTTTTCTTTTTTTCCATAGACAGAATGACACACACACACACACGCACGTTAAAGTTTATTCATCACACTTTTTCAAGACTCTGCTCATATCGTTAATATTTACTGATGTTTGAGCAAATTAAATACCTGTTTTTTTTTTTTTTTTTAATTCCCACAAGTAGTTTGAAAATTCTACAAAGAATATTCATGAACATAAAAAGACATAAAATAAATAAATATAAAATAACTTGGAATTTAAAAATGTTAGTAATATATATTTTTTTTAGTACTATATATATTGAGAAAAAAAAAAAAACATTTACTAAAATGAATATAAAAAAAAATATAGAAAGCACTGTGAACAAGTGGTGAAAGAAAATAAAACTGTATAAGATACTCTTCAAGAAGCAACTAAAGACTCAAGTATCATCAATCCACTTGAAATACTCATCTCAATTGTCAACCAGATTCTTTTGAATAAAAGTGCATCAACAAGAAAGAAAAAAAAAAAAAAAAAAACAAATTACCCTTGCTAAAAACCAAAACAATACATTCAACTTTCAAATAATTATTATTCTTTCTCCTATTTATTTAATTATTCATTAATTAATTATAAATATTTATTTATTTTTTTTTACTTTCAATATAAATACTTGTAATGTCACTTTAATTAAGTAATTTTTGTATTAAAAAAAAAAAGTTAATAACACTCTGCATATATATACGTACAGTCATTATTTCCTTAACATTAAATTTTTTTTTTATTTTTTGTTTTTTTAAGTCATTTGCTTTTGACAGCTTTCACTTGATAAGTAGAACTTTAAGTACAAAACTTGTCACTAACTACCTTGCTCTTAAAGACAGTAATAACAACAATGAACTAAAAAACTTATTTCTTTTTTAAATAAATAAATAATATTTTTAAAAAAATAGAGTATTTTAATGCTCATAGATATAAACTATATCAGAATATAAAATAAATGGAATAGGAAAAGAAAATTTGTCAACGAAGCAAATTGCTGCTACAGCAGCTCAACTGGAATAAGTACTTTATACCAAAAATTTTCTAATAATATGCATCAATTGAATATGAAAATGATGACATTAAATGATTACATAAATTATAGCCACTAGTATTAAAGTAAATTATTCATAAAAATATTTAAATATTAAAATGAAATTTATAAAAAAAAAAAAAAGTTTTTTAAAATTGTCAATAAATTTGTATAAAGTAAAATGTAAAAATATCAAATATATTATCATAAATACAGCAATTTTAAAAATATTAATTTAAAAAAAAAAAAAAAAAAAATGGGATTTAGTTTAATAACAGTAATGGAAGCAACAAAATTAAATAGTAAAAATTGAATCGTGTGTTTTTTAACTGAACAAGAAAAAGAAGTAATATATATAAAAAGTTTTCGAGCTTTTACTCTTAAATTTCAGTTGGGCGTAGGATTCTCAGTCACGATGAGACATGAATATTGGATGAATATCTTATCTGTTTTAGTACAAAATCGAAAATAAAAAAAAAAATGAAAAAAAGTTTTAAAAATACTGGACGAATCAAATTTTCTACACTTTTTTTTTATTCTTTTCTATCATTGTTTTTAAAACTTTTTTTTTTATTTAATTTTATATTAATCCTATTTCAGTATGTTAACTTTTTCTATTTAATTTTTTTCTAGTTTATTTATGTATGCTTTGAAAGCAATGAGAGAAAAACCACAAGACAATCGCTAACCTCATGGTTACTCTTCCTGCATCGACACTAATTAACTTGAATCCAAACAAAAGCTCAACAAAGTTTAAGTTGAATGAAATTGAAAGACAAAAATAAAAAAAATAATTATATATATATATATATCGAAGACTTGAATGTGGTTTACCACGTGAGTTTTAGATTTCAGTCGTGCCACGTGAAATTATCGATTGTGAGTTGGTGTATTATAAGAGTGCCTGAGAAAGCAAGAAAAAAAACTTTTTACAAAAGAATAAAAGAAAATGAAAAAGAACACAAAGTAAATATAACAAAAAAAAATAATATAATAAAAAAAAAAGTAGAGAATACTGTTGAGAAGAAGGAAAAGCTTGTTGAGTTTCCGTTGGCACATTTTCTATAAGTTCAATTTTAATGAAATCGATAATCAACATTGTACTTAAACTATTTTATCAGTAAAAAGAAAAATATGAAAAATTAATAGAAAAAAAAAAAAATAATATTAAATAGAATTATTGAAGAAATTACAAATACAAAAAAAAAAAAAATTATATAAAAGTTTTTTCTTGATATTCAAAATTATTGCAGAGAAATATGTTTTATATTTAAATTAAAATTTTTTTTTTTTGTATTTATATTCAATAATCGATTCTACGAAATACTTGGAGTATTCTGGTATTTGAATTTTTCTGATAGATCAAGTGGAAAAAAAAACAACTTGATTTGCAACTTGAAATATGAAGAAATAAAAAAAAAAAGCTCTCAATAGTTTTCACAGAACGTTCAGTTATTTTTTTCCACTTGACAGAGAGAAAAAAAATATCATTATTTTGTGTTTTTTCATTGCTATTAAAAATTTTACATGATATATATAGACGAATATATGAGTGCCCATAGGAAAATACACTACAGTATATTGAAAATGTTCAAAGTAAAAAAAAGGTTTAGCTTGCTTTCGTTGAAGGGTTCTTTAAGCTCTCTAGAGTCCTTCAACGAAAATATTTGAACGTCTCTTTTTAACAAAAATTTAAAATATATAATTAAATTAAAAATATGTAAACATGACAAATATGCAGTATGAAAAATCAAAAGAACCTTCAATCTTTTTATATATTTTAAGTTGTTGATTCAAATAATATTACATTTTTTAAAACACTTATATTTGTTTGTAATTTTAAATATATATTTTGTGTACATAGAATTACTTTTAAATGTACAGATATAAATCGAGTTGTGATTCTTGAAATTTCTAGAACAAACATCATAGTATATAAGACCGACAAGTGTCGACCAAGAGAGTATCTTCTTCAACTTTTGTTCTGTTCACGTGTACACAATGTCAAAAGTGATATGAACCTCGTGAATGTTGTATTGAATACTCGAGTTCATTCAATGCGATTGGTTCACACAACATTACACCTCACACATAATAAACAAAGAAAATTATAATGTCAAATATAAAATTGTTATTCATTAATATATCCCCATACCTAACAATTCAAATGATTAATTTAAATTTTTGAATTTTCTATAGACTCTTCTAATGACAAATCCATACTTTGAAAATTAATCAACTTAAACTGTCAAAGTTCACAAATTATATACGACGACACCATGACACATGAGTATATAGCAAGTGCATCAAGACATCAACATAAGAAATTACAAATTTAAAGATATTTTTCAATGATTTATTCATTAGTTATAAATTTTGAATAAGCTCTTGTACAATTACATTATATACATGTAGCTTTTTGGCGCACATGAGACAAAAGCCAAACTATATGCATAATGATATACCTTTATCTATTGGATATATCGTGTTAGCTACAAGTGCTTTTGGTACTTTTGGTACTTTTCTCCATGTAAACCGACAAAGTTACTTTATCACAAGTTGAATGCAAAATTTACAGTAATACTGTATATCCATATTTGTGTGGTTTTTCTATAATGCTTCAATAGCTTCAATAGCTTCAAAATAACGTATAAAATTATTATCATATACACACAAAATAATCATTAATATATTACAATATAATGATAAAGTCAATAAAAAAGTCAAAATGTAATTTCATTTGATCTATTTTAAAGTAAAAATAACTGTCATTATTTTTTAAAACTTAATGCTTTTAATAATTCAACAATAAAATATGTTGTATTAAAAAAAAAATTATTATTATTATAAAAAAATAGGGGTGATATTTAAAAACAAATGAATTTTATAAAACAAAGTAAATCAAACAATCAAAGACCATTGTTGTACTTGTTTGAATATTTATCTAAAATTGAATATTAAATTTTTCAAATTTTTCAGATATACAATATTTACAGAAAAACAATTAAATATTTTAATTAAACATTAAATACCTTATAAATATAATTAATACTGTGGTTTATATTATCAAACTTTCTACAATGCTCACATACCCTCATGTACATTTAATGAATATTTAATTTACATACATGACATGAAAAGCATGTGTACATTTAATGTTAAATGAGTATAATATGGGTAATATTCCATTAGAGGGTCACATATAGTGATGGTAGAATTTGTGCCGAGTATATAAAAGAGTACAAAGGAAACGACCAAAGTGTTGTTCATAGTATACATGTCATGATGAAAAGTAGTCTGCCGAGAAATTCAATATATATATATATATAAATATGGCTTTAATGATAACGAGACTTGTGGCAATGTATTGATGTATGTATTCATATGATATCTATCATATATAATATGCATCACGTACACATTTATTTGCGGATGTACAAACTGTATGTATACACGTGGATATTTTTATATCAGCATCGATTGAATCAATCTCATTCTCTGTACACTTGTACATATGGACTTGTAAATTATTCAACTTTTATAAGTTCACTGACCCTTTCTGCTTATTCACCTGTGTACGAGCCGAGAAACTTTAAACAAAACTTATTGCAGAAATGTACATTTTTTTGTTTTCCTTTTATTTTTACAATTCACCTTGTTTTTATATACGTGAGTATTTATTTTTAATCCCATGTAAGCTCATGAAAAGAGTGAACAGCAATTATATACATGATGCAGTGTTTTTTATACTCAATAGGGTTTTTTTTTTTTTTTGCTTTTTATTATTATTGTAAAATAGACATGAGTTTAATGAGTAGGTGGACAGAATGATGTGGAAAAAAAAATTACCCAAACGGGTTGTATAGATTCAATAGATACTGATATATTTATGGCATGCAAAGAAATTTTCTTTTCATTCAACAATAATGCTTACAAATATAAAAAAAATGGATATTTTTTTTTTCAACTCTTTTTTTGAAACTAAAAGAAAAAAAATAACACATTAATTTTATATTTTTAGAAGTTTTATATTGGATTATTTTGATGAATAAATTTTGATGGAAATGATTAATTATTTTTGAGTTATTTTAATACTTGTAACGTGTTACTGATCACAGCGAAGACAAGTGAAAATAACGTTACAAGACAATAGAAAAGAAAAGATACTAGAATCATTGGATAAATTGAAAACAGTAGAAGAAGCAAGATACAATTTCTTTCGTATTATTTTTATATTTTCAAATGTATATGTAAAAAAAAAAAAAAACAATGGTATCTCTATCGAATGAGAAAATGACAACTTACATTTTCAAGACATCTTGAAAATAAATATCCATCGATAACGTATTGTTCTGCCAATCTAAAAAGCTTCAACATTTCACACCTCATCTGATTTCAAAGATAAATTATTTTTTTTCTTCTAAATTTCTTATGACAATGCATCGACATGTTGAATTTTTCATTTTAATTTATTCAAAATTAATGATTGTCATGAATAAGGAATTATTTTGAAATAAAAAATTTGACTATTTTCAAAAGAATAATTAAACTCATAAAAATTAATGATAAACTTTGGAATTATTGAAAATTTTTAATGTCAAAAGTTTTATAGTTTAATATTGACATGATGACATGATGACGTTAACTCAATAGAAATGTAATATGTATATATGCAAATGGGTTAGACGAGAACCCATAGAATAGATATTTTTTTATTTTTTAATTTATTCATAAACGACATAGTTGACATGTTGATGAATCAGCCAATGGCAAACCTCACATTGACCATATATATTTGACAATTGAATCATTCAATTTATATAATTGATAACCTTCAAACAACAAAATTCATTGTATACATATGTATTATCAATGATAAATTTAATTGTTTATATAAATTTATCATTGTCAATCATAATAATAAATTAAAATTTTTAAAAAATTAATATTATTTAGACTGTAAATAACAAAACAAATCAAACAATTTAGTAACAATCATCAAGGGAAAAGAACGAAATAGAGATAGTCAATTTAGATTTTCACTAAAATCTCATTTCATTCAAAAACTCCTGGGATATCAAACTAAAATTCAAAGCATTAAATAAATTTTATTTATTTGCTTTATTTTATAACTTTGTTTTACAATTTAATTAATTTTATTTACATATATTTTCTTTAGTTTAAAAATTTAGTTGTTTTTTTTCATAATATATTACATAAATTAAAAAAAAAAAAAATTACTCAAGTTATTTAGACAATCAATAGTCAATTTAATTAATACTTATTAAATCACATGACTATGTAAATATTAACAGTATATAATCGAATAGTAAATCAATATAAACGTGAATTATTCAAACACTAAAATATTGAATATATTTACGAGATGTTCTCTCACAAACTGACAACTTGAATGATTATATTGCATAAACTATACTTGAAAAATAAATATTAACTTTACAATAATTACATTTTAGTGTAAAAAAAAATATATTATATATATTTTATATTTTTATAGAACTATAGAAGAAGTGCCTTGAAATATTTTTTAATATTTGAAATGAAAAATATTAAGAATGACAGTATTTCCAAGTGTTTATTAATTATAGTGTACTCATGTGTTTAATACTTAAATCCAATACATATGTATGTATTTCCATCACTTGAAAACTCATGAAATTGTGAATGGTCTTGGAATAAAATGACAAGATGAATCTCATCAGTCACGAGAATCTAGTGTGCTGCACTGCTTGAAATGTAGCCAGAGGCCAAGAGCCAGGAAATGTCGTTTAGATAGACAGAATGAACGAAAAAGAAAGAAAAAAAAAAAAAGGTAAATAAAATTTAATAAATGAGAACGAAGATTTTTGGAGAAACTACTCAGGAAAAGTAGAGAATAACCGAGTGCTTTGACAAATACTGTGAAATGTAGTTTATTTAAAATAAACGAAACAATTAATTAATAAATTTATTATTTATTTTTTTATTTTTTTGTATTTTTTTTCAATCATACCAGAGAGATTTTTATTAAATAATAATAAAATTTTTTTTTTGCTAGATGCACTGAAGATTTAAAATTTTTTATAATAAACAAACTGGTTTTTTTTTTTCGATTTCATTTCAAATTAATTAACCGTAATTCAATTATTTTTTTAATTTAAATATAAATGAAAAATATATTTCAGTTGTTATTATTGATGTATTTTGTTTGATGAAATTTAAAAAAAAATATAAAATAAATTTTATAATAAATCAAACAATTATTTAACATGAATTTTATTATTAAATTTTTTTATTTATTTTTTTTTTTATTTTGAAATTTATGTATTGGAAAAAATGGAAAAATAATTTTCAACAGAGAGAGTTAAAATTATTTTCAAGTAAGAGTTACTGTACGTGATGGGATTACTTATAATTTTACGTATAGTTGGTAAACTATTGAGTTACAAAGAGAACTGGGAATAAGTTCATGTGAAAATAATAAAATAAAATAACGAATGTATGAAATACAAAAAGTATTAAGTATAAAATCGATTGAAGAATCAAAGAGTGAACAAGAATAGAAATAAAAAAAATAATAAAAGTCAAGAAAAAGAGTTATTCCTTTGTGAGTTAAACCAGGGAATTGCTTGCAGTGATTTTTCTGTCTTATATTTTATTTTCTTGTACAACGTGAAAAAATAATTTGACAACTTTTCTATTGACAATGTAAAATTGTAATTTTATTAAATGTCAACTTGAATTTTTATAAAATAATATTGATGATCAATATTTCAAAAGAGCAAGTAAATTTGAAATTTAAATATTTAAAAAAACAAAATAAATTTCTAAGAAGTTTGCTATAGTTAATTAAATAAATCGTTGTTATTTTTTGTATTTTAAAAATCAAAATAATCATCAAATGAATTTATCATTTTAATAACATTAAAAAATTTTAAATAAGAAACAATTTTTTACTTTTTTTTAATTAATGATTATTAATGACAGTGATTATAATATTTTTAAATAATTTATCATCATTTTTACAGTGACACAAACACTTGGAAAAAGAAGTTTTAAAAACCATAAATATATGTATATCATTCGCAGGCAAAGCTGTCATTTCCATAAAAAAAATAAACGATGAATAAAAGAAAAAAAAAAAAGAAAAGTTTTTTAATAATAACAAGGCAAGCATTTAGGACTTAATCATAATAAGAATCAAAGAACTTGAAAAGCTTTGTTTTTATTGCTTTCATACTTTTAATGAAATATTGTTAAAGTTTTTTTTTTTTTATTTTTCAAGTCATTGAAAAACAAATGATAAAGTTAATGCAGTTGTATGACAAATATTCGCGTAAAACTTGCTAATATTATTTTAGCTGAATATCATCAACGAAATAACACAACTACTACTTGACCTGGTAAACAAAACTCTTCGTATAATATCAAATATTATTCTCGTTATATATTTAAAATTAAATTGGCGATATTTGAAATATTTTGTAGAATAAAAATACTAATAAAAAAAACTTGTATTTTATAATAAAAATACAAGTAGTAAAAAAAAGTTAATATAATAAAAATTGAAGTTTTTTTTTTCTAAAAGTAAATTGCAATAAAAAAATCACAAAACAGTAAAATAAAAATTGTCATGTTTTTGTTTTTTAAAAAATTCATATTACACAAAATCATAAAATTGAAAAATGTTAAAAAGAAAAAAAAAACAATAAAGAAAATTGATCATTAAAAACAAATAAAAAATTATGTCTAAATTTCATTATTTTTTATTCATTTATTTTCTATTTTATAAAAGAATTTTTTATATTTTTTCATCAGAAAATATCTAGCCAAACTGGGAGTTTTATTGACACGAGAATTTCAGCAAGAAAAACTTAGAAAATTTTTTGTGTAATATAAATAATTTTTATATTTAATTCTGTTTTATTTATTTTACACAACTTTTTTTTATTTTTATCAACATTGTCTACAGTTTTGTGTAAACAAATTGTAGACACATGTTAATATAAAATTTGCATATCATCATTTTCGAATATCAAATTTAAATTTTATTTTTTTTTTTTGCTTGTTTGTTGATTTAAAAAAAAATTATACATGCATGTATTTATTAAAATATTGCCATCAAATTTAATCAGATTTCAATTCAAACAATAAACCTTGTAAAATAATCTGTTTAAAATTTAAATAATAATAATAAATTAAAGTTATTTGCATTTTAAATTTAAACCATCGACAAAAAAAATCATGATATATATTAATATCAATTCAAAAATAATATTTTTTGTTATTTTAATGTTGAAAAAAAATAGTAAAAGAATGAAAAGTGAATCAACAAATGAACATGCTAACCAACCAGAAATACAATTATTTACATCGTCGCATCTGGACATCGAGACATCCTTTTTACAAATGATAAAAACTAAAGAAATATATAAACCCTAGTTGTATCCTTGAAAAAGAAATACATTTCCGCACTATTGTCATTCTTATTTACTCGAATTTTTTTTTATATACACAATATATATTTGTTGGCTTGGATCCAACGAGTTCAAGTTATATATGTGCCAACTACACTAAAGCTTTTTAGTTTTATTTTTTTTAGAACCCGGAAAAAGTGGTCACTCCATTTGGATAATTTGACATGATATTTATAATAATTACAGATAAGCTAAGAAAAGAAACAAAAATATATTCAATTTTAATTTATATCTCAATTATAAAATATATTTCTTTATTCATTTTATTTTTAAGGGATAAATTTAAATAATATATGTAAAAAAAGTTTTAATTAACTTTGAATTAAATTTTCAAAAAAATATTATTATAATTGCTTGAAAATTAGTTGGCTTAATGTGAAGAAATAAATTTATCCTTACACGTATATATCAGTAGAAAATTCAAGATTATATTCTATACATGTTAATCCTTATACAAATTAGATAAGACAAGTTAATCGGAGGTTGTCATTAGTTTTCTTTGAATTACCAAACCAATTTAAAATCTACAAACACCAAAATATTATCTCAACATTATTTCATTTATTTTCTAATTATCATATCGTTCTTAAGGCATCTCTAATTTTATACTATTATCAAACAATCATAAAACAAAAATTTTTATAAATCTTGTAAATATAATTTTTATTTTTTTTGTATATAAAAATCAAAGTAATTATAATTAGGTAGAAGAGTGTTTAAACAGTATATTAATTTAATATTAATATTTAACCAAGTGCCATTGAAGCAAAGAGAGTGGATATCATGTAAATACAAGTTATGAAAATGTAAACCATTTCAACTAGAATAAATTTTCAATTGCTTCGTGTCTTTTTGTAACCACACATATGTATTTAGTACATGAAACTAAATATAATACGTTTAAATGAAAATAATATGACTGTCTTTTTATTTCTAAATTTGCTCAATTTATATTTTTTATTAAAATTTATTTATATATAATAAATAAATATGGAAAAAAATCAATTGAAATATCAAGTGAATATTCGAGTAATATACTCTTTAAAATAAATTTATGTAATTTGACCATCAACTTGACTCGAAAAATGTATTTCTTTTCTTATTCATTTTATCAAAATTTATTTTTCACAATGAAAATTCTTGATATTGAATAAAAATCTTTTCTTGCATTTTGAATTTTATGCTCAATGAAAATTTACTTGAATTTATTTTATTTTTCCTTCATGCAAATTATATTTTACTTATATTTTTTTACAATGGTATTTAAAAAATACAAATTTTTTCAAGTCATTAATTTATATATTAATAACTTTAGGTAAAATTTTTGAAAATAAAATTAATGAAATGCAGGGTTTACTCAATTTTTTACAAAACAATAATATAATAACATCTGTTGAAAAAATAAATAGATATTTAATTATACTCAAGTTATTTAATCATAAAAAGAAGAAAAAAAATTAATGTTTTATTATATCTAGTACTTTAAAAAATAATTTTATTATAACTAATAAATTATTTATAAAAGTTTTATATATAAAAAGTTTGAAGATTAGGATAGAAAAAAAAGGGTGTATATGTATTCTATGCACAAACCAATTTCAGACTTTTCTGTAGGTTTATCCCGCGGGTATTCCCAGTCCGGCAATGCCCGGGATTATTGAGATCCAATAACCAAGAGTCTCCAACATTGAATGTGAATGCGCGCGCATATTATTCTCGTACCAACAATTGTACTATATATCGTGTTTCTTATTTTTATTTTTTATTTTTTTGGTGTAAAAAAATTTAAATATATGAAAAATATTATTTTAAAAAATATTATGTTGAGTGAAATGTTTTTTTTCTTTTTCTTTCTTTTTTAATTTTACTCAACAATGGGCAATATCGCTCACAGCCTATTGAATTGAAGAAATCATGCCTACATTGTTTTTTAAAAAATTTAACAAAAAAAATATAGTCAATAGTCTGAATATTCAATGTGTTTCTAAAACCAGGTCGTTATCGGCTACCATTTTTTAATTGCAGAATTTTCATTGTTGTTTTATTTTTAACATTTTTTTTTTTGGGTTTGTTTTTATACGAAAATCAAAGAATGAAAAATTCAAAAAATTAACAGAAGAATATTAATGAAAGAAAAACATAAAGTCAATTGTCTAAGTATTGACAATGTCATTTAAAAAAAAGGAAAAATATATAGGTTGAAACTTGTTTACGTATTTTGATCGTTCACACCTCAAATCAGTGGTAACAAAAATTTTTGCACAATGCAATTGTAAATTAAAAATATTGGTTTTTTTTTTTATATAAAAGAAAATATTAGTTACAAGTATATTTTGAAAAATATATATAAATGAATATTTTGGATGAAAAAAACTCGAGTATTTTTAAATAATTATTATCGACATTTGACTCTTGAGAATTTCTTTTTTTTTTTTTTTCAAAAAAAAATATCGAAAATGAATATTAAATTATTCAAAAATGTCAAACGTTTTATAAAATTAATTTTAGACAAATCGAAAAACAAAAAATGTCTTCATATGGCTGTGTATATATATTTTATAAAAATAATTAAAAATTTTTAATAACTTTCAAGTTTTTTTTTAAATTAAAAATAAAAATATTTAAAAAAAAAAATTGAATTTGTAATTTTTATTTTTTAAATTCAGTTAATATTCGTTGGGGATATGTGAATAAGCATATATTATAAAAATCGATATTCAGATGTAGAACCAATTCACGATGCATGATTATATTATTTTTACAATAAAGAACAGGAACTGGGTGGTTAGATCGGTGCATTATTGACACTCGATAATCCACATAGTCCATTATTATTATAAGCATCTTATTTTATTTCCTGGTCACACACTAAATGTACTCGAATGATATTTATATTTATTTATTTTATTTATTTGGGTGTAGATAATAAAAAACGATAAAAAACGTAAAAATATTCTTAATTAGATCAGATGAGATTTATTAAATATATTAAAAATTATTCAACAGCCTGTAGCCATTTTCATTTATTAAAATTATATTTATATATTTTTTTCTTTTTTAAATGTATGAATTTTAACGAGTGTTGGTTATTTTAAGTGTAATATAAACTCAAGCAACATTATTTCTGTCAGTAACACCAACAAAATTTCATCGTAAAACACGGGAGTTTGAACGAGAATGTTGGAAGGGTGGTTAACATATTATGTGCCCCATTTTCACAACCAGGCAATGCCACAAGTGTCCGCGATCATAATGCCCTCAAACCCTCTTTCCCTCTTGACTTGTTTCGATTCGAATATATATATAAAAGAGTTGGAAACTAGCCATCAAATCAAAAGTGTAATGCAATATTATTTACAAAACTTTAGGAAAAACTAAATTATATATTTGAAAAATACTTTTACTCAACACTTTGGCATCTCAGCCAAAGACGAAAAAAAAAACAAAAAATAAACTTGCTTTTTTTTCTTACAGTACCATCATACTTTTTTACTTGATGAATTTTTTTTTTAATTTTTTTCCTCACGAAAATTTAAAAACTTTCTGTCAATTACGTCTGACTAAATTTATTTTCTATCACTTTGAATTTTTTATTATAATGTTAAATTAAAAAAAATTTTATATTTATTATTATTATAATAATATAAATAACTAATTTTACTTGAAAATAAACCTTTGAAAATTTTTAATAAATTTTTCATCATTTTTATGTCTGACTAAACTCCCTTTTTATCCCTTATAATTAAAAAAAAATCTTTTAAAACTAATTTTACCTCTAAAAAAATATTTAAAAAATTATTTTATATTAACTAATGAAATATTTATTATCTTAATGATATTTGACTAAAAAAAAAATTGATATTCAATGAGAAAAATTAAGATTTTTCCTCAAAAAAAAAAAAAAAAAAGTCACGAGATATTTTAAAAATCATAATAATTGATTAATAGTTTTGTTTTATTGCTTGCCTATTTGATTTTTTTTTCCATATTTAAATAATATATTTGTGCGTTTTGATATAAAGTAACACACTTACTGTGTCAGAAGGTGTGTGACCAGGGCGGCACCCTCTATTGCCGAGCATTTAATCCCGGATGGTCGTCATAGCAACAGGCATTTCTCCCTCCGTAAATTCTCCTGACTCTCTGCTTGTGTTGAATATATATACACATGTACTAGAGTCATTTCTGTATATAACCAAAACCAAGACGGAAAATATATTTCTCTACGTATACTCTTGTCTTTTACGTGAAAAAATAAATTCTTCCAAAAATTTTAGTATTTTTTTTTTTTAGGCTTACCCCATTTTTATTTTATATCATTTTTTTTTTATATATATCATCCCCTCTTTCGACCCCCAACATCTGCTTGAACTTTAAGAGTTGCTACTTGGATATTTTCTTTTTCCGTTTTATATATATTTTTTTTTATTTCTTTCCTATCCTTTATACACATTTTATATATTATTATTTTCGAAAATTCTTCAATCACAGATGCTCGATACAACTGATGATTTATATTTCAAAAAAAAAAAATGATTTATATTTAAATCAAGTAGACATATATGTATATATATTTTTGAATATAGCTACAGGCAATGTATACATATATTGAAATATGAGATGAGACCAAATCAAGTGATAGATTGAAACGATCGCGGTTAGTATAACGATCGTCATTTTACATATATATATAACCATGATGTTCACATTTCCATGTTCATATATTGTTAAATCATTCATATTTTATATATTATATTTACAGTTGATACGAATATTAAGGCACACGATATTCAATCCTTTATACATTTATGTATAATTTTCGTATAATAATAATAATACCTTTGAAGAAATAATAAACGCAAAATATAAAATGTATATAAATCATAAAATTACGCAAAATTATAACTTGTAATTTAAAAAAATAAATATAATTATTAAAAAATTTTATTATTTATGTTTAAATAATATTTTTAAATTTTTTGCTTTTTATTTAGCTTTAAATTATGAAAATTTTTATTGTTAATATTTTTATTATTATAAAAACGACAGTTTAATTGTTTTTGTAGAATTAATAATATATAAATATTAAAATATAAAATTCAAAAAAAAATATAATAATAATAAACAAAGTAGACATAAAAATTTTATGTTGAAAACATAAACATAAATAACAAAATGTTTTTTTTTTTTCATCAAGTTATTAATTATTATTATTTTATTTGTGATAAAATTGTTGGTACATATTTTTTAAAAGTTTAGAAATAAAGTGTCATTAAGCTTTTAAAAGAATGTTAAAAATTTTTTTTATAAAAATAGTGATATAAATTTTTTTTTTTTTATTACTGTCTGATTGAATATAGTGAGTCACTACTTATACTGCAGAAAAAGCCATGACTAGGTGCATCAAGAATCATTAAAATTTTTCACGTATAAGTTTTTTTTTTTTTATTTTTATATATCAAATAAAATGTCATTGAGTGCAGGTAAATACGTGCTAACATTTAACATCATAAATTCTCGTGCGTGTTAAAATGTATTTATTTTTATTTTCTTTTTTTTTTGATAATAGAAGAGACCAAAATTGCGGATATTATAGAACACAAGCCACAAAATGTAGAAATGTTCGAGCCAACTTTAACAAACTCTTTTACTACTTTAAAGCTCACGTTAAGTTAGCTTATTTTTATGTGCCAAGAATCTCTGGCACGCTTCGAGAACCAGAATGAAAAAAAAAAAAACTAAAACCATTAAAGCTCTAGTTTAAATATCTGAAAAACAATTAGAGTAAAGCTCATTTATGTCTACAAGAATTCTTGATATTCATTATTTTTATGTTTAGTATTGTAATTTCATCTAGAGGTTTTTTTTTTTTTTTTCTGTTCTATTAATAAATAATTAATTTCAATATTTTTAGAAAGCTTTAAGCACTTGATAATTGAATTATTATTTTATATTTTACATCAGGTATAATTATGTGAATACAGGATATTTATTTGTAGTAAAATAATTAGTGAACACTAATTTTAATGATCTAAAATTATAAACTAATAAATTAATAGTTGTTTTTTCTTTTTAAATTCTTATAAAATCGTTATCTGTTTTATGAAATTTTCATGGTCTGTGATGTCATGTGGAATATAAATAATCAATGTTTGTTAATGGTCAATATTTAAACCTGTTACAAGTCAATCCATTAGTGAAACCATCAACGAATTTTCCAACAAACTCGTTAACGAACAATACATAGATAAAAAGCTTTCAACCCTTATGTATATCTTGAATTAAGTACTTTGAAAGATTGTCGAAAATACAATTAAAAAAGATCATTTATTTAAAATAAATAAAATGAAAAATTTCTCATCAATCTTGTGTCAATGCACAAAAGTTTTTTTTTTTTTTTTTTAAATTAAAAAAAAACGTAACACTCTTTCACAGAGTAAGCTTTTCTGGTCGATAAGAAAATAAAGAAAAAAAAAATCATCTGATATAAAGGACGAAATTTTATCATGTTTTTTTTTTACTTTTTGAAAAGAGCTTGAAATATATAAACTTTAAAAAGTTTTTACATTGTCGTATAACTTAATATTCTGGAAAATTTGTAATTTTTATATTTCATATTTTTTTTTATTATAAAAATTTTTAAAAACTTTTGATATTGCAAACTCACCTTTTAAAGTTGGTATCTGTCATTCAATGTTGTTACATGTTACGCATGTTATCAAGTTACAAAAATAAAAATCATAAACGAAATTTGATAGTACACCGACAACGATGTTGTTTGTTTGTTTGTATTTATTTTATTTTTTCATGCTTTTATATTTATATATTTATTATTATTTTTTTATTTGTTTCAAGTATATTTGACGAGCGTGTACCTTGTTACAATAGACACTTGTTCATGCAGAAAATTTACTGCACTAGTATGCTTGAACGAAAAAAAAAACATAAAATATTCAAAGCTCATATTTTTTTACACTCATTATTATTCAATCTACAACATCACGATAAAATTTTGAAAAAATAACTATTAAAAAAATGAAATAATAATGAATTTTATGAATAAAAAATATGAATAGTAATAAAAAATTAAATAGGAACAAGTTAATAACAAACATAATATTTTACTGAATATATTATTTTTGATTTTTAAATCCCCCTGATAACTCCATGTGGTGAAGAATGAAATATATTTGCATTTTAATAGATACACTGGCTCAGGTGTATCACTAGTAAAATTCATGGATGTATAATTATACGTTGAAAAATTATTAAAATTAAAATAAAAAGATAAAATCAAATCAAAATAAAAAAGTAAGATATATGCCAAAAGAAAGAAAGAAAAAAAAATATCCATGAGTAATTAACTCCCTCAGGAGATGTGGCAATATTTTTGAAAAGTTTTTAGACTATTCCAACAGCTACTCCAAAGAATAAGAAGCAATGAAAATCATCACACACCAAGTAAAGTACAAAAAAATAAAAATGAAAATTTCAACTAGAATAAGTTTGTGAAATTTTTTTTTACTTTCATCAAAACAAAAAGAAAAATTATTTAGTTGCAGCGCAATCAGCACTTTTTGAAAATAATTTCAACTTTTTATTCCTAGTACTTCATTAAATATAGCAAAAAAAAATTTGTCTCAAAAAATAAACTCAAATCTTTGTAATTAAAAAGTAAAGAAAAAAAACAGGTAAGCCAAAAAATTTAATTAAAGAAAAATAATTCAAAAAAAGGAGAAAACATGAAACATATTTTGTGTGAGGTAAAAAAATAATTGAGCTATTTAATTTTTTCACTTCAACATAGTGTGTAAAATACGCACAATAAAATTGCTATTGTTTTTTTTTAATTTTAAATATATTTTTCATGTTTTTCATTGGACTATCGAATATTTAAATATCCTATTGTGGATACCTGTTAACCTCACGCATGAATGACCAAAGTAGGTCAGCCATATTCTTATCGGTATGTCCTCCTTGAGTTTTATAAAATTTTCTTTATTTTTTTTTATATTTTCCACATACCAGTGTCCTTCAAGTGACGATGCGATAGCAGACATAAATAAATAACTATCACGAGACGCTAAGAATTTATCAAATAATCGTAAAAAAAATACAATAAAAAAATTCAATACGTAAATACTTTTTAATCAAAATTTAGTAATAAAAAAAAAATTGAGAAATAAAATAAATTTCATTAATTTAAATATGCAAATGTACGTGGTTTAATATTGAATATGAAAAATAAAAAAAATAACTTTTGGTTTGAAGATTTTTTACGAAAAAAACAAAAGGTAATATTAAATTTTTATGAAATTCAAATTGATACTTTATTGATGATAAATAACAATGAAAATATGTATACTGATGACTGGACGATTGTATATTTATTCACGTCATAGTCATCGACTTATTGGTCTCTTAGACGTAATTGTTTTTTTTTTTTTCTTCTCATCATCTTCTTCTTTACTTTATTTTTATTTTTTCCCCGTAACCATGAGAGAAAAATCAATGCTGAGGGTTTAGACGAGGGCAGGAAGCTCAAAGAAAAGTGAGAAAGTAAGCCTGTTTGTGGGGTAAAAAAACGAATAGAATATAGGGGCTGTACAGTAGTAGTCGATAGGATGAAAAAAAAAAAAAAAAACTTGTGTATACGTGTAGGTGGAAAAGCGAAAATAAGAAATAAGAAAAACCGAGAAACGAAAATACAATAGAGCTCAGATAGAAAAATAAAAAAAAAGAAAAGCTTGTAGCTGAAAATGGCTAAATAGTGTGAGTATATTGAGAAAAAGAACTTGGTGTAATTTAATAGTGTATGTAGAGAAAATAAAATAAGTAAAATGAGACAAGGGTAGATGGTAGATTGTTGGATCAGTTGATGTGGACAAGGCAAAGCAACGTACAACCTGGTTAAGTGTTTAAAGCACATACAGAAGGGTGACATACTGCTCTACATTCTTCATACACACCAACTCATTTTATCCCATTACTATTATCTCACTCATCCACATGCAATTCATACACATATAAAATTTATCCAATAAATTTTCATGACAAATTCATTTAAAATATCATCATTTGAAAAAATTTTAAAAAAAAAAACTTATTGTTGATGATGGAAACATATTTAATTTATTTTTAAAATTTTTATTATTATTTTTTAAATTATATCTATATATACAATTGTAAAATATTTATTAACAATATGTATTTTGTTAATTTGTATAATTTGTTAATTTGTTTATTGTGTTATGCAATAAATATAATGTTTAGACTTTAGTTTTTATGGGAAAAATTATATTGAGACAATAAGCATTATAGTAGTCAAATACAAATTAGGTTAATCAAGTAGGATATACAGACTGTAATCATTGTCAAGTTATATATATATATGTATATTGTTACAATGGCTATACTAGAGTTAGGATATCGAGCTGATTATCGGTCTACAACAGTGTTATTTCAAGGTAGCCAGGCGTGAGTATAGCTTCTACCTGGTCACCCTCTGATCAGAGTGATTACACATGCTTGTGAATTTTGAGAACAATAATTATATTACTGTAAAATATTTTCTTTGTTTTAAATGTAACAATGATTGTGAAATTTATATTGAAATATTTATTTATTTAAATTTATTTTAAACAGATATTTAAATCTAGAAAATTGCATACAATTTAACACAATATATCAATAGTAAAAGAAACAATCATCACGAAAATATCAAAAAAAAAATTTATTTTGATATTTTTAAATAATATATAAATAATAAATAAATTTTATATTGGTTTCTTGTTTTTTTTTTGGATTTAAAATGTAATTACTAATTAATAACGGAATTTTTTAGTTTATAAATTGTATAACTATAAAAACACACAACAAAAGAACAAAAAAAAAAATAAATAATAAAATCCAAAGCGTGGCCATCGAGAAATAATTTTTAAATTACTTGTCCCCTGTACCGTAAAATAAATAGAAAAGAAAAAAAATAAAAAGCTATTTATTTTATATCGTATTAAAGTTAGAATATAATGAAGGAATTTTAAAACAGGTATTTCATTTTAAAATTGCAATGATACCACGAGACATCAGAAGCTGTATAGAGATTCTAACTTAAATTTATGATTATTCGATATAGAATTTTGTTTTTCAAGAAATACGGTATAAAAGTATCAGGTGTTATGAGAAAAGACTTTTGTATATACTAAAACAGTTTATGAAAAATTGTTTGAATATATTGAATAGCTAAAAAGTTGAATATTTTTATCCTGACAGAATGGACATCATAAAGTTTTAAAATACCAAGTAAAATATTGTTAAAAAAAAAAAATTAAAACAGCTATTATTCATCAGAAAAAATTTCAAAAACATAATAAACTTTAAATAATATTTTATAAACAAAGAAATAATATTTATAAATTTTTTTTTTCTCTTGATAAAACTTGGTTTATATTTTGATATTGTGACAGATAACAATCTAACGATCAAATTAAAATTGATTGATACTGAGCTTTTTTTAGACAGCTGAAATAAAAAAAAATCAACATAAAAACTTGAGAGAACAATAACGATAATGATTGATCATAAATGTCAATTTTTTATTCACATAAAATCATCACAAATATAATCACGTATTATCCATAAGTTTTTTTGTTCATTTTTTCGATATCTTTATTGTTATTTGATCAAGACTAAATGCCACAAATGCAGCCTGAATATTATTATTTTAAAAATACTCAAGAAAACGAGACAAAATTTATTCAGATAAAAAAATTCGAAAAAAAAACACAAGTGTTATCAAGTTTTTAAACTTGATAAAGAATTTAAAAAAAAATAGCTTATTTTCTTTGTGTTATTATTGATTCATTATATAAAAAAATAAAAATAAAAAAATCATCAATAGTTGATATTTGTGTTAGATTGGCTCATTTATTCTTTAAAATATGTTTCTTCCTCATCATCACCACCACTTTACTATATAACTAAAAACCACAATAACAATAAAAACAATAACAACAGTTTCAAGAAACGCCCATATTTCTTGACTCTATATGTATTGTGTATTATATAACCACTTTGAATCTGTTGACAAGTCTTGAGGCTAAATAGTATATACGAAAACTTTCATTCTGTCCATTGATATATAGAGAAAGACCCTTTGTTCGCACCTCTAGAAACTCATACAATAAACATGTAGATCTTTGAAAGCTCACAAAACCAGACAAACTCAACGATAAAATCGATTAATCCATTGTCAATAGGGCAATCAAGGGTCCAACTTACTTGAAAAACAATAAATCGATTATGAAGATAAACAAGTATTCTTGTTGTCTATATCAAAAGACATATAACTTTAACAAACAATCAATATATATATATAGTTAATTTAAATTATATAATATTTGTATTATTGTACAGTTAATTACATTTCTAATTCAAATGTAAATATAATATATATCATTTGACCTAAATTCAAACTATTGATTATTCATTTTTTTCTTTTTTTTTTGAACCAATCAATTTGTCGTTAGGATTTTTATATCTATGTTTCAAAATTTTCTATCTAATAAAAATACATATATATATTTTTTTTTTCTATAGTGGATGATGGGTATATGTAGAATATATAATATGAACAACCTTATGTTACCAACACAAATGACTTGGCATATCAGAAAATATAGATTTAAACATCCGACATATGGTGCTTAAAATTCTAATGATGTTGTAAAGCCAAAAAATACATGATACGTCTTATCATCATCATCATCTTTGAAGTAATGATATACAAAAAAAAAAATAAAAAACTAGCTTCTTGAGTTTAATGTCACAGATGATACAATGTGTTTTTTTATTTTGTTTTTTTTTTTGACATACTTTAATTTACTCATTCGTATGATGACAATAGAATCAGAATATTATATATGTTATAGTTTTTTTTTCTTGTATATAACTAAATAAATCTTGAATAACAATGAGCTTTGAATATACAGGTGAAAAAACACTCAACTATTTTGAATTTTTCAAGATTTATAATTAAAGCTAAGTAACAAGTAACTGCCTCCAGGCCTAATTATATCAAATTCTATTCTCATTGTTGTTGTTCATCATCATCATCATCATCATCATGATTTTTTATCTACAACCTATCTAGTATTTTTATTTTCAAAAAACGATAATGAAACAATTTTCCAGCTGGGGCTCTTGTCTTTGATAAATTCTGACTGATTATAATGAATCGATATATCCCTTCGGTCTACAAGAAAATGTCACTCAATAATATTGACACATAATAAAAAGACGATATAAAAAAACAAAAAAAAAATTGTACAACGAAAAAGAAAATAGAAAATTATGTATAGAAAATATCTATTTTATTTTATTTTTTTTTGTTTCAGTGGAGATTGATTGATCATTGTTTGGTTATTTTTTTTTTCTTTTTTTTTGACTTTAGATAAATAAAAAATTTATTATTCATTGACTAGATAATTTATCACTTGTAATAATTGTGAGTTAATAGAAAAAAAATTAATTCGAGTTTAATACATAAGTGATAGTAATAATAAATGTTTTTTTTTTTTGTTTTCGATTAAAATGGAAATTAAATTTGGCAGTAACAAAAGTGGTTGAATATAAATTCCCCTGTTTTATTTGTATTGTCATAATTAAATGAGTTCAAGTGACCGGAAGTAGTACTTTTGACTATTTATATATTATCCAATGAAAAATACAGTAAAATAAAAGTTAATAAATACTAAAAAATATTTGGTAAATGGTGATGCTTAAAAGGTAACAATTTGCATCAATAAATGCGCTATTTTTATCGTGAGATTTTTCATGTATTGTTGACCTAAATGTTCAATAATTGATCATCAAAAATATAAATGTACTTTTCTCTTAAAATCTCATGAATCCTATTAAATTTAAAAGCAAAAAATTGACAAAAAAAATAAATAAATAAATAAAACATATATGCCATATATAAATATTAAAAATGTGTATTTTATTTTGATAAAATTTTAACAAACTTTCATCAAAAAGAAAAAAAGCATGAAATTAAAATCTACCTCAATAATAATAAGAATTTACCATCGTGCAAAAATGAAACTGAATGTTTTACAATTTTGATTGAAGAAAAAAAAAAAGGTTTCCATTCAATATATGAAAATAATAAAATAAAACAATTGAATTCAGCCACAGCGATGGATACAATACTTCAAAAAAAATTATTTTTAAATTCATCTCACAATTTCAATACCTTTTATAAATCAAAATGTAATAAAACAAGAAGAAAAAATTAAATTAAAATTTTCATTTATTTATTTTCCTATATACAGAAAAATATAAATATAAAAAATATCAAGTTATACAATAACAGAAACACAGTAGAAACTAAGAGATGAGTTAAAAATTTTCATATAAAAAAAAAAAAAACAGAAGAAAATGAGAAGGTTTTTTTTCAGTTGTCCTTACGACATGCAATAAAAATAAAAATAAATAAAGCACTGAAAGACAAGATGCTTGTTTTCACAGTTACCAAGTTAAAACAAATTAAAAAAAAAAAAAAAATTAAATAAATAATGTTTTTAAATGTTAAAAAATAAATCAATAAATAAAAAGATTTCATATTTTTTTTTCATAAATTTCAAGCCTCAGTCTAAGTAAAATTTACGAGGTCAAAAAAATTTAATGACAAAATAATAATATCATAGAAAATAAATATACAATTACATGAAATTTAAAAAATAAATAAAATAAAAAAAATTAGTATAATTTTTTATGAAAAATAATTTCATAAACAAAAAAAATCATCAAACAAATTTATGTAAATTTTTTTTTGCTATACATTTCAATGTATTTGATTATTCCTCATGCAGTCTAGTATAATTTTTTTATTTTCTTCATTAAATTGAAGATGGTTGATGGATTCACATGAAACTTGAATTTTGTGTATCGTATAAAGTCAAAATGTTTTGAGCTGTATTTACACGGTACACTTGGTGGTTTTGTAAATAAGCCAAAAACTGCTTAAGTGAATACTTGCCAAGTATGTTGTATTTAATGTTCAAGTTTGATATAGAATAGGTCACCAGACAGTCAGGATAACATACACATATCCTTAACGCATACAACAAAAACAATATATGTTTAAATATATACAACTTTACCATGAAATTCCCATGTGTGTAATAAACACATGGAAATTTATTTTGTTTTTTTTGTCATTATTTATGAAATAGCTTGTAAAATAGTGACAAAAATAGTCGTAAATGAAAAATATGTAGTTGAAGCAACAATTTTGGCTTGATGCCTTGCTATTTGTTCAACTCAAATTTCATATATATATATAGGGGTGTGTGAAAATCACAACTATATAACCACCAATAGAATAGTTTGCCAAGTGTACTAACATCCTTTTACTGACTGTTAACATAAACTTCAATTAAGTGCAGGGCTTTTCACTTTATGAATTACTTTCATTTAAATATATACAAATTATTGTTAAAAATTTGCATAAAATAATTATAAATATTTAAATTTATTTAATTTATTTATATATATAAACAAAGTTTGAATTTTTATTTACAAAATATAGAGAAAAAACAAATAATAATCTTTGAAAATTTAAAGTTTTAATTTATTTATATATAAATTAATGATATTTAGAGGTTGAGTGATATTTAATAGATGAAATTTTGATGCATATATATATTTGTATTTAATATGGACATTTAAATTTTTAACTAACAAAAGAGAGAGTAAATGTCTGTGACAAGTAATGCCACTCAAAAATAAATTTACAATTTAAATAATTTTCAAATGACATAAGTTTTATCATGAAAATATATAAGTAAATAAATTAATATAATTATAATTAATATATTTTTAAATTTTATTGTGATATTTTATTACTATTTCTATTTTTAACTGACTAATGTTTATTTTTTATTTTTTATTTTTCATTATTATTATTCGTATTCTGCTTTTTGGTTTATTGAAAATAAAAATATATAAAAATAATAATTTTATTATGTCCGATGAATATATATATTTTTATTGTAGTGCTAAGGAAAAATATTTTTATATGCAATCCATCGATATTATTTTTATATGGACTGATATCATATACGATTTTCAAACTGTTCCAAATATTAAATGCAAAAAAAAATATATCTACCGTTAAAAGGTTTTTTTTTTTTTTTAAATACGAATATAGCAGCTAGAAAAGAATTTTGAATTTCAATGATGAAAGAGTAAAAGAAAAAAAAAAAAAAATTGTGATCGGCAACAAAAAAAATCTATATGAAAAAATAAAAAATGATATAAAAAAAAAACAATAATAAAAAGGTATATGAAAAAAATAATATAAAGCATAGAATAGGCAAATAAAAAAAATAAATAAAGTCAAGAAGAAGATGACTGGCGAGTATTGAAGCGCAGAATTTTATCGATATATAACTTTTAACAGAAAAAAAAAAATAAAAGGCTAGATCTCTCTCTGAGAAAACGCTCTATTCAATGTGTATTGTCATCCAACTTGTGACGTTATAAAAATGTCCAAGAGTCCAATTTGCAACAAATTTCTTAGCTTGTATATTTATTTATTTCTTCTATTTTTTCGCAACTTGTTTTTATTGGTCTAGCTACTTTTTGAAGCTACATATTTTTTTATAGATATGTTGAATGTGTATCTAACATGAAAAATTATATGACTCAACTTATTTCAACTTATTTTTTTATTTTTTTTCTATTAAAAAAGAAAAACATTTAACTTTGTTTTATTATATTTCATTTAAAGAAATTTATTTTATGTTGTTTAAATGTATACAGAAAGAATAGTGGTTTTTTTTTTAATGAAAAACAAAAGGTTGCAGTTTTATTTTATTGAAATCAAACAGAAAAAATATGCTTCTTCAATTATGATTATTATTTTTATAAATATATATTTATGTTTTTTTTTTAGCATGCACCAGTTGTTGCAATTAAATAAATGCATTATTAAAAAATTCAATCTTTGTTTTTGCAAGGTATCTATATTCATATAACGACTGTAATTAATTTCAGCTGACAAAATTTCACCTCGTTCTCTTCTTTTATATTAGGAACATGGCTTTTATTTTTTTATAATTTAACTTTTTGTAGGCTTTGCTAATTAGCTTGTTAGTTGCAAACGAGATTATTTTTACAAAAACATGAATGTACATATGTTAGACACAATGAGATGAATTAGATTAAATTAAAATTTTCAAAAAAAAAAAACAAATTACATTGGTTTTTATAATTTTGAAAAAGTACATTTTAATTACTTGCCCTAGATTCAAAAATTTTTTTGTTTTTAATTTTACTGTCAAATAATGAAAAATAAATTTTTTAATAAACTTGAGAAAGTCAATTCATCAAACAAATTTTATTTAAAAAAATAAACAAATAATAAAATAATTGAAAATAAAAAAAAAGTTAATATTATTTATTCTATAATTTTTTTATCTAAGCTAATAGATAAATAATTTAATTATTTAATTATTTACTTGTTGAAAGTAATTTAATTTGTCAAAATTTTATCGTCAAGTGGTATATCGTGTAATGATTAAAAGACAAAAACCCTTATTTCTCCTTAACCATAAACTAAACCAATTTATTGAAATAAATTTAACGAGGATACTTAAATATCCACCTTGTAAGAATACACTTAATAATAATATATATTCAATGCAAGTGATCATTCGTTTTAGTATCTTGTTTTTTTTTTTATTGCTATTAGCACTTTGAATTTAACTTTTGTTTTTTTTTTTTAAATAAATCAAATAAAAAGAAAAAAAATAAATAAAAAACTTAACAAACAAACACCCCAACAAGCCCACAAAATGTATATACAAAGATTAAGTGATACAGATAGTTTAAAGTATGTGATTTTTCACCTGTGGTTAGATGTTTAAGCTCAGTGTACACACATGGGTGTTGTATGTCACTTCATGAAATATATTATTGGATCTTGTAGGATTGTTGGGTGACCGTAAGTATTCTTTAACATTGTACTTGGGATTTACAAGAATTACGAGAAGTTAAACAGCTCCACCCAACCACCCAACTTATGTTACTCTATTTTTTTTTTTGTATTAGAAAAAAAAGTTTTTTTCCAAGTACAAGATTGTATTTAAACATCATTAATTTACAAAAAAAAAAAATGAAATATTTAAACTACCAACAAAGTTTACAATTTTTTTCATTTTTTTGTTTTACTTTTAACTTGATTTTTTTTTTTACCCTCAACACACATACTGTAGGGTGAGTTTTCAAATATTATTATTATTTTTTTTTTTTTGAGACTGACTGATCGCTTGCTTGCTTGTCAAAATTTTATGGAATTATGCTTCTAATATTTAAACAACACTCAAATATAATTGTCTTGAAAATTTTATAAATTAATTTTAATTATTTTTATTTTTATTTTGTCTGAAAAAATATTTCTAAGTAAAAATTTAATGAAATTATGCTTCTATTATTTAAACTACACCAAAATACAAGTATCCTAAAAGTTTTAAAATTTAATTCCAAATTTATCTTCCTAAAATTTGCTACTTTATACCTCCATAGCTAAAAAATTATGATATACTTCGAGTTTATGAATTTTCAATATTTAAAAATCAATGAAAAAGTACTCATTGTTGCAACGTTACATACATAAAATAATAAAATAAATTTATTTATTATTCTCATATATGATTCAAAGTAATAATTGCCTCATGTCACGAAGGAGACCAAAACCTCAAGTTAAATTAAGTTATATTATGATTACGTGGATGTACTTCTACACCGTTGATGCTCATTTCACTATGCGGTTTGAGCTTGTTACATCTCTAGAGAATGAATAATTTCTATGGATCAACAACTTATTCACATAAATTCATACAGTATTATAAACAAATCTCTACCCACTCAATCGCACTTATCAAACGCAATCTAATCTTTTTTGGCAATCAAATAAAACCATAAATAAAAAACATCAAAGTATGAAAAAAATAAAATTCAAATCCATTATCAAAACAGAAATTGAGTTTAAAAAAAATATGAAATAATTAAATAAATAAACAAAAAAAAAAACAAGAAAACTAATATAAATCAAAAAAATTATATGAAACGAAAAAATATTAAGAAAAAAAAATGAATAAAGGGTAATTGAGAGGTAGGATAAATATTTTGAAGTGAAGTAGATGCTTTTGGATGAAAAAGTAAATCCACCAGTGTGTCTTGCTTGGTGTATGAGGATTGTGGTAATTGAAAAACAGCCATAGGCAGTCATAAAGAAGGTCCGGAAGAAAAAAAAAATAAAGAAAAAGCTACTGATTTTTTTTTTCTTTTTTTCGGTGTTGCTACAAACCCCCTAGGAGACTTAATAGTTGAATATATGTGGAACAATACTGACATGAAAATATCTAACAAACCATATATCCACAAGAATATAGTAAAACAAAATAATATAAATTTTTTTATTTCAAAACATATCAGACAATACTGCATTTGTTAGATTTTAACTTCATTTTTTATGTATAATTTATACAAAATAAATATACATATCGAAAAAAAAAAATATTTTAAATAATGTTTTATTTAATTTACTTGTTTTTTCATGTAGAATAATTTGAAAAATTATTGAATCAAAGAAACATAAGTTCTAGAGAAATATAAGTATTTTTTTTTTCATTAGAAATTAAAATATTTTAATTAAAATTTTAAAAAATTCTATCAATCATTAAAATAGACATATTTTATTATATTTTTAAAAATCAAATTCAAATATGAAATAATGAATTCATTTTATATTTCCAATGATGAAAATTCAATAATAAAATATAAAAAAAAAAAAAATTTCTTTTACCTCAAGTCATTATTTTGACTGTCAATTTTTTATTCAGTTCAATCAATTAATTATAATTGTACCAGTATATTAACTATAAATAGATAAAATTATATATAAAATAATGGAGAATGTAATTTGAAACAAAAAAAATATATATATTCTTTTTGCGAATCAATGAAAATAAAAATAAATTTGCGTTTGCGCAGTGTTCTTTTACTTTCTCTTGTATTATTTTCATGATAAATAAAAAAAAAAGTGTCTTTAAAATAATAAAAAAAACCATATTAAAATGTCTAAATTAAATTCATATATATTTAAGAGTCAAATGTTCTGGTCAGTCATTAATTTTACTCAGGGTTTTGACGGTCATTAAATTTTGTGATGTTCAAATTTAGTATCTAACGACTTGATGCACTTTACTTTACCAGGATATCCAGCTTTCATCTTTTGAGTAATACCATGACTATCAGACAACCCGTTTATATATCTAGTCGACCAATGAACCAATCTCTCTTTCAACTATACACCACAATCATTCAAAATTCAAATAAATAATCAACTCAATTATTTAAATAAAAATATATTATATTTATATCAAGTAAATCAATATTTAAATTGAATAATTTTTCAATAAATTTATTCATCAAACTACTCGATTTTTTATGTGAATAAAAATATATAATTATCAATTTTTAGCAGAATTTTAAATGATACAAAAAAAAAATAAAAATCAAGTGAATTATTATGATAAAATTTTATAGAAATATTAAATCAAAACTCGTTAGTCTTTTTTACCACATAACCACTTGGTAACACATAAAATATTCTTCGATTATTTTTTTTTTTTTTTAATGTCAAGTATGTATTTTCAGGCATTTCCATTTTGTCTCGAAATAAAATTACGATGAAAAGATTTTTAATGAATTTAATAGAATCAAATGGTTTTTTTTATTAAATATATTATATTTTTTTTCCCTAATTTGAATTACTTTTATTTATTTGAATTATTGTATTTTAAAAGATTGATTGGACGAATTTGTTTTTAAATTTGTGATGGATAAAATATTAAAGAAGCTTTCAGGATTATAGCTTGAGCTGTTTAATCGAGCAGCTAGAAATTATATTTCTACAGACTATTGATAATAATAAAGCTTTCGGTATTGAGATTTCATGTTGATATACAAATTTCTAGGTATATAGATGAATAAGCCTAATCATAGATTAATAGTTATTTGTTGTGCTTCAATAAACGTATATTTCAATTGAGATTTCAAACTAGCTAAATATTACTTTTGAAAGGTTTATTGATCAACAGATTAAATACAAGATCAAAAATTCAGTATCCTTGCTCATTAATATATCGAGAAAAAATAAATTTCTAAACTTATGCTCACCGATTTATATAAGAAAAAAAAAAAGTAATTATAAATTTTTTAATTTAACTTTAATTTTATAATATTTTTAATTCAAATAAAATTTATTTTCTCAGCTGTATCTAATTTTTTATATATCTATTTTTTTAAAACAAAAAAAAATAAATAAAAATTCATTTTATAGAGTCTTGAAAATATATAAAAAAAAAAAAAACAACAAATTTTGATCAGTCACAATTGTCGACAGATAAAAATGCCAACAGGGCTTTCATGTCAGCTCAACAAGCAGTTTTATTTTATTTTTTCTTTTCACCAGTCTTGAGGTGGAATGAGAAAAATAAAAAAAACTCTAAGAAAATAACGAAACACTAGTTTTTTCCACGAGATAAAGAATAGATAAAAAAAAAAAAAGGGTAAATATAAATTACAAAAAAAAAAAAAAAAAAAAAGGCAAGGTGAAAACACTTACCTAAGGGTAAAGTTGCAAGAAGCAATAGAGTAAAGCCAAGGCTCAGTGTCCATGGTTGTAACCCAGGAGAAGCAAGTAAAAACACGTTTCTCGTATTTTTACAAATATTTTTCATTTTGTCAATTCTCCCTTCTTCAACCAGTCGCCACATTATTATTTCTTATTAATTTTCAATTGAAATATTCAAATAATATTATTTTCTTTTTTCTTCAACACAATAATACACATATACACACAATCACCAAAAATAACGAAAAAACACCTCACTAATTTCCACAATTAACTCAACTATTTATCAATATTTTTCATTATCATTTCGTGTTTGTTTTTTTTTTTATTTTAAACGTTTATCATTTTGTTATTTTTATCTAATATATTTTATTATTTATGCAGATGATTTTTCATATTTTCCATCTACACCTAAATTTAATGAAACCACCCACTTGCCTCCCGATTTAGCCGTCATGCCAAATGGAAAAATATTTTCAATCGACATTAACAAATAAATACTTGTGATTATTTCAAACACTAATCATCATTTATTATTTATTTTTACATATATTTATTTTTTTTGTTTCTATTTTGTCTGTATATATTTATTTTGTATTATCCAATAATTTTTTTATTTTCTTTTGTTATATTTCCGCTCACCTTGTGTTACCGACAAAAAGACTGTAAGAAAAAAAAAAATCATGAATAGATCTTGAGCTTTTCTTTTGAAACGAAATTCTTTTGTATATATTCAAGAAAATGGGAAGATTTCTCTATTTATTATTATTATTATTATTTGTTTTTATTATTTTAAAGGTGTTTTCAATTTTTTAACGACCCTATTATACGCTTATATTCTCTAATTCTCTATTTCCCAAATTTCTTCGTTTTTTTTTGTCTCTCTACTTTACTTTGACTTTTTTTTTTTATATAGGTCTCACGATCAGAGGGTGGAAATTAATTCAGTCTGATGGGGATAATAAATGATGACACTCGTGTTCTCTGCAGGGAATATTTTTTTTTTTTTTTTAATCTTTTTTTCTGTAGTCTGTTTTACGTTTATCCTTTAATTTTTTTTTTTTTTTTCTATCGAGAGGACTGTATGGGTTGAATCAATGGAAATAACTGACTATCTTTTCATTCCGCTTTTGCACACGCATACACATATTTATTAATGAGGGTGATTTTTGAACCGGAAGCTATGATAAGAGCTACAGATTTTTTTTTATTTGATCTTGTATTTCGTAATGTTTGTATTAATTTATTTGTAATATTGACCATTTATTTATGTTATCTATATAATTTATATTTATAAAAATTATCATTTCTAATTGTTTTGTCATGTTGAAATTGTTTTATTTGTGTTGTTGGAATACTACCTATGCATCAACTTGGTTTACCCGAATAATTAAAAGTTCATATATTCAATTTTATTTAATCAATGGTTAATAAATTTTATAAACAAACATACGATAACAGAATAATTAACTATTTTCGAGTTTACATGATTAGAAATTAAATTATTTAATCAATGAAAATGTTTAATTTTTATTTCTACGTTTATTTTAACGTAAAAAAATTAAAGAATATTTTTTAACTTTATATTCACGTTAATTTTTCATAGACAATATTTGACTATGAAATTTATTGAAAAATTTCTCTACTATAAAATTGTTTAAACTGTGTTTATTTTGTAACATATAATTATACTTTAAAGCTGATATTCTATCATATAGTATTGGCATTAAATTTTTTTTTTTAATCTCAATCCACTGCTAATGGATTAAGTATTAAAAAAAAAAAAAATGAAATAAATTTAAAAAATAATAAAATGGAAAAAAAAATAAAAATAAGCTAGGGTACTCATTGTTTAAATAGTCAGTTATATAGTAAAACGAGATTGAGAATATTTATTCGCATGAAAAACTGGGCCATCCAACCAGCGGAAGTACGAATCATTCCCATCGTACTGAGTATATTTACACACGACGCCTGGAAAAAAATTCTAGCCTCGATAAAATGATATTTTTTCACACGATAAAACCAATATTTAAAAATTTACAATCTAATATAAAGCTTGTTTGCTTTTTTTTATATATAAAAAAATGTATATTAAATATAAAAATGATTGTAATGGGAAAAAGAAAAAAATAATAATAAAGTTAATCAATGATATAAAAATTAATAGATAAAGTTTTTGATGATAAAGTTAAAGAAGAAGAAGAAGAAGAAGAAGAAAGTAAAAGTTTTAAAGTTTATGTATCGATAGGTTACTTTTATAAAATACATGTGGTATCCCGAATGACTTTAATTACTTGGAAACCTCAGACCATTTCACGGGTTATCGATTTTGCCTTGAGCCAGAAATTGTGGTCCTTTTCGTTGCCTAGATTTCGTGATAAGATGGTGGGTCATATAGTGGTATCACGTACTCAAATAATATATACCTCTAAATCTTTAAATAAATCTTCACATAAATTTGGCATCTTTCTACATCATTCACATAGCAACAGGATTTTAATTTTCCCTTATTTTTTTTACTACTTTAAACACTAGCTTTAATTCATTTATATTTAAAAAAATAAATTTTCCAATTTTCTATTCTTTTTAATTTAATCAGAAAAACGTACTTGGAAAATTTACTTTAAAAAATAATCAACTTATTAAATATACATTTTCTAAACTCGACAAATTTATATTTATTTATTTTTTATATTATTTTAGGATTTATTTTTTTTTTTTTTTGGCTCAACCTGCAGACACTAGATATCATTTTTTTTTTTTATCGCAAGAGAAATCTTCCCCACTTTTATATGTATTTTTTCTACACTCAAAAAATCTTACCAATCAATTTTCACTCTAAATATTATTATTATTTTTTCAAATGTATTTTTTTTTTTTCATTTTTCTTATTCGGTCATTGTCACTAGCCTCGCCTTGCCACACACAGATAAAATTTTACCCTCAAATTTAGAAGTTATAGTCATGATATTTGTAAGATTTGAAGGCTAATAATTATTTTACTATCCAACCATTAAAATTTTGTTGTTTTATTTATTTATAAAGTACACTATCGTAAATTTCGTAATAAAAAAAATATTCTAATGATAATAAAAATAAAAAATAAATGAGAAAAATATAAATGTTCAAGTAATCTAATTATATTTTATTTTTGAGGGTTAATGATAATTGAATCTGGTGACAAGGCTCGTGTGTTTGGCTTACAGGTGTCCCACATCAGTAACACACACCCCTCGGCCCACACAACACACCACTATCACCCACCTTCCACCCACTTTTGGCACTGGCCAAAGTGAATGACCCGGGCAAAAAGACAAAACACACTAGCGCCAGTGTTTTCAGATTAATCGGCCAACTGTAAATCTACATCAGAAAATCACCACGCGCTTTTTATTTTTTTTATTTAATTATCAATTTTATTATTACTAATAATTGATATTCACAATTTATTATTATTTTTAATTTTTTTTTTTTCATATATAAATATTAAAATTCATAATTTAAATATTAATGTAATTTTTTGCAATATTTAAAAATTGGAAAAAACAATAAATTATTCAAATTTAAATTGAAAAAAAAATAATCTGTTGCTCCAATAAATAAATTGTTGGGACACTAAATAATCAATTTACATTATTTTTATTTAACTATCATAATTATTATCTGAACGATAAATTAGATTTTTTTTTTCTTTTTTTTTCTACATTCAATTATGTATTGATTATTTTAAATATTATAACAACACTAAGCACAATAATATAAAAAAAAAAATTTATAATTAAACCAAAAATATATTGTTGAATGTAAAAAATATCATCCTTGTATTGTTTTTTTTATTTATTAAATTACGTTTAATTCAAATAATATTAAAAGGAAAAAAAAAAATTAAGAAAAAAAAAAAAAACAATTAAAAAATAACCAAAATGAAAAAAATAAATTTATATTTAAAAAAAATATATATTGTCTAAATTGACAAGAGTCAGTGGTAGTATTTAAATTGAGTTGCTAAATACGCGTATTATTTTTATGATAATAGTAATAAAAATTTGAGCTGCTCTCACCCGTACGAAGGGTTGCAACGTAACTGAGATGCTGTGTCAATTGTTAGGGGATGATTTTAGATTTGGTACAAAATCCTCTCGCCTAGAAAGCAGCACTCGCATGATGATATATATATATAAAAGAAAAAAAGCACAAAAAAAAAAAAGCACAAGAGAAGAAGAGTAAAAAGAGGGAGAATGAGAGAGACACCCCTGTATAGCTTGTGTCTCGTTGATTTTACGATGGGGGTCGCCTCCAACTAGACCAACTAACATTTTCATCGTGTGAAGCTGCGGACTGGACCACCACGCAAGTTTCTCCCTTCTCTTCCTGTATTATATACAATTTTCTACCCAGAATAAACCTGCCATGCTTGCCTGCTTGCCTGCCTGTCTGTCCTTGCTTGCTTTCACTCTACTCTCACACCCTTCCTACCCCTCTCATCCACAGATCAATATTCTACCCCCAACAAACCCCCGTATACACGGTGAGATGAAACGATGAAGCATCTCTTTCTCACACCATATTTTTTTTTTTTTTACTTGTTTTATTTTTATTTATTTATTTTTTTTTCTTTCTTTACTCTACTCGGTTTTTTCTTTTATATATTCTATGGGTTTTTTTTTCTTCTCGTTCACCATATTCACTTCTTCTTGGTGAGCTTGATTAAAGATTTCCGAGCTTTTATCAATGTATAGATAATTTTAAACTGTTGTATATTATAGAAATTAAATATTTTGTTATAATTTATTAAAAATAATCAAATGAAAACTGAAATTTATTTGTTTTTTTTTTTTTTATGATCAATGATTTATATTAAATTGTTAAAATATTATTTAAACTTTATAAATGTCAAACAAAATAAAAGAGAAACCAAGGGAAAAAAAAAAAAATAGAAATTAGTTTTTTTTTTTTTTTATGTTTGGCTATCGAAAATAACTTTCTATTATAATATTTAAAACACCTGGTGCTTGGGGATATACTTTGACAATATGTTTTGAATAATGTGTGATTTACTTTTTTTTTTTTAATATCTGAATATAGCTAAATCTATATGAACGTTAAATATTTTTTGATAAATCACGAAACTGTATTAACTAAAAAAACAAAGCTATTTAAAAAAAAAATCATTAATTATTTCAAGTTTATTTTAAAAAATTAAATAAATCTTATTTTAATGATAATATTTCCGTCATCAAGGAAAATTTATAAACAATATTAAATTTATTATATTAAAAACATGATGGAATTTTTTAATTTATCAATTAATTTTTTTTTTTAAATGTTAAATATTGATAATTTAAAAATTAACAAACAAAGCTCATCAATAATTTACGTCATATAGAAAATATAATTTTTTAAATTAATCACTAAAATTAACAAATAATTGTTCAATTCAATAAAAATATTAATTACAATTTTAGTTATTAATTTAAAAATGACATTAATTTCCCTCATTGAAAAAAATTAATGAAATTGATTTTTTCTATATGAAAAATATAATGAAAGTTTTCATTTTTCAATAATTTAAATTAGTTAATTATTGCTGATAACAATCAAACACTAAAAAAAAAAATTAAAAAAGGTCGGCAATGAGAATCATCAACAAGTTTTGTATTCAATTTTTTTTCCGGTTGTTGTTTTAGGTAGTTACTACTCCAACATAAAATGGATCCAGTGATACCAGTAGTATTCTGGTCATAATATATTCATAATTGTTGGTTTATTACTCAAGCCATATTGTAAACAAAGTTGACGCTGAAATTTCAAGACCCGACCGAGTCTAAATTATCACACAGACTTTCGGACATTATATAATTATTAGGAAAATACACACCATTGTTTTATACAATTTGTATGTACTTCATTTAAACAATCCAACGACAATTTGACTTTAACTTGAGTCAAGTTTTATATAAATAAAAAATGTATTTCACATATTATTCCAAATAAATATTTTAAAAAAAGCAAAAACTATTATATGTATTTTCATTTTTTTAAAATTATTTAATAATGCCAAAATTATTAAAATATACTAAACAATTATACTTATATCAAGTTTAAATTTATCAACTCAATATTTATTTTTAAAAAATAAGAATTAAAAAAAAAAATCAAAATTGTTTCTCAACACTTTACTATTTATTTCATTTAATTAAAAAAAAAAAATTACTCAGATTATTATAAATAATTGAAAATAAATTTTTTTGTGATATTTCTAGGATTAAAAAATAATTTTAAATTCTATCTAGTATTTTTAACTTTTTTAAAATTAACTATTTTACTTTTTAAAATATTTAATTTTGAAAATTGCATTAATTAAACTAGGGTGGTTATTATTGCTATGGGGTAAAGGGGAATCATCAACTGGATAAAATTATTACTATGCTTGTAATTGCACACACACACACACATAACTCATCCGGAAATTACAGCGAACAATTGCATTAAATGTCAATTGACTGGACAACGATGATATTTCTCTCGATACTTTCGATTACTAATGATAAAGAACAAACGCGAAAAATCTACCAGCCAATTGATTCTCATACTTAGTTTAATGAATTAATGATAAAATAATTTTTATTTAGTTAACCTTGACTTTTGTTAACTAAGCAATTTCAGAAATATAGAATTGAAAAAAATAAATATATAAATTATCGGTGAGTAACAAAATTTAAACTCACAACTGCGATATTTTTATAAACTTAATTTACGAATAAAAAAAAATAGAGTTATCGTTATTTGTGAAAATTAATACCAACTATTAATCATCAAGTTGATAATTTTAGTGTCCAAAGTATTTTTAGGTATTTCGTTTACTTTCAAATGTTCAAGTTATAAAACCAAGTACTTTAATTACCTACAATTGAGCATGTTGCTAGTTAACATTTCAATTCTTGGGCAAATAGAAGCTCGATGGCATTGCAGGTATTTCAAGATGATTTTCGTTTAACGATTGATTTTCAAAAAGACCATACCGATGTCTTATGCATTGAAAATATTTTGTAATAAATAAAAAAAGCCACACTGAAATCAAAAATATATTGGTGACAATATTATCAAGCATTTACCTTAAATCAGCTAATCAGCTATCACCAATTGTATCAGCGAAAGCCACCAACATGTTCAAACAGGTATATTACAGCCATGCCAAATATATTTATACAAAAACCACTTTCATACTCTCTCAAACACTCTGAAAAATAATTAAAACATAAAAAAATATTAATTATTTTGTTCAATATTCAAAAACAATTCAATGAATCATTGTGGCAAAAATAAAATACAATTTAAATGTATATAATTATGATAAAAAAAATTATTTTTTAGAGCCTGATGTCATATGGAATCAAATCAATTTCATCATTTAATTATGACAACGTAGTTTAATTTAAAAAAAAATAATTATCAGAGTTATTTTCGAGACATTAAACGAATGTTCTAGATGACGATGATGATGATGATCCAGTTGCATCTATGGAAAGTACGCCGTTAAAAAATGATTGTTGCATGTTGAAATTGTTGTTGTTGCATATACATGACGAGATGAAACTTGGCATTTGTTATTCAATAAAATTTCATCAGTTTTATTAAATAATAGTCGCATCAAAATAATAATTAAACTCATTTATTTTTTTTTTTTTGTTGTATTGGTCCAGTTGTTGATTCGCATAGAGACAATAATTATGTTTTATTGTCAACCGATTAAAACAGAGATGAATTGAATAAAATAAAAAAATATTACATAAACAAAATTTAATGAATAGATTATGACAATAGTAAAGGAAAAAAAAATGTTATCATTCAACGTGAGCAGATGTTAAATAAAAAATAAATTGAAAAAAAAATATTTAATAAATCCCAGCTCTTAATTTCGTGAAAAATAATTTTTTTTTACAAACGAACTTGTAAAAATAATCATTGGAACCACGATTATTCAACCCGGGTAAATAAAAACTGCGTAGTTTTTTTTTTTTTTGAGTAAAAAAAAAATCAAGAGCGTCTTTATATGATGCCGAGTAACGCTATGTAACAGAATGGCTGCCGTTTTCGTGAAAAAATTAATTTTGCCAATTTATCCATTAAAAAAAAATTATTGTCATTTGACCGCCCGTTTTTTATCAATTAATTATCATTAAATTAAAAAAAAAAAAAAAAAACGAATAAAACCAAATAACGGAGTATAGACTAGATCAATCTAAAAAATTATTAATCTCGCGAAAAAAAAAAAAAAAAATGATCACGCCCGCGATCTTGTCGAATAAAATAAAAATTCAATTGTTTGTGAAAACAAATAAAAATTCGAATAAATTACAATAATGGAGTAAATTAATGGAGTAAAAAAATTAAAAAAAATAAAAACACAAAGTAATTTTAGTAAGAAAAAATGATAAATAAAAAATAAATTTCCAGATAATAATTTACACGGCGTCCCATGGCAGCCATTTTAATTGCAAAATTTTGCGTCGCAATAATAAAATATTAATATTTTAATTAAAATCAAACAATTGCACATGGATTAATTGTTTAAAATCGATTGGAAATTTATTTTTAATTAGTTAAATAATAATAATGAAATATGATTGAGAAAACAATACCAAAAAAATACAGGAAAGCCCCAAAAAACAGGATAAAAAAACCAATATAAAAAAATAAAAAAATAGACTACAAATTAACACTTTCACTAGCCGGCGAATACTGAGCAACCTGAGCAATCCAGAGCAATTTCAAGCAATTTCGAGAGGACTTGAGGTCATCAGGTCGCCCCCCGCAGATTTCAGGACCAATGAGAGCTTGCGGGTGCTTGCGGGGGTCCAATCGAAATAAACACTAGCGTCATCTGTCAAACAAAATACGCAATTTACAATTTGTTTCTCCATGATAAATGTAGACGTCTCTAGCAGTGTTTTTTTTTTTTGACAATTATTTATTTATTTATTTACCTTATTATTATATTATAAAATATTTGTTCTATTAATTAATAATTATTAACTATAGCTATAGTCTAATCATCGACTATTAATTTATTTATATTGACATCATACTAGTTTAATTAATTATTAATTAATTTCCTGTATAATTGTGAAAACAATCATTGTTCTTTGAACAAAAAAAAAAATGAATAAATGACTCAACTTTTGATGACAGATCAGCTGTAGCAGCTGTATCAGTAAAACAACATTGAACAACAGTAAACAAAGATTTGTCAGTCACGATGGACACTGATTGTGCTCCACCAGAAATAACAAATATTTCTGTTGATAATAATAACACATCAAGAAGTGTCACACCTGATTCTGTATCATTAAATTCAAATTATAATGATTTACACTGGTATTACATACCTGACTCAATATTACTAAGTATATTTCAATATTTAACTCCAAAAGAAATTGTCAATGCTGGTCTTGTTTGTACATCCTGGAATCGTATATCACAAGATGAATTATTATGGAAAAAATTATTTTATAAAACATATAAAATTGAGCCAAGTGTTGGTATTATGCCAGGTATGTATTTTCATTTTTTTCAACAAAAAATATAGCCAATTATTTATTATTAAATAATTTGTTAATGTTATTTTACTATAAGGTAAATCATCATGGTTTGATGAATTTAAACGACTGACATATCACACACCATTGTTAGAAACTGAAGTGTTACTTGAACATTCACATCAAGTACTTCACGTTAGTTTTTCTCACAATGGTAAAATGTTTGCTACATGCTCCAAGGATGGCTATATTTTGGTGAATTAATTTTTACAATTAATCAATTTTAATTTGTTGGGGTCATCAAGCTTAATTTGTATATTTATTTTAGGTTTGGAATAGTTCATATCCAGCTGCAATTAAATATCAACATGATATGAAAATGTTTAGTTGGAAATATACACAATTTTCACAGTTTAATTCATCAGATACATTGCTACTTGTGTCTGGTGTACATTTTGGTACACTTCATAGTACATCTGGTGAAATTGCTGTTTTTAAATTAGCACGTAAGTCACAAATTAAATAAAAAATTAACAAATTATATTATTATAATTTTTTACAACTTGTAGTAATTATATTTATTATGATTTTATTTTTTTATAATACTAATAGTAATTATTTATTTAATAAATTATGATGAAATATTCAACTACTATATTTTTTTTTTCTTTATAAATAGATTTCTTGTTGTTAAATTTCAATAGTCATGTGCCAAAAAAAAATAGAACAATTGTGTTGACCAAGTTTAATGATAATTTTGGCATCTATTATAGATATTTGATTGTTAAAAATTAAACTATTAATTTTAAATGGATAGAAAATAAATTGATTAAGTTTTTTTGTAAATTATTTTATAGCTGGCTTTGAATTACAATGTAGAGTTGTTAATAAACCTTATGACATATTTGGAACGTGGTACAGTGAACGTCATCTTTTGAGTGGTGATTTAAATTGGCTTGCACACCTGGTTAGTTCAAGTGTGTTATGGCTAAATAAGGCTAATCAAGAATCAGCAAGTGAACATGTACCAATAATGAATCAACTTTACAAGTAATAAAGTCCAAAATTATAAATAATTTAAAATCCAATTTCCATATCTTAATTTGGATATGAAAAAAAACAATAAGGAAATGTAATTTTTATTAATTAAAATTAATTATTTTGTTAATTAGATTTTATAATTCAAATGCTGCGTCAATCAGATCAGTCATGGTTGCAAATTGTCTTTGTCCAGAATTAAATACAACTCAACAAATAAACGATCAGCCATCAACATCATCATCATCAAGTAATAAAGATGAACGTGGTAATCCAATGAGTCATAGAGATATTTATTCATCATCACCAAGTGATGATCAACCTCAAGAAGAGCCAGATATTTTACATCATGCTTCATCAAGATTACAGTTAGTAAAACAACTTTTTAATAATTATTATTTGTAATTTTTTTTCTTCATTTTATTTTATTTATTTGGGTTTTTAGATACACGACACTTGAAGGTGGCTTTATGAATTGGAAACGTCTTGGTGATGGTTTTGAATATGCAAGTCCAATACGATATAATCAAGAATATAGACAAGTTGAAATGGAAAAAGGAACAATTGATGATGAAATTGATAATGAAGAAAATGAATTGAATTCAGGTAAAATATATAAACACTTGGAAATAAATAAAATACAAAATAATTGTATTTTAATTTATAGAAGAAATAGAAGAAGAAGAAAAAAATGAAGATGAAAAGGAAGATGATGAAGAAGAAGAAGACGAAGACGAAGAAGAAGTGGATGATCTAGTTGATAATCCAGAAAAATTTTTAATATTTACAACTGGTTCACAAACATATACACCACATCAAGTTGGTTTTAAACGTATAAAACCTGTTAATTTTCCAAAAAGATTAGAACCAGGTCTATCATTACGTGAGAGACTTGCTGAACGTGAAAGAGAAAAACAAAATTCTAGTTTAAAACAAGAACCAGACTATCTTGATTACAATTCAGTTGCTGGAAAATTTGATAAAGTTGATCATTTAATTGATCTTCATGGGCATATTATTGGAATGGGTTTATCACCTGATGACAGGTAAAATATAAATAACATAATATTTTATTTAACATTTAAATAATATTTATTATATTTATTTAAGATATCTTTATGTTAATACACGACCATGGCCTCGAGGATACGTTATAACAAATCCACTACAACCACCTCCAATTGCTCAAGAAATTGATATTCATGTTATTGATTTGGTAACACTTAAAGAAGTTGGAACAATGTTGAGAGCCCACAAAGCATATACTCCAAATAATGAATGTTTTTTTATATTTCTTGATGTTTGTAATGAATACGTAGCCAGGTATATTTTATTTATTTTATCATCATATATATTATTACGATAATTTAACAGTTATATAATTTTTATTTATAAATTATTATTTCACAAGTGGTGCTGAAGATAAACATGGCTATTTATGGGACAGACATTATGGTGTTTGTTTAGCAAAATTTCCTCATTCTGATGTTGTTAATGCTGTTGCATTTAATCCACATGATCCAGAAATGCTTGTCACAACAAGTGATGATTATACTGTAAAGGTTTGGAGAAGTAGAGCTGCTGCAAAGTCACTTGGTCTTGATGAAAATGCCTACAGACGAGGACTTGAAGTACGAAAAAGACGTAAATATCATCAAAGTAATTGTAGTGTTGACTGACATGAATCATTATTTCAAATTTAAATTATCTTCATTTATATATCGTTAAATTTATTTAACAAAGAGATAAATCAATATTGTTATTATGTTTTTACATTATATTTTGTTTTTTTTTTTTTCAATTAAATTTGAAGCTTTTTTTAAAATTTAATTTATTTAAAAGAGTAAATTTGTGGTAATTTATTTTTAATTAAAAATTTAAAAACAAATGTACTCTTTTAAATTTTTTTATAACATGCGAAATTAAATTTTGCAATATTTGTTAATATTTCTATATAAATATATATATTTAAAATATAATTATGTTTACTTTGCAAACAATATTTAAAATTGTTATTTTCGTTTTATTTTTATAATTTATGCTTGCCATTTTTTTATACGTTTTATTTTTTGTAAATATGTTGATGTAAATGCAAATATACCTATATCTATTATTTTCAATGGCTGTTAAACAATATCCTCAGAATTTATTAAGTAACATGTGATAATATGTTAACAATAAAATATTAATGACATTATTGAATAATATTGTTCAAACACTAATAGTTGTTTAAATAAATAATGAATAGTATATCCGCACAAATGTTTATGACATTGTTTTGTCAATTAGCAAATAATCTTGTTAAATCAATCATTAACAAAAAAGTCAGTAGTTAGATGAAAAATAGATAATAAAAAAATGTTTTATTGTTAAATCTTCTTTGAAGCATTAATATTTTCATTTGAAAAATAAATATTTAATAAATTTTATCTAAATTTTAAGAAAAAAATTGCCTTATTTGATATATTTTTGTCTTAGAATAAATTTTAAAACTATTTCGAAAAACTTTCAAATTTATTTTTTTTATCTTGAGACTTTTATTTATAATGCATGTTTTTTAAATAATTAATAAATTATGAAATGATGATAATGAATAAATAAAAAGAAAAATGTTATGAAATAATTGAATATATAATTTTAATGTTATCCATAAGTATATCTTTTCTGCGATTTAAATGACTATTTTATTGATTAACCGGAAGCCAGGAAGCACTTGAATTTAAAATCCATTTAATATCTATCATAAGTAGCTTATATAAAAACTCAAGTAAATTAAATTGTGACTTTTAAATTTAACGAGAAAAAATAGTGATATACTTATGTATAACAATAAATTGAAAATAGGTTTCAAATTTTACCATTATAAATGTGTTATTTGTTCACACAAAATAAATATTGTAAACTCAAAAAAAAATGCGCACAAAGTATTGACCCAGTATGCACATAATTTAAATAATAAATAGAAAAAAAAAAAAAACGAATTGTCAAAAATAATTGTAGTAAGTAGATGAAAAAATAAAATACAAGATTAATTAATTTATGAAAAATCACAAAATGTTTTCAACTAAAAACTACATTTTTTCAATTTAAGTATATTTTTTTTTTCCAGTTAATTTTTTACGACGATTATCCTTTTTTTCAACAGGAATAATAATAATTATTAATATTTTATTTCATACAATAACGAATTGAATTGAGCTAATGATTTTTTAAAAATTAAATAATTAAATTTTTAAATTGGCAATAATTTCATGTTGATCCTGTTGGAATTGGTTCTGTAAAATACAATAATTGGATATATTATTAATTTTATTGTTGTATTATTGAATAGCAAAAATAAATAATATAATATGTGAAGTCTTACCAGGTCGAGGCGTAATACTGTCACTTGGTGTTATTGTTTGACCTGGAATTATTTTAATGTGACCATCTTTGTGACCATGACAATGTTCACATTCGTCTTCACTTTCGTCAGAACTACTCTCACCGAATTCTTTTGGCTTCTCATAAATACAACAACCTAATCAATAATTCAAAAAATTTATTATTCAATAATATTACAAATTAAAATCATCTTCAAAATATTCACAACTTACATTTTGATTTTTTTTTATTCATATTTTCATTATCAACTGTGCTCGATGTCCACTGTACTTTTTTACTTGATCTTGGTTTTCTTAGACACAATGTAATTGTCTGAACATCCTAAAAAACAACAAAAAAAAAAAAAAAAACAATAATGATTAAACAAAATCGAAAAATTTAAATTCTGTAAAAATATTTATTTAATTATAACAAATATATTATTTATAAACAAAAAAAAAATTAAAAATATTTAAAAAAAAAAAACACAAAACACTGATGCAAAATAAATCAACTTATTGGACAATATTATTTTTAATTAAATCATCAATATCATCCTGTGAATAGTCGAGTATATCTTCAAGAATTTCTCGAGTATGTTGTCCCAATATTGGTGGTGGTAGTCTAACTTTATTTGTTCCATAACTGAATGTAACAGGTGGACCAACAACTTTAATTTTTCCGACACTTGGATGCTCAATTTCCTTGACAATATCAATGCTTTTAACATGCTCATCATCAAAGACCTACAAAAAAATTAAAAATAAAAATAAAAATAAACCAATCAATCAATAATGTATCTTGGCTCTTCTTGTTTGTATTAAAAAGTTAATTTTCACATGGTTAACTTGCTCATATTGATTCAGAAAAAAACTAATATATTACCTCTTTGATGGAGTTGATAGGTCCATAAGGAAATGGTGATCCTTCAAATATATCAGACCACTCTTTATTTGTTTTAGTGACTAATTTTTGTCTCAATATTATTAATAATTCTTCACGATTTTTAACTCTCAATGTGTTGTTAATAAATTTATCATTATTTTTCAGCTCAGAAAGACCAATTTTATCAACAAATACTGAAAATTGTGCATCACTACCAGTACCAATAGTCATAAATCCATTTTTAGTTTTAAATGCTTCATATGGAACAATACTTTCATGTTCAGATCCCCATCTTTTAGCTTCTTTATCAGCATTCAAATAATTTGATCCAATATTTATTAAACTTGCAATTTGTGTTGATAATAAATTACACTGTATCCATTGTCCTTTATTGGTATGGCTTTTTTGTATCAATGCAGCCATTATTGCACCATGTGCATATAAACCAGTTGCTAAATCAGTCATAGCAACACCAACTTTACATGGTTCACCATTTTTAGGTCCAGTTATATGCATCAAACCACCAATTGATGCAGCAATAACATCATAACCAGGACGTGATGAATATTTACCAGTTGATCCATATCCAGTTAATGAACAATAAATAATATGTGGTGCATATTTTTCAATATCATAAAAACCTAATTTTAAATTTGACAATTTACCTGGTACATAATTTTCAATTATAACATCAGATTTTTTAGCTAATTCATATATTATATTTTGTCCTTTTTTTAAATCAATACATATACTTTTTTTATTTCTATTAACACTCATAAAATATGTTGATTCTTTATTTTTATTTGATGAAATAAATGGTGGTCCCCAATGACGACTTTCATCACCAATATTTGGACGTTCAATTTTTATTATTTCAGCACCAAGATCACCAAGTATCATTGTACAATATGGACCAGCAACAATTCTTGTTAAATCAAGTACACGAATACCAGATAATGGTGATTTATCAATTATTGAATTTGTACTATTGCTACAAGCTTGTTGATATAAAATATTTTTCATTGTTTTTAACCAATAAATATTACAAGTTTTATTTATTTTTAACATGTTGATAGTTTTTTTTAACAATAATTAATTTAAAATAATGTTAATGTTTATTTTTTTAAAACAAAAATTTACAATGTATAAGTAAACATAAAAAAAAGATAATTAAATGTGTCAAGAATTTATTTATTTGCTATCAGATGTATGTGTTTTTTTTTTTTTATTTTATTTTTTTTTGTTTATACTTATTACGTTTAAAATCTGGTTAATGATAATGTCATACCTGATTTGAATCGACGACATCTTCTTGCAAAACAGTCTCTGTTTGTGTCTGTGAACTTGAAGGACCTGCCATTTAATTATTGGAAGAAATTAATAATTAATCACAATATCTAACACTCCCGATAAATTATTTATTTTTTCTTAAAGTTTTATTTTTTTATGCATGTGTGTTTATTATTTTTTTTTTGTAATAACGATCGGACACATGTAGAAAAACGAGAGAGAGAGAAAAAGAGCAGTCTCTCTATTTTTTTTTCGACAAATCTAATATGACTAACGTCACGACAAGTGAATATAGCCTTTTTTTTTTTCCTTAAGTTGTTGGTAAAACTGTAAATCTGTAATGTCTACATATTGTTTATATATGCCTTATTGTTGTTGTTGTTGTTTGTTATCATAAATATTATTTTTACATCTAGCTAAAAATAATTAAAATATGCTAAAAATATAATAATAGCTTTAAAAATCAATCAAGTACTTGTATATAAAAGAAAAACAAATATAAAAATGTCGGTTAGTATTTTATCATCAACAATAAATATACCTATTATAAATTTACATTTGTTATTAATATTACAATTGTTTATGTTAATAAATATTAATTATTCAAGCTGGATCCAAATATACCTCTTCCACTTGAGCCAATAAAATCTAGTGCTGTTGAGGATAGAAGATTATGGGTAGGAAATTTGGATCTAAGAATTAATGAGTAAGTATAACAAATAAAATTAATGATAATATAAATTAATAAGGAAAATAATGCTAGATTAATATGTTATTTATTTTTACCGGTATCAACTATTAAAAATCCTTCAACAATATGGTGATATTGAAAAATTTGATTTGCTGTTTCATCGATCTGGACCACAAGCTGGTCAACCAAGAGGATATGCATTTGTGACGTATACAAATGTTGATGCTGCTATTAGTGCTAAAAATATACTTAACAATGCCAAATTAGGATCTAAAAATGTTGTACTTAGATGGGCTCACAATGTTTCAGAGGTAATTAATTATTATGAATATTTTTTTGTTAATAAATTTACATGAATTAATTTATATTTTAATTTTGTAGAGTGATATGAAAAAAGAAAAGCCAAAAATTGAAATTACAGCTCTTGCTGGTGCTAAAAAAGAAGATGTTAAAATAAGGTAAAATTATTAATCAAGATTATTAATATATGTTTATTTTAAATTTATTTATATTATTTTATTTCAGTCGACAAACAACAATACAAGCTATTGAAGCAAAATTAAAATTAATGGAAGAACGACAAGATGATTTTGATTTAAACAAACCACAATTTGGCATAACAGTCTCTGAACCAAGCCAACAATCAACATCAGATTGTCAAAAAACATCGTCAAATAGATACCGTTATCAATATTATAGGCATTATCAAAACCGTCCTTATTCACGTTCAAGGCCAAGAAGATAATAAATGCTTCTTTTTTTAAATTACAAAATACAAGGATTGATCCTTTAAATGAAATATAATTTTTTAAAAAAATTTTACATCAAAATCATGACAAAAATACTCCGTACTTTATAATTTTTTTTATTATTCATTTTAATTATTGTTTAAATAATATTTTAATTTTCATATAATGAGAAAAAATAACTTGGTAACGAAAAAAAAAAAAAAAAATAAGAATAATTCAATTATTTTATGCTTGAGTAATTTATTGAGATAAAATATTTTTTAAAATATTAATTTATCAAAATTTTTTTTTAATAATATGAATTTGTAAAGAGTACTTAAAAATAAAATAATAATAATTTTTTGATAAATTTTATTTTATTTATTTAGTCATGCGTTTTGATTCTTTATTGTAATGTTCAGAATCAGGATTAAGAAAATGTTTTCCTCTCATATGAAGAGGCAAAGGAACAATACTTGGACATGGTAATTGTCCAGGTACTTCACAAATACAATGTTTACTACATCCATTACCAATATTTGCTGGATTTTCTTTTTTAACAGCTGCTTCAGCTTCTTTTCTAAGTGTCTCCTTTGATTTACCAATAACATCAATAAGATGATTTATTATTTCATCATTTGTTTTATTATCAACATCAATTAACATTTTTTTTCCACTTTCTGTAAATAATTAATACATTATTTAATAAATCATTCATTTTTATAATTAATTTTAGTTGTTGTTAATAATTTAAATAATAATTACTGTAGTAACACTTGATGAATGGTGTTGGTGTCAAATTTTTATGTAAAACAACTTGAACTTTTGGATTTTTATATTGTACTTGTGGAATATTCCAGAAGACAAATTGTCTAAAACAAATCATTGACAATTATTAATTAATATTTGATTCATTTAATTAATCAATTAATATTATAACCTGAAAAATATTTACCTTGCTCCTTCATGATGATCTCCACTTGTATTATAATTCAATGAAAATATTTCAATACTGTCTTTTAAAACTAATCTTCCAGCATTTAAATATTGAAGTGTTCTTCTTACTGGAGATTTTCCTATCATAAACGGCATTTTGTTTAATTATTTGTTATTTATTATTGTGAATTTACTTTTGGAGTACACAAATTGCTTGGATCATATGCAATCATATGGATCATAAACATAAAAAATAATGTTTAACGTTGCTTCAACCAACTGGATAAAATCACTCCAAAAAAAATTTATAAAAAAAATAACAATAATTTTTTTTTTTTTTCAAAGAAATTCCAACATACATGTATATTTTTTTTTGTATTTTTTGTTTGCCTGGGTGTCTTGAGACTTGAGGTTACATTCTGATTTCTGTGCAATTCTGTGCTCCAACATACTCAACAGCTGGTGAAAATAATTGACGTTATTTTAAGATCTTGAACGATTTTTTTATTATTTATTTTTGTCGCTACGTTTTTCATTAACAACCGGCATCAGTGATAATTTAATTGTAAGTAAAAATTAACTGTAACAATTGAAAATTTATTGTTATAAATTATAAATGATTCCATATGGTTAATATTTTTTTAACTTATTATTTTTAGATTTTTCAAAATGACTGAACAAGTAAAAACTGCAAAAGAAATTCGTCAAGGATATTTGGATTTTTTTAAAAGCAAGGGTCATGAATATATTCACTCTAGCTCAACAATTCCTCATGATGATCCAACACTTTTATTTGCTAATGCTGGAATGAATCAGGTTTGTGTTAATAATAATTATAAAAAAAAAAAAAACAAATCAATTAATCAACTAACTAACTGATAAATAATTGGAATTAATGATTAATTTACAGTTTAAACCAATTTTCTTGGGGACTGTTGATCCAAATAGTGACATGTCAAAATGGGTGAGAGTTGTTAATTCACAAAAATGCATACGTGCTGGTGGTAAACACAATGATCTTGATGACGTTGGAAAAGATGTATATCATCATACATTTTTTGAAATGATGGGAAATTGGTCATTTGGTGATTATTTTAAAAAAGAAATATGTTCATGGGCATGGGAATACTTGACTGTAGTATTAAAACTTCCAATTGATCGTCTTTATGTAACATATTTTGGTGGTGATAAAAAATCTGGTTTAGAACCTGATGATGAATGTAAAAATATTTGGTTGTCACTTGGTGTTCCATCAAGTCATGTACTTCCAGGTAGTATGAAAGATAATTTTTGGGAAATGGGTGAAACTGGACCATGTGGACCATGTAGTGAATTGCATTATGATCGTATTGGTTCACGTGAAGCTGCACATCTTGTTAATCAAGATGATCCAGATGTACTTGAAATATGGAATCTTGTTTTTATTCAATATAATCGTGAGAATGATGGTAGTCTTCGTAGTTTACCTAAAAAACATATTGATTGTGGTCTTGGATTAGAACGTTTAGTATCAGTTATACAAAATAAACGTGCAAATTATGATACTGATTTATTTATGCCAATTTTTGATGCTATTGAAAAAGGAACTGGTGCTAAATCATATACTGGTAAAATTGGTGATGATGATATTGATGGTGTTGATATGGCATACAGAGTACTTGCTGATCATGCTAGAACAATAACAATTGCACTTGCTGATGGTGGAATGCCTGATAATACTGGACGTGGTTATGTATTACGTAGAATTTTACGTCGTGCTGTACGTTATGCTACTGAAAAACTAAATGCTAAACCTGGATTTTTTAGTTCACTTGTTCATGTTGTTGTTGAACTTCTTGGTGATGTATTTCCTGAATTAAAAAAAGATCCACAATCAATTATTGACATTATTAATGAAGAAGAAACACAATTTTTAAAAACACTAACACGTGGTAGAAATTTACTTGATCGTACAATATCAAAATTGGATAATAATACTAAAATTATACCTGGTGAAATAGCATGGCGTCTTTATGATACATATGGTTTTCCAATTGATTTAACACAACTTATGACTGAAGAAAAAGGTCTTAAAGTTGACATGATTGCTTATGAAGAATCTAAAAAAATTGCACAAATTAAATCACAAGGTAAAACTGGTGGTGTTGATGATGAAATTAATCTTGATATTCATGCAATAACTGATTTACAAAAATTAAATATACCACCAACAGATGATTCATTTAAATATAATTATAAATCATCACCTGATAAAAATTCAAATTATGAATTTGATAGTTGTATTGGTACTGTTATTGCAATTAGAAAAAATAAAATGTTTGTTGATGAGGCTAAATCTGGTGATGAAATTGGTGTTTTACTTGATAAAACATGTTTTTATGCTGAACAAGGTGGACAAATATATGATGAAGGATTTTTAGTTAAAATATCTGATGATAAAGATGAATCAACTGAAGTATGTATTAAAAATGTACAAGTACGTGGTGGTTATGTTTTACATATTGGTACTATTGGTGCTGGTACTCTAAAAAAAGGTGATAAATTAAATTTAAATATTGATATATCACGAAGAAAATTAATTATGAATAATCATTCAGCAACTCATGCACTTAATCATTCATTGAGACTTGTACTTGGTAATGATGCTGATCAAAAAGGATCACTTGTTGCACCAGATAGACTTAGATTTGATTTTACAAATAAAGGTGCAATGACACCATTACAAGTTAAAAATACAGAAATTCATACAAATCAAATGGTTCATGATAATAAAAAAATATATGCTAAAGAAAGTAAATTAGGTATTGCAAAAACAATTCAAGGTTTACGTGCAATGTTTGAAGAAACTTATCCAGATCCAGTTAGAATTGTCAGTATGGGTATTCCAATTGAGGAACTTGAAAAAAATCCACAGAGTCTTGATGCAACTAAAACAAGTGTTGAATTTTGTGGTGGTACACATTTACATTATACTGGACATATTGGTGATTTTGTTATTGCAAGTGAAGAAGCTATTGCCAAAGGTATTCGTCGAATTGTTGCATTAACTGGTCCTGAAGCAACAAAAGCACTCAACAAAGCTGAACTATTGCAAAATCGTCTTAATAATATTCAAAAAACAGTTGATGCTGATAAAAATGGTAAAGATTCAAAGGAACATGTTAAAAAAATTGTTGAACTTACTGAGGATATTTCTCAAGCTGTTATTCCATACTGGAAAAAAGATGAGATGAGAATGTTTTTAAAAGGATTAAAAAAAAATTTAGATGACAAAGATCGTGCTGCAAAAACAGCAATTGCAAATCTTGTTGTTGAAAAAATTGAAAAAATTATTAAGGATAATGTTGGTGTTGCTGTTTTAGTTGAAAAACTTGATGCTTTTAGTAATACAAAAGCATTGGATACTGCCTTGAAAAAAGTCAAGTCAATATCACCAGAAACTAGTGCACTTTTTATAAGTGTTGATGAAGATTCTAAAAAAATATTTGCACTTGCAGCAGTACCAAAAAGTGTTAATGCTAAAGGACTGAAGGCCAATGAATGGATTCAAGCAATTGCTACATTGATGCAAGGCAAAGGTGGTGGAAAAGCTGAATCTGCTCAAGCATCTGGACCAAATTGGACTTGTTCAAATGAAGCATTAGCTATTGCCAAGGAATTTGCAAATACAAAACTTGGAATTAAAGCAAATAATGAGTGTAAAACAACTGTAACAACAACAGCAATTAAAGAGCAAATATCTGATGAATTTATTTTATATGCTAATGAATTGAGTATTAAAAAATATCGTGCACAAATTGCTGCTAAATTTGGTGGTAAAAAAATAATTATTAAAAATACAACAGATGGTACAATTAAATTGACTGGAAATAATGTTGAATTGTTTAATGCAAATGCAATAACATTTTATTTGGCTGGTGATAAATTAAAATATTCTGATGATTTATATTCAAGTCAAATTATTCAGTGGATGGATTTTGCTGATAATGAATTATTGCCATTAATTTGTGCTAGTTTTATTAAAACTAATAAAAAAACAACAAAGTCAAATGAACTGGCTAACAAAAGTTTACTTGATACAATCAAAGTTTTGGATAATATTTTGCTAAATCAAACTTATTTTGTTGGTGAAAAAATGACACTTGCTGATGTAGCTATTTTTACAACAATGTTAACAATTTACGAGCAATCATTTGATTCATTTGACAAAAAAAAATATACCAATCTTTCAAGATGGTTTATGACTCTTGTTAATCAACCAGAAATTAAAACAATTATTGAAAATTTCAAATTTTAATTTCATATGCAAATAAAACAATGTTTTAATTATACTTTTGTATAAATTTTTAATATTTTCAAAATAATAAATAATAAAAAGTTTTTCAATCATCATTTGGTAAATTTGCTATTTCATCATTTTTTTTTTTCAATTCAATATCATAAATTACTCGAATTTCTTGCAGTAATTTTTTAATATTATTACCCATTTTTGCTGATATTGGAATGATTGGATCGCTTACTTTTTCCTTTAATTTTTCTAAATTTTCCTGCAACAAAAATGAAAAATATATGATATAATTGTTAATTAAGAGAAAATTGATTTTTTTTTGTAATTAAAAATTACCTGTGCTCCAGGAAGATCCATTTTATTTGCAATAATTAATGATGGTCTTTCATTTAATGCTGAGCTAAATTGTTGAATTTCATTTTTTAATAAACTCAATTGTTCCCATGGTTCATCTAAACTAGCATCCAAAATAAATAATAAAGCAGCACATCTTTCAGCATGTTTTAAAAATGTTATTCCAAGACCACGATTTTTGTGTGAATCTTCAATAAGACCAGGAAGATCAGCAACTATAAAAATAACATCAAGTACATGTAAAAATAAGCTATTAAAATATTTAAATAATATATATATATATTTTATTTACCAGCAATTTGTTCATAATCATCATATAAAACCATTCCCAAATGAGGTTTAAGAGTTGTAAATGGATAAGAAGCAACTTTTGGTCTTGCTCGAGTGATTGATCTGAGTAGTGTACTTTTTCCAGCATTTGGTAGACCAATCTATTGACAATAAAATTAATTAATAAATAAAAAAAACGTGGCCTTTTATAAAAACAATAATTCTTTAACTTACAAGTCCAACATGTGCCATACTTCTAACTTCAAGAACATATTGTTGATCCTCACCAATTGCTCCATATTCAGCAATTTTTGGTGACTGTTGTGTGTCAGATGTAAAAAATGCATTACCATGTCCACCAGCACCACCACGTGCTGCAATAAACATCATTTGTTCTTCATCCAAATCAGCCAAAACATTACCATCAATGTCTCTTACAATTGTACCCATTGGTACTTTAATAACAGCATGATCAGCATTTTTACCAAAACAATCTTTGTTCTGTCCAGCTATACCATCTTCAGCTTTTATTAAATTCATTACATGACTAAGATCAGTAACATCTCTTGATACCTCAAAAATAACATGACCACCGTGACCACCATCACCACCATCTGGTCCAGCTTTGTCATTTATAAAAAGTTGAAGAAAACTTATCATACCATCACCACCTTTTCCACCACATACTCGAACCTGAAACAATGATAATTTTTGTTTTATTTATTTATTATAAAACTTTTATGGTTTTGTTTCTTTTTTTCTTTTGTACTTTGGAATTAACTTGCCTGTTTAATGTCAACAAAATACTGCATTGTATCACGAGTAGATTTAGCCTTCATTCTTCTCAATGGAACAGGTGCAATATTTTCTTTGTTAAATAAACAAACAGAACAATGAATATATCTGTTTAAATTAAAACTATTAACACCAAGTTTTTCTTTGATAATATTATTTCTATTTATTGATGACAATTGTTTGTGATATTTTATTGTATTTTTAATGGCAAATAAACCAAGGCAACGAATTGACTGCATCTGTAATCAAATAATTAATTTTTTTTTTCTTTAAATTAAACAATAATTTAACAATTAAACAAAAGATTTTTGTCATTTATAAAATATATAAATATTTATTATTATTTTAAAAATTTTACATCAAGATTATCATTAACTATTTTTGTTATTATATTTTCATGAATAAAAATAACACGTTTACGATAAAGTGGTACATCATCTGCATGATAAAAAATTCTATAAGTTTTTGCAATTTTTAATGTATCTGGAAATTGATAGCTTCTTAAGTATTTTACATTTTTAATAATACGACCAGCATTATTGTATAAAATTTTAAAAAAATAATATTCATCAAATTCTTGATTAATTGTAAAAGTCATATCAAATTGAAAAATTGGTGGATTTAAATTATTTTCATCAAATTTATCAAATAAATTATCATTTTCTAATTCTAAATTTTTCATATTTAAATTTTGACAAATATCTAATTCAATAATTGATAATGATTTAACAAATACATGAACAAGTGATTGTTTTTTATGAAATTTTTTATCTAATCCACGATAACCAGTTGATGAATAATTTAAAAATAATTCATTAACAAATGGTTCAACATTATTTAATATAAAATTTCCATGTGCAGCCATTTCTTTAACTTTCCACGAGTCATTCCATTTTCTTTGGGGTTTATCAAATATAGTACCACCCTGTCCATTACAAAGTGACAATAATAATTGTCCATTTTCATTTAAATAATCATAAGATGATGTAAAAAAACCTTTTAATAAATCACGATTTAAATCAAGTCGCATTTTACTATGACAATGAGGAAAATTAAATATAATTTTATCATATTTTTTTTCTTTAAGATTAGCATGTTTATCCAAATTTGTTGCATCAACTCCTAACAAGATGATGACTCCTAAAATAAAAATTTATTTGTTATTTTCTTTTATTAATACTCCAAAAAAGAAAATTGTTTTTTCTCTTTTTGTTAATTGACATTTGACTGTGTTAATTTTATTTCAATTTTTTGATTGTTTAGATGTTTTTTTTAATTATTACAAACCATTGTTTTTTAAATAATCAATATTATCAATTGCAGTATCATTTATTGGTGATGTTTCATAACAAGAAGACGTGAGTTGAATATTCAGGTTATGTTTTTGTAATTCCAATGAAAATGTAAAATTTCCTTCGCCCAATAATAATACTTTATCATTTTCATTAAATAAAGAAAGCCTCATTTTTTAATAATATCCTAAAATGTTTATTAAACACAATAATCTTTCAACAATAACAAATGATCCCTCTTTTTTATCACCAAAAGAGAATATTATTTTTCATCATAAAAATACATTGAAAAAACATATGAAAAATTATCACAAACCTTTTTATTTTTTTACCACTGCCACAACAATTATTATATCAAATACTAATTAAATATTAAATTATTATTTATAAATAATTGTTTATAAAAATTAAAAAAAACAATAAAAAAATTTGCAAATGGCGTAATTATTTTTTTTGTTTCTTGTTTTGGCAACAATGGTCCGGGATTAGAGACAAAATAAGAAAACAATGGTCCATAATATTTTTTTCCCGCTTTAAAAATTTTATCATCATTGTTGTCATTCCAATGTTAATTAGTTTAGTGTTTTTTACACAAGTGTCCTTGTTGTTTATTTACATGACTTGTCACTAATGACACTTTAAAGGTTTCCATTTAATGAGTAATCTAAAATAACATTGTTTTTAATGAAAAAAAAAAAAAATTACAATAATGTAAAGTGCGTGTGTGCGTTGTATTTATTTTTTATTTGTTTCTTTTTTTTTGTTTATCGACATTGACATTTATAAATAAATAAAATCATGTTTTGGAGTAAATTAATTTTACAATATTATCAAAAAATATCAGCCTAAGAGTTAATGTTTTTATAAACATAAACAAAATTAGGTCATCAAATTGAATGTCAAGGTAATCAACAAAAACAAATCGCTATTTTATTTATTTTTTTAAATCTGTTTATCCTATTGTTAATTAAAATATTAAATACATAATGAAAGTTATATTTTTTATTAGTTTATTATGATTTATATTAAATAACAATTTTTTTTTGAATTTAAAATAATTATCTAAAAACAATCTATGTCTTAAGAAAAATCTAGAAAAATGTTTTCCCAAGGACTTTATAAAATTGAAAATAAAAAAAATATATATTTTTGGCATAAATTATAAAAGAGTAAAGAGTTTTCAGGTCATGACGATCGATGGGTAGATTTTTTATTTATTTAAGAAACACTACATTAGCTCACATTAGCTTGACAAATTGACTATTACAAAATGAAAAAAAAAATGGTCAATTAGGTTGTTCAATGAGAAAGTACAAAGGCTCAATATTTATGACAATTTTATTATTTGTTGTTTATAAATAAATAATACCTAATAATATTAATTTATATTTTTTTTATATATACATATTTAATGAACTATTCGACACGGTCACATAAAAAATTCAATAGAAATTCAATAAATAAAAATATTCTTACTCTATGGAGTAAAAAAAAAAAAAAAAAAACAATAACATCAATAATAAAATTATCCTTATAATTATATACAAAAATTTATAAACAATTGTTTTTTTTTTTTTTTAATTTTTAAACAATTTATAGAAAATTGAAAAAAAAATTATTTGAAATCGGTTTTTATTATAAATTAAATTTTAAATTAAAATATAAAGAATTTATAAATTATTTATTATTAAATAATGAATCATTTTATATTATGGCACAAGATAAAAATAAAGTCATCTATAAAGACGTCATAATATTAAACCGGAAAGCCTTGAGATGATGATAAAAACACATACATTTAAGAAATAGTAAATATCGAGTAATGTACAGAATAAAAAAACGAGTAAAATATAAAATAATTGATAAAATTGTTTATAGATTAATTGGAAAAATTAATATTTATAATATCCAACTTGTATCATGATAATAAATAAATAAATTGTATGAATGAAATTAAATACATGAATGAAAAACTACTTTTAGAACATGTGTACATTTATTTTTGGGGTATAAATACAATGAGGATGTGTTTAAATGAGCTAACAGATAAATGAGAATAAAAATAAATAATTAAAAAAAATTTAATCACTAAGAGGATCTTCAAGTCTCTTGAAATTTTTATTTAAAAAAAAAATATAAAATTTATTGTTAAAAATCATTAAGGTTTTTGTATTTTTTTCTTTCCTTTTTTTTTATTATTTTTATTATTTTGTTAATAAATTAGTTGTAAATAATAAATAATAATTTTTTGCAAGATATTATCTACGTAGTATTATATATTTGTTTTGTTTTTTTTTTTTTTTATGGTGACGAGTCATCGATTTGTCTCATGCCATTACTTGGATAATCGACCCAACAAAATTATAACTTATTTTGACTATGTGTGTGAGTGTAGGAAATGATTGTTTTATTTTATTATTTTATTGTACAAGTTTTCAGCTTGTTACTAATAATTGATGCGTTTACACGTTTATTATAAATTTGTGAGGGAGGAGTTTTCTATTAAAGTAACAGAAAATAAAATAATTTTTTTTTATATAAAAAGGAAATGAATTGTTTACACGCAATTGGGGTGGTTAGATTATTTTTAAAAATTAAAAATGTATTTTTAATAGACACTAGTATATAAATAATAAATTGAAAAAAATAAATTAAAATAGCATTGATAAAATTAAAGTAGTAATCATATAAATAAATAGAAGAAAAAAAATGTTTTTATTTTTTAAATTTTATTGTTGCTTTTCTAAATTAATATCTTCTTGATTTATTTATTTTTTTTCAATCTACTATTTTGATAAATCAATACACAATAAATAAAAATTATCAGCTTAAAAAATTTAAATCTTTATCGATTTTTTTTTCGCTGCGTTTTTGAATACACATGTTGCATATTCATTTATAAATTATAAATTAACTGTGACATGGATACAACAATAATCAACTCCCCAAAAAAATTTATGCTTAAGTTTATAATACTAATTTTTACTTATGAAAAAAAAAAAAGTTATTGTCCACGTGAAAGGTCACAAACGATAGTTGATATATTATTTAAACAATTGGATCGATTTTGGCCAATGTCGGTTTTAATCAATTTTTTGAACTTCCTTATTTTCATTATATTTCTTATATATATCATACATGTCTGGTATTGAATTTTACACTTGTCATTAAATTTACATTATCACTAACTATAAAAAAAATATAAAAATTATTTTTTTTTTATATTAAATATGACAGCAAAATTTACAATAATAATGATTTATTTATAAATTTATTTTATTTATTTTTAGAGCTAATTTTCATTGATAAAAATAAATTAAAATTACTCAAATTATAAATAAATATATTTCGTATAATAATATACTTATATTGTTGCTTTTAAAATTTGTAATAATAACATGACTTGATATTAATTTTACAATGGTCCAGAAAAAACCAGAATCAACAAGACAGTGTGTTTAATAATAATTTAATATGACAGCATGGGGGACAATATAATAATTTAAAAAACAAAAATAAAAACAAATTTGTTACATTGATGAGACACTATCTGTGTAAGTATAAATTTTATTATTTATTATTTTTATTGAGTATGTGTGGATAAATAAATAAAAAAAAAAAATAGTTCAATGTACTGACAATAATCTCACTGGATTTATATTATTATTATAAGAGGCACTACAACTGTCAACTCTACATCATTCAAATTACAATGTCTCTTCAAAACATCAATATGTTTATTCTCACTGATTATCGGATTTGATATTATTTTTTTTTTTTATTCATGTATCTTGTCACTAACGAGATTTAATGGCATTAGAAATTTGATAAACTATATACAAAGTGTTAGAGCCACTTAAAATTATTATCAAAATAAAATAAAAATTGAAATTCTTTATTTATTCAAAAAAATTATCTTCTGGTATGTAGTTATGGGAAAAAAAAATTATTTACATTGTTTATCAGAGAGATAATAATTTTATAAAAAAATATTTTATGTATATACATACTGGTATCTTAAAATTCACACCCTAAAAAATACAAGTTAGAAAATAAAATATTGAGCTTGTTGGTAAATTATTTTTTTGATAATAATATTTGAAAAATTATTTGTTATCATTTTGTATAATGTCAGACAAAAACATTAAAAATTTAATTAAAAATATAATTGTCAATCAGCTATGCCTCGTTTGACTGTTAATGAAAATTAAATGCGTATAAAATTTGTGAGAGTAAAAATACAAAAAGTAAAACTACAAACAACTAATGCTTCCATAATTCAAGAAAAATAAAAATAATAAATATAAATATTATCATAAATAAATTGTAAAAATATTTTTAAAAAAATTTAAAACAAAAGATTGAAGTAAAGTAAGAAAAATCTAATTAATAAAATGACAAGTAGTTAAGAAAAAAATAAAAAAAAATAATAAAAAAGGCAACGTGTGTATATTAGTGTGTCTAAATAATTTGGTGGGAGATAGTTGTTTTTTGAGAGACAAGAGAAGGAGAAGGTAAAATAATAAAGAAGGGATAGTGGGTGGGTGGGTGGTTGAATGGGTGGGAGTAAAGAGAAGGGGATTGAGACGTGCGATATTGTTGGTGATTGTGAGTACAACTTACAAGACCATACACACGAGACAACGATACCATACGAGACGTTTATTGTTATTTAATTTTTTTCATTTTTTTCTTCATTTGTATCTTGATTTATTTTTAAATAATAATAATATAATATTAAAATTAAGGCGAGGCCGGTTATATTACTTGTCATTTTATTTATCAATTTATGCAATATGTTTATTTGTTCACTGATTGTTATCATAACTGTTATAATAATTATGATTTGTTATTAAATTAAGTGGCTTTGACATTATCATTATATTAAATAACAACTTTTACACTATTTTTTTTTTTTTAATTTAAAAAATTGCAATGTGATTAATTCAGTGAATTAAAGTTTAATTTAATTTTTTTTTTTTCATGGATATTTATTCGTTATTCATCAACAATAAAAGGTATGTAATTTGAAAATTAATTTTATTTATATAATTTAATATCTCGAAAAATAGATTTGATTATTTTATTTTTTTCTTTTAAAGTTTATAAATTATTTTTTATTATTAAATGAAAATATTTAATTTAATAAATTTTTTTTTGAAAATAATTATAGATATCTAAATTTATGTGTTGTATATATATCTATTTTTTTTTTTGTAAGTATTTTTTATTTTTAATTTCGAGGGAAAGATAGAAAAAAAGAAAAAAAAAATATATATTTATATATGTGGATAAAAATACCATTTGTAGAGTTTAGATGGTACATTGAGCTTTTTCATGAAGGTTTGTGTGGTTGTGTGTATTCCTTAATTGCAATAGCGTGCATAAGCTGAATGTACTGAGAAAATACGAATGAAAAAATGATATTATAATATATATATTTAAGTGAGAGTGTGCGGATAGGGCTAGAGGGTAACGTCGTCGACCTGGCGCCTAATGCGTGTAACCGATGCTCTACTCTATTTCACTTTTTCCTGCATAATAATATGCACAAAAAAAATATTATATATATATTTCTAACAACAACAAAAGCAACAACAAAAACAACATATTTGTCGCATTACTTAACTTGAATAAAAATAAAAAAATTATTAATTAATACTCAAGCATAATACACTTGGGTTTAATTATATTTTTTTTTTTTTTTTCTTTTATTAAATGAATTTTAAAGATAAGCTATCGATTTTTTTATGTTTTTTTTTTTTTCAATTAGTTTATATTATACTGGATAATTAAATTGATGATTTGAACTTTTTTATCAGCAAAATATAATATTTTAGATTTATTTTTTTTTTGTCAATTTTTGGTGTCAGTTTTTATCAATTTTGTGGCATGCTTTGGTATTTTATTTTCTAAAATTTTTTTTTTTTTTTATTATGTATCCGGTTTATGGACGACTGCATTTGACTGTTCAAAAAACTAATAACTGTTTATTTTTTATTTTATAAATTCATAACAAAACTACACAGAAAAAAAAAATAAAAAAAAATAAAATTATTGAATGGCTGATGAAATAGTTGATTAATAAAAAAAAAATTATATAATTAAAATAAATAAAATTCTTTGTTACAGATGAAAATAAAAAAATATAAATATCCGAAAAATTATTATGTAAGTTTATTTTAAAAATAAATAATAATTAACTGAAAAATGAGTAATAATAATTTATATAATTTATTATTCAAATGATATTAAAGTGTCTGAGAAATTTGATAAAATCATACACTATTAAAACCAATGATGCCTTGATTAAAAATAAACTTAATCAAAAAAAAAAAATTATTACCATCGTATAAAAAATTACATAATAAAGAGAGAATAAATATCAAAGATATACATTGTTCTGCAATAAAATTGATAAGAATTTTAAGAGATAAATTAATTTATCTTGACGATTTTTTGTGTTAAGCATCAGTTGATATATTTTTTCATAACGATAAAAATATACACGTAGTTATTTTAATAATGTCAAAAATATTTTGATAATATTTTACATTATTAATTGCTTCAAAAATAGTAAATGACAAAAATATAAAATTAAAATTATTTTATCAAATGTGATTATATTTTTTAATTGTAAATTATTAATTAAAAAAAATAAAATACAAAAATGGATGGATCAGCAGTGCCACATTTTGAACAGGCTGCATCAGCTGCTTGTTCAATGGCAACAAAAATACTAGCACCAGTTAAAACAGAACGTCAAATATATGAAAATTCAATGCTAGAAGATGATCCAAATGGAAATTCTGTGATTACAACAAATATTAAAAATTTCGAGGATAAAAGTGTGCCTAGATGGGGACCAAATCATAAAGGAGCTCAAGAACTTGCTAATTTATACAGCACAGGTAAATAAAATAATCTTTCTCGAAAAAAAAAAATAAACCAATTCAAAATTTAAAAAATTGTCCTTGATTAAATAAATGATAAAATGACAATTTTAATCGCGACTTAAAAAAAAAAACGTAACGTTTACAGGTAAATTGTTACGTTTGAAATGATAAAATCAAGTAAAAAAAAAAGTCAAGTCATGATTTGATATATAAAAATAATAGTCATATATTTAAAATAATTATACAAACAAATAATTAATTTTTTTAGAAAAACATGTGACATAAAGAAATATGTATTTTTATTTTAATTAAAATTTTTTTTTAAAATAGGTAAAAGAACACAAGAGTGTATTAGTGTGGGAATATGCATAACATTAATGGCAGCAAATTCATTTTTCATTGTAATACGATTGAGATTGGAAAATTTTGGTTCAATTGTTATTGCAGCATTGTGTGGTATTATAACTGCTGATTTTGTATCTGGTCTTGTTCATTGGGCTGCTGATACATGGGGTTCAATTGAATTGCCAATTTTAGGAAAAGTAAGTTGATTATTTTTTAAAAATTAATATACAATTTTAAATAAGATGTAAGTGTTATTAAATTAAATTTATTTTTTTTATTGATAGAATTTTTTGAGGCCATTTAGAGAACATCATATAGATCCAACGAGCATTACGAGGCATGACTTCATCGAAACAAATGGCGATAATTTTATGGTGACGATACCAGCATTGTGTAAATTAACGTGGGATTTTTTAACTTTGTCAGAGCCTGAAATCCAGCAGAGATTCCTCTGGAGTTGTTACTGGTGGCAACTTGCGATATTTGTAGCAATGACTAATCAAGTAAGTTTTTATTTCAATAACAATTATAAAAACTGTAATATACGTATTGCAATTTATTAAAAATTAATTTGACAATAATTTATATCCTTGAATTGCAATTTACCAATAAATTTAGTGCCAAGAATATTAATAGAAATAAAATCAATTTATATAAATAAATTTGTTTATTATATTTGTTATTTTCTTTTTTTTTTTAGATTCATAAATGGTCTCATACGTATTTTGGATTACCTGATTGGGTAGTATGGCTTCAAGAACATAGAATAATACTTCCTCGACGTCATCATCGTGTTCATCATGTTGCACCACATGAAACGTATTTTTGTATAACAACTGGTTGGTTAAATTGGCCACTGGAAAAATTACGTTTCTGGTATGTTCTGGAAACAATAATTGAAATATCAACTGGATATAAACCACGTGTTGATGATTTTAAATGGGCACAAAAAAGAACATGAAACTAGAATTATTCAGTTTTAAATTTTTTTTTATATTAAGTATTTATTTTATTTTTTTTTTCTCTTCTCAGTTTTATTACACTAAGTTCAATGGTATATATAGAAAAATGAAAAAAGATTTAAAATACATTAATATATTATTAAATTATTAGTGCACTTATAAATATAAAATAATAAATATAATAAATAATAATAAATACGGGGCGGGTACCTACTCGTGCACTGATAATTAAAAACATTTATATTGCAATAATTAATTTATAATATTCATCAATTATTATCGGCAGATATGCATTCAGGAATTGCACTTATAGAATAAATAAAATATTCAATGAATGACTGACTGAAAATGATAAAAAAGAATATATATATATAATGAATAATAATTAATAAATATAAATAAATTATTGAAATGAGAATATGAAAAATTATCAAGACGAAATTATGTCAATAAAATATTATTTATATTTTTTAGTATTGTTAGAAGACCAAGTCTTTTTTTTATTACTCATAGTATTGATATTTATTTTTTAACAATTAATCACAATATATTATATTTATCGCAATAGTTGCACAATTTATTAACAAGGAAAAAAAAAGACAAATTAAAAAATATTAGTCATTTAAAGAAGTTTTTTTTCAAGTGGCATTGAAAATTATATTGGATTAAAAAAAAAAAAAATAATTGAAATATTTATTGTTTAATTGTCGCACAATAGGCCTCATATCATTTTTTATTTTTTTTTTTTTTCAATTAGTATTTGATTCATAGAAAAACAAGTCATTTAGGTTTGCACAATTTTTTTTTTTTTTTTTTTTCCTTATTGATATATTAATTTTAAAATGAATTGTGTTTGATAAAAAAAAATAAAATAAAATCATGTATTTTTGAAATAGCTATAAACATTTTGAATTTTTTATAAAAATTTTATTTGTATAATGGATTTATCATGGAGATTTTCAAAATTTATAATTTGAAAAATAAAAAAAAAAAATTGAAATTATATTTTAAGAATAGATTAATACACATTGTCAATTTGATAAAATTATAAAAGTAAAAATTAACAATTAAACGCCGTCCTACATGAAAATATAATTGTAATATATATACCTCAATTGAAAGCACACTAATTAATGTTATGTTCATTTTTTAATTATCTATTTGACAGTGTTTTAAATATTTTGTGTTACTTTTTTTTCAAAAACTTACTACTACTTCAGATAGTTTTCGTAATTTAATGTTTTTTTTTTTTTTACAATATTTAAATGAATATTGACTGATGTTTATCGAAGATTTTTTAGATCGATAATATTTTTGTTTGATAGTTTGAACAGTTATTATAATTATGATATTTTTTTTTGTTTTTAAACCAAAAAATGTCTCAAAATTACGTCAATTTATAAAGTTTATTTTTTTTATACGAAAAATAAATTGTAGATAGAAACAAAAATACGATTCAGTCAATGTAAATTTTTTTAAGTGAAAAAAAAAAAAACAAAAATTCTATGTAATTTATTATGAGTATTATTGTTATTGATTGTGTTGTTGTTATGGATAGAAAAAAAAATGAATAAAAAATTTTAAAAATTACATAAATATAATAGTGCAAAAACAAAAAAAAAAATGTTTAGATTATTGTAAAAATTCTAGTCACTGGAAGAAAAAATTTGAATGAAATTAAAACTAATTATAAAAAAATAAATAATAAAATAAAATCAAAAGAAGCTGGCAAAGTGGTTTAGATATCTTGAATAAAAAAAAATCATTTATTTATTGTAGAAAATAAGTTTCATTTTTCTCACATATACATTTTCACAATATTGAGGGTTCAAATTAAAGTAGTCTATTAAATTTTCCGTCATCTGGCCCTGATGATAATTTTTCTCGGACTGTGTACGATTTTTTTTCGTCATTTCTATGCTTTTTTTTAACATATAATTTCAAGTTTAATTCGAATAACGCGAATGACTTATTCAAATTTTACCGCCATTTTTTTTCACCGTTGATACAGCTAATATGACGGTAAATTAATCAAAAGTTCTATAACACCGTCAAAAGTTGGTATGCCTGTTGTGAAAAATTATTTATCAGTAAACTACATCATCGTGCATGGTTTGTGTCTGAATAATTAATTTATTACATATACGTAAACGGCATTTTGTTTATAAAATAAATAATAATCAGCAATAAAACAATATAAATATCAAAAATAACAACTGATCATCATCAACAATTGACTAAAAACAATAAATATATTTATAAAAACAAAATAACAACATTGTTGGATTAAAAAAAAAAAAGAGTCATCATCTAGGCGCCAACAACCAAGGTGTCTCTTTCGAGAGAAAATATATAATAAAAAAAGAAAAAAAAAAAAAAATTACAAATACAGGCATACAGGAATACAAGTATACAACACAGACAACCGGCGTTCTTTGTATTCATCATAGTATTATTCTCAATTTACTAAGCATTATCCTAAAAATTAATTAATTTTTTCTTGTTCCTGAACTGTATCATCATCATCATACAAGAACAATACAAATTAATAAAAATCATCACTGGAGATTATCAACAGCTGAAATATATTGGATGCAGTTTTTTTTTTTTTTTCTCAATAAAATTAAGATAATCAACAAAACACACACACGTACACACACCCACACAGTCATAAAAATAAAATAAAACAAGTGAGAAAGAAGAACAATACAGCGTCATTTAACAAATTGAAAAATAATAAAAATAATAAACTTTAAAAACCAATAATAAATGATTAAAAAAATTGCGACAATTATGTCAATTAATTTGCTTAAAAAAAGAATATAAATTTAAAAATAATTAGAAGGATAAAAAAAAAAAAAAAAAAGAGTGCACCAAATAAAGTGCTGCTCTTATTTAAAATAAAAAAAATAATATAAATTTTTTTTTTTTTTGAAAAATAAATATAACCATGAAGCTTGTTGACCAGGTGGTAAGGAGTTTTAAAGTAGCGAAAGTATTTCGTGAAAATTCTGATCGTATAAATAGCATTGATTTTTCACAAAGTGGTGATACATTAATATCATGTAGTGAAGATGATCAAATAGTAATATATGATTGTGAAAAAGGTACACAAATGCGTACAGTTAATTCTAAAAAATATGGTGTTGATTTAATACATTTTACACATGCTAAAAATACAGCAATTCATAGTAGTACTAAAATTGATGATACAATACGTTATTTGAGTTTACATGATAATAAATATATAAGATATTTTCCAGGACATACTAAAAAAGTTGTATCATTATGTATATCACCAGTTGAAGATACATTTTTATCTGGTTCATTAGATAAAACATTGAGATTATGGGATTTACGTTCACCAAATTGTCATGGTGTTATGAATGTATCTGGACGTCCAGTTGCAGCATATGATCCAGAAGGTTTAATATTTGCTGCTGGTGTTAATTCTGATTGTATTAAATTATATGATTTACGTAGTTTTGATAAAGGACCATTTGCAACATTTAAATTAACACCAGAAAAAGAATGTGATTGGACTGGTTTAAAATTTAGTCGTGATGGTAAAACAATATTAATATCATCAAATGGATCAACAATACGTTTAGTTGATGCATTTCATGGTACACCATTACAAACATTTGATGGATATGTTAATAATAAAGGTATTCCAATTGAGGCTAGTTTTAGTCCAGATTCACAATTTGTATTTAGTGGATCAACTGATGGTACTGTGCATATATGGAATGCTGATACTGGATTTGAAGTATGTACATTAAAAGGTGATCATCCAGCACCAGTACAATGTATACAATTTAATCCAAAATACATGATGCTTGCATCAGCATGTACCAATATGGCATTTTGGCTACCAAGTCTTGTTGATGATGCGTAAATTATTGCTGCTTTTTTTTTTTTTTTTCTTTTTTTTTTTTCTCATCAATATCATCGTCGTCGTCGTCATCGTCATCATCATCTTTATCAAAACATCAAACACTATTATTATTAATATTATTATGTTAATTAATAGTTGTCGTTGGACAATATATATATATGTGTGTGTGTGTGTATGTGTGTCAAGAACATTGAATGTACGTAAACAACATTCTTACTGTGGAATTGTCATAACTTTTTTTTTTCTTTTTTTTTTGATTATTAAAATAAAGAAAAAACAACTTTCAATAAAATTTTTTCAAGACAAGTGAAAAGTCTAATGTGTGTTGTGCTTTATTTAAACAAAAAAAAATAAATATTCTTGATGATTTTTTTTATCTTAATGACAGTGAAGAGAAAATCGAAAAGTTTGTTATCATTATTATTGATGTTAATAAATCAAGGATTATCGAAAAATTATATATTAGAATTGTTTCGTTTTTTTTTTTATTATTATTATTTATTATTTGAATGAGACTAGTTGAATTTTTCAAGATACATATTTTATTGAAACATTTATTATTTTGTTAACGAAATATTTAATATCAAAAGTTTCGTGTTTATAAATTATTTACAACAATAGTTTTGTGTAACAATAATATTTTTCATTTATTTATTTTTGTAAATACAGTCAACATATTTGCTTTTCATATATTTTTTTTAAGTCTATTGATAAAACACATTCCCTTTGTTCTTTTTGCTTGTTTATTTTTTGTTTTTAAAATCTTTGGATAATTTAAAAATTGAACTAATTTTATGAGACTTTCTACGAGAGAATGAAAAATGTTTAACGACGTTTTAGTGTGAATGTCGAAAATAATTGTGACGAAGTATATGATAAATGTACAATTTACGTTAATAGTTACAACATTATGTAAAATACTATTTTTTATATTAAAAAAAGTTATAGAAATACAAAAAAAAAAAAATTCAATGACATGAAAATAATTATAAAAAATGATAAAAAAAAAATAAACAGATTTGTCGAATTGATTTGTCATTATTAATAATTATTCTAAAAAAAAAAATCAATAAATATAATTTGAATGTAAAATAAGAAAAAGATAGAAAAAAAATTACAAAAAAATACGAAAGAAAATTAAAAAAGCAAAAAAAGTTGATCAATTTTAAGAAATAAAATAATTTAATTTAATTTGTTTAAGTTGTGGTACTGCCAATTTATAATTTGATATTAAAATGGAAAAAAAAAGAAAAAAAAAAAAAACTGTGTAAATGATTTATCAAAGAGTAACGAATTACTCAATAAAAAATTTAAAAATAAAAAATTTAGAAATAAGATATACAAATATATATAATTTAAATTAAGTTAGTAGAAAAAAAAAAAAAAAAACAAGTAAAAAACGCTATAAATAAAATATACTTTGAAACTATAAAAATATGAAAAATATATTTTTTTTTATTGAGCATGTTTTTGATACCCATTAGTTTATAATTGAATGACAATTTTTTTTTTTTTTATGGATTTAACTGGTTGAATTCCATTTTCAAATTGATAAATTTTTTTTTTTTTTTTCTCTGTGATTAGTTTATTTTTCAAAGTTAAATAACGCATTTAATTTTATTAATAAAAATTATATAAATTATCTAAAATAATGATAAAGTTTAAAATAAAAATTTAATATTAATATGCAACAATCCAAAAGTAATTAAGTTTTAAAATAAATAAAAAAATTTTTCAGATTTAAAAACAATTTGAAATAACAAATTTCGTGTCCTTTTCCGTCCGCACAAACAAAAAAATAATATAAAAAATTTTTAATTACGTGATTAAAATTACTAGTGCGATTGTAATGGACAATTATTTAAAAAATAAAAAATAACGTGTGAATATTTATGTGTATTGAAATGTTGATAGAAACGAAAAATAAAAATCGAAATAATAATTAATTAAAATATGTAGTTATTTTATGCATAAATGTCAATCTTCCATGAAAATTATTAATTGATATTATTTATACAATTACAATAATTAAATAAATATACACTAATCACAATAAAATTTTTTTCTGGAGGCACGACTGTCACCAAAATCACGTAAAAACAAAAAAACCAATAGATAGAATTTAGAATAAGCAAGTAATTTTCATTACTAAATACAGTTGATAAATTTACGAAAATAATTATTTATAAATAAATAAACACATGAAAAAACAATTTAATAAATTTTGGTATTGTCATTTTTATTGTTAAATATTAATAAATTATTATAAATAATGTTTAAACATCCAAATTTACTTTTTCTTTTTTTGCTAAATTTAAAATTCATTTTTATTTTTTTACAGCTTCAAATTAATGTATATTTATTAATAATTTAAAAAAAAAATTTTTAAACACCTTGTGTATGTTCTGATTGATATGAAAAAAATATTAATAAATAAAATTGTGTGATCATATTTTGATTAACATTTCAATATCACCTATATCCAAATATTTCGAAATTATTTCGAAACAATTTCTAGTAAAACACAGGAAAAAAAAATGATAAATAAATAACCCAGTGGTGTTTTTTTTTTTTTATTTATAATTTATAAATAAAAGAGTCCTTGAATGTATTAATTAATGTTGAAAACTTTTTAAATAAATTTTAATTTTTTTTTTTTTTTGAGGCATTTGGAGAAACCCTCGAGAGAAATTTAAAAAAAATGCTAAAATAAATTTTATAAAATCTAATTGTTTTTATTAATTTATTTTTATTATTAAAAATTAATATATTTTACAAATTATTACTATTATTGTTATTATTATTTTAAATGATATAATTTTTTTTCATCATCAGTTATTTCTGATGGTGCATCAGACATTAAATCACGACCTTCCATTGATTTTGGAAATGCAATGACATTTCTGATGCTTGGTGAATTACATATAATGGAAATTAAACGATCCATACCTGAAATAAATTAATGTTATTCATAAAAAAAATTTAATTAATGCTTGATTAATTATTAAATATTATTTTTTTACCAAAAGCAATACCACCGTGTGGTGGTGCACCACTTGACAGTGCTGATAATAAATGCATCATTTGTGATTCATTGATATTTAACATTTTTAATATTTCTCGTTGTAATTCTGAATTGTGAATACGTATTGATCCACCAGCTATTTCTGAACCATTCAAAACCAAGTCATAGTGTTGTCCACGTACCTAAAGAAAAATTAATTTTTTTAATTATTTATTCATTTAAGATGAAGAAATTGTAAAAAATCTTAACAATATTTGATACCTTGAGTGGATCTGTTTCTAATAATTCAAAATCATCAGGATGAGGTGCTGTAAATGGATGATGTGTTGACGTTAAACAACCATCATCATTTTCCTCAAACAATGGAAAATCCAAAACCCATAAAAATTCGAAACCATCTTTTCTTATTTTAATATTTTTACTTTCTAAAATATCTGTAAACTCTGTACGTATTTTTCCAAGTAATTGTCTCTGAAAGAAAAAATATATTTAATTTTTTTTTTGGGTAATTACATTTTAACAAGTAAAATTAAAAAATTTACCGCATCATTTTTAGCACCAATTGCAATAAATAAAGCATCTTTATTTTTAATTTTTAATACTGATGACAATGCTGATGAATCAAGTCCAATATTATTAATTTTTGATTCCCAATCATCAGATATTTTAATTTGTATTAATTTTGCATCTTTATAATTAGTTTCTTTGATTTTATTGAATTGATTTTTCGTTGAACTTGTTAATGAATCAGCTGCATCATTTGTAAATGTTAAAGCATAAATAAAATTATTTTGTTTATTTGTATTATTGCTATTATCATTGATAAATAAATTTGTAATATTGGTAATTTGATTAGGAATTCTTAAATCTGGTTTATCAGTACCATACAGCTCCATAACATCATCATATGTAAATTTTTTAAATGGTATATTGAAGTTTTCAGTAAAATAATTAGCACAAGAATTTTTAATAATTTCTTCAACTAAATTAATAATTCCTTGACGATCAACAAATGACATTTCAATATCAAGTTGTGTAAATTCTGGTTGTCTATCTGGTCTAGCTCCTTCATCACGATAACAACGTGCTATTTGAAAATATCTATCAATACCACCAACCATAAGTAGCTGTTTAAATTGTTGAGGACTTTGAACAAGTGAATAAAATTTATTTGGTTCTTGTGTTGGTACAATAAATTCTTGTGCACCACCAGGTGTTCTTTTAAATAATGTTGGTGTTTCAACATCAACAAAACCACAATTATCAATTAAATATGTTCTCATTTTATGTATAACATTTGATCGAATACGAAGATTATTTTGCATTAATGGAAAACGTAATGATAAATATCTAAATTGCATTTGAAGATGTTCTTTTGGCATATTATGTTGTCTTATATAAAATGGAAGTTGAGCTACTGAATTATTTTCTACATTTAATGTATCTATTTTTATTTCAATTTTTCCTGTTTTCATTTTATCATTTTCTTGACCTTTTGGACGAGCTATTACTTTGCCAGTTATTGATAATACACTTTCATAATTTAATTTTTCAACCAATTCAATTAGCATTTTATTCTGTAATTTAAAAAAATAATTATAATACTTTGTTGTTATTGTTGTTTTTTTAAATATGTAATTGACTTCATATTTACATCATCTGGAATCATCAGCTGAATTGATCCATATGAATCTCTGAGTGTTATGAATTTTCCCATTCTTTGAAACTCCATCCATCCACATAATTTTACATCATCACCAATATTATCAGCTGTTAATTCACCACATGTATGTGATCTTAAAACAAATTTATTAATTGGAGATGGTTCTTCCATTGAAGGTACAGCTAATTTTTCAACAACATCCTGACTAAAATCCACTTGGGATATATTATTTATCATTGCTACATTCTAAAATAATAAAAATTAAAATTAAATTTTTTTTGTATTTTTAATGTCAATAATTTAATTAATTTTACCTTTTTGTTATTGATAATTCTCGAGGTAATTTTGTTTGATTTTGTCAATGAATATTGACATAATATACGTGTTAATCTGGAGCTTGTCAACATGTTGATTAAATTGTTGTTTATTGTCACGGTTTCTCTCACATTTAAAACTTGAATATTGTTAGGTTAGGATTCATAAAACTTGATTGATCGTTGACACAACAAACAAAGCTGTATTTTTTTTTTGTATCAAAATACAATTTTCAAGTCAAATTAATTAATTAAAACAATAAATAAATATTATTTATTATAATTATTAAATAAAAACTATAAAATTTGATGAGAATAAATAGTTTTATTGATAAAATTATTTGAAAACATCTAAAACAAACATGGTAAGTATTTTTATTTATTTATATGAAATTTTAACTATATTGTTATAAATAAAAGTATAAAAAATTAATAAAATATTATTTATTATTAACAGTTACCATTATCATTACTGAGAACAGCACAAAATCATCCAATGGTGAGTATTTATAATTTTTTTTATTAACTTAACAATAATATTTATAAACAAATAAACAATAATTGTTGTAATTTTTTTAGCTGGTTGAATTAAAAAATGGTGAAACATACAATGGTCATTTGGTCAGTTGTGACAACTGGATGAATATTAATCTGAGAGAGGTCATCTGTACATCCAGGGTAAGCAAAAAACAAATAAATAAATATTTTTATTTCACATAAAATTTGTACTAACAATAATAATACAATAATTATTCATTCAGGATGGTGATAAATTTTGGAGAATGCCTGAATGTTACATTCGAGGAAGTACAATAAAATATTTACGTATTCCTGATGAAGTCATTGATATGGTAAAAGAAGATGTTCAAATGAAATCACGAGGTCGTGGTGAAATGAAAGGCAGAGGTGGACAAAATCAAAGAGGTGGTCGTGGAGGTGGACGAGGAACATTTGGTGGACGTGGTGGTCCTGGAGGTGGAGGTGGTGGTAACAGAGATGGTAATCGAGGTCCACCAGGTCAAATGGGAAGAAATAATCAAGGCAACAAACCCATGAACAAATCTCGACCAAAATGATAAACATTCTCTGTATTTTTTTTTTTTTCTAATTATTTAAAAAAAATAATTTATCAATTAATTCATCAGATACTCAAAGAGATATCTTATTTAAATTAAAAATTTTGTTTCATATTCATCAGTAAGTTCAATAAAATAAAATTTAAACTTAAAAAAAAATGAGGTAGCATTTATTATTGATAATTTAGTAATTTTATAAGAACAATAAAATAATATTATTAGCTTTAAATAAATAAATAAAACATGGTGAATTTAAAAAAAGTTATTTTTATATTTCTAGTATATTATTTTTCATTACACTCAAACATACTTATAATTATTTTTTTTCGATACAAGATTGTCAACTAGATTAATAAAAAAAAAAAAAAGAAGGAAAATATTTTATGTATAAATAATAGTGATTATTAAGACGATGATTTGGACATTTTAACGAGATGTATAAAGATTTACATCAAAACCACAATTATCATAACGTGTCAATTGTGAATATTCCCGTCAAGTTATAATATATCAAAGGAAATTCTTTGATTATTTCCTCGGTGCAATTTATTTAATTTATAATTAGTTTTTTTTTTTTTCAATTTTAATTTAATTCGTTAAATTATTTATAGCATTGACAAGTCTTGTCAACATAATTTTATGAAGTAAACGGTTTTATATTTAATTATTCATGCTGATTTAAATATCAGCTTAATTATTATTTATTTATCGGCCTTCGATGTATGATGCCAAGTCAATTTCTTCAGGTAATTCGGTGATGTTTACGTCAAATCTTTCTTGTACATCATTGAGAATTTTAGCATCACTCTCATCACTGACTAGAGTTATTGCCAAACCTTTTGTACCAAAACGTCCAGCACGAGCAACTCTGTGTAAATATGTGTCTGAATCTTCTGGCATATCGTAATTGAATACAATATTTACTCGTTCAATATCCATTCCTCGGCCAAACAAATTTGTGGCAACCAAGATTCGCTGAAATAATTATCAATCAATTATAATTATTTATTCAATTTATCAAAGCTAAAATTTTTTTAAGTTAATTTAAAAACACTCAGGAGAGAGTTCAAGAGTAGCATTCATGATGTGATCATGGGTGTTGAAAATATCATCATTGTGTTTACATTAATTATAATTATTAGTTTCTTTTTTTAAATAAATGATTATTACCTTTTGGAAGTCTTTAAATTGTTGATACCTGGACAGACGTTCTTCTTGTGTCATTCCCCTGTGAATACCAATTGCAGGGAAATTTTGCTCTGTAAGAAGTTGAGCAAGAGCCATACATCTTTGGACTGACTTGACAAATATAACAACCTGAAGAACATTCAAAAAAATTATTAATTATCACAGTTTAAATATATTTTTAATTTTATTTCAAATCAAATATTTACCTGGTTGAATTCCAAGACATCAAGCAATTCAAATAATTTTTTATTTTTCTCGTTTTCCTTGAGCTTGACGTAGTGCTGTTGAAGACCGTGAAGTGTGAGTTTAGCTTCATCATCAACATAGACTTCCATGGGCTGTGTAAAAAAAATTAATAAATCATAAAAAAAATTATACAATTAATTGAGAATAAATTTAGATAAAAAAAAAATTAAAATATCATTCCCACAGACTGTAATAATTTTATGAATTCTCGATCAACATTTAATTCAATTTTTTTTTTTTCCCACTTGATTATCAACAAATTGTAAATCTTTTCATTTTTTTTTTCTCTTTTTTAATTCATGAGAATTTAATTGATATTTATCAACAAAAAAAAAAATAAGAAATTAAACTCATTATTGAGTATTTCAATTGTTGATCACATTATCACACTAATTACATACGGCTCGGTGACTTCCATCACAAAGAGTAGTGCCAACACAATGTTAACACACACGCTCGGCAAGTCAGTACCAAGATGTTGTGTGTGTTTGCGTGTTTGTGTGTTTATTTGATATTGATTCACCCAGGAATGCTCAGCCATAATATCATCTCCAAACAGCACAACGCTGATGTTTATTAAATCATCTTCTCGTTCAAAAACCTCTAGTTCCGCAAGCAACGTTGATGATTTGAATCATTCAATTTTAATTTATTACCCCGAACCGTTTTAAACGCGATGTAGCATATAATATTATTCATCAATAATCCAATTCGCCAGTTGGATATTTATTTTTCTTTCTTTTTTCATTTTTAAATAAATAAAAAAATAATGAATAAATAAAATTTATATTAATGGTTGATAAATCACTGGTCCCTAGCTAATTATTATTTTTGTTTTGTTTTTTTTGTTTATATCGAAGCCCTTCCCTTGTTGGTCCTCTTGAGTCTTCTTTCTTGATATCTTCGTTCTTCAGGGTGTCTTGATTTTTCTTCATCAGCCCCCATTCGCGACCTCTTTTTATTATTTCATTTTGTTTCGATAATCGAAATTTTAATCACATCAATATATTTTTTAAAAAATTAAAAAAAAAAAAGCCTTATTTCTCCTAGCTGTTGATGATTTTTTTTCATCTTCTTTTCATAATTAATTTGAAGGAAATTTCATTGATGGATAGTTTGGCGGAGATAAGGATGGAGATATTATCAATTTTTATATTGATTGACGGACAATGATGAGAGGAAATATTAAACAAAAAAAAGGGTAAAAAAAAAACAAGAAATGTTGGATTTGTTGATGAGTGTAGGATGGTAAAACGCAAAAGAAAGATGGATGTCATATCCAAGGATTATTGGTGATACTTGGTGGTGGTGGTGGTGTTCAAGGATTAATTTTGGAACAATTATATTTGATGATAATTGTGATCAATCATTAGCTTCTAGCTAGCCTAACCCGCGTATGATAACTGATGGTATCATTTTGTATTTGTTAATATAATATTTATGGTGGTCTGAGTTCAGTCCTGGGTGTTGTAAACATGGGAACAACGTCCAGGGTTTATACGTAGTAGTAGTAGTAGTAGTAGAAGTAGTAGAGGAAGTTTGACTATTTACATCTTGCATGAATTTCTTGCAGACTGGACGAATATCCTTGGATAATGTTGCACTGAACATCATAACTTGTTTGCCATGTGGTGTGCTTCTAAATATTTCTTGTACATCTCTTCTCATATCTGTAATAATAATAAATAAATGAATATACATTGTCAGTTGTGGGTAATGGTAAAGTTAAATAAATATTTAAATGTCAATATTTACCGAGTAATTCCAGCATTTTATCACATTCGTCAAGGATAAAGTGTTTAAGATGTTTGAGATTGAGTTTTTTATTTCTTACAAGTGCAAGAATACGTCCTGGTGTACCAACAACAATATGTGGACAGGTGTTTTTTAAAACTTCCTCATCTTTTTGGATTGGTAAACCTCCAAAGAACACACCAACCTTAATAACAAAAACGAAAATTAAATTAATATTTATACAGACAGTAAACATATGAATTTATTTGTTTAATTTTAATTCAGGATAGATTGATATTCATTCATAGTTTATATGTTGTCCCTATCTATAAAAGTCATCATTTTGTATTTTATTTTTTTAAGAGTATAAATTTAAATTGTAAAATTACCTTTACTGCTGGCATGTATTTACTAAATCTTTCGTATTCCTTGCTAATCTGGAATGCAAGTTCTCGTGTATGGCACATAACAAGTACATAAACTTGATTCTCAGTCAATTCTAATTGTTGTAATGTTGCCAATACGAAAACAGCTGTTTTTCCCATACCAGATTTTGCCTGACATAATATGTCCATACCAAGTACAGCTTGGGGAATACATTCGTGTTGAACTGTTGAAAAAGAAAAACACAACACATTATTAGTTAAATTTTTAAAACTTATTTCATCAGCTTTAATTACTCAAAGTCAAATTTTGTCAGGATAGATTGATATTCATTCATAATTTATATGTTGTCCCTATCTATTAAAGTCATCATTTTATGTACATATTATTTATAATTAATTTATAAAATTTGGAGTATTAATTTACCTTCAGATGGATGCTCAAAACCACAATCAACAATTGCTCTTAAAATTTCTGGTTTAAGTAAAAAATCTCTGAATCCACTGCTGTGTATTGATACATAGGTACCCTTGACTTCTTTTTTAGCTGGTGCATCACCACTACCATCAACAACTGCCTCAGTTTGCTCCTCATCTTCGTAGTCTAAAAGATCATCATTGTCTGCCATTTTAAAAGTTTTTTTTTTGTTTTATCTTTGGGAGTACTGAAACATTATTTAAGAAATTTTTTTAATTAATTATAATGTATTTTAATTTGTATTTATTATTTATTAAAAATTAATAACTAATTATACAGTCAGGATAGATTGATATTCGATCAAGGATTATCAGTTGTCCCTATCTATTATGTTCATCATTTGTATAATTTATTTTTTAGTCATGGCGATAAGTTTTTCTTTTTTTTTTTTTGTTAAGCTAACCTCACATAAGATGCCTATATTTAAGAACTTTTAAAAATAAAAATATTTACAATTTTTTAGCACTGGTTTAGCATTGATAACATACAATCAATGGATTACGATTATTAATATATAAAAAATAATTAAATAAATAATATAAAAATCTAAAATAATAATAATTTTAAAATTGATTATGTGGCGTCTTTTTCGGCGTTGTAAAATTTCATCACAATAATTAAAGTACGATTAAAATACTTGAATTTAAGGTTAATAAAAAATAAATATCAACTAAATATAATGAAAATTTTATCATTGAATAAATGGACACTCGTTTAATTGATTATTTGTTAATTATTATTAATAATTGGATTATTAACTTACCGAATATAAATGGACGTCTTACTGACGCCGCGAGTCCAAAAATCACACAAGCAGGTCCTTAAAATGGCGACCACGAATTTTTTTTTTTTTTTTTTTTTGACCGGAAACAGGTGCTGCTAATAAATAATAACAATAATATTATCAAATAATATTTAATTATAAATAATTAAGAAACAATAATGACCGATTAATAATTTAAAAATTTTATTTATTATTTTTGTTAATTTAATGATGAAAAAAATTGTAAAAAAACAGAAATGAATTATTATACCGGAAGTACTGTGTTTTTCAAAGCAGGGATATATTTTTTTTTTAAATTAAATTTTTTCATGGCGTTCACTAGGAGTTGGTGACAGATTTACTATTGTTTACTATGACATTTACAACAAAATAAACAACAATGTGGAATATTTTGAGAAAACAACAATAACCAATAAATATTTTAATAATTAAGTTAAGTTATAATTGGTTTTGTTTATTTATTTGATAATAAAAAATAAATAATTATGTCGGCTTATTCAGTGAATATTTCTGTTGAGGCCCCAATTGAAAATCAAATTCAAGAAATAACATATGATGGACAAGAAATTTATCAAGCGTAAATATTAATTAATAAATTTTTTCAAACAATAAGTTTATTAGTTTATAAACATTTAACTGTATCATGAAAATTGTTGTTTAATTTAGAAATTTTAACCTTAAAAATTTAGTATATTGTTTACATTTTTAATACTTAATAATGATAATTTTTATTATTGTAAATTAGGCCATTAACATTGTCGGAAAATTTGTCAAAAATTGCCCAAAAAATTGACTTTAGCAAGACAAATGGTGAAGAGTCAAAAAAAATTGGAGAACAAAATGAAAATGGTGATAAAACTGATGAAGAATCTAAAGATCCAGCAACTTTTCAAGCTTCCTCTTGGCCTTGGGATAGTGTTAGATCAAAATTACGGTAATAATTTTAATCTAAGTTGTTTTTTATTTTATTTTTGACAATAAAATTTAATTGATAAATTATTGTTTCTAATTGTTTAATTTAGAAATGCCTTGACTGAAGTATGTGTACTAGCTGATGTTTTAGCAATAGCAAAAGAAAAAAGATATATGGTACTTGATCCTGTACCTCAAGAACCACCAGAAGTTAAACCAATGGTACAAGTATACGCTAGAAAAAAAGCTTTGTCTGGTGCAGCAAGTGTTTTAATGAATGGTGCTGAAAGACTACGTAATTCACAAAATGAACTTATTCGTAATCGTACAACACCTGATTTTCATATTGAATTATTACGTCTTCGTCAAAATTGGAGATTAAAAAAAGTATCAAATTCAATAATTGGAGATTTAAGTTATCGTACAGCTGGATCAAAATTTACCCAAACTGGTATGTTTGAAGTTACAAAAGCTGAAGAAGAAGAAAAACCATCAACAAGTCCTCCAGCATCACCAAATCCAAATGCACTTGTACCAACACCATCACATAATACAAAAAGTTCAGCATTACGTGTTACAATACCAAGTGAATTACAAGGTGTTGCTTATATTGAAGTAATATGTCGTAAAGATCAAGAAGATATGTGTAGTGTTAATATTAATTTACTAAATGGTAATTCATCAAGTTCAAATGTCGATGCAAATTGGCAACAAAAACTTGAAGCAGCACAAAATGTATTATTTTGTAAAGAATTATTTAGTCAATTAGCACGTGAAGCTGTACATTTACGTGCACCAATACCACATATGGTTGTTGGTAATCAAATAATGGTTACAGTATTACCAAATATACAAGTTATCATTGGTTTATGTCATAGTACTGGTAATGATAAAAAAACAACACCACCACCACCACATAAAGAAGATCATGATCATGTACTTGAACATTCACTTCATCAATTATTACGTGAAGTACATCATAAAAATACACATCATCCATTTCCACATCCATCATCTGGTCCATTAGGACCAAGTAAAAGACGTTGTCTTGCTGGACCAAATGCTGCTGATCGTTATGAATTATTAGAAATGACTAAAAGTCATACATTACTTGAACAAATAATACAACAAGCACAACATCATTTTATGAGAACAAGAACAGAATATGTACTTGATACTATTGCCAAGGAAGTTGGTGATCCATTAATTGTATCACATTGGAATGCACTTAATTCACCAACACAATCATGTGTTAAAATTAATATATGGACATATGGTTATGATACACTACATAGATCATCATTATTTATTCAAGTTGGTGAAAAAACATTAAAATGTATTGGACGTGATGGTAGAGTTATGCATATGAGTTATGAACCACAAGAATTGAGAGATCTTATTTTTTGTCAGGTAAATATATAGGTATATTTGATAAATCAAAATATTTACATCTATTTATTTTACATGTATTTATTTATGTTGAAATAGATTCATCAATATCAAATAACTGCTGTACAAGGTCTTGCTAAATGTATGGGTTGGCAATTTTTAGCAAATAGTTCAAATCATGGTCTTGGTGCTGTTGAACCATTGGGCAATGCAAGTAGTTGTATTTTAGCTTCTCCAATTGGTGATAGGTAAATATTTTATTAATTATTTTAATAATAATTTTTAAATGGAAAACAAAAATTGAATTTGTTTTACAGAATGATTGCTGTTAGATGTGAATCACAAGCTGGTGGTGTTCAGGTTGCAATTGCTCATTCACCTCGTAAAGATTTTTTTCCTGGTCAACTTGTCAGAGAAAGAAAGTGGGAAAATTTAGGTGGTTCATTTAAAGAAGTACGATGGGATAAAATGGAAGGAAAAAATTTTCTTAATAAAATGGAACTTCTCATGGCATCTCTTACTAGCTCATAATTAATTCAATTAAAGTATATTTTTATTTTTTATTTTATTTTTAACACAAATCAAATTGTGATTGTATTAAAAATTTATTTCTTTAAATATTCATTGGTATATTAAAATAATTTTTTTCTCAAAAGAAAAACTTGTGTTTTTATTAAAAAATAAATTGAAAAAAATTCCCCGAAATTTTATTTTTTAATTTGATAGGTTTTACATAAATTTATTAACTTGAAAAAAAATTATTTATTTGATAATTAAAATAATTTATATTTTTAATAATAAATTTAATAAATAAATTATTTTTTTCTTATTCAAAGTTTTTATTTTTATAAAAAAAAAATTAAAATTACAATAATGATATTTTTACAAGATGATAAATAAAAATATAATAATTTGTAGATTTGGAAAAAAAAACTGGACAAAAATTAATATTAAAAATTAAATATTCAATTTATTTATTTATTTTATCCAAATATTTTTATAAATTAAATTTTTTTACGTTGTTAATTTCTTGAATGTCATTATTACCATTTTTTTTTTTTTCTATCATTGAAATAATTTTTAATCGATACAATAAATAATCCTGCTAATAAAAAAGAAAAAAAAAAAAAAGAAAATCTATTCTCTTAAATAATACAATGAAAATAAAATAACAAAAAATGTAAAAAATAAATTTAAAGTCTTTTGTTTTTATCATTTTCTAAAAAAACATGATTTAAGATTTTGTAAACGTCCACCAGCAACATTGAATGCCATGCCAATTGTTATAACAAGTACAACATAAGCACTAAATAAACTTGGTAAATAATTACCATATCTATTTAGCAGTGTCATTGATGAGACAAAAAGATGTGATCCAACAACCCAAGATACTTGTAGCCAATTTTTATGATCAAGAGCAGAAAAAAATATAATACCCCAAAATGTATGTAATAAAATAAAACAAAGAGTTGTTGCTGCTGACATTATGAAAAAGTATTCAGTACCTTTTTCAAGACCCATTGTACCAGGTCCAACAGCATCAGCAAGTACATTAACAAGTGCAAATGCACCACTCATTAATCCAAAACCAAGACCACAAACATAAGCAAATATATGACGACTATCAGCAACATGAGCTGTTGTTACTTTTTCAAGACCACGTTCAGCTTTTCTAAGTACCCAGTACAATTGATACCTGTTTAAAAATATAATTAAATTAACATATTGACAAATAAACAAATAAACTTATTAACTAATTCATTTTTGAATCATCAACTTGCCTGAATATTTCTTGAAATAATACTGAAAATACTAATCCAAATGCAAGATAATTTTGTAATGGTACAACAGCATACCAAAGTATTGATGATAGCAATAATGATATTAACCAAAAGAATGCACTTGCAATTAAAATAATAATTCTAATTGGTTCAGCAGATACTGTAAATGTAAACATTGCAAGTGGTGGTCCAAATGCTAATAATGCACATCCAAAAAATCCCATTGCTGTCATGATTATATATTATTTATTAAAACCAACTTGATTAATTAATGAATTATAATTTATTATTATAAATTGTTTATCAAAGTTATAGGTAATCTCTTTTGTTTATTTATAAATTTTTTGTTTATCACTTGATTTTTTTTTGTTCAGTTTTAATAATTTCATTAAACAGTTAATGAATTATTTTAATAATATGTTTATCATTTTCACTAGTGCTCATTTTTATTATTTATTAATAAACCAAATTAATTGTTGATAATTATTAACAAAACTTTATATTATTATTATTTATACAAAATGACAAGATTGTCATTTGTCAGTGATGAAGCGACATCTTCAGTCATATGGGTTTTTTTTTTTTGTTTTTTTTTTTTATTTATTTATTTATTATTTGGAGCTATGTTCATGGTGTTCATACAATTTTCTGTAAATTATACATATGATGATTCATGAATCATAATAATCGCTGATAAAAAATTTCCTATGTATGTACAACAAGTCGTTCACTTAAACAATTTATATTCATTCTAACGCATTAATTTACTCTGGAAAATAAACAGTTATTTGTTGAAATAAAATTTTACAATTGACTAAACACTTGTCAAATCCAAACAATCAACATGGTAAGTAAACAATATTTTTATTATTATTGTTATTTTGTTGATGTTTTTGTTGTTGATGTTGTTAGTAGTGATATTTTTTATCTTTAAATGATTTTTTTAATTGTTTGATAAATGTTCATTTAAAACAATTACAACTAGCCAGTTTATATATTTTTATAATTAAATTAATTACATATTTTTAAATATTTTGCTCCAATTAATAATTAATAAATTAATTTTTTAGACATCAAACAGTACATGTGATATTGAGGATGAAGTAAGAAAAGCTATTCGAGACTTTAGATTTCGAAAAAGTCAAAAAAATGCTGCATTGATATGTAAGAAAATTAAATAATAATAAATATATTATAAACATAAATTTTATATTAAAATAATAACAAACTTTTTGTATAAATAATAATGGATTTTGGTTTTTTTTTTTAGTAAAAGTTAATAGACAAAAGCAGACTGTTTGTTTGGATGAACTTATCGAGGTGATTATGTTTTTTTTTTTCGTTTAGATTAAAGCTTGAAATGATAAGATAAGGAAAAAAAATGTTTATAAATGTTTGATGTATTTATAATAATAGTGCTCAATAATGATATAATTTTTTATGTTAATTTTTTGGATAATAGAATATTGAAATGGAGGAGCTTCAAGAAACAATACCAAGTCACGAGCCAAGATACATTGTTTACAGTTATAAAATGGAACATTCTGATGGCAGAATATCATTTCCAATGTGTTTTATATTTTACACACCACGTGGAATACAAATGGAGTTACAAGTTTTATATGCAAGTATGAAACTTGTGTTACAAAAAGAAGTTGAATTAACACGTTGTTATGAAGTTAGAGAATTAGAAGAACTCACTGAAGACTGGCTTAAAGCAAAATTAGTTAGATAAATAATAATTATTATAAAAAAATATTAATAAATATGGTATTTTATTGAAATTCATAGAATCTCAATAATAACAATAATTATTATTATTATTATTTAAAAATAAATAAGATATAAGATCATTAATCTAAAAATATAATTTTTGTTTTTTTTTTTTTTTTTGAAATAAAGAGTACTAATAAATTTGCAATTTAAAGAAGTTTTTTATAAATTTTATAAAGAACAATATTGTTTATTTAAAATATAAATTCTTTTTTTTAAATAAATTATAATTAATATTTTTGTAATGACATTTTAAATTGTCAATTAAATTTTTCAATAATTAGTTAGTTGTATTTAATTTTTGGAGATTAAAAAATTTGAAAAATTGATTTTAATTTTTTTTATTATGATTTTCCTCATAGGGCTGTGAGGAGTGAGGATATTACCTTTTCTACATTGAAAAAAAAGAACATACAAAAAAAAAATATAAATAATAAAATGGATTTAACTGTTGATAAAATTTTAGAAAATTATAAGTACATTTGTTGACTTTTTGTATTTAATTTAAACACTCAACATTTGTTGTTTATTTTAAGACTAGAACGTTATTTTTTTATTTGATTTTTTTAATATAAATGTAATATTAAATTACATCTTAAAAATAGTAAATCATTTTTACTCAAAGATCAAAGATCAAGTTGAAAAATGAAACAATTGTTTAAGGTTATTTATAATATTATTGTAATTCAATATGATTATATCTAAATTTTACAAAACAATGAAAAAAAAAAATTTAGAAAAATCCATTTACATTAAGTATATTCATTAATATCAAATAAAAATATTACGATTTGTTCTTTTGTTTTATCAGGAACACATTGAATTTAAAAAAAAATAAATTTACTTAAATTTTCATTTCTACAATTGGTAGAAATTATTTTAAATATTAACGAAAAAAAAAAAAAAAATGTTATATTTGATTTCAACATCAATTATTCATTGTTGAATGACTCAATTGTTTTTGACAAGTACTTGTACTCAATCTCAAGCTATCAATGATGTGATCATTCTAGAAAGAAAAACAAAAAAGCCATATTTTAAAAACCTTTTCAATAATTAAAATGAAAATTTCAATTTGCCAATTAAACTATTGAGTTATTAATTCAATTATTAATGGAGTAAAATTAAATGAATAAGTCATAGAATTTCTCAAACTTACCCATACAAATAGTAGAAAAATGTCAATAAATAGAATGCTAATTTGACATATCCTTCTTGTTGACATCTTGACAAAACATTAGCATTCAAAATACTTGTTGCATCGTATAAACCTGGTCCACTCATTATCGGTCTTGTTAAATATCTGTTGATATGATATGCAATAAGTGGTGCATTAATTAGCAATGATACCCATTCACCACTTATTAAAAATAATAAATTGAAAAATATATGAAGTGCATACTCTGGAAGAACAAGCTGAAATAACAATAATTTTTTTAGTCAACAAATTAATTATCAATCATATTATTTTACTCACATTGTTTAAATTACTACATTGCTCAATTGGATTTTTATATTCAGTTTTTAATTCATCAAATGCAATCATCTGTAATTAATATTTTACATTAATTAATTGTTATGTCAAAGTAATTTTTCAGGTTAGATAATTAAACATTAAATTATATCATAAGACACACAAATATTGGTGATGAATTTTTTTATTTTTATATTGTCAGAAGACTTTAAACTTACGTGATAAATTGCAAAAAATATTAAAAATGCATCAACTATTAATGCAATAACCAGCCATTAGTAAGTGTTGTTGATGTGTGTAATTATTATTTTATAATATTTTTTGTGTTTATTGGGTATTTTTACAATTTGTTTTTAAAGCATGCTTTGTGCAGCCATTTTGGATTACATATAAATAATGTCAGCTGACAGCCGGCAAGACAATTTTTAATTAATTTGTTTAAATAATTAAATTATCATGATATTATAGATAATTGAAAAAATTAATTATTTAAAATACAAAAGATAAACATTTACATATTTAAGTCCATTATTTACCAAAAAAAAAAATTGTTTTATGGAATTTTCATTGGAAAATATTTCAGAATAGGAACAAGCATAATTAATAATTTTTTTTCTAAATCATAGATGATCATAAATGTCAATAAAAATTTGTTTCATAAATAAATAAAAAAAAATTAATACATAAATGTTTTTTTTTTTTTTTTTTTTATTTAACCGGCTTTTGCACTGGTCATTTCCGTTTGATGAAAACACTGCCCAAATTTGTTTATTAAAAAAAAATATTATTATTAAAAAAAATCAATAAACATATCATTAATAATTAAAAAAAACCATAAAAATTATAAATAGAACAAAGAATATTTTTTAATGTTGTTAAGTATTTATTTACAAAAAAAATATGTTGATAAAAAGTCTGGGTTCGAGATAAAAACGCTCCGCCATTTTTAAACTTGGCATCTCCATTGTGTGAGCCCCGGTGTCTATTGATCCCTTCGTTTTGTGTGTGCATCATTTACTGTCGCATCATTCTGAATTATTATTTTCCATAAATATTATCATAAATATCTAATTAGGTATTTGTTTATTAGTCATCTATAGTCAACAACAATTGTGAGTACATTATTAATAATTATTTATCAATCATTTAAAGACAAACGACAAATGAAATTGTCAAACACATTTTTTGTGAAAAAAAAAAAAAAAAGAGCAAGCATTGCTGTAAATAATAATAATTAATAAGTCGTAAAATCAACCATTTTGTTAAAATTATCAAAAAAAAAAAACTAGGTATATTTTATTTGTTTACTCATAAATAGCAACAATAACAATAAATTATAAATTATTTACAGATACCGACAAAATGACACCCGAAGGATATACCCGGGTGTACGTTGGTGGTTTAAATGAGTCAATTAAAAAGGAAGACTTACAAATGGAATTTGAAAAATTTGGAAAATTAAATAAAGTATGGGTTGCATTTAATCCACCTGGTTTTGCATTCATAGAATTTTTAAGTGTTGATGAAGCTGAATTAGCATGTAATAATATGAATGGTACAGAAATAATGGGTGCAAAATTACGTGTTGAAATATCACGTGGTCGTGGACGTGGTGGTAGTAGAGGTGGTGGTGGTTTCCGTGGTAGCCGTGGATCAGGTGGACGTGGTGGATATGGTGGTGGACGTGGTGGTAACTATCGGGGTGGTAGTAATTACGGAGATAGTGGTGGTGGTGGAGGAGGTGGTGGCGGTGGTGGTTATCACTCGAGTAGTAGAGGTGGTGGTGGTGGTGGTAGAGGACGTGGACGTTATGGAGATGATTCATATTCATCAGGACGTAGCAGTGGTTATGTATCACGTGATTCATATTCACAAGACAGTTATGGATCAGGCGGTGGGGGTGGTGGTGGTGGTGGTGGTGATACTGGATCAAGTTATTATTCAGGAAAGGATTCTGGATCAAGATACAGAAGTCGTTCACCAGCTGGTCGTGGAAGGTACAATTTATTAATAAATGATCAACAAAATCATTTATTTCATATCATTTTAAATATTATCATTAATTCTTCAACGTTATTTAAATACTTGTCACAATTGACTATCAACAATTATCAACACAATAATAATTATTCTTCTTCTACAACAACTACTACAACTACTACTATATCTACAATAACTACTGCTACTTCTTGTTCAATTATAACTTCGACAATAAACGACAAACTTCATAATAATATTATTATTATGATAAACATTATCATAAAATTCATAAATGATCAATCAACAACGCATCTACCTCTTCGACATAATAATAACATTATAATAACGTCAATTCAAATAATACTACGTTTTAACTATCATCATCTTGAGCCAACTTGAATTATTATTTTTTTCATTTTAAATTGAATAACACATTTTCTCTTGATGATGATTATGATGATGATGATATTGGTTTTTTATCATTTTAAATATCCCAATCTCTACGATATATCCTGTCCGAGAAAAAGGAGTTTAATGAAAATATATTTATTAAATTAAAATTGGGAATTAATAATTTTATATCAAAATACAAACAATGGGGAGACAGAATTGGCTGATGCATGTGTTGAAATAATAATTAATGAATTTATTATCATTATATTCACTGTCAATAATAACTACGTTAATTTTTTTTAATTTTTTCTTTCAATTGTTAGACAGTATTTAATTTATTATTTATTTATTAATTGTTTTCTTCTTTTTTTTTTTTTAAAACAATGAAACAATGGAAATGTGTGTTGTGTATCTGTGTAAAAAAATTTTGCACTTAAATGTTCACAGTCATCGTCATCTTCGTGAATGCACATAAGAGAATAACTACGCTACGTTGCCAATCAGAACGACGGGCCAAAATCAGCCACCCCGCCCTCGACGACTCTACGTTCTCTATTCAATCTACGCAGCGACGTGTACATACAATATAAAAACAAAATAATAATAATTTTTTTTTTTTTATTTCTTCAATTACGATTATTAAAAAAAGATAATAATAATGATTATGTACTATAGATTGTTTCTTTGGCATTTTTTTTTTTTTTTGTTTTTCAATCAAACGGGCTTACTTTTTTTTTTTTTTAATTTTGTAATTTTTTTAGTTTTTATATTATTATTAATTAATCGATTCACGTTTATTCCAGTGAATTATATTTTGTCAATATATAATAATTCTTTTTTTTTTCTTTTTTTTCCTATTGCTTCAAATTTATTCTTCCAATTTATATATCGTTTTGATAACGATTTAAAAAAAAACATAAAAATTTATTTTGAAAAAAAAATAATGATAATTACATTTAAACCGTGTGATAGTTTATATTTTTTTTTCTTGTGATTAATTTCTTGACACCGGTAAACACGGATTAATTAAATTGATAATTAATAATAAAAAAAAAATCATAAAATTCATCGCGCACGAATTATTCACATCTTGATTGACAAATAAAAAATACAAATAATGAAAAAAAAAAAAAAATGAAATAAAAAAGTGTAAAAAATTAAAAAGTATGTGCATAAAAAAATTTGAAGACTATGGAAATAATTTCTATAGAAATAATAATCGATAATAAAAAAAAAAAAAAAAAATTAAAAAAACATGTTTGTTTGAGAAATAATATTGGCTTCTCAATGCTGAATTATGGATAATAAAATATTATCAAAATGGCTGATTGATAAATCAGGCAGATTTTCTTTAAATATAAAAATGAAAAAAAAAAAAAACAAAATTGATCTGCTGATAATTGTAATGTGACTTGAGAATTATTTGAACATAATTATTAAATAATTTATGCTCATTAAAATCGTCCACCAAATCTGCCTACCTACATATTCTTCTGCAACCCTTGTCATCATCCGGCCACCAACTTCTTCACCACTTCACCACAAATAAATTTAAAAAGAAATTAAAAAAAAAAAAACAAGAATTACGAGTGTCCATCAAGTTTCGAATATTAAAATTACAAAAAAAAAAAAAAAACAAAAATTTCTAGTAGAAAAAAAATCCATATATTTACGGTTTAATAATATTTCGCTTTATTAATAATAATTTTTTACATTTGATATAAAAAAAAACTCGTAAATTATTTAGCTATTGAAAAAAAAAAAAACTGCCATTGTCAACGAATTTTCGTATAGAAATACAAAAAAATAATTTCCAACGTTAGAAAAATATTTAGTAAAAGAAAGAAAAAATAGATTTAAATATATTTCAATTAATGAATGAAATGCTAATTATTTAATTATTGAAAGAAGAGCTGCACGACGTTCGGTATTTTGAAATAGTGCTCTTATCAAATGTTTAACTTGTGCTGATGTGAATTCATGAGCAAGTGGACCCTTGCCATCAGCCCAACGATCCTCAATATCCTTCAATGATGCCTCAAGCATTTTAATCAATTCCAATAATTTCTGCCATTTTCCAACGAAACGATTTATTGAATTTTCCTCCTAAAAAAAAATCCAAACAAATAATTACTAATGTTTACTATTTTTTTTATTTTTTTTCGAAATTAATATTAATTTTTCAAAGATTTATGCAGCATTTGAAAGACAACAAAAAGGAGACTGAATATATCAACAAGGTGATTATCAAATTTTTATAAATAAAATAATTTTTATAGTTTAAAAAAAAATATAAAAATTGTGTAGTTATTTAAAATTTTCCTACATATTTTCCTATTTATAATTAAATTAATTTAATTACCGTAAATATTGATGGAGCTCTTTTAACAACAACATTAAAAAGTGTTACTAATTCAGTGGCAATTGATGCTGGAATATCTTCAAGTGTTGTAACTCTTGTAACGAGATCTTCAATCATTGAATTTGTTATACAACCAAGAGCTTTGCAATAAATATTTTCAGGCAATACATCAGACCAGACTTTTTTTAAAAGTTCCAATTGACGAATACACTGTCTCAAGGCTCTTTCAGTGCTTGGAGGAAGTTCTGAGCTTTGTCCAAGTTGAGATAATTCTTAAAACATGAAAAACAATTTGTTAAAAAATATTATTTTTAATAGATTAATTTAATAAGTTATTATTTTTATTTACCTGAATCTCGTAGAATATCAGTGATAATATTTTTTTGATATTTCATGTGATTTAAAAAATATTCTGAACCAACTGATCTAAATTTTATTGTCAGATCGACATATGTTATGTTGTGTTTCATTAAACACTCGGGTATTTTATCACGATATTCATATGCCAGTGTCATCAAATGATGTGCAAGGTACATGCAATTATTATGGAATAATGCTGAAATTATAAATAAATTTTGTTGTCATTTTCATTTAAAAAATTAACTAACTAATAATTAATTTACAACTTTGGTTATTGACAGATAATAAAATTTAATTTAGCAATTGATAAATAAATTCATTCTAGACTGTTAGCAACAAAATAAATGAGTAAAAAAATAAAAATACGTACCAACTTGTTGAGGTATAGTTTCTAAAAATTTTTTATGATACTCTGGAACAACACCAATATACATTTCAAATATATTACGACTTGTATAGTACAATTTAACTGCACATAAATCATTACTTATCAATGCCTCTTCAAGAATACTTCTTGATAAATCAAGTATTTCTTTGGTGCTTTTACTAATATAACAAGTTGGCAATTGAAATGTATTTTTATCTAATTTATTGTTTATTTTTGTAACATAACAATTAGACAAATTATCTTCAAGTAATTCAACATCTTCATCTGGTGTATATTTAAATGAATCATGTAAATCTTTTTTCATTATTTCTCTTGCTGTGTACAAATGACCTTGGCATATTTTTTCAACATACAACTTGTCCACGTCTTTAATATAGCTTGTTAAAAATCTATCATTATCTGAAATAAATCCTGCAATAAAAAAAAAAAAAGATTACAATGTTAAAAATTAATTTAATTTTAAATTAATCATCTCACCAATGTCAACAAGATATCCTTCAACATCATAAATATTATCTTCAACTGGTTTAAAATCAAGTAATTCACTACTTGAACTTGGTATAGTATCAGCAATACAATTGTTCAATAAATCATCAGACAATTGTTTCATCAAATGTTGTCTTAATAAACCAAGAAAACAATCATCCTCAATATCACAATTTAAATGTTGATCAATAAATTGAAATAGTAATTTTAAATTATGAAGTACACTTTGATAACTGGGTTTTTCATTTTTGTTTAAAATTTTAACATGATATGCATTATTTTCAACAACAAATACAGAACAATTACTGTGTATTATTGGAGTAATAAAATTTTTCATTAATTTATTTGAAAAACTGTGTAAACAAAGTGGAAGATTGTTGACATAATAAAGTGCTTTGATGAGATCTTGTAAGTCATTTTTATCTGATTTTATTGTTAGACTAAAAGCTTCTTGATCATGATGATGAATTGTTTTATTCCAGGCAACTTGTTGCTCCCATAAAAGAGATATTTTTGTTAAAAATGTACTGTTTATTTGTGAATAATTATCTCTAAGTGGTGAGTAAAGATTTAATTGTGATAAATCACAATTTGGTTTATTTAATATTTGCTCAATTTTTTCAAGTATTTTTGCACTTTCAAAGTAACATTTATCTTCCTCATATTTATTAAATTGTTTTAATGAGTCATTTAGATCTAGTAGTTGACTTGAAAGTTGAAGACTTATGTTGGATTCTTCAAGGGAACGTGACAAGTTTTTTAATTCTTTTGTTGATCCTGATAATTCAACTTTTATCTACAATAATTAATTTAATAATAGAATTTAATAAATTAAATAATAAGAAGGATATATTTGCTGGCTTACCTGAGTGTCTATTCTAATTTTTAATGTTTGTATTTCAGATATTAACTTCTCAGCATGTTCAATTAAAACTGGATCTTTTGTTAATCTTGGAACAAAATCAATATAATTATCTTTTATAAATTCTTTTACATCATTTTTTAATTTTTCTATTTCTTTTTGAATATCATTAATTTTTTCTTTGATTTTTGCTGTCTCAATTTCACCTAAATTAATAAATAATAATTATTTTTTTTATATTATTTTAAACGAAAAAACAAAAGTTAAGAAAATTATTAATTTAATTTCATTTTTTTATAATTACCAGTTGTAGCAAGTACATCAACAACTAACGAACTCATTTTTATTAGACAAAGGTTTTTATTATGTTATGATTGTTGATGAAAAAAAAAATAAATAACAATATGTGTCAAAATTTAAGTTGTTTTTGCGTGCTGTGTGTGTATGTGTGTGTCAAACTGTCAAACCGGCGAGAGAGGTTACATATTTACGTTATTTCTTTCTCTTTTTTTTTATATGTATCTTTTTCATTAGCCAACTTGGCCATTTTAGCGCTGCCTTCGCTGATTAGAATTTAGATAATCATTCAAATATTCATTATCAGGAAAAAGTATATATCAAACTCCTTTGTCACTATTGTTTAAGTGTTTTGTTTGTTTAATGTTTATTATAAAATTTACAGGTAATAAAAAAACATAAAATAAAAATTATTCTTTTTTATATCTCAATTTATTTAACATAATTTTAGAATCTAATAGTTACACACCAACAATGAATCAAAATCAATTAAATATTGGCTTGTTGAAAAATCAAACACTAGAAATAACATGAGTTTGAATTAACAGAATCATTATCAATCGTTAAATGAAAAAATATTTTTAAAACAATGTGGAACAGGCAAAGACAATTTGAAAAAAAAAAACAAATATAAAGAGATTGTAACTTAATTGAGTAATTACTTGAATCTACTCAAAGTCAATTTTAATATCAGATGCATTAATTTATCAATTGAATATTAACATAACACACATACCCTGTGTTAAATGTAATTTTATAAATTATTCTGTTAGTGTTTCTTCTAATGTGTCCTTCGTTTTTGATACACGTTCAAGAAGTATAACAAGTTCACAGTGTTTAGTGTGAGGAAACATGTCAACTGGAATTGCTTTAACAGGAATCAAAGGTTCGCCAGTATAAAGTTTCGAACTAGGTTTAGCTAAATCAAGTAGATTTTGAACTGCTGCTTTTGGATCACAAGATATATATACAACTCTTTTCAATTTACTTGTTCTACGAAGTGCCAAAAGTGCTTGTTGATCTGTAAAATAAATAAATTATTAAAATGTCTTTTAATTTATATAAATAATTGATTGATAAAACTCACGTAAACCAGCTCTTGGAGGATCAACAACAGCAACAACATTTGGCTTACTTGCACGATTAATAACTGCTTTTAAAATACTTTCAGCTTTACCAACGAAAAATTCACAATTTTCAATGTTATTTTTTTTAACATTTTCACGAGCATCTTTTATTGCATCTCCAATCATTTCCAAGCCCAATACTTCACCACAATACTAAATAAATTTAATTTAATCAATAAGTTATGTCAAAAATGAAAAAAAATAATAAAAATACCTTTGAAAAAGATAATCCAATTGTTCCAGTACCACAACAAACATCTAATACAGTTGTATTGTCATCAGGTTTTGCCATGTCAATTGCTGCTTTGTACAGTAACTCAGCACCTTCAGTATTAACTTGAAAAAATGCTAGTGGTGATACACGGAATGTCATACCAAGAAGAGTCTCCTCAATATATTCTGAACCACTTAGATGATCAATTGATCCACCACCCTCACCACCAATATCCCTACAATAAATTAAAATTATTTATCATCAACAAAGACAGTTAAATATCAATATAAATTATTATCAACAACACAACTAACTTTTTATTTATCGTTTGAAAATAAAGTGATGTCACATTGGCTTCTTTTCCAGCATCATTATCAAAAAATTCACAAATTTCTTTCTTCAATTTGTTCAACTCTTCGACTGTCATGTCTTGAGGATTTATTGCAATCACAAGCATCAAATGATTATTACGAGTTGTTCGTACTGTAACTTGTGTCCAGTAGCCAGAATGATTGACTGGATTAAAAGGTGCTAAATTAGAATTTCTAACAAATTCTTGACAAACCTAAAAGACATTTCATTTAGAATAATAAATTGTTATTGATTTTTTAGTGAATATTATTTACCTTGACTGCTTTCTTCATACTCTCAGGTATATGACAAAGATGATCAATAGGTCCAACAGCCACTGAACCAGTAGCATATGCTGCCATTCTAAATCCAATTAAAATTTCACTTCCATCTTTACTTTTTCCTGTTGTTAAAAAAATTTTAATATATTATTTTCATCATTAAATTATCAATGTATTTATTATAATCACATACCAATTGTAAATTCACACTTGTTACGATAACCATCTGTAACATCAGCACTTAATATTGGCATTAATTCACAAATTAAACCATCATTATTTTTCTTTTTTTCTGTCAACAATTCTCTGAGTGATTCATTACTTTTAAATATTTTTTCACTCATATTATAAAGTACTTTTCTAATTTCTTTTTGTTTTTGTTCAAGCTGTGAAGTAATAAATAATATATTAGATAAATAATGAAAATTAATTTTAAAATTGTTAATTTACTAACTTGTTCAGCATAGGAAAGATTCCAAAGTGGAATTGTACTTGATTTTATTTGCTCTTCTGGTGACATTGTTGTGATTTTGTCATTTTCAATTTTGTTGTTGGATTCATCATCAATCAGTTCTAATTTACGTTTTATGAATGGATCTGGTGCAGGCTTAGCTTTCTAAATAAATAATAAAAAAAAAACATGTTAATAAATCCATACAAATTACAAGAATAATTGATTTTGTTTTTTATTTATCTTGCAATACCTTGGCAGTTAATTTTTTATTTTTCCATGTATATCCATTGATTACTTCAATTGCTTGATCTTGTGTCTCTTGACTACGAAAACAAACATATGCCCATGCACTTCCACGTTTTGCTGGTTTAACTTTACCAGATATAAGACCTAATTTTTCATTTATCAATTTTTTAAGATCTTTAACACCATAGTATTTTGGTAATCCTCTAACTTCAATTTTATATTTTTCAGATGTAAAATCATCACGATCTAAATATGCATATGGATTTTCATCGTCTTTTATTGTTAATACATTTTCTTCGTCATCATTTGTTGTCATTTCTTTTTTAATATTTTCAACTTCTGGTTGTTCATTATTTACATTTAATGTCGCTTTTTTTTCGTCATCATCATTTGTCAATTTTTCTTGTTTAATATCTTTATTAATTTCTGGTAAAGTTGGCTCTTCGTTATGTTCAATTTTTACTTTTTTATTTGATTCAACATCATTCAAATCTAATGAACGCTTTTTTGATGAATCCAGATTTTTCATCTCATTTTTTTCTTCATTTTCAGTTGAAACTTGTTCCATTACTTCTTCTTTCATTGTTAATAATAAACAATAACAACTGTTGAGCTTAGTTCTATAACACAATACACGTGTGTTTTATCAATTAACAACAAAAAGATTAGGTTATGTTGAATTATAATTTATTGCAACAAAATAAAGTGAATAATTTAAATAATTATTATTCTATAATCAATTTTCATTTGTTATTTAAATTTATTATTGGATTGTTTATTTTTAAACAATATAAACAATAGTTTTTTTTTTGTAAATAAAAACAATAACAATTGAAAATTTGCCCTAAAATTGCAACGACATTTGGAAATTCATCTTGATTTTATTTATTTTTTTTTTTCACCTGAGAGCACACCTGAGAAAAAAAAAAAAAAAATACATCATCGTTTAATTAGTGTGTGTGTTTTTTATATTTTTGTTTTCATGCTTTATTGAATTTTAAAATTTGAATGATAAAAAAAAGTAAATAATTCAAATGTAATATTTATCAAGTATGAAAAAATTAAAGTGGAAATTTATAAAGTCAAGTATTATTACAAAATTCTTTAATTGTACATAGAAAATAAAAATAAAATAACGTCTTTTTCGACGGCGTCCTGCGTCCTTTCAATAATGGATTTTAAAAATAATGAAAAAAATTCTACAAATATGCAAAAAAATAATAATAAATATGATATTGATATGTCAAATATAACTGTTATGGGAACACCAAGACCACGAGCATGTTCAACTGTCGAGAGAAAAGAGTAAATATATATATTTTTAATTAAAATTATAATTTTTATTGAATCATCAAGGTTATGTTTTGTTTGTGTATATATTTTAATGCTAATAAATCATGTTATTTTAATTAGTTTTAGAAATCCTTATGATGGTGAAGCTTATCAACAATACCGAGATCTTCCCGTGGATCAATCTGATTTATCAGATGCACATGATGATAGTTCACTTGGAATTCTCGACAATCTATCAACTCGTTCAGGTAAATAAATTAATTAGGGATATAAATTATATATTGAATTAAATAAATGTATTTATTGTTTAAAGGTTTTCTTGGTTCAGATGTTGATAATTTATTTGATCAATTATCAAATAGTGATAAAAAAAAAATTGAAATGAATCGTCAATTGGCACGTGAATTAATTGAAAAAGTATGTGTTGATAATACTTCATTATCATTTTCTCATGATACTGATAAAGAAAATAATGTTAATAGTCAAAATATGTCAAATTTTTATTCACCATCAACATTAATTGATTCATCACCATTTGATCGTGATTATTCAAATTCAGATAATCAAAAAACACTTACAAAATTATCAAATATTAGTATGAATAGTGTTAGATTTGAGCCAAATGAAATAACAGCCAGATCATCAGAAATGAGTCCAAGTCCAAGTAGAAAAAATGATAATAATAATTTTAGTTTTAACAGTACAGCTGCTGAATTAATGGCAAAATTTTCAAAAGATGATTTTTTATCTGGTTCACGTTTAAATAGTCAACTTGATGCTGATCAACAATCATATATACAAAATTATAATCCAATACCATTAACACCAACAGCTGAAAATAATAGAATGGAATTTTCATGTTTTTCTGGTGTTATGGGTGATCTTGATTTAACTGTTGAATCAACAATTGGACGTAAATTATCTGTTGGTGAATTTTTTAAACGTAAATGTGATTCTGTTGGTAATTTACCAATGGACAGATTAAATTTTGGACAAAAAATAACAAGCCCAGAACGTCCAACAAGAAATGAACCATTGGCTAATTTAACAACAACAACAAATGCATCAGAAACATCATGTATTGATAAAATTAATAAATCATTTGCAAGTACAATTGATTGTAGTACAAGAGAACAAACACAAGATGTTATTAGTTTAAGTAAAATTGCTGAAGCATTAGAAAATACAGATGGTACACCAAGATGTCTTGTTGATTATTTACTTGATTTAAAAAAATCACAAAAATCCATGACTAATAATAATCAAAATCAAAGTCAAAATCAACAACAACAACAACCAGCTAATTGTACAACAGCAACTTATACTGTCATGTCAAAACGTTCATCATTACCAAGTATGTTACTTGATAATAGCCAAAAATCAACAGGAAAATTATCACTTGATAGTAAAAAATCAAACACATTAACAAATTCAAAAATTGAAGAAAAACCATCAAGAGTATCATTTGATAATACAATTGATGTATCAGAAATTGATGAAGAACTATTAAAAAATATAAAAAAAAGTGATAGTATGAAAAAATATGAACAGCTATCAAGAAAAAATAGTATTTTACATAATAATAATAGTAATAATAATAAATTAGATACATTGGTTAATATTAAATCATCACCATTATCAACACCAATAAATACATATGGTAAATTAACTAAAAATGAAATTGAATCACCAGCAATGAATACTGTAAAATATGAAACAAATCGTTCATTTGATAAATTAATAATTGGTAGAAATGAACAAGGTATATATCGTTGTATTGTTGGTGTATCAAAAGATCTTGATATTGAAATGTTAAATGAAAGTGATCGTTGGCTTGTTTGTTCTTGTAATGTTGTATCAATTCAAGGTGATCAAGATAATGTTAAATTAGAAACACCAAAATATACAATACTAATTGAACCAAGTAAATGTCAAATTGCAAAAGTAACTGTTAAATTATTAAAAATTGGTAAACCAATTATGGCATCATTGAGTATTATTGTCAAGGATATGACAACACATGAAATATTTACTAAAAATCATATGATGTGTTTCATACCAGAAGATCCAAAAATTGAAATAATTGAGCCAGCTGTTGATGAGCTTGATTTTAATACATCAAAAATATATCCAATTAAATTGGCAAATAAATTTGATTCAAATGTGCCAATTGAATTTTTTATAATAAATGATAGTCGTCGTCAATTTACAATAAATATATCAAATGATTTAATTGTTAATACATATAGTAATGATCAAGAAACATTTTACGTTGTAACAATGACAAAAAATGAAGAATTAATTGTTGATGTACAATTAAATCATCGTTTATCATCAAATACATCACGTGTTCAACCAACATTAATTATTCGTGTACATAATGATTTACAAAATGGTATGATTATCAAAAAATATTTATTAAAAGTTGATGATATAACATCAACAAAACAAGAAATTGAATTAATAAATACACAAATACCAATGCTGTTGACTAAAAAAAATGGTAAATATTTAAAAATTAAAAATACAACAAATCAACAACAAACACTAACATCATCAGTACAAATTACCAAAAATTCTGATAAGCTTAATTTAAATTTTACAATTGAGCCTAAAAAAATTGTTGTTGATTCTGGTGAAAGTGTAAATTTTTTAATATTATACAAAGGATTGACAGATTCGTCAATTGAAAAAACTGGAATGATACGTATTAAAACAGATAAATATTCATATTGGTATACAGTTATTGGTGATAATAATGATACATCAATTATTGAACAATCAAATGATAATACACAACGTTGTGATACACCACCTCAGCATCAACAACATCAACAATTAATGCTAATAAGTTTACCATCATCACCAAAAAGTACAACATCAGATAATAAATATTCACCAAGAAGTTCAGTATCTGGACAAACAATTGCTGGTGATTCAATACCAATACAATCAACACATTCAACATTATCATGGATATCAATAAAAATTGGTAAATATGAAATAAAAGAATTTACAATACGTAATACAAGTCAAAATCGTATTAAATTACAAGCAACAATAACAGACAATGATAAATGTTTTAAATTTTTGAAAGATCGTGAATCATCAACATCAATAACATTTAGTTTATTAAAAATGGAATCAAAAACATTAACAATAAAATTTAGTCCAAATAATATTGGTGCATGTGCTGGTAAAATAACATTTCGTCATTATGAACAAAAAAATAATGATGTATTACAAATAAAAGAACAAATAGTACGTCCATCACGTCTTATTAATTTATATGGTTATGGTGGTTATGCTAAAGTAACAATAAGCCAAGCATTAAAATTAATGGGTGATCAAATGTGGTTATCATTGGGTAAATTAAATAATAATGGTAAATTAAAAACTCGTATTAAATTAGAAAATAGTGGTGATTTATCAGCATATGTTAAAATTAATTTATCACCAAAAGCTGTTTATCCTGGTATGGAAACAAGTTGGATGGTACAACCAACTGAATTAATATTAGCATCAAAACAATCACAATGGATAACAATTGATTTTTATCCAAAAAATGATGATTTATTATTATTAAAAGGTGATGTTAGTGATATGGGAATATTAACAATAACACATGGTGATGAACCAACAAGATGGAGAATACGTAGATTGTATAAAAAATTAATTGATTCTGGACAAATAACAAAAAAAAATGATGATGTTTTTCGTGATATTGTACGTCCAATATGTAAAGTATTACCTGGTGAATTACAAATGCATAATTTAACAATAATACGTGATGCAACTTGTGATTTGGGTGTTCTATGTCGTGGTGTTAATCGTCATTTGATAACATTATTTATGGAACTTAATACAGATGATACAATAACAATGTTTGATCATGATAATGGTAATGAAACACAAACATTTCAATCATTATGTAGTGATACAAGTACTCTATTTCCAACAACTGAAGATAGCTATATGCCACTTGAAACAATCAATGATAGTACAACATTTAATAATTATCATAATAACGAGTTTATTTTAACACCAAGTATTTTAACAATTGATCAATCAACAGCTAAAGATTCAACATTTATTATTAAAAGTTTATCAAGCACTGCACAACCGTTTGAAATTAAATTATCACAAAATGATTTATTGAGTGTTATACCAATTGGTGGTATGATACCAGCTAAAAGAGATGTTGTTATTAAATTAAAATGTAAAAAAATTGTTGATGTTAATACTGATGTTATTATTCATGTGTTTACATCAAATCAACAAAAATCTCTTGATGTTAAAATTTTACCATGTAGTAGACGTTAAAATTTATTCATGTAAAATTATGTTATAATTAATTTAGGCATTGCCATGACTTAATTGTAATTTTTTTTTTATTTTTAAAAAGTATTCTTAGGTTTATATGATTATATACTAAAAATTTTTTGTATTTTTATTTTTTATTGAAAAAAATTTATTTTATGTTTAATGCAATTTAAAAAGACATAATGATAAATAAATAATAAAAATTTTGTACACATGATCATTTTTTTTTGATAATTAAAAAGTATTTATTTCGAATTTTCTATTTTAATTTTTATTTGTTATATCGAAAACTGTTTTATAATTACTTCCAAGTTCTTGAATAACTTTTGCCATATTAATTGCATCATATAGTCCAGAATGTAAAGTACCTTGACGTTCTAATTTTAATCTTCTAAGCATGTCTCTTAAACTTTTTGGAAAATGTTTTTTTGCATCATAGAAACTTATTTTTAAATTAATCCATTGTTTTAAATAATTTGGCAATTGTATATTATCATATTGACATTGTGCTGGTAGCATTACTTTTAAATCCCAATCACCACATGTTACAAATGCACTTTTATTGTTATCATCATCTAGATATTTATTATCATTAAGCCAATTACAAAATTCATGAAAAACAATTGGAAAATGTTGCTCATCATTAACAGTTTCTTGCATTATACCAGTTAAATCTGTACAAAATGGTGATAATATTGGATTTATTTTTGGTTTAACATATGAATGAAATGAATTTTCAATTTTCCAATTATTTGTATTCACTGCAAGACATGGAAATTCAATGATTTCTGGTTTATTTATTGGTATTTCTTTTTCACATGTTGCCTCAAAATCCAGTACCAATAAATATTTAAATTTTTGACTAAAATCTTGTGGTTTTTTTATCAACCTTGCTGAATTACCAGTCATAAATTTAAGTGCCATTATTTATTTACTTTTATTATAATTTTATTTATATAATTAAACTGATTGTGTTGTTGTTGTTGTTGATAAAGTGAGGTTATGTTTATATTTTTATTTTGATTTATTTTCTTTTTAGCTTTGCTTGATTATTTTTTAAATGTCAATAATTGTTGAAAGTATTTGTAATCTATTCATTAATATGTCACCATTTTTAATAATATCTTTGTATAATTTATCACGATGACAAACACTTGATGACAATGATGAGCCAACACCAGTACAAGAGTTTATAACACACTGCGAAACACCGTCAATTTGACAATGAATTTTTTTCTTTTTAATAAACTTTGATAGCTCATTTTCAACAACATCAATTGGTATTAAAAATTCATCAGATATTTTTGCAAATGTTAAACTACTGTATGCTCTTAATAATTGTGAATAAGCACGTATTTTTATTTCTTTAATATAAAATTTACAGTGTGATGCTAGAAGTGGATCATTTTGTATTCTCTCGATGATGAAGTTTAAGCTATTAAAAAATAAATCATACTGACAATTATAAAATGATGTAAAAAAAATTTCAAGACTTGAATCTTCTAGATGTAATGATTCCATAAATTGTCCATTGTCAATCATATTTTTTTTAATCTCTGGTCTACTCCATGACATGGTACCAGCAATTGTCATGTATTCAATAATTTTTTTATACTCAATTAATTCATATGATTCAAATGTTGATAAACAATCTAATAATAAATAAGCTGATTTATCGAAATTACCACGTGATATTCTACAGACACCTTCATAAGCTTTTAATTTATTTTTGTAATAAAAATTTGTATTTTTATTTAAATAATCTGATTCAATTAATTTTTTTAATATTCTTATTGACTGCTTCATCAGCAACATATTCATCTCAATAAAACCAACCCTGAAGAGATTAAATCCTGCATCTAGCCATGCAGTTTCTGTATATAATGGATTTTTAATTATTTTATTTGCAATTTTAATTGCTTTACACGTTTCTCCTGTCTTTAATGATAATTCTAATTCATCCTGTAAATTTTCAATTGTCTCTGATTCATTCCAATTGGTACCTGATGATTTTAGTGAACTCCACATTTTTACATTATCATTTTTCAATGAATCATTAAACTCTTTATCAAAGTTCCAGTTTAAATCATTACAGGATTTTTCATAGTAATTTGACATATTATTTTGTTTAATTATTTCAATAAATTTATTTTTTAAATCCACATCATCTTGAAATTTCGATAAGGATAATTGATGTTTTATAAATGGTAAAAACATATAAGCTGGTGTATTATTATCATCAATATTTTCTCCCATTTTTCAAGTAAATTAATGATATATTTTTGATAATTTAATTGGTTAGTATATGGATCATTTATTTTTGTGAAAAAAAAACGTCTTTCAATTTTTTCTTTGAATAAATTGTTAATAATTGAACTTAAAATTATTTATTTTTTTACTTACTATTATTGTTGTTAAAACCTCGCCAAGATAATGAAAGAGTAATTATTTTTTGTCGTTATAATAATATTAAATTAAGTTGAAAAAAAAATACACTTGTTTATTATTTTTATAGTTTAAAATTATTTATTTTTATATTACATAATTTAGCTGCTCTACACAGTCAGCACAGTATTATTTATTTAATTATTATAAATAACCCTGTTTACATTTTTTTTTCTTTCCTATATTATTATTATCATTATTAATATTATTATTATTAACCCATAATTAATGTTGACAAAATTATATTTTAGTTTTTTTAAAAAATCATTAAGAAATCTTTTTTTTCTATCAAATTAGTATTGTACAAATCAAAGATGATTTTTGAATGGAAATTCATGTTTTTTTTTAACGCAAATTTATGCATATCATTTGAATTTTTTGATAAGAAAAATTATAAAATAGCCATGTCTATGGAATATGTTGTTTTTTTTTTTTTCTTTCAATTTAATTCAAGTGTGTTAATGTTTAATAGTCAACTGGAAATGAAAATTGCAGTAGTAAAATTACTTCTTTGTTACAAATAACAGTCGAGAAATGGTAATGGTAATGGTGGATGACAATAAGCTGAGTTTTTTGTAGGACAAGTTATGTAACTTGCCTTGGTATTACACCCAGCTACAAGATATTTGTCAATTTCAAAGATTTTAAATAATATAAAATCTTGTTTTGAAATCAACATTACCATTGAGTTTTTGAGTTGGAACAATTTTAATTTATGTATTAAATTGAACCAAGACTCAAGTTTAAAAATGTTGGTCTTTTTTTTTTTTTTTTAAGACTCTGATGATGATGATGATGATGATGATCAAAATAGAGTCGATTTGTAATGAAGGATTTTTTAACAACTGAATTTTCATTTCCAATTACATTATCATTCTCAAGACACTTGCTTTTTTTTTTTTTCTTTCGTTCGAATAGACATCTTATTTAAATTATTTTTCTTATGTTGATTTTTTCATTGTTCATTTTTTTTTTTTTTATTAAAACGCGATCATGAATTTTTATTCGAAATTCATTTTCGAAATGCCAATATTTTTTTTTTTTGCTAGAAAATTGTCAAGTCTATTTTTTTTTCTATTTTGCAAGTCAATCAAAAAAATTATGGATTGAGAATGAATATCTAATTTGTAATAATACCGATAAATTATTTACAAAAAATTCAAATAATTATTATTTAAATATTCATTCTCATTGAAAAAAAAAAAAAAAATTAATAAAAATAATATTAATGATAATAAAAAATACATATTGGATCGATTGAGTTCATGATTGATTATGAGTTATTTAAATTGATAAATTATGATATTTGTTCTATATACACAAAGCATGAAACTCATTTTTTTTTTCCAATAATATTATTCAAGACGTTATCTAATAATAATAAAAATTATAATTTTATTATTTGTTTCTAAGTCAAAAATGTTTCATGCTTTTTTTTAAATGAAAAAAAAAAAACAAAAAAAAATTTTATAACTTAAAAAACAAAATTAAAATAATAATTAATATATTTACTTGTTATACTAGTTGGAATGCTTCTTGAGGAATTTTACCATGCTCAAATAAATATTTAAATGAAGCAAGAGCATTGTCAAAGTTCCAACAATATTCAGCTAAACATTGTTCACTCCATTCTAATTTCATGTTAGTTTCTTCACTGAGTTTGTGGATCATTAATAAATCTCGTGAAGGTTCAACAATTGTGGTTGATGTTGATGATGTTGGTTCTTGTAGTTGAAGTTGTTGTTCTAATTGCTGTTGTAGTTCTTGTAGTTGTTGTTGTTGTTGTAGTTGTTCTTGTTGTTGCTGTTGCAGTAATAATTGTTGTTGTTGTTGTCGTTGTGTTTCTTCATTAACAATTAGCTTTGATATATTTTTTTCTTGTTTTGGTGTTGGTTGAGATAAACTTAATTGGTCATTTGTAATGTACCATCCAGCACCTTCACGAACAATTATAAATATGCGATCAAAACATCTTATAATTTCATTTTTAGTGTTCAATTCTTTGAAGAATCCTGTTGTTGTCATTGCAATCCTGTTTTCCTGAATAACATAAATAATAATAATTATTATTAGAATGATTAATGAAAATAATTTAATAAAAAAATATATGTAGAAATTAAATTTCAACTTACAGTGACAAGTGTAGCATCAAGTATATAATTGGAGAGACAATGTGTGGTTTGTGGTAATGATGATATATAACTGATGATTGAAGCTTTGCCATGTTTCAATAAGCTTCTTCTTTCTATTACATTTTTTGTTCGCATTAAATCACGATTGTCTTTACGATATATATCAAATCTATAATTTAAATTATCACAACAACATGGCATTAATTGATATTAGAAAATAAATTAATATTATTTTATCTTTCTTAAAAAAATACTCACTTGTACATTTGTGATGGTGGTGATGATAGGGTAATACTGAAAACAGCATTTTCATCGTATGCATCTGCTAGTGTTTGACGTGATTCACTATCGAAATATTTGATATATTCTATAAGAAATTCATTTGCAGTTTTGTATGGTTCACATGAAACATCAAAGCTTCTTATTGTTATAGGACATTGGGCTTCATCGTCAACTTCAAATAATATTGGAGGTAATAAATTTATATCATCCTTAGAAAATAAAAACGAAAACAACAACAATTAATATATTTTTCCAATATAATAAATACAAATAATTAAAAATTAAACTCACCAATTTCATTAGTCTTGGAAATATTGTCCGCAAATCCCTGTGATGAAGAAACAAAATCCAGAAGCACGGAAGCTCCAAATTAGTTGTAAGAAAAAAAAAATAATTTACGAAATTGATTTAAAAGGGATATATCAATCGACATCCATGACTTTTTTTTTTTTTTTTCCTTCCTTTAGATTTCAGCAATGAAAAGAGAAAAAAATAAAAAAAAAAAAAATGCGATCTATCCCCTGTAAATAAACAAATGTCATTATTAAAAAAAAAATAATAAATATTATAATACCCAACATATTTTTCATGACGATTTTCGTAACGCATACAAACTGGATTTCCAGTCAGGTTGAGTTCAACCAATCTAAGTCCCCTGACAGCTTCAAGTTGATTCAACAAGGTGATCTAAAAAATATTTAATGAAAAAAAGAATTTCTAATTGAAACAAATATATATATATCGATTATCATTGACTTACTTTGTTATCACAAATGTGTAAAATTTTTAAATTTGGACACTTTGATCTAAGAATACTGAGTTTATGAATACTTTCAAAATGATTTCTATTCAAATACAATGCATTCAATGTTTCAGATATATTTCCAGTAGCACCAATAATATCTAATACTTCAATCAGTACATTATTACGATGAAGAGGCAAATAATATTCTGATGCGAGATCGCAATCATTATGAAATGCTGATAAATCAAGTGAATTTTCATTAGCTACATATCTTTTGTTCATTGCTAATTTTATTTTATTTATAACATCCTCATTAATTTTTGACGGTGGACTTTGTTGAGTTACTTGAAAATGAATTTTAAAACCATCCGGTGTTAGTATTTTACGATCAAGTGATAATAATTTTTTAGCAACTTTAAAATCATCAATGTAAAATATAACATCATGTTCACATTCTTGGTACATTATTGGCATAAAAACATCTGGTTGTATTGGATTGAGAAGAAGTCCAATAAGTGTTTCTTTATCAAGCTTTTTACCAAAGTATATCTGAAATAAATAAAACATGAAGATACCAATTGTTAAAACAATAATAAATAATAAAGACAAGTTAATAATCTTACATGAATTTTATAGCAATAACCCTCACGAAGAGGTGGATCAACACGACGTCTGTTGTTGACGTAACCACCACGTCCTTTTCCTCGAGATCCAATTATTCTGGTGGCATTATTGCCATTGGCAACTGGTACCATTGCAACATCATCATCGTCTAGACAAGACTTGAGTGCTGCTAATCCGACATTTGTAATTCCTTTTTTATTGCTCTTGTTGACGCTTTTAAATGACACTCTGGGTCTTCCATTAAAGCCATTAAAGTGACTATCATTGTCAGCTCGTCTTCCATCACGATCATCATGATCTAAGTGAAGAATTTTATAATTATAAATACATGGAATTAGTTAAAGAAAGAATAAACATGTATATAAATACTCAAGGATGTGAAAAATAAATATTGACAAAAAAATTAATAGGTTATGCTTACCAAAATAATGATTATTTTTAGATCTTTTTGCACTAGCTTTGTGCTGTTTTTTACTTGATTTTTTAGGCATTTTAAATTTTTAGCTGATATATAAACAATTTAATTTTTTATTTTTTTAAAATAATAAATTGTTGATTTATTGCTTTTTATGAGTAAAAATATAACACCTCGTGGTCTCGTGGTGGAAATTGGAGTACGTCTTTATCAACTTTTTAATGAAATTTAAATGCCAATTAATTGTTAGTATAAATTAATAATCAATAATAATTGTAAATTTACTACAATGTTTATTGTTATGAATATAATACACACACAAAAAATGTAATTATTACATAACTCTGTCTCTGTGTGAATTGATGTGAACAGCTGTGAATTCAGTGAAATACGAGATTGTACGAGATTAAAATGATGAAATATGACTTAAGAATTTCTCTCCTATGACTGCATGACTTGTTTCGACTTGTTCTGATTGGTTCTGACTTGTTCAGGGGACTCATGAGTTTGCACCTTTAGGTTTTATTTATTTTAGTGTTGGCAACACTTGCAGAGTGTTTACATTTTTTTTTTTGTTTATCTGTTCTGACTTCTGTTTATTTACCGCGAAAATTTGCTAATAATAAAAGCAATTGATAAATATTGTTGAGCATTATTTGTCAATAATTTAACTAAACAAAATGACTGAAAAAAAAACAAATTTACCCTGGTAATTAACACTATTTTTATAACTTAATCTATAATTAATTATAATTATTGTAAATAGGTTAGAATTATTTATTGTTTGTTTATTAAAATTTATTTATTTATATTTAACTTAGGGTTGAAAAATATCGTCCAAAAACACTGGATGATTTAATTTCTCACGAGGATATTCTAAAAACAAGTAAATTATAAAATTTTATGCTCTATTTTATTGTTGATAAATGACAAAGATTAATAACAGCTAATATTATTTACAGTTAATAAATTTATTGATGAAAATCAATTGCCTCATTTGTTGCTGTATGGTCCACCAGGTACTGGAAAAACAAGTACAATTCTTGCATGTGCTGCTAAACTCTACACCAAAGGACAATTTTCATCAATGGTATATTAAATTTAAAAAATAAAAAAGACAATTTAAAATATCAATTAGATAAAGCTTATTAAATTTTTATTTAAAGGTACTTGAAATCAATGCATCTGATGACAATGGTATCAATGTTGTTCGAGGACAAATATTAAGTTTTGCAAGTACAGGAACAATGTACAGATCAGGTTACAAATTAATTATTCTTGATGAAGCTGATGCAATGTCAAACGATGCACAAAATGCTCTCAGGCGAAGTAAATTTATACCAAACTAAAATTTATTTATTAAAAATATCTTTGATTATTAATTTATTTTTGTTTTTAGTTATGGAAAAATATACAGACAATGTAAGATTTTGTATTATTTGTAATTATCTTGGTAAAATAATACCAGCATTACAATCAAGATGTACTAAATTTCGTTTTGGACCACTTGCACATGATCAAATAATGCCAAGGCTTGAATATGTCATTCAAGAAGAAAAGTAATTTTTTACTACTTGATTATTAATTTAACAATAAGCTGTTATTATGTTTTATTAAATGTTGATGTTATTATTTTAGATTGACTGTTACTGAAGATGGAAAACGTGCACTTATGACACTAAGTGGTGGTGATATGAGAAGAGTTATAAATGTACTTCAAAGTACGTGGCTAGCATTTGGATTAGTCAATGAAAATAATGTTTATACTTGTGTTGGTCATCCATTACCAATTGACATAAGAAATATTGCAAATTGGCTGCTCAATGATTCATACCAAATAGCATACTCAAGTAAGAAATTAATATAATACTTTATTACAAAAACAAAAAAACAAAATCAATTATTTGAATTTAATTTTTAAAATAAAATAGAAATCCAAGACTTGAAGATACAAAAGGGACTGGCCTTACAGGACATCCTGACTGAATTGCATCAATTTGTCAATAGAAGTAAGTAGAAAAAATAAAAATAAAATAAAAAGTAGATAAAATTGGGGTCAATCGAGTGAATAAATGAAAAATAAAATATAATAGTAATTTTAAATCGATTAAATTGAGTGGTCAAAATGGTATTATAATGATGACTCATTGTTGCAGTTGAATTTCCTGAAGAAATCAATATTGACTTGATAATAAAACTTGCACAAATTGAAGAAAGAACAGCTGCTGGTACAAGTGAAGCAGTTCAACTAAATGCTCTTGTTTCAGCATTTCAAAGTGCTCGTGATATATCAGTACAATAATAATTATCCATCAAATAAAAAAAACAAAAGAAAAGCTTGATAAATTTATAAGCAAAATTAATAATAAATAAATAAAATGCTCATATATATTTTTTTTTTCTTTTAAAAGCTGCTTTTTTTTTTCGTTCATTTTATAAATAAATTAAACTTGTTTACTCGTTATCTTGATGTTTATACATACAGTGTCTTCTTCATGTTGCAAACTTTAACGCGTCTTTTGAGTTGTCGTCAAATATTGTCAAAGTGAGTGGCCTTACAGAGAGACCTTTTACATTTATGCTATGTCACACATAGTGAGTGAGTGAGTGAGTGAGGTAGATGCCCTCACAAAATATATATATATTTATTTTTTCTATCTCTCTCATAACTTTTACCCTCATGATAACATCTTCGAAACGCCCGTCGTTTTGTGCACGCTCAAGCTTCAAGTGGAACAAGCCGATAATAGTCAAACGGTCTTGAGTTACCATCCACGTATATACATATTTTGATGCACAAATCCCGCGGGGCATCAATTCGTATCTTGAATTATATATATATAGATAATAAACACATATTACACCAATACTTACTTGTATGTTGATCTATGCTTTTTATCTAAAATAAATAAAAAAAAAAATTTGCTTTAAAACTGGATCAAATTGCAATAGGACAAGTGACCGGAGGCTTTTCTTGTCAAGACCATCACAGTTTTTTTTTTTCCTTTTTTCTAAACATTTACTTGACATTATTTTATTTCTAAAAATTAATGACATAAAAAATGCATTATAAATTTAAATAATTTATAATAAAAATAATTAATAGTATAAAATTACAGATAAAAAATAAAAAAAGTTTGAATTTAATTTTAAATATACTATTTCTATAATCATCAAGTCAATCAATTGTGTTTATTCAGTGTATCCTTTTATTTTACCAGCCAGGATCTGACACAAACCCATTGCTATTAATACACCCTGAAAATCATCAGATCTAGGTAAAAGACAATATATAGTACACTCCCTCAACCCACATATATATACGTTTAGAAAGAGAATATAGAAACGGATATAGAGTAGAGTGATTGAGTCGTGCTGTATTTTGCATTATTTTATGGCTCAATGCTGATCGTAGATAAAGCTTGACCCTTTGTTCTACAATTTACAAAAAAACAAAAATCAAATAATTAAAAAAAGAAACCAATAATTAGACAAATACCAAGAAAGATAAAAATATATAATAAAAAAAAAAAAAAAATCAAAGTCAATGTACTTTATACAAATGAGATGGTAAAATAATACTTGATCAATTTTATTCAAGCTTTCTTGAGCTTTTTACAGAGACCCAGCTGTAATACCTTCAGTACATTTCTATATATATGTGTGTTTTAAAATTGGGGATGACTGGAGCTCGACTGCTCAGGCCCCAGTGTAATATAGCATCAGAGTTCTGGTTTTGGCCGGGTCGTTTGCACGGCTGCTGCGCATTGCTAAAGGTATATGTCGAGAATGATCAAGACAACACAAACATATAAAATTTTCAAACATAGCTATATAAAATTTGTCGGTTCTTGTAGCATATGTATAGAAAGCAAATTCACTCATACAACTCAAGTTTGAAAATTTTGCAAGCAACCAACATCATCAAAAAGACCACGTTATCCCCACTCATCCTAAGCTTTTTTTATTTTAACCCTCTTTCTCTGTATTTCAACCCTTACCATCAATTTATTTACCATCCCTCTTCGTTTACCCTCATAATATTCTCTCCCTTTTTCTCAACCACATTTTACCTTTACAAACTAAACTTGTATACACGAGAGCAACACTGAACTAGCGAAAGCTCATCCCCCACTATGCTTTAATTTTTCGCTGTCGCTTTCGCCATTTTTTCTCTCTTTTTCTCTTCACTCTCCTTTATTCCATTTTCGCAACAACTCCCACTCTTACTGCAACTATATCCAGTCAACCAATCCTATTTCATTTATCCCCACCAATTTAAATAACGCCGCGTGGACACCACCCCCGGCTGCCCGGCCGAGCTTGCAGACCACTTTGGTACGTTGCGTGATACGAATCGTAAATTTAATTTATTTTTTTTTTAACATTATTTTTACATTGTAAATTCATTCAATAATAATAATAACTATTTAATATTGTGAAATTATAATAGTTATATTAAAAATTCATTTGACGCTTTTGATGAATGAGAAGGTTTTATTTGTTCGAGCTTGCAAGGGTTGATAGACTGAGGAATAAAAACAAATAAAAAAAAATAGTTGATTTTTTTATGAGATTTGATCGCGCGTGGCACTGACCTGCCAGACGGTCAACTTGTTCTATCCGGGATTTGTTATTTATTTATTTTAAAAAAATATCTTGTAATTATTAATTATTTTTTTTCATTTGAACAATTAATAAACTCGTGAAAATTAGAAAAATATTTTTTATTCAAATGTGAATTTTGTGAATTTTAAAAAATTATTATTGTGTTGGTAATATAAACATTAATTACTTTTATTTATTTATTTTATTTTCAATTAAAAAGTGAAGATGATAAGAGTGATGTTATTTTTAAATATTGATTATTGTGAATTATTCGAAAAAACTATTGTGTAAAAGTGAATTTTAAGCGGAGTATTTATATTTGCTGAATTTTGGACATGTAAGTATATATTTAAAAAAAAAAAAAATAATATTAATTAACAATTTATACTAAATACAAAATAAAAAAACAAATATAAATTAATAAATTATTAACATCTTTTTTTTAAATATATAACTCGTAAAAATAAATAAAAATATTTAGCATTTTTTGTTTATAAAATAAAACCAATGTTATTTACATGTATAATGTACTTGAAAAATATACGTCAAGTTTAGTATACATATATGCAGTACATAACAATTAACAAATATGTACCTGATATATAAAGTTGAGAGAATTTAAAGAGGGTTGAGCTTTCGAGGATCTCACAAAACTAGATGTGCTGAGTACGAGAAGTAAATATAATATATATATATCTGTCTATGTATATATCTCGAGAATGTATTTAAAAGCTAATATATATATACATAGACAGATAGATAAATAGATAGGCTTATATATAAATAGAAAAAAAAATGAGAAAAAATACTAGGAGAGAAGTACAGTTGTATGTGTCGGGAGGGTTGAAAAATTTCCTAGGTAAATGTCTATGATCTACGTCAAATATATGCATTCAATTCGAATGCATATAACAACATTATACATATAAAATAATAATAATAATATAAGGGCAGCTTGCAAGCTTACATATGCATGGATGCTGATGGTACAATCTGCTGTATCGACCGGGTCAAGAGTTTATTTAACAACAAATATAAATAAACCGCAAATACAAAATGAGCTAATACCCAAGATTAGATTTGAGCTTGCAGAGAAACCCTTGGATAATAATATATAAGAATTTTTATTGTTAAAAAAAAAATAATCTATATTGGATTTATATATTTTCTTATTTATTTATTTATTTTTTTCTATACTCAGATATCTTTGCGCCTGTTCGATAAAGGCTTTTTCAAGTATGAAAAGGATGACATGAAATTTCTATTACTGGCGGTCCCCTGGGGTAAAATATATACCCCTTGGCTAAAATCGATTATACACAGTCAAAAGTAGTATAAAATTATTGTCACGTTGAAAAAAAAAAAAAAGTTTTAAATTTTATAAAAAATATAATTTATTTGATGTAATAATTTTAAACAATATTTTATATTGTATTATTAAAATTATTATTTTTACAATTTTATAGTTTTTTTTTGATAAAAAAATAAACATTAATAAAATTTTTTAAATTTTAAAAACTTTAATGTTTAAAATTTTTATTTTTATGAAAATGGAATATTTTATTTTAATGTTTTTTATAAAATTTATATATTGATGATAAATAATAGTAATAAATATTAAAAGTTTTATATAATATGAATTTTTGAAAAACATAGGTCAGTTAAATTGTTGGACATTAAATGGCTGATAGTAGATGTGCAACAAGGGGATACTTGATACACGTGTTGTCGCACAATTTCAACTAAACCGCGAACAACCCTTATAAACTTAAAACCCTTGATATTTTCTATTCAGTGTGTATACTAGATGATGCTCTTCTTTCATTTCCTCATATATTTTTTTTTCTTTCTTACGAGCAATAATCGAGCTTGAGTATACACAAGGGATCTTCCCTCGCTACTAAAGAAATTCCCCTCACAAATATTCACATACTTAAACCTACCCTAACACACACATTGACATACACAAAGATTCGCGATTATCAATCCAGTTTTGCTGTTGGATTATCCCGTGTGTCGTCTTCCTGGATTTTCAACAACTTCATTTTCAAGATATATAATAAAAAAGATAAGCAGTATTATATTCACCATTTATTTGACCTGAAATTTAAAAAGAAAAAAAAAAACCAATTACATTTATTAATTTAACAATGAATTTATTAATTTATATTTTTATAATAATGATTATTATTTTTTTTTTTTCATAATTAAATAAATAATGTTAATTCAATTTTATTTTTTTAATCAATCAAGTATTCAAGTAAGAATTATTCGTACAATAAGAGGATTAAAAACCAAATTTTTTATTGATAAATTAATTATATTAAAGTATAGAAATTATGTAAAGGAATATAATTTTCATGAATTACAAATTTGCCAATTTTATTACGAGGAGAGACAATCGATACATTATCTGCTAATTTTATAAATTTAGATATAAACTTTGTGTATGATCCTTTTATACATATTACACATATAAAATTGACATTATCAGATAATTATGTATAGAATTTTAAACTTTACCATGAGGATCCTTTTTAAAATCAAATTGATTCGAATCAGCTTCAATTTAACGTCTCTTTTTCTGTCTTTTCTCTCCCTTATATTGTAGTTCTTGCATCGTTTATATACATATATATATTCATGTAAATTTATATTCAAAGTTTTCTTCGATAATATCGTCTGTGAACTCTACAAGTATATAAATATGTATAGTACATATATATATTTATCACTCTCATGGGTCATTCGATTTGTCCAAGTGAAATATTTCGGATATTCATACGGTGCCAAAGTTTCGATACACTATATATATATTCTCAATCACTTTTTCATTATACCAATAGTTTCTCAATAAAATTCTTCATATACTAGCTTCAACAAATTTCTAATCAAAATTCTATCCCATTCAATATATAAGTATTTTTCTAATGTTTCGCTGTATATCGATTAATTGCGAGTATCCCTGAGAATCATGGGGCTGTAACTTTTATAAAAAAAAAAAATATATATTAGCTGCAGCTGCGAAAGTATATTGCTGCTCACCGAGATGAACTAATGACTTGTAGTTGAGACTTTCCAAAAATTAACAGAAAAGCCCTCAAAAAAATACAGTAAAAATGTGAAAAAAAAAATTCAGAAAAAGGTTAATTAATTTTTAATTAAACCACAAATAAATGAAATAGAAAAAGTAGAATTAAATAATAGTCAAATAATTTATGTAGAAAATTTCGCTCAAAAAAATTCTATCGATATATATTTTTTAGCCATTTACAAGACAGATATTTACCATTAAAAATTATGGGTCTGTAATAATCAATAATCAATAAATCATTGTCATTTTATTTTTTTACTATTTCGACATGAAATATATGTAGTAACATATAGATTTATATGAAATCATGAAACTAAATCTTGTACAAAATTATATACCTATATATATTTTAAACCCTTTTGCCAAGTAAACCTGTTTTTCCTCATTCCTCTTCATTTACAATTCTCAAAAATCATTCCAGCATCACCTTTATATTTTCACTATCCACTAAAATCCTTTACTCTTTCCTTAGCTACACCAAAAGTCCATACATCTCATTCTGCCAAGCTTCTCTATCCGGGATTTGCTGGCGTGGCGCCGTACTTACACCCAGTTGAACCTTTTTGGGTTTTATATATACATATATATATCTTGATTCTGTATTTTCTATATCTTCCACCATCGGTCGTTCAATCTGACTCCAAGATGACTATATATACATAAACTGAAATGGTCATACATCATGATTTTATATATTTACTATGGTCTTTCAAAATTGCAGCACTATTTTTTTACTTTTTTTTATTTTATGCAAAGTTATATTAGACTACTTCTGTCTCTTCATATACATGTAGTCGTATTAAAAAGCTTTTTATTTTATTTTTATTTTATATATTTATTTTTGTATATTTACTTTTTTTTTTTCTTTTAATGATTTTGCTATTTTATTGTGCTGTTAAAAAAATAATAGCAATGATTGTTGTAAATTTTTATTATTGCAATTTGTAAAATTATTTTGTTAATAAGTTTTTTACTTGAATAAAATTGATGCAAGAATTTTATTTATTATTTTGTTAATTCTGCTTTAATTTCAAGTTTTTAAAGTGATTTTTTTTGGAATATGCTTTTCTTATTGCATAGTATAGTTTTTTTTTTTTTCTGCTAGTTTGTTTTTTCAAATTTTTTGGGTCATGAATCACAACTTGTGTGTTATTTTGAATGCAATTTTTTAATTGAAATTAATTAGAGAACTAGTTAGTTACTTGGTGCAGGAAATTTAATTTAACCAATTTTTTTTATATTTTGAAATTTTAATTATTTAAATAAATAAGATTTTAATATAATATATATTTTTTTTTAAATTTAAATTAATTAAAAAAGTACTTGGTTATTTGTTAGAATGATATTTTAAAAGATATTTTCAAGTAGGGTCTTTATTAGTGAGTGTAATTTAATATAATATTCAATTTTTTTTTGGCTTGTGATTTAAATTTGTGTGTGAATGGTATGATGATTGATATTGTTTGAAAGTTCGATGTTAATATGTATATATATCTGTGGATTATTGTAGATGGTAGATGAGAATTTAACAAATTACCTTATTCAACCAGCTGGTCTGTGGAGTTGCAAACAATTACTCTGGCTATAAAATGACACACTTGGGAAATAGACTTAGATAACTTGTGTTGGTTAATACATATGTATATGCGGTCAGAAATTATATATCAGTAGAGTCCAATTAACAACTTTATTTGTGTTAACTTTATGCTTTTTTTTAAGGTTTATAATTCAATTTTAAAACTTCTATATTGTATAGAAATTCATTTGAATCTATTTACATGCTCATCTAGATTCTAGCCATTTGGGGAATCGAAAATTTATCCAAAAATTTACATTTTTTAAAAATATATTCATCTTATTTTATATATACTAAATTTAATAATATAAAGTTAAATTTTATATTTTTTCTTTTCATTTATATTTATTTTCATTTTTTTTGGTAATATTGATAGACAGACACTTGATATAATAAAAGCTTAAAAATTTCGATTAAAAAAAAAAAAAGAAAAATAGCAAATCAATTCAAAATTGAATGACGTTTTTTTTTTTATCGAATTAAATTTTTTTTTTTTGTCAATTTTCATTTATGTTTTCTCGTTTAACTATGTATGAGTTTTTATTTCGTGAGTATTATCGTAAAACAGTTAAACTAAAATAGCGACAAATTAATGGAAAATTTGGGATACGTGACCCAATTACTTTTCATTGAAAACCATGTGATATCAAGTGAAAATTTTAATTTGTTATTTTTGCTGTGTGGAAAATTTCAAACTAGAATAATATATTTGATTAATTTTTTTCCAAACATAAATGAAATAATATAATGAAATATTTTAAAATTATAAAATCATAAGTGAAAAAAAATAAAATAAAATATAAATAACAAAACAATTAATTACAAATATTTTAACTTATTTTTTCGAGTGTTAAATATGAGGTTCAATCATCGTTCGTGCAAATATATTAAAAATAAATAAATGAAAATTATAAAATTGACTTTATAATATAAAAATTGATATTTAAAAAGGGTGGTATAAGAGTTAAAAATTTCCAGTTCAATAACATTGTTGCAAAGGGTAAAAAAAATAACGATATCGTCGGGTACTTGAAGCAAAGGAAATCCAATAATAAGTCTCATTATTGCCAGCAATGAATCGACTTTATAACTCTCAAATAAATTTTTATATTTCCAACTTTTCTTTGATTTTCATTTTTTACCAATTTAATTGTTTAATAAAATAATAATATGATTTATCGAATAAATTTTATAAAACAATTTAAAAAAATACATGTAAATTTTAATTTTTAATAATAAATAAAATTATAATTTATAAAATTAATTGAATGTTATAAATTTTATAAAACTGTTTAATTTTATACAAATAAAATTCATCGAACTCATTGAAAATTATAAGTAATATGTAACAATTAAATTTCTAAATAATTATAAATTTTAAAAAGAGGCATAAATATAAATTTTGAATAATAAATAAAATAATAATTCATAAAAATTAATTGAATATAATAAAACAATCATATTTCAAAGAATAAATTAAATTAAAATTTATAAAATTAATTGAATAATATTATAAATTTTATGAAACAATATAACTTTTTAAATAATTAAAATTTTTTTAAATTGATTAAATTATAATTGAATATTATATAAATTTATATGGTTTACATTAACTTTGTTAAATTGTCATTGTAGTTAAAACGATAAATTTGGAGTAAAAAATTAAAACAAAAAAAAAATATAAATAAATACTGCTGAGATTGCAGTTTTCGCGTCGAGTATATTTTATAGGTTTGTGATACTCTGTTGTATATATTGTTAATAATAATTTTGAAGCGAAGTGAAATTCATGCATCTATTTCTCATCCAAAAAAATATATATTCAATATTTTTTTATCATATTATTTTTTTTTTCCTTTGGCTGCTTAACATGATCAATAATTTTTGTTATTTTAATAAAGCTTTGCTGCATTTTCAAATGGGATAAATTAAATATTCATCAGACAGATTTATCACTATCACAATAGACAAGCTTGACATGTAAAATTTAAATGTTCTTAAAAATACATATAACTATTTATATTTTTTTTTTTAACTCAATTATTTTATATTTCAAACTTTAAAAATGGAATTTAATTATTGTTTTTTTTTTGTTGAATTATTTTAATGATAATACATACTAAATTGAAAAAAAAAAAAAGAAAAAGTATTGTTTATTTTAACTTTTATATTAATAATATAATTTTAGTTAAATTTCTAAATGAAATTTTGTAATAAAAAAATTTTGAGATATTTTTTTTTACTAAAAACATTGATGAATTTATTTTTAAAGTTTTAAAATATTCTTTTGTTTATTTAAAAAATTCATTTATTTTTCTTTTGATAATATTACATACTCGTGACTATCATCAGATTATTATTTTTTTCAAAAAATAATTTCATTTTTTATTATTTTTATTTTGTGATTGTGTGTAGGGATGATACTTTGGAAGGATAGTGAATCGATTGTTGAAATTTTCTCATGTGGAATTGTACTTTTCACATACATCTAGAAAGCTTTTTCACTATTTTTTTTTTTTTATTCTGTTAAAACATACATACACGTTGTACGATTGTATTATTCAGTGTATGCATTGGATCATTCATGTATATATTTATTCTTTTGTACTTTTAAAAAACCAATTGCTCTTGCGGATCGTTGGAATTTATATATATTTTTTTTCATTTTTTACAATCAAAATTAATATTCATACAATTGTTGTGACATTCTGTGTCAAGATGATAATTATTTTTTGAATTTAAATGTCTAAAATAATACAAAAATCTATGAGTTCAAAATTTTTACATGAAAAAAATGTATTATTCAGAAAAAAAATTTTTTAATGATGTGTTTTCGAATATTGCTGTCATTTCGAATGTAATTTTCTTACGAAAAATATTTAAAAATTGTTAAACAATACATGTATTATTTCTTAAATATTTAATCATCAAAATTAATTGTATAAATTTTTGACTATTACAAAATTTCTATTATGTATTTAGAGCATTTATTTATTTTTATTTTATGTTAATAACTAAAAAGCATAGTTTAAATATAAAATATTTAAAAAAAAAAATTTTTTTTTCAATTACAATCACAATAATCTTGCTGAATTATTAAATTTTCTATTTTTATTTTATTCATTAAATCATTTGTCATAAATAAATTTAAAATAGTTGAGAAATTCATGGTATAATGTAATTAAAAATTATTTATTTTTTGGCTAATTGATATTGACAATTGAGGTCACCCACTTAAAAATTATTTCAATAAATTTATTTGACGTTTGAAGTATAAACTCATACACTAGTTTCATAAATTTAATTTAATTTATTGATAATTAAAATTAAATTCAATTAACATTGATAACAATGTGTAAGGTTTTACAATAGAAGCAAATTTAATTAAAAATTCATCAAAATTGTTCTATAATTTATTGAATAATAATCAAAATAAAATATATATTTATCCTGATGAGAAATAGTAGATTAATTTTATCTATAATATTTATTAATAAATGGGTTTTTCATATTTATCTTTCATTGATTATTGGCTATATAATAAAATATCAAAAAAACTCGCGAGACTATTGTTAGTTATCGAGTCAAGTTATAATAATTTTTTTGGTCCTATAAAATCATACAAAGCCATTACAAATTTAAAAAACAAATTGTTATTATTTTGAAGTTATTAAAAAGTTATTTAATAATAAAATAAAATGACTTTATCTGATAATTATTTTTTTAATTAAAAAAATCCAGTTATATATTTGTTTTTAAATTGAAAAATAATTTTGTTATAGATATCTATACTTTTCTAATAACATTATATATTTATATTGAAATTTTAGCTTTATTTAAATAGCAACACAACAAAATATTGGAAAAATTTTCAATTTCATATTTTGATATTATGATGTGCAATAAGTTTATTGAAAATTAATCAATAAAAATTGATACTCGATAGAGAAAAAATTCCAGATATAAAATTGAAAATTTTCTTTTGAAGTCTACTTTGACAAAATTTTTTTATAAAATAAAATATTTTCAACTTTTTATAAATACCTTGTATAGATAAAAAAAATTTTCAAATATATTTTATATATTTTTGAGGAATTTGTAAAGCATCAAAACTTATAAAATATATTAAAAATAAATTAATTTAGTTTATCAATTTTATATCAACTGTTATTGAAAAAGAAAATTTTAAATTTAATTTTTCGATATATTGTTAATTGATTATTCTTTTAAATTTTACAAATTGATAATTAAACCAAAAATTAAATATTTTATTCCCTTTTATTGCCAGAGTCATTTCAAGTTAGCTGAATTATTTCAATCCTTTCGCCCTCAGTAATTTATCAGATAAATTTTTAGTATAAAAATAAAAAAACTAATCAATATAACTATTAATAGAATATTTAAAAAAAATTGCATCTAAATAATAAAGATGAGAGACAGTTACTTTTGTATATGTCAATGAAAATATTCGGGTCAAAAATTGATCGCGTAAATATTCGGATCTCAGCACGATATCATCGCATTAATTCAGCATGAAATATTCAATATAAAATTCTGAAAATAAACATTAGCAACATACTGAAAAAGTAAAAAAAAAAAATCCATATATTTTAATAATTAGCTAATTGATTTTTTTTTTTAAATAAAAAATATGCCAATATATTTGTTACTTTGAATTTGTCAATTTTTTAAATAATATATTTCGTCTACACTTTTTGTTTATTAATAAAATAATATTAAATTTAAAAATTAATATTATTATTTAATTATACTTTTGATAAATAATAATATTAAAATGATTTTGATTAAATTAAAGGGTGAAGGGGCATGTTGGTATACTGGCGTTTGCTGATCGCAGCTGGCATTGCGGCAGCCACAAATGGCTTGTCAGCTGCATCCGCTAGTTATCAAGAAAGTGCCAGATATTCAAGTTATTCTGGCAACACTGGTTATCCTGGTGAAATACATGATGACACAATTCATCCGACAACAATAATAACAGCAACAACAATAACAACAACAACACCATCAAAAGCAATTGGATGTAGACCATCTGAATTTACATGTAATAATAAACACTGTGTTGCACAAGATAAATTTTGTGATGGGGAAGATGACTGTAATGATAAATCAGATGAGCCAAAATACTGTACACGTAAGTATATATTTTTTTAAAATTTCCAAGTTAATTAATTTAAACAAAACTTAAACTTTAAAATTAACATCTAAAATTGTAAATTTCTATCAGTAGTAATTGTTGATTAGTTGTTGTTATTTTTTAAGATTCATTATTTAAATTTATTGTAAAAATAAATTTGTATTTTAATCAATCCATTGCAAAAAAAATTATTAAAAAATATTTAACCGTAAAACGTGGGCTTGATTTTGAATTTATAATTTTTTTTTTCTAAGTGAATAATTGTTGATGAATATTATTGAATGACGCTTGTCTATTCACACTTGCATATAAATGATGCTTCATTAGTTACAAGCTACCTTAATGTTCAACTATTCAACTAATTGGTTCAACCAATTTCCATGTATTCACTTTACTTCTAGCTTCTACGTTTATGTACTTGTTAAGCACTTGTAACACGCCATGACAATTAGCAACCTCAAATTTTCCTCATCGTCATCATCATTATCATCATCACTATAATTATCATCTTGTTCTTAATATTTTTTTTACAGCTTGTAATAGGACTCTTTATGGCGATGTTGGACGAACTTATGAGGTGGAAGTGCGACGACCCAGAGAAGATCGACTTCCATTTATCTGTCATTTAAATTTTACTGCTGGTGGTGGTGATCTTGGTGATTTGATTCAGGTAATTTAACAGACTCTATTTGTTACTTAATCTATCTATCTATTTTACTAACTACTTATTTTATTATTTTTTTTAACTTTTATTCAAGATAAATTGACTTGAATATGTTTTTTTTTTTTTTCGAATAATTTTGTATTTGGTAAATTACATTCTGCATCATCTAATTTTTATGTAAAAAAAAAATCAATTAAATAATTTACATTTACAAAGTCAACATGGAAAAAATAAATTTGTATTTTTTTGTAAATTTACGAATTTATCAGTAAGAAATTTGTGTTAATAATTTGAAAATTTTCCTTCAATTTAAATTTGAATTTAACATTGATTTTCCAAGTGAAACAAAACAAATTACACTGATAAATTTTCCTTTGTATTTATCTTTTCATAAAATACATCTCAAATTTATTTTTAATGATTTTTATTTACAAATTTTTATTGTAACACAATTATTAGCTCAATCAACAGACTACCTTAAATATATTTTGATGACTTTATAAATTTATTCTAGCAATTATTTTAATGAGGGATGATGTTTTTTTTTTTTTTGGATTTAATGAGCAGTTGACATTTGACACGTTCACCGTTGGACGGTTTTTATCATTTACAAATGAAGGATGCCCAGATGGTTTTATGACAATACGAGAAGAGGGTCGTCCAGCAACGGGTGGCCAATGGTGTGGCAGTGCCTGGGGCTACACAGTTTATTACAGTGAAACACATTCAATCAATCTCACTTTATATCTCGCAAGATTATCTGAGCAGGTAAGACAATTTACATGTACATACATTTTTTCTTTTTTTTTACCCTTATTAATCTACCCTTTTTATTTGAACTTTTAAATATTTCACTTGACTAAACTTCCATCTTTCATTTACCTCAAATGAAAAATAAAAAAAACAAACCCATAAATTGTAAATTAATCTTGAATAATTTATTTTTTCAATTACTTAAAAAACTAGGTCTTTAATTTATCTATTATTATTAATAATTTTATTCGTTGATATAAATATAAAAAGAATTTAAATTTTTTTCTAAACACGCTGATCAATTAAAAAAATTTTTAATCAAAAGTTTTACATTAACAAAAATATAAGCAAATAAATAAGACTTGATTTAAATATTTCATTCAATTTTTTTCTAATGAGATTAAGGTGTTTTAAAAGTTTTTTTGTCAAACGATTGAAAGAAAAAATTTCTAAAGAGATACAAAAAAAAAAAAAAAAACTTTGATATTTTTTTCAATGGTTGTTTGTTGGGTAAAAGTTTATACTTTATTATTTTGTTTGTTTATTATTTTAACTTGAAGGGTATTGGATACAACTTTGACTTCAAGTTATCATACAAGTTTTTAAAAAAAAGTGAAGCACACCTGAGATACGGTAATAATACAATGTCAACATGGCGTGGTGAACTTGTTAATGGTACATATTGTGACAGAATATTAACAAGATGTGATACAAGAGCATGTCGTTTACAATCACCAAATTATCCTGGTGTTTATCCAAGAAATGTCACATGTTATTATAAAGTTGAACATAATCGTGCACCACCTGGACATCGTGCATTACTATCAATTAGTCAAAAAAATAGTCATAAAATTCATATTAAAGATCAAGTTGTCAAGTACGATAGAAGTCAACGAATATTAAGGTTTTAAAACAAAAAAAAAAATTATAAATTATCTTAAAAAATATTGTTAATTATTGTTGTATTTTATTAATTAATATATTTAAAATTTTAGAGTATGGGAACAGTGTAATGTTGTTCAAGATTATCTAACTGTTTATGATGGTGGTACAACATTAGATCGTGTACTTGTACGTTTATGTGGTGGTGATGCAATACCGGATATTGTCAGTAGTAGAAATACAATGTTACTTGAATTTCATACATCACCATATGACAATCCATTTCATCCAGTACCATTGTCATTTCTTCCTGGTTTTGAGCTTGATGTTAAAGTATTATTTGTCGATGATAAATCAAGTACATTTGTTAATGATCATTTAAATTGTAATTTTTATATATCAAGTTATGATAATTTATCTGGTTTATTGGAAAATCCAAAACATTCATTACCACCAAATACAACATGTCGTTATCATTTTAAAGGTAAAATTAATGAAATTGTATGGATATCATTTATTAAATATTATGCTGCAAATACTGATCCAACAACTAGTATTGATAATGGTAATGAGTGTAATACTAAATTACTTATTTGGGATGGTGATCAATCATCTGATAAAAAAAATACTAAAAAAGTAAGTTTATTAATTTTTAATAATTTAATATTCAATTTGATTTAAAATTTAAAAATATTTTTCAGACATCAAAATTAATGGGTCAATTTTGCAAAGATGACATACCGTTACTTTGTGATCATAGTCTTTTACGTAATAGTAGTCGTCATACACGTCCTTGCAGTTTATCTGAAAGTTATGTATCAACTGGTAAAGATTTAACACTTGAACATATACTACGTCAAGGAAGTGCACTATATCCAATAAGTTTTGTTTTACGTTATGAATTTGTTCATAATTCAATATCATGTGATGAAATATTTTCATCATCATCAATTAAATCAACAAATAAATCAACAATTAAAAATAATAATATATTATCTGGTAAATTTACATCACCAAAAAGTGTATTTTTTTATGGTCGTGGTGGTGCACAAAATTTAAGCTGTACATATAAATTTGTAACAGATAAAAATCATAAAATTGAATTAATTTTAAAAAAAGCATTATTTGGTGATAAAAAATGTATGACATATATTGATCCACTTGTTAATCGTTGGACATGTGAAAGAAATAAATATGACATTAAAAATAATGGCTATGCTGAAATAATAATATCAGAAACACCTTGGCAAGGTATAAAACTTTATCGTGATTGTTTATGTTCAAATATAAATGATAATAATATTATTATTATTAAATCATTAACATCAAATATTGTTGAATTAAAATTTACAATAATACATATGAATATTAGTCAAGATTATAGTGATTATTTATTTGATGGTGAATATAATTTTATTGATAATATTAATGATAAAAATAAACAATCATGTCCATCAAGATTTGATGAAAGACGTTTACGTGGTACAAGTGGTGAAATATCATTAAAAAGTCCATTTCCAAATTATTCAAATGACGTTGTTGCTGTTGATGAAATACTTAAAAATACTGAAGATGTTACAGCAACACAATGTATCAATGAACCATGGCTCATTGAACCAGAAGATACAAGAATTAATTTTCTATATTTACGTACTAATGGATTTTCAATAAATAATGATAATATTCAAGATTGTAATACACTTAATCGTATTATTGTTTATTCAGCTGATAATACATATGAAAAAAGTATAATATGTCCAGAAAATAATAATGATAAAACAAAAACTGTTGATTTTTTTTCTGGTGGATGGAATTATTCAGCAATAAATGGTACATTAACTATGAATTCAATGCTACAACATTCACGTAGTTTTATTGTTGAATTTTTACAACTTGAACCTGGTTATTATGCTGTAACATGGATTGCAATAACAAAACGTGCAATGCCAGAAATAACTAATGAAAATTCAATTATTTTATCGTCTGATGATCAATGTCCATACAGGTAAATTAATCATTTTATTTTATTCTTTTCCTTTCATCATTAAAACAATGTAATTTCGTTTTTTCTTTTTTCTTTTATTGACAATTTATTGATGTAGTTACAAATTGAATTATTCATTGTCTTTCAATTTAATAATTTATTTTTCTATATTTAAATATTTTTGTAGATGTCCAGAAATACAAGCTTGTATTAGTTCAGTACTTTGGTGTGATGGTGTACGTCATTGTCCATCTGGTTTTGATGAAGAAGAAGATAATTGTTCATACAGATTTGGTGTAACACTTCTTTATGTTGCAATTGGTGCTGGTACATTGGGTATATTTTTAATATTATTACTAGCAACTGGTTGTTTAAAATATTGTTTGTATCGTCATAAAACACGTAAAAAAAAAAAAAATGTTGCATTAAATGTTAATCATTTACATGTTAATCATACACATCAACATAATGGTATTACAAATAGTAATAATAGACTTGGTGAACGTTATAGTATTACAACACCTCAAGATATGTACATGGATAATTATGGCAAAGATAGTATTTGTTGACAATACGCCATTGCTGATGTAGAAACAACTGTGTGATCATTTTATTATTTTTTTTGTAATTCAAAATCATTTCAATATTTTATACGTAATTTTATTTTTTATTTATTCGAAATAATTTATTAATTGATCACATTAATTGTATTTAAAAAAAGTCATACACAATTAAAAAATTTTACTACAAGTAAAATGGAGCAATAAATAAAACAAAAAGTACGAATTTGAAAATAAATAATCCTCGAAAATTTCAAATTTAAATTTATAAATTAAATATTATAAGAAATATTAAGTAAATTTTTACTGTATACACACAAAGTGATTAAAAATAGTTTTTGTATTTTTTTTTTAAATTTTCATTTTAAATTAAGTTGATAATTGATATTGTGCTCTTTGGCAATCCTGCAAAACTTGCTAATGAAAATAAAATAAGAAGATTTTCTTTGATGGTGTGGTGTTGATGATAAGAATGTTCTTTTTTCTAATTTTTTTTTTTTTTCGAAAGAAAGCAAAGGACTATTTCTGTCGTGCCAAATAATGATTTACTGGATTTGTGAAGTTTTTAAGATTTCAAACATGATACGAGAGAAAAAAAAAAAGCAGCATTAGTAATTAAATTGAAAAAAAAAAAAAGGAAAATAAAGTTTTGAGGACTGAGGGCTGTGCAGAGTTGCGTGAACCAGGCTAAGGGAGGGATTGAAAAAAATCAATAAATTTGTTTGTGTATGTATGAAACAATTTAAAAGAATTTTTTTTTTTGCAAATTGTCACTCAGACTAGATCATTATCTTCTTAAAATAATATTAATAATAATAATAATAACATTAATAATAATAATATGAAATTGAGCGAATGAAATTTCAAATGCTCAGCAAAAAAAAATGATATATTAAACGATAACGAAAGAAAAAAATTAACATTTTTAAAAATCAATGAAAAATTTAATTCTATCAATTTTATTACCATACAAAAATTTAAAAAAAAAAAATACAGTTTCATTATTGAAAGAATGTCAAAGCATAGAGATGAAGAATGTAAAAACAGATTAAAAAAAAAATCCAATTCCAAAATAGAAAAAAATTCAATACTCATATTCCAAAGGATAATTTATTACTGATATAAAAGTTTTTTTATTTTTAACTCAATTTTCCGTCTTTATGAAAAGCTCAAGTATATTTAATTATTTATATAATCATATTATTAACAAATAATACCCTCAAAAGCAATATTGAATTAAAAAAAAAAAAAAATTCTTTTGAATAATTATTTTTATCTTTATAAAAATAAATTTATATACATATTTTTTTTTTTATACTGAGTTGAATATTTTTTAATTAATTTATTTACATTTCTTTTAGTTGAAAAAAATAATTATAAATTAAATATCGCTGTGGAGTATTAATTAATTAAATCTGCATGCTGTGATTAAAAAAAAAATTTACCAAAAATTCACGCATAAAATATAATAAATAAATAATAAAATTACAAAAATTTCCTAATTTTCTTCCAGTGAAATATCGCATGAATCGTAATTATCAATTTGAATAATTAATTATTTAAAATATTGTAAAATTGAAACAGCAACAAGAAAATGAAATTAAAAAACATAATAAAATAAATATATATATAAAGCACAGCCAAATTTGAATGCAAATTAGAAAAAAAAAAAAAAAAAAAACGTAAATATAAATATAATTGTATATGTACGAAGTCATGTAGCACAATTGTACGAGATGTACCAGGGCTTGCACTAGTAGACAAGTAAAAAATGAAAAAAAAAATATATATATAATTATATAAGAATAATAAAATAAGTATATAATATATAAATAATAATATAAACGAAATAAAATAAGACTTAATTTACAAACACAATAAATAATAAGATAACAAAAAAATAAATTGAATCAACGTGGCCTTGATTCAACGATCATTTTTAAGCAAACACACAATGATGTATTGTAATCACGTGTTTATAATTTTAATAAAATATCACAGCGTTAATTAAATTATTTTCATTTATTTATTATAAAATATTGTATAAATTTTAAACTGAAGATTTTATTTATATTTATTTATTTTTTTATTTTTTAATTTAACCCTTTATAACCCTGATATTTCATATAAATTATAATTTATAGTTATTAAATTGTTGAATATATATTTAAAAAAAACATTTTAAAAATATTTTTAAATAATTTTACAATTATGAGGAATTATTATTAGCAGTAATTTTAAATTGAATTTCATGTGGTTTTTTTTTAAATTAAAATTAGATAATGATTTGAAGTTTAAATTATAGTTAAAGATTTAAATTTTATGATGAAACATTTGATGGGTTTTTAAATAGAACAAACTGCATGAAAAACCGACAATCGATGATCGTTTAAATAAATAAACATACATGTGTCTGAAGTTGGTAAAAAGTGATTTATTAATTTGACATGTCGAGTCAGGATTATAATGATGCAGAATTCATCATCATTGGTATCATTCTCCCCAAGATCATCTTCATCATCTACGTCATCATCCACATCATCATCAACGAATATACAAATACCAAAATCACTAGAAAAAATTGATAACGCAAATGAAATATGGAAAACAATAAAAAAAAGATTTCCAAAAACTGCACCATTATTTAATGAACTTGAAGAATCACTTGATCGTGCTAAAAATCTTGTAAAAATTATAAAAACATCAAATTATCAAGACCTTGGTATTATTATTATAAAAAAAAACAACAACAAAAATAATTAAATAATAATTTTTATTTTTAAAAACATATTTAAGTGTATATTTTTGTTAGATTAGTATTTTTCGTTTTTTTTTTTTAAGCTATTCAAGTTTCAAGCAGCACAATTGAAGATAATATATCGTTGAAGGAAGAAGATAAAATTGATGAAAAAAATGTATCAATTGATAAATCACCATGTCAGTCAGTCTATTCATCAGATGATGTACAACATTCAATGGAAATTGCTAGTCTAAAAGAGTGGGAGGGTTTTGGAAATTATGATACTATAAATCCTTCACTTTTATCTATAAAAAATACAAAAAATAATAAAGAATTACTTGGTAAAAAAATAATTATTATTTATAGATAATATATTTATTTATTTTTTGATAGTTTAACAATTAATGATAATTTAACAATTAAAGAAGCAGCAAATCAAGTTGAAAAAATTGAAGCAATTTGTCCAAATAATTCGCGAATAATTGATAATATTATTGACAAAACAATGAACACAATAGCTGTTATTAAAAATGTTGATAAAATTTGTCATTTACAACCAACAATAACAACAAAAGAAGCATTTTTTGGACCAGCACAAGAAAGAGTGTCTTCAAATGCTGAAATATTTCATAAAGAAAAAGTTAAAATTGTCAAAGAAAATATAGACAGTCCAAATTTATCACCGAGAGGTAAAAATACTGATAGAAAAAGTCCCTCAAGAATTCCAAAAAAAACATTTCGTAGTAAAATAAATTATCATATTATTTTTATTAATTATCAAAAAATATTTTATCATTTAAATTAAATTTTTATTATATTTTTTTTTGTTAGTAAATGAAGTTAAAAATCCAGGTAAAATTATGACAAATAATTATCATCAAAATTCATTGAGATCAGGAAATTCAAGGATTAAAAATTTATCAAATTTTCCAAACAACAAATTATCAAATTCTAAGGTAATATTTCATTTTAAATAAAAACAAATTGACTTGATTTTTTTTTATTCTACAGACAATTGGAGATAATAAAAGTCCAAATAATTCAGCACGTGAAAAAATAAAAAATGAAAAAAAATAAATACTAACATCAGCAAAATTATTTTAGTTTTAGTAAAAAAAAAAAAAAAAATTTCGACATTTGTCTGACAGATAAGCTTGAAAAAAAAAAAAAAATAAATACAAAAACTTATTTTTATAATAATAAAAAATGACAATTGCAAAAATAGCATAAAATTTTTATTTTCAATTATTATTTTTATTACAAAATAACCAGCAATAGAATTTTTATCTTAATTTATTTTTTTGTTTCTTAGATAAAATTATACTGTTTTTATAATTTAAAAAATGTTATTAAAATTCATGGCATTTTGGCAACAAGCCAAGGTAATTTACCGGTTTTTTTAAACGACCAATAATCATAAATAACTTTACCAAGTATAAGTATAATCATACTTGCTAAAAAAATATTTAACATATCAATTGGTTTTATAAAATATTCACCATCATTTGTAATACATATTTGTGTACGTGTTAAGTCTCTTATTGGTTTATTCAAAACATCAATATGACCAGTATGACATTTTACATCATGAATATCTTTCACAAGACTTGTATAGCTAATTAATAAATCCTAAAAGGAATTTTAAAAAAACAAATCATTACATCATTTATTCTTTTAAAAATACAAAGAGAAAAATAAAAAAAAAAAAATGAATTTCATTATTATTTAAACAAACGGTATTATTAAATTATTATTTTGCAAATTTACTTGAAAACCAGGTGTGAATAAACAATCACATGTCCAAGGATTATCACCGAGGTAAATACTAACAGCATTGCCACTTTGTAACAAGACATTTTCCAGTGCATATGTCGGTAGCTAAAATTAATTGCATTTAAAAATTAAATTATAAATAATATTCCTCGTGGATTAAACAAAAAAACAAATCAAACAAAATTATGTTTCATTTTTTTTTTAGCTGAATGATTAATGATACTTACGTCAGTCAATTTATTTCCCCGTAAACTAAAAACACGAAAATTTTCAAGCCAATAAGAACTTTCTAATTGATTGATGGATTCAATGACATTATTATCTAAATAAAGATCTAGTACTTGACGATAAACTTGATTTGTCACTAGTGGTGTTAAATCAGATATCTAAAATAAATAAAAAATAATTTCAATTATAAAAATAAATATTATTTTAGTTTGTTTTAAAATTAGATAAACCTTATTTCCATCAAGCCTAAGAGTTGTAACATTTGTTGGTATAAATTTTGGCATTTCAGTTAAATTTCTATGACTACAATTAACTGATGAAAAAGCCATTAATTGTTTTGTCGTTTGTCTTCCAATTCTTCCAACAACATAGACTAATTCACATTCACAAATTGTCAATTTACATTCTTCCTCAAGTTGCTATAATAATTTCAAATTATAAAATAATTTTAAATTAATTAATAAATATTATTTACCATTATTATTTCAATGACTGAAACAAGTGGACGACCTTCAAAGGGAATTGAACAGTGTAACTTGTCACGATCAACAATACGTCTCGATAATGAACCACTTGTCATATTTAATATCCATGTCATTGACTTGTCATTACATTTCCATGGATTTCCTTTGGAAAAAAATTCATCAAACAGTCATTTAACTACATGAAGATAATATGTATTTAAAATTAAATTATTGATAATATTTACCAGCAAGATAAATGTGATGGAGCATCATCATTTCATTTAATTCATTTGGATCAATTTTAGCCAGAGAATTATTTCTTAAATCTAAAATTCTAAGTCTTGTCAAACTTTTAAATGCATCTTTAGGAAAAATTTCCAGGTGTGTTTCGGAAATTTGAAGTTTCTTGAAAACAAATTTGTTTTTTTTTTATTTTTTTTTTTTTTGAAGAAAAAGAATTAAAAGAGTTGGATTAAAAAAGAAAAATACTTGTGAGGTTTAAGTTTTGTAAGAAGATAATGATAAAGATAAGAAAAAAAAAGAAAAAACATACCTCGAGATATTTTGCGGGTGAAAAAGTTGATGAGAAATTTGTCAAGTTGCTGTTTGCTATTATCAAGTTTTTTATATTTGGAAAGTTTGATACAAGTTCTTCAGGGTTTAGAGATAATTCTGGCCAATTACATATTGTCAGACTTTTAATTGACGTTGAACTTTGTATATAAATATTTATATTATTATTAATAAATAATTATGAGAAATTTATTTATTAATTATTGGAAATTAGAAAAAAAAAATTTATAATTACTTATTTTTCCAGTGTCCGTAGTAGCCGGAACACCACAAATGATTATTTTCTTCATCAATAAATAAACATATTGATGATTTATTGTAAAATTTATTTAAATTATTTAAACATGGATTATTTTCTTCTGAAGAATTTATTGTTAATATTATTAATAAACTGTAAATAAAAATTTGATATTAAAAAATATAACTATTATGCAAATAAATTTTTCATTTGATTAAACGATTAAAAATAAAATAAATAAACAATTTAAAAAAAATATTATTTCATTATTAAATACTTTAACCTTGGTTTTATATTTTCTATTTTTTTTTTTCTTTCGAGTAATATTAAGTACAAATAAATTCATTTTCTTGGTAAATTTAAACTTAAAAAATAAATAAAAATATCAACCTGTGACAATTAACATCCTACATGATGAATTTACCATCTCTTATCTTTTTTTTTTTTTTATTTACTTATTGACATTTTTCATTCAAATGATATACATAAATTCAAATAATAAAAGATAAAAAAAAAAATTATGAAAAATATTATTTTAAGATGATAAAATTTATTAAAAAGATAAAAAAAAAATTAACATTTAATAATTAATTGAATAATTTTTCATTTTAAATTGACAAAAAATAAATTTAATTTAATATAACAATTAAATTTTTAAATAATAATTATTATTGTTAATGTTAAAAATACTTGGGATGTGAATAAAATAATATTAAATTTGGCACGCAATGATATTATCTCAAGGTACGTATTTTTATTTTTTCAATAACACATGTGTTGTCTCTTAAATAAAATAATAATTCCCACCTGATTATATTTGTTAATATACATCAAACAATGAAAAAATAGAGAAAAAAAAACTCTCTTTTTAAAAGAATCAAAATGAATCAAATTAAATCAAATTAATTTTAATTAAAACTCACATAATTATGAAATAAAAATTCATTTTTTTGGCTTTTTGAATGTTTATTTATCTTGATAAACAATTCATTTGCCAATTTAATTAAAAATTTTATATTATTTTTATAAATATAACACGCGATAAAATTAATCCAAGCTTTAATTTATATATTATATATGTATCAGGTGTATTTTTAGATTAGCTGAATTTATTTTGATATGAATTGTCGTACTGTTCACGAGTTTGTGACAACAAGTGATACGTACACTTATGTTAATATATATTTTTTAAAAAAAACATTATTATTTATCTCACACTGACATTTTTCCCAAAGAAAAAAAAAATATATTCAAAAAACTCGCGGGTTTTTTAGTGATTTCTTCATTACCAACAGAGATAATAGTAATTTAAAATTCTAGTGAAATATTCACATGAAAATCCCTACAAATGTGTTCATAAAATTAATTATTACATGGTTTTTTGAACGCGCTTTTTTTTGTCTCTCTTTCTCTCTCTCTTGGCTCTCTTTTTTTATTTTGTGTATGTCGCATATGTGTGTGTGTTTTGTCAAGCATCCAGAAACCACGATTTTTTTTTGTCGTTAACGCTTCAACGTATTTTTTTTTTCAATTTTCAATAAATTGTCATTAAATTGAGGTATAAATTATTTATAATTAATTATCAATGTTATATTATATACTAAATATACTTAAATAATTTATCATCATTTTTTTTTTTTGCAGTTATAATGTCAGGTATCGCGAGTGCCAGACTTGCCGAAGAAAGAAAAGCATGGAGGAAAGATCATCCATTTGTGAGTGATATTATTTTTTTTTTTTTTTTTTTCATATTTCACAATTTTAATAGTATTTTAACGCGGGAAAATTAATTATCATATTGTTATTAATTATAATCAGCTTTATTTACATATTTTTTTTTTAATTCAATTTTTCATTTTTAAATATAAACAATAACAATTTGTTTATGAATATTTCAATTAAAAAAAAAAAAATATCTACATTTATGTCAGTGGTGAACACTTGTTTGCGCACTAACCTAACTTTTTTTTCTCTTTCCTTTTTGTTGTGTTGAAATTTTATTAACTTGTAAATTATTTGACAATAATTAATGTTATTATTGTTATTAGGGCTTTGTTGCACGTCCAACTAAAAATCCAGATGGTACATTGAACTTGATGAGCTGGGAATGTGCAATTCCAGGAAAAAAAACTGTAAGTTGTTTGATAAATATTTTCGATAAATTGTATTTGGATTTTTCAATTATTAAATAATTATTTTTTTGTTGATGAATATATTTAGACTCCATGGGAAGGTGGTCTTTACAAATTAAGAATGATTTTCAAGGATGATTATCCATCAAGTCCACCAAAATGCAAATTTGAACCACCATTATTTCATCCAAATGTTTATCCATCTGGTACTGTTTGTTTGTCATTATTGGATGAAGAAAAAGATTGGAGACCAGCAATTACAATTAAACAAATTCTTTTGGGTATTCAAGATTTATTGAATGAACCAAATGTCAAAGATCCAGCTCAAGCTGAGGCTTACACTATTTACTGGTAATTAATTTTTATTATTATAAATTTGATTATTATAATATTTTTCATTTATTTGATTGGTTGTTTATTCTTTTAGTCAAAATCGATTGGAATATGAAAAACGTGTAAGAGCACAAGCAAGAGCAATGGCACCACAAGAGTAAGCATTTTTTGTATTTATTATTTATATTTTTTATTATTTATCGAGGGAGTTTTAATGTACCAAATATATGGCATCATTTAACTAAGTAGAAATTATTTTGTTGATTAAAAATTTTCATCATTTAATTGGTAGTAAAGGAACAAAAGAAAATTAGAAATAATTTATAATTTTATTTATTTTTTTAATTTACATTTTCATCACTTTGAAAAGACTGGGAATATTATTTTTGGTATTAATAATTTATTTATATGCTAAAGGTTATTGGATTTAATAATAAATCTTTATCTTTTATATTTTTTCTTGAATTATTTAGGGAATGTTAAATTACATCAAAACTCTCTCGTAAATTTTACAAAATATTTCATCATCTTATTTAAATAATTAAAAATAACAAATGAAAAATTTTTTTTTTACTAGAGAAATGGGCTTGTGAAGTGAAACTGAAAACAGCATACGATAAGATCAAAAACATTTCGAGTTTATTACAACAACAAACCGATGTTTCAAGAGAAAAAAAAAATAAAAAAAAAAAAACAACTTGTGACTATCTTTAGATATAGGAAAAAAAAAAAAAAAACATACAATAAAAATATTTAAAATTAACACATAATCACAGGTATCCAGTATCAATAATCCGAATAGAAATAAAATAATTTTTTTTTTTCAATTTCTATTTCAATAATATAAAAACAATTCACTTTTTTTTCTCTCCAATATAATTAAAGTAAAAAAAAAAAAATATTTTTGTATTCGTTATAACTTTTTTCTTTTTTCAATTAAAATAAACAAATGTTTTTTTTTTTTTTTAAATCTCAATTAGAAGTTTGTACAATTCAAATGTAACTTATTGAAATTAAAGTAAATTTAAAAAAAAAAAAACAACAACATGATTGCACAATTTAGTTGAACATTAATATATCAAAAAAAAAAATAAAATTAATATTCCAAACATAATTTTAAATTTGTATTAGTCATTAATAATTATTCGTAAAATAAAATATCTTCAAAAATAATAATATGTTTTGATGTTGCTGATTATTCATGTGTTATCAAATCTCATTCATGTGCAAGTAAATTTTCAACTTGGCTAAACATTTTTAATGTAATAAACCAATCATTGACGTTTGGCAATTTAAATATTTATAATTTTCTGTATAAAATTTGAATATTTATCTGAAAATAATCAATAAAATATTTATATATTTAACAATAAATAAATAAACAAATAAATATAAATAAAATAAAAGTTTATTTTGTTATCAAATTGATAAACAGTGTTGAAAAAAAAGAAGGGTAATAATAAATTGTGATTAAATTGGATCAAAGTGCGCCTGTTCACAGAAAAAATTGAGGGAGAGAAGAAGAATAAGGTTCAATAATCGTAACATAATTTCGCGCGCAGCATAATTCACATTGCACCAAACTACCAGTATATCCCAAAAATATTAAACAAGTAGTACTCAAAATAAAAAAAGGACATTGAATTATTTATCATTTAATAATTGTACATTAAAATATAATTGAATGATAAATAAAAATGATACCTACAAGTGGAAAAATTCATAAATTAAATACTGGACTTGTAACAGCTTGTGTTGTTGGATTAGCATTATCATATTATGCATACTACGTTGAAACTTCTAAAGAAAAAGATTCTAATTATGAACCATTGTGTGACATTAGTGAGCATGTTAGTTGTACCAAAGCTTTCATGTCAAAGTAAGTTATTAAAAAATGATAATTTTATTTAATATTATACAGCAACAATGTTATTTAAATAATAACTAACATTTTTTATTTTGTAGATATGGAAAAGGCTATGGATTAATTTCTGAAGATTCAATTTTTTATCTTCCAAATAGTTTGTATGGATTAGGATTTTATGGACTCGTTGCAATAATCAGTAAGTTGGAAATTAAATATCATTAATTTCATTGATTAAAAATGATAATTGAATTTTTTTGTTTTATATTTTGCAGGTGTTTGTAATAAATATTCTCATGCGGTTTTTTTACTTATACTCGCTGTACTTTCAAACATTGGTACTGTATACTTGACCTGGATATTACACCTACTCAATGACATATGCATAGTTTGTGTTGGTACCTACACTGTTAATGCAATTATTCTCATTTTGAGTTATTCAAAATATCGTATTATATCAAAACCAATTATTCAAAGATCAGCCAAAAGAAAAAGACATTAATTTTTTTTTTTTCAATTATTTATTTATTTCATTTAACAAACATTTTTAATATATCATCAACGAACCACTGTATACGGCTGTGTTATACATAAAAATAAATAATAATATTCCTTCAAACTTGTATTTAATTAATTTATTTCTTTTGTTAAAATAAAATGTCATTTTAAAAACAAAAATTATTAATTCATTTAAATTGTTAGATTTTTTTTTTTTTTATAAATATATTATTAAACAGCTCGATTTTATTTATTTAATAATATAAATTAATTTAGAAATATATCTATGATAAAATTTTAAATAACAACAAACAAAAATATTACATAAAAATTTTTCGATGATAAAAAATTAAAGAAAACATAACATCGAGCTGATTGAGACAAAAAAAAAAACTTGTTAGCCTGAGTAAATTATTTTTATTTACATCATTAAAAAAATTAAATTTTTTAATGAAAAAAAAAAAATCTTAATTTTATTTTTAATAATAATCATGCCTAAAGAGGTCTCGATTACTTCGACTTATACTAGCAAGAATTCCAGGACTTTTTAGTGGAGGCGTTTCGTCCAATCTATTCAACTGTGTATTTGACTTGTATGGAATTCTGTGGGTGTTATCACCATTAATATTTTTATTATTAATATTATTATTATTATTATTTGCCTCGACATTGAAACTTTTACTACGTAATAATGATGTTTTATAATTATTATCATGTTTAACTGTTGAATATAATGTACTTTGAATTGACGAATTACCAGAACTATTTGAATTTTTATAATTTTGTAATTTATTATTACTATTTTGTAAATGATTATTATTATTTTTTATATTTTTTATATTTTTTAATGTTGGTGATGTTACAGAATTTTTAATTGATATATTAATCATACTGTTGTAGTGTCTTGATTGATTTGATTTTGATGTTATTGGTGTTTGTATTTGTTTTGTATGATTTGTTGTTGTTGTTATTGTTGGATGATGATTTGATGATTGTATTGACATTGTATTATTTTTATAATTAAGTTTTTTAGGTAGTGTTTGTGTTGTTGAATAATATTTATTATCATTACCATTTATTAAACGACTTGTTGATTTACTAAATCTATCAAGTGTACTTGATTCATTAACACTATCATGATCAATATTATTACGTGATGATTTATAATGATTACGTTGATCATTTATTCGTGTATCATATGGACTTTTTGATGATGAATATGATTCTTCACTTATGTAATATCTGTGTGGTGTACTGTTACCATTTCTTGATTTATACTGATCATTTGATGAACTGCCATTTGTTCTAGTGACCTAAATAATTATTAATTAATTTAATAAATTAAAGTTGGGGTTTATTAATACAAACCTTGATTGTTTTTGTCACTGGGCTATTTGATGATCTTGGTGGTCTTTCTGGTGGTTTATTCATGTCAACTTCATCATCACCAATAATTTCTGGTATATTTTTATCAATAACATTGTATTGTAAATAAGTTGAATCATCATCTGTTTGTGTTAGCTGTGATACTGAACTACTACCATTTTTTTTATTACCATTTTTTCTTTCTGATGATACTGAACGTAATTTACCAACTAATTTACGAAATGATTCACCAATTTTTGATTTTGTTTGTTCAATTGGTGATTGAGATCTTGTTTTACGTTGGTTTGATTTATCAATTGTTGATTTTTTTTTATCACGTCTTACTGGTGGTGGTGCTTGGGTTTTTAAAATAACTGGTGATGGTGAACGTGATTTAACTGGACTATAATGTCGTATTTCAATTTTTTCATGACGATTATTATCTGGTTTTTCACGACTACGATTTTCCCATGTACGTTGAACAACATTAACTGGACTTGAACCACGTATTTCTGGATAGGAATTTTTTTCTTCCAACCTTGTTGTTGTTACCTGTAATAATATTTAAATCACTAAAAATTTATACATTGTTTGTTGTCTCATTGTATATCTTGGCAAGGTAATTTGATAAATCTCGTTGTAAAGGGCGTGTTAATAGCCTTTCAACAAGTACATGGTTTGCTTATAAATAAATATTTCATAATACCATTATTTTATCAGATAAAAATTAGTAAATATTTATCAACCTGTTCACGAAGTCTTCTTCTAACTGGTGGTGATGGTGGACTTGTACGTTGATTATGTGACTCATGATTTTTACGTAATGTTGTCTCATAATTTTTTGTATATGTCGTTGTATCTTTTTGTTGTCTAACATTATCACCATGATTTCTTGGATTTTCTTTTCTTGATAAACTACCATTTGTTCTTGATGTTTCAACAACATAATGTTTCGATGAATTTGCCGGAATTGTACCATTTAAATTGTCTAAAAATAACATTAAAAAAAATCAGTATAAACCAACAAAAAAATATAAAAAAAGTAGAAGAAAAAAAAAATAAATTAAAAAAGGAGAAAATAAAGTGCCTGTTTAATATTCTAAACATCTCTCGCTTTTTTTTTTTTATGCAAATTAACTTGTACATAACATAGTTGAAATAAAAATATCTCAATGCCAAAAGAAAAAAAAAAAAAAAACACACAAAATGAAAAAAATAAAATTCAAAATGAGATAATAATTGTATTTTAATGATTATTTGAAATAATAATAATAAAAATTAGATAGTTTTAGTTCAAGTTAATAGTGATTTGATCAAGACGATTTGTGTCAATCACCTGATCCTTGAAATCTCTCCGACCATTCACTGATACCGTGAAAGTAACCCGAAGGCGATCCCGATTCTCGAGCAGATATTTTACGCTGTTGTTGTTGCTGTTGTTGTTGTTGTTGATGATGATTATGATTATTATTATTATTACTTGGATTTTTATAATCACGATCACGTGGTGTACATGATTTCATAGTAACATTAATAAAACTTGTGTTAGTTGCTGTTTGAATTGGTGATGATTGTACATTATCATGATCAGAACTATGTGATGATCTTGATTCACTACCAAAATGATTCTCTAGCCATTTTGATGTTTCAAATTTTCTAGCTTCATCTTCTTCTTCTGGATCAAGGGGTTTTTTAGTCAATGCATCTTTTCTATTCATTGGATTTGTATCACTTGGTAAACCTAATTAATAATTGTTAATTTACAAAAACAAAAATCACAATAATATTGTTATTTACATATTATTTATTGTTGTAAAAATAAATAATTAAATGATGATTATTATTATTTAATTTATATAATATTTACCAGCTGGCTTTGGAAGTCGAACTGTTCTCATTGTATCTGGTGGTGGTGGCCAATCACCAATACGTTCACCTTCAGTTATCTCAGATACATATCGCATTTCACGTGCAATTTTTTCACCACCTGATATATAATCAACAACGTCTTCTTCACGTTTTTTTAAAAATCTTTGTGATGATTCTTTTTTAGTTTCTGATGTATCATCATTGTTAATTGCATTTTCATCAGCTGGTACGTCTCTAATCTTGTATTTAAAAGACAAAAGAAATAAATTATAATTTATAAAATTAATTTTATTATCGGCAATACATTAATTACCTCCTCGTGTTCAACAGTTTTTTTTGTTTCAGTTACAATTTGACCATCAGGCTTGAGTTCTTTACGTTCCAAGGTTTTTTCCGTGTCAATGACTTTGTTGGATTTTGTTGTATGCTGTAAAACTCTTGGTCCTGTTTTAACAGCCAATTGTTTTGATGATTCAGCCAGTGATATTCTTATATCACCGCGATTATTTTTAATTGCTTGTTGGTATGCCTAATAAAAAATTATTAAATAACAGTTTAATGATTAATGTACTTTTGATTGTATCAAGGAAAAAATGTGATGTGGATTTTTTTTTTTTTGATCAAGATAATCTTGAGGACAATGCACTCTTCAATCTAAATATAAATATTATTTAAGAAAATAAATATTAACAAACTTGCTTGACAACAGAGAAATAGTTTCATGTTTAAAAATGATTTGTTTTTTTTTTAAATTTTCTTGTTTTTCAATTATTTTTTTTTTTAATAAAAATAAGTAATATCTAATACCTGGAACGAGGAGCTAAGCTGTAAGATCGAAGAATCACGCAAACATTATTATCAAATATAAAACTGGTTTTCTTAGTCCTCGGCAAGGTCGAAGAAATGGAAGATTAATATATTTATTTTACCAAGGGCAAAGTGGTTAGTCGAGCGTACAAAATAAAATAAATGCAAAAAAAAAAAAAATCTTATTTATTTATTTATTTTAACAACAACAAAATAAATAAATAAATAAAATTCAAAAAAGAAATTTAAAAAACAACAAATATTTCGATAGAAAAAACTAAAAATTAAATTTCGAAAAAAAAAAAATCGAAATAGTTTAATAAAATTCTAATCAATTTACAGGAATAATAAAAAATAAATAAAAAAATTTAACAACTAATAAATAAAATTACACAATCACAAATGAATGTTTAAAAAAATAATATTTATGTCATAATGACAATTTAAATTACGAGTAATTTGTATGATTTTTTTTTTGAATTAATTTTTAACTATTGAAAATTATTGTTAACCGAGGATGAATCACGTGTGGCCGAGACGTGGCGACTGCGGTCGTGGCATCTTCCCTGGGTGAAGGGAAGTGCAAAATCAAAAGATCATCAGGTGAATTCCCCTCCAACTTAAGTCTCAACCGCAAGATTTATAATTTACCTCGAGCACTCTCTCGCAAGTAATATCTATTTTACTTTTGTCTTTTTCATTAATTTTTTTTTATATATTATTTCTATACAATCATCATCAACATCATCATCATTATAATCAAAAGAAAATTTAAAAACTCAATGAACCAACAAAAAGTCATTTCTACTAAAGTAAAATTAAAAAAAAAAAAATTGTATTCAATTTTTGTTGCTAGCTTTATTAATTTTTAAGTTGAAAAATAAAATATATATTATTTTTTGAGATAAAAGAGAAAGAGTACAATATATCTTGTCTTTTTTAAAAGTTGAGAATTTAAAATGTAGACAGGAGAGACTTCTTGAGAGAGAGATTCTTGGCTGGATGAGAAGCTTGTATTCCTTCTGGCATATTTTGCAATATATCTTGTTGAATATATATTTCTATCTTTTGTTATTTTCGTTTCACTTCATCCTTCACCAAGATCTATTCTATTTATAAAAAATTTTATTTGTTCAAGTATTATGTTTAATGTACACCTATAAGACTTTCCTTAGTTCTTTCATGCAGAACTGTCCATTCTAATCAACAACTCACTGTTATTATCATTTTTTTTATTTAATTTTTTTAATTTTTTCTGTCACGCATATTTTGTCCTCTTCAATTTCTAATTTTTTTTTTCTATAATTATAGATTTTTACATCAATTTGAAATAAATATTTTCCAACATAAATTATTATTATTAAATCATTCATTATTTTTATAAAATTATACAACTATTTGATGATTAGTTTGAAAAATTTTTGATTAATTTTCATGGTTTTTTTTTCAAGTCAAAATTATTATCATTAAAAAATCTAAATGTGTAAATAATTTGAACAATTTTAGAGCTAATATTTGTAGTTTTTTTTTTTGAGTTGATAAATTTACCTCATCGGTGATGTCACCAAGTTGACGACGATCTTCAGTTTCAAGTAACTCTTCAGTTTCTTCACGAGATCTAATGACTGTTTCATTGAGTTCTTTTTGCACCACAATACCACCAGATTCTTTTCCATCAATTGGCCATTCAATTTCCTTTGGATCATCACCATTTGTTTTTCTCTAAATAAATTATAAAATAATAATTTTATCAATAATAAGTATTATGTAATTTTAATAATATAATATTATTGAATTTTTATTATTATCTCTGTTGAAATAAATCATGTATACAACTATTTATATTTACAAAATTCCAGTATAATTATTACGTTAATTATCATCAAATTTATTATTTCTTAATGTGATTAAAATAAATGGAAAATTAACTTGTAATTATTTAAATTATTATATATATAATTTTAAATGAAAATTATTATTTATGTATTTGTTGATTTACAAATAATAAATATTATTTAATTTATTTATTGTTTCTTTTTTATTAAAATTAAATAAGAAATATAAATAAATAAAAACCTCTTGAGTTGTGTGCTCTTGTTGCTCAACATCTTCAGTGGTATTTGTGGTGACAAGAGGACCAGAATCTTTGACAACTTCACCATCTTCAAGTACAACTTGTCTTTTAACTCTCGTTTCAATTTGTCGTGTTGTCGTTATTTCTTTTTTTTTTCGTGTTTCCCATTCTTCTGTAATTTAATAATTAATTGTTTTATTTTTAATCTCAAACAAATCTTTAAAATTATTATTTTTAATTTATTTACCTTCTTTGATTGTTGCTATTGAATTTTGTGGATCAAACTGTAATTAAATTTGAAATTAAAAAATATATTTAGTTTATTTTTCAAATACATAAGTAGGTGTGTTTTTCAATTGAAAAAAAATTATTTGCTTAAAATAAACGTCTCTAATTATTGTCAAAATCTTCAGAGAATTTTAAACACAATTTTTAGTTTTAATAAATGAATGAAACTTTCACATAAAATTTTTAAAATACCTATGAGCCAATTAAACGACATTTTAAAATTTTTAAACACTATTTTCTACAAAAAAAAAGTGATAAAATAAAAAAAAAGAAAGCAAAAGTTTTAAAAGAAAAAAAAACATATCTATTGAATAAATAATAAAAAATAGAAGAATTTTATCTATCCTTGATGGAAATGACGAAAGGTGGGCGGTACAATTTTGCCGCGTTATTTGTTTTTTTTTTTTTTTAAATTTTTTAACGGCTTTGCAGACACGATATTAACCGGAAATGATGATAAAGAGGATTGTAATAACGTAAAACGTAAAAAAGTAAAAAAAAAAATAAAAAAGGGAAGGTGAGTAAAAAATTGTATGAAAATGAGTAAAATTACAGCAAAGTATTGTCTATTGATATAATAAAAATAAATAAAAATTTTAAACTCACGATAAGTCCCGGATGAACGGAGTTAGCTGGTGGTCGAGCTTCGTATCTGCGCGTCGAAATCACCTCCATAGTTTCGATTGGTTTCGATGATGCTAGTCACCAATCATGAGCATCAATTGGCTTCGTTCATGCGAGTCTCCGTGACTTGACTATTAAATAATAAAAATAATTTTTTTTTTCTTTTTTTAATTTAAATACTTAAATATTTAAATAAACAAAAAATAAAAAAAAAACCACATATTTATTCAATTCATTAACAATATATTATTACATTATTAAAAATAATTTTTTTCTACACAAAAATTCAAGCATATATTTAATCTAAATAGTTGTCAAGTTGAGATGACCATCGAAGGACATAAGCATGAATTTTTTAAGCACTTTTCTACCCACTTGATTCAAAAAAAATTAAATTAATAAAAAGATAACAGTATCGAATATCGATGGTCAATCAATGTACAAAAAAAATTATTTAAAAAAATAACAAGACACATTTGAATCAATGACTTGACAAGAAAAATATATGAAAAGATAGAAAAATAATATGAAAAATTAGTCACAGAGAGTCATCGTTGTGTCCTTGCCATATTAAACTGGCAATTGAATGTAATACAACAATATAATACACATACAGTCCCACACGTAATCTGTTTAAATAATTTTTTTTTTTTTTCATATTTTTTTTTTCTTTTTTATAGTGGCCGTTGTCCAGATTTGGATGCCCGGAATTTGTCACAAGGTTTTGTGTTTAATTTGACTGATTTTTTAAACAGTATAATGATCAAAAAAAAAAAATATAAAATAAATTACAATGTCAAAGTTTTTTTCATATATGGAATTATGATGGGCGTGGGATTACGTGTTTAACTTATTTTTATAATTTATTTATTTATTTATTTATTTGGCTGGTATTGTTTTTATTAATTTTTTTTTTTTTTTTTTTTGTTTTAATTTATTTTTTTTTGCCCTATTGAAAATTCATATGACGTCATAATTTGTCATGCTTATTTGCACATTAAATCGTGGCTGTTATACGACCCCGAGGACGTTTTCTTTGCATTTTTATTATATGAACACTGTGCATGATGATGTCCTCCAAATAATTTAAATTTTTTTTTCATTTTTTTACTTTGTTTTTCCTGTATTTCATTGCCTTTTTTGGCAACATGTCAAATGATTTTTTTTTTTTTTTTTTGTTCATTTTGGGTGATAAATTACGAAATTTTTATAAAAAAAATATATTGGAAATTAATTTTTTATGATAATAATTTTTTGAAAGATTTAAAATCAGACAGCTATTTTATTTATTTATTGATTTTTTAAATTTACATATTTTTATAATAAGTATTTTAATGCTAATGAAATTTTAAAAGTGTCTTTTGTCAAGTGGTGTTTGCCAAAAGGGTTTCGATGAACTTTCCAATTTCCTTAGCAGGCAACTTGTTTAAAAATGACCTCGAGGTTAATATTTATCGATGATTCTTCATCAAAAAAAAAAAAAAAAAATATACAAAATTACTAAATAGGGCATAAGTGTTTTCATAAAATAAATAATTAAAAAAATAACAGAAATAATTATAAATAAAATTTTTAAAACAATAAATACAAAATCAATATTTTCAATTGATAAATAAATTAATAATGAAATGAGTTGTTAATGAAATGAGTTATACATTAAAAAAAAAAAAAAAAAACCAGTTTAATGATAAATGCATTTTGCAGAAATAAATAATAAATTATGATAAATAAATAAAACACACGTGACCTCGCCAAGGACGTCGCCATGTTGAATGAATTAGTAATTTTATAAAAATATTTTTAAAAAATTTAATTTTCTAACGAGGTTTTCAATTGAAAATCATTAATCATGCTAAATTCAAAAATATCATGACAATTTATTTATAATTTTAATAATCAAAAAAGCATCTATATAATTTTTTTTTTACTATATTATTTAATTTTTAATATTCTCACAGTGTGTCACGGTAGTAATTCGAGTAAAAATTTCCCATGCGATATATATTTTTTTTTAAAATTTACATCTTACATAATAAAACTAGATTCAACAATGTGCGTTCTCCTTTTTTAGTTTATTAAAAAAAAATATACTATTATAAATTAAAAAATACATAAAGCTTAATTTTACCTCGAAAAAAAAAAAAAAAAAAAACTTACCTATAAAAAATTAAAAACAATATCCATTAAACACAATTACAATTATCTTTTTATTTTAAAAATCACAAAAAATAAATTTTAAATTATAAAAATATTTTTTTACACTTGAATTTTTTTTTTTTTAGTAAAAATAGATAAACTTTTAATTGATAAACAAGTATTTTATGAAAAAGGGTTTAATATAAAATTTATAAATTATGAAGGTGATGCCTGTTGTGGCGCTCATTGGCGACTGGCATATTTCTGACAGTTACAGAATGTGTAGAGCAACAAGAAGAGACGTTCCAGAGAGTTGAAAGAGGCGAAAGGTGGAGGAGGTAAAAGAGTCCGCGAGTCAGGTAGGTATTCACATACCTATATATAAATTATATTATAAAAAAAATAAAAAAACGAGTGAGAAAGACAAAATGATCTCGCAAGATCATCAAGAATCATGGGCTTGTCTCATCTGTAAATTTTTCTTCGCAAGCCATAAAATTAATTTTTTCCCAAAAAAATTTCCATCATCTCCAAACTTATCAATGAAAAAAAAAGCAACATATTTATATCAATATTTCGATAAAAAAAAAAGAAAATAAAAAAGCAGAAAATCAGGAGAATATCAGCGAAATAGTTGCTCCGTTTTATTTCGATTTGTATTGAGCATAGAAACTAAAATTTTATTGCAGCAATAAATGCAAACATATACCATTCATATTTTCTCCACGTAATATATATGTATATATATTATATATAAATATATGTATATGCAACATATCAGGAGATCAGAACAAGCAACTTGGATAACACAAATAAATGTGTATATCTATATATTTATTTAATGTCTGCATACAGGTATATTGATCGAGGTGTATTGTGTGCATGTTGTGTATATAAATGTATATTCAGTTGACGCACCTTACTTTTTACCTTATTCGAAAAAAAAATTGTGACTAATATCATCTGATAGAATAAACATAACGTTTTACTTTTTTGATATTTATTTATAAATGTTACGATTTTATATTTATTTATAAATGTCTATAATTAAAATGTAATTATTAGTCATGTTTTATATTTATTTATTTATTTATTTATGTTAAATTGAATATTGTTTTTCTTTTTTTTTTTTTTTTTGGTAAATCTGTTTTTTTATCAAGGCTTTTATTAATTTAACGTGGGAGTTTTGGTTGTCTCAAGGAAGGTCAATTTTCATATTGTTTTTATAATTTTTCGGTGGATTTATTAGACAGTCTTTCAAAATATATGTCTTTTTTTTTTGGGTTTGTATGAAAGGTTTTATAGATATGTAAAGACAAATTTTTGAAATTTACATTTTTGTAATTTTTATGGTGACGAGAATTATTGAGATGTCAAAAACTAATTTAGAAAATTAATATAAAATGAATTTTATAGTTTTTATTTAATTAATATTTAATACAATTGTTGAAATTTATTATCAATCATCAATTCATCATCATTCAAATGTTAAAGTGTAAATTTACTTTTTGTAATTTCAAATAATTCAATATATTCACGTCTCTGTAAAAATTATAACTAAAGTAGTTATCAAATAATTTTCAGTAATTAATTATTTTAATTAATTAATTTTAGTTAATAATAAAAACACGTGTGTATTATTTACATTGAAATTTAAATATCTATACTAGTAATCGATACTAGCGCCCTCAACTTATTTCTCTTCTCTCTCTCTCTTAAAACATGTGTTTTATGTTTACTTTTATTGTTGTCAACTTGTCATTGCAAAACAACCATTTTTTTATGTTTATTTATAAACACAATATTAATTATTAAAACATTTTAAATAAATAGAAACATGCTTCGTGTTGTAACAAGAGATTTAGGTCGTTCGGTTAATCCAGTATTAACTAAAAATTGTCTCATCACAAATAACCAACAATTATGTCACTTTTTAGTGTCTAAATTTTCATTTCATAAGTGAGTATTTTTTTATGACAATAAAAGAAATTTTAAATTACAAAGAATTTTATTTTTTAGTGGATTTAAAAGACAGTATCAACAAAAACAAGAACAAAAAATTATTGAATTATCTACACCAGTTATTAAATCAAAGGTAATTTTTATAAAATTATTAATAATTATAAATTTATATATTAAATATGATTATTGTTTATTTATTTATTTTTTTTTTTAGAATGAATATTTTGAAAAACGTTGTGATATAATTAAAAAATTAATAGAAGAAAAAGAGGATCCTTATCCTCATAAATTTCATGTCTCCATGTCTCTGACAGATTTTATAAATAAATACAATAGTCAAGTTAAAGAGGAAGAAATTTTAGAAAATGAAATTCAAAATATTGCTGGTAGAATAATTTCATTAGAAAAAACTGATGTAAATTCATTTGTGTATGAGGTTTATAGTGAAGGGCTCAATATCAAAGTAAAAATTCAGGAAAATTTATATAAAGATATTGAGAGTTTTAAAAAAGATACTGATAAAATTTGTTGTGGTGATGTTATTGGTATTGTTGGTGTACCAACAAAATTCAAGACTGGTCAATTGTCAATAGTACCACAAAAAATAATACTGTTGAGTCCTTGCTTGCAACAACTACCTGTTGCTAATGCTGAGCTATCAAAAAAAGAGACAAGATACAACCAGAGATACTTGGATTTAATTTTAAATAATAAATCTAGAAAAAGATTCTTTGATCGTGCTAAAATAATATCATTTGTCAGAAAATATTTAGATGAAATGAAATTTTTGGAGATTGAAACACCAGTAATGAATGCATATCCAAGTGAAAATAAAGACACGACATTTAAATCATACCATGATGATTTAAATATTGATATTTTTATGAGGATGTCTTCTGACTTGCATCACAAGGTATAAAATTATATAGTGATGTTAATTTGATTATTCATAAAGCTTTGTAATATTATTAAAATAAAAAATTTAATTTATTTTAGGCATTGATTGGTGAGGGAATTGAACGAGTTTATGAAATTGGTAGAAAATTTATAAACAAAAAGAACAATGAAACTCATCATTCAGAATTTACAACATGTGAATTTTACATGGCATATGCAGATTACAATGACTTGATGTCTATCACTGAAAATATGCTATCAGAAATGGTCAAAAAAATAACTGGATCATGTAAATTTCAATATAATCCAGATGGTCCAGAGAGTGAATCAATTGAAATTGATTTTACTCCACCATTTAAAAAAATTCCATTGATAAAAACACTTGAAGATAAACTTAATGTTAAATTACCATCAGCAAATGAGCTAAATACAATTGAGTCAAATAAATTTTTAGATGATTTATGTATAAAGCACAATGTTGAATGTCAATCACCAAGAACAACTGCAAGATTACTTGATAAACTTGTTGGTAAATTTATAGAAAATAGCTGTATTAATCCAACATTTATAATTGATCATCCAGAAATTATGTCACCACTAGCAAAAGGTCATCGTTTTGAAAAAGGTTTAACTGAACGATTTGATATATTTATAATGGGTCATAAAATTGGTCATGGCTATTCAGTCTTGACAAATCCTTATTTGAATAATTCGAAATGCATTAACGATGAAGATCTTTGTACAACTTTTGAACTTGGTTTGCCACCATTGGCTGGATTGATAATAGGAATTGATCGACTTGCAATGATACTTACAAATTCAAATGACATCAAAGATGTCATATTATTTCCTTCAATAAAACCAAACTTTCTCAACTAAATTGTAATTAATAATTATAAATAAGAAAAACATGTAAATAAATTTTTTTTTCAATTGATAAAATATTTTAATTTTGATTACGTTGTTACTATTACGAATAATTAATAGCAAGAAGATTAGAAACATTATGCATGTTGGCTGTTTACAATGCCACGTGGTACACACACATTGTCCACACATGCATACACATATGATAAAGACTCAACGAGCTCGACCACGAGTTTCTATCATTATCATATCATTCATTGATTCATATCGACGACGACCAGTCCAGCTAATGCAGTCCATGAGTCCAGTCATAAGACTCAAGCCAAGCACCTGGTAGCTCTAGAGTATATGGTAGTACATATTTACATAATACATACCGTACTCTGCCATTAATTTTGATCTTTTCATATACTATTTATATAGAAATAAAATAATTAAAAAATATTAAACTAAAACGTGGTTATAGAAATTATATTTGGTAAAAAAACATAGAGCTTAAAAATCTTGATCTTTTTTCGTTTAATATATAGAAATAAAAAAACATTAAACCAAGACTCGGTTATCACATTTTAATTTTATATCAAATATGAGTCACTACAAGAGACTACGTACATCGGACTTGAAAAAACCTTTGGCCAAAAAATGTAAAGTTCCAAGGGAAATTTTAACATTTTCTTTTAACAAAAAGAATCAGAAGGTTAGTTGAGAATGACTGCAGTTGACATGTTTGTAGATTAAATATTAATCCAATATATATTGAATATTTTTTTTAGAAATACTATCAGCATTATGCTGATGACCCCAAAAATACGACAATTGACTTTGTTAATGATGATTGCCTGGCTGAAATATTCATGCGTGTGGCAGCATGTGAAAGACCGAAAATTGCATTGGGTATGATAATTATAAGATTATAACATATCAATTATATAATTTAAAAAATTATTTAGTATATAATGGTAATTAATATATTTGTTGTTAATTTATTTTTTAGTATGCAAAAAATGGCGAAAGATCCTTAAAAAAACTTGGTCCAATGTCAGCAAACTTGAGCTCACTTATTGGCAATGTGATAGGCGTCCAAGTTCTTTAAAGAATCATAGAATACGAGTGTTACGGGGGCATGACTGGCGACACCCTCTATTCTATTTTACGAGATCACTGTTCGATAAATGTGGTTTTTATTTAACAGAGTTAGACGTGACAACGTATAGTGATTGGAACATAGTACCAGCTATTAATGAATCTTGTTATAACGTCGTAAAACTTCGGTTGAGATTGATGTATTGTCACAATATACCATCCTGGAATGAATTTTCATATCTAACTAAACTGAAAGTATTAAAAGTTATATTTCAAACTGATGATCCTTATACAAGTAGTGATTTATCTACTGCTTTAAGCGATTCATTGATAAACGTTGCTGGAACATTGACTGAACTGAGTTTGTCAAACTGGATCAGAGGCAGCAATCACTGTGATGAAATTACAAGAGATCTCACTGAGGTAAGTTAAACTTTATATCTATTACGAAAAAAAATGAAAAATATTCTTTTCATTCTTTACATATTCTTATAAATAATTTCTTTTGCAGGTGATTCCTAAACTGAAGGCCTTGAAAACAATTGAAATTTTTGGTATGGCAATTAATCCTGGTTTATCCATGTACCTGAGAAATTCTAAAATATTAGCCATCAATTTTGATAGTCCTTTATCTAAATATATTTTTAAGCCTAATATTTTTGAGGGAAAGAATGGTAAATCACTCACCAAATTGGATTTGACTTCTTGCCAAGTTTCAAATGATTTTTTATATAATATTGCCAATTGCATGGAAAATGTGAAAATATTAAAAGTATCGTGTGAACGGGTAACTGATATTGGCATAGTAGCAATATCGAAGATAAAATTTTTACAACATCTTTATCTTTCCGGTCATAGTCACGTTACTGACTCTTCAATTAAATTGCTTAAAAAATTAAAAATTTTACATTTACCTAACAGCAATAAAATTACTAATGATTCAGTCACAAAAATTCTTGTTAATTCACCACAAATGAAAGAGCTTCGTATTGTAGAATCAGCTATAACTGCTGATTTTATAAAACATGCAGAGGAAATAACTAGAAATCGTAAAAAAAAATTGAAATTAGAAGTTTCATTTATTCCTGATATAAAACAATATCAATCACCGTATCTAGACATTATTCAGAATCCACCAAAGAAAAATAAATAATCAATAAAAATTGATGATTGATAATTAATTTTTCCTTCAATAAAACAAAACTTTCTCAACTAAAAATATTTTTAAAAAACTAAAATTTGTAATTAATTATAAATAAGAAAAACATGTAAATAATTTTTTTTTTTAATTTATAAAATATTTTAATTTTAATTTTTTGTACATTGTTTATTTAAACTAGCATGAAAAAAATATCAGCATAATGAAAAAGAGAATATAAATTTCATTAAAATAATTTAAAATTATCAAAATGTCTTGTTTGCTCGGATGGAATATGGCTTCATCATAGGAAAAAGTATAACTTCCTTGATGCTAATTGAATTTGTGAGTAACATGGTAAGTCTATCAACTCCCAATCCCCATCCAGCAGTTGGTGGTAAACTGTACTCAAGTGCTGTACAAAAATCTTCATCAACAGCTTGTGCTTCTTTATCACCAGCAGCTTTTTCTTTTGTTTGTTGTTCAAATCTTTCTCGTTGTATAAATGGATTATTTAATTCTGTATAAGCATTACAAATTTCATTTTTCATAATAAAAAGTTCAAATCTTTCAGTTAAACCTTTTTCAAAACGATGACCTTTTGCTAGTGGTGACATAATTTCTGGATGATCAATTATAAAGGTTGGATTAATACAGCTATTTTCTATAAATTTACCAACAAGTTTATCAAGTAATCTTGCAGTTGTTCTTGGTGATTGACATTTAACATTGTGCTTTATACATAAATCATCTAAAAATTTATTTGACTCAATTGTATTTAGCTCATTTGCTGATGGTAATTTAACATTAAGTTTATCTTCAAGTGTTTTTATCAATGGAATTTTTTTAAATGGTGGAGTAAAATCAATTTCAATTGATTCACTCTCTGGACCATCTGGATTATATTGAATTTTATATGATCCAGTTATTTTTTTGACCATTTCTGATAGCATATTTTCAGTGATGGACATCAAGTCATTGTAATCTGCATATGCCATGTAAAATTCACATGTTGTAAATTCAGGATTATGAGTTTTATCAATACCTTCATTTCTAAATTGTTTACCAATCTCATATACTCGATCAATTCCTCCAACAACACACATCTAAAAAGAGACAAAAAAATTATATTTATAATCGATTAAATTAATTGTGTACATGTAATTTACCTTGTGATATAATTCAGGAGAAACTCTCATAAATAGATCCATGTTAAATTCATTATGTTTTGTGACAAAAGGCTTGGCATTAGCTCCACTTGGATTAGCACTCATCATTGGTGTATCAATTTCTAAAAATCCCAGTTTATCCAAATACTCTCTAACACTAGATATTATTTTAGATCGAGTAATTATTTTACTTCTAGCATCGTTATTAAATACTAAATCTAAACATCTACGATTAAATCTTATGTCTTTATTGATTGGTCCAATATTGGGATTTGGTAGTATATGCAAACATGGATTTAACAATGATATTTTACGTGGTAAAATTGAAAATTCACCAGTTTTTGTTCTTGTTGGTACACCAACAATTCCAACAATATCACCACGACGAATTTTATCATTATCTTTTTTAAATAATTCAACATCTTCGTAGTGATTTGCTTGTGATTTAACCTGGATCTTCTTACCCTCAGCATAGATATCGAAAAAAAATAGCTTTGAACTTGCACTTCTTACTGAAATAATTCTTCCTATAATACTGTGAACTTGATTTTCCAAAATTTCATTATTATTAACTTGATGACTAAATTTATTAATAAATTCTGGAAGTGTCATTGTTATTTTAAAGTCCTGGGAATAAGGATCATCTCCTGATTCTATTAATTGTTTTATTGCATTTGATCGATGATTAAAATACTCTTCCTGAAATTGATAAATTAATAATAAAAAAAATATAATTACTAGTTATAATTATTAATAAACATTATTTTAATCATTAAAAAAAACATACTCGTGGATGAATAAATTCTTTGACCTCATCTTCATTTTTATTTTTTTGTTTTCTCTTGGATTTTGATGGCTCTTTTGATTCACTGAAATTTAACAAAAAAATATTTAGTTATTTAAATTAATTGTTTACATGAGTTGCTGATGAAAATACTCACTTTTGAAATGACAACCTGGACACTGAAAATTGACGTGATTGTTTATAATCTGTAGCAAGACAATCTTTTCTAATTAGATTTACAAAACTTCGTGTTAAAATACGAAGCATTTTTTTTTTTTTTAATTAAATTTGTTCTTTCTTTAAATGTACAATATCTAGATAAAAATTGTCCTGTCAAACTTTACAGCACATTTGTTTACATTGGTTTTTACATGCCTGAATCAGCTGATTTTTTTTTTTTTAATATTTAGGTCAGCAAGACAGAAAGTTAGCTTACCGACAGCAAAACACGGCTGCCATAATTTTTTTTTTTCTTTTTTTTAGCGCGGAAAAATTTAAATGAAATTTCTGTTAAAAATGTTATAGGAACTGCTATCCATTTATTAATGAATAAATGAATAGAAGCTCCTGTAACATTTTTAACAGCCATATATCGATAAAACTGCTGGATGGGGATTAGGAGTTGATAGATTCACCATGTTACTTACTAACTCAATTAGCATCAAGGAAGTTATACTTTTTCCTATGATAAAGCCATAATTCGTCCGAGCAAACACTGAGACATTGATAATTTTAATTAATTTATATTTTAAAATTTCCGTTTTGATCGCAAAGCGAAAAAAAATCCATTTATCAACATGAATTAGATAACCACGTCAAGTATGAGAAAAAAAAAAAAGTGGTTTTAAAATTATTTAAATAAAGTAATAAGTCATCTTGTAGTTTCACGAGAAAATCAGCACATATTGGTACTTTTCACTTATTTTAAAATTATTCAAAAGTGCCAGTATGTACTGATTTTCTCGTGAAACCACAAGATGACTTGTATTGAACTTGAAATCAATGAAACTTTAAAGCACGTGCCATTTTGAGTGCAATGAGCATTTTAGACCAAATAATACATATTGACGTTATTAACACTTACCGATATACCATCTAATCGTTGAATATAGGTAGGTATATATCCAACATCTACAGTCACCATGTTGAGAAAATTATAGTTGAATTCCACTTGTTGATAGCATGATAAAATTATGATTGAACTCTACTTGTTGATACTATGCAATAACAACTGCTCATTGAAGTGGTTTCACGAAAAATGTGTTGATCTGAAAAAAACCAGGAAAAAACTTCGATTTAAATTTCTTCGAATTTCTCCGCATTAATCCATATTTCTCCGATTTACTCCGCTGCAGTACTTCGATTTTCTCCGCATATTGCCGTGTAGTAGAATTTCGAAGAAAAATTCGGAGTAAAGGGAAAAGTTATTTCTCCGATTATGAACAATAATCTTTGCTAATTTAATTAACAAAATACCGTGTTAATTTTACGGAGCATTTTTTTTTAAATTAAACTCGTTCACACCTGCTTCAGCGGATTTATTTCTTTTTTTTTAAATATTTAGGTCAACAAGACAGAAAGTCAGCTTATCGACAGCAAATCATGGCTGCCGTCATTTTCTTTTTTTTTTTTTTTTTGCATAAAAAAATTGAAATGAAATACAAAAGAGCTCCCAATACTATTTACCAAAATCATCCCAAAAATTCATTATCTGTATTATCCCCTCTTGTCTTATGCAATTTACTTACCTCTGTTATTTTCTTTTTGTAAATATATTTTTGCAAACAAATACAATTTGCGCATGATCAAAACGTAAAAAAAAAAAAACCTAACCTCTTTCCTCTCACACACACCGCCCCGATGATCGCAAGTGTTGTTTATCATCAGAACAAAAATATATCGCAATTGAGCTTCGCAGTATCTCGAGAATCGTGTTACTTGTCGTATCATTGCAAAAATAATACATATTTTTCGTTAATTAAAAAAAAACAATACAAGCAATAAAAAACGCCCTTTTTGTTAACTCTAAATGTGTTTTTATTTTTTCAAGTGTCATACTTAAATTTAAATAACAATTAACAGTTCAAAACATAAATAAACCCATATCGGCAAAAAAAAAAAAAAAATAAATAAACCATCGCAATAACGCGATTGGTTTGCCGGTGGGCAGCTGGTCTTTTTTTTTTTTAATAACAATATACAATAAATTTAAACAATATAAATTTAATTTAATTAAATTTTGTGCAGTGAAGTTTAAATATTTTTTTTTGTTAAAAGAAAAAAAGTGTTTCAAGTGTTGTCATTTTTTTCTAAACACTTAAAATATTTAACAGTGTAAAGAGTATAAAAAATAAAGAAATTAATTAATTAATAATAAAGAAAAAAAAATTGAGAAATTTGTGAGTGAGAGTGCGAGGAGAATTAAAAATAAAGTTAAAAAAAAAAAATCTGACGAAATGTCGCAGCGAGACGCGGTCATACATCTCGTTGCTGGCGGGTTGGTTTATTATTATTATTTCATTATTTTTTAACAAATTATTTACTTTTATTAATGAAAAATAAATAAATAAATAAATAACCGGTTGATAAACTGGTTGCAAAATTGCTTGACTCTCTCCTCAATTTTTGTTTTAAATAATTTTTTATTAAATTGTCCTTTTTTATTTATTTATTTATATTTATTTATATTTGTTTAATAACTTTTTATTATACTATTTTTGTCTCAGGGTTAGCGTGTAAATAACCACGACCTATGACAACATATTATTTATCAAATGGTTTTATTCCTGAGTTAATTAATTGCGCAGTTAACAACGAATTTTCTCGATGTTACCTTTTTACTTGATTTTTTTTTTTCACATTAATATAATCAACTCAAAATATTCAATTTTAAAAATTTTATATCAATTTTTTTATGTAAATAAACATGATGTTTATTTATATTATCAATTTAAAGGAAAAAAAAATTTATAAAATTGTTTATTTTTAATTTTTATCGGGTAAATAAAGATAACTTGATTGATAAAATAAATTTAAATTAATTCCTTGTCTTCCTGAAGATGTATTTTAATTGTTTATAATAATTAAGTTATTGTATTTTAATTAACAGAGCTGCTGGTACAATGGGGGCAATTGTAACATGTCCCTTGGAAGTTGTTAAAACACGTTTACAATCATCAACATCAGGATTTGTTCCACCAGTATGTAATAAAGAATTGACATCTGGCTATGGTACTTGTAAAAATTTTCCAAATCCACAACAAAGAAGAAGACTATGTACTGGAAGTTATCCAAGGTAAATTAAACAATTGTCTATTATTTAATAAACAAAATAAAATACAAGATAGCAAAAATAAAAACAATTGATATACTTGATTAAATTGTTTGACTAATATTATTTTTAGGTATGCAATGGTAGCATTATCACACTGTGGTACTGGACCACATCATACACACTCACCACCAGGTCTTGTACATTGTTTAAAATATATAATTAAATACGAAGGTATTAGTGCATTATTCAAAGGACTTGGACCAAATCTCATTGGTGTTGCACCATCACGAGCAATTTATTTTTGCACATATTCAAAAAGTAAAAATATATTTAATTCAATGCTACCACCAGAGAGTCCAATGGTTCATGTTTGTTCAGCAACAATTGCAGGTCAGTTTAGATAATTTTATAATTTTTTTATTATCATTATTGTCTTGTTAATAATACTTATTTAAATGTTGTTGTTTAAGTTTATTTTTAGAACATAATATAGTCATTCACCCTAAATGACATTTCATTGATTAAATTGTTTATTTATTTTATTTAAATATCAATTATAGCTCAATTATTATTTATTTATTTATTTGATAATTTTTTTTAAAATACTTATTATTGTTTTTGTTTTATTTATTAAATTTTATGTTCATTAAAATTTATTTGATGTTGATTAACTTGTGTATCCACTTTCAAACACATACATGTGATGAAAATCCAGTTTTTATTTAAAAGTTCATTGAGATAAAATTAATTAGAAATTTTTATAATAAAAATTTATATTGTCTTGATATTATTTTGATGTTTATCAAGTGAGTTCGTGACATTAGTTTGGTGACAAGTGTTGGTGATTATTGAATGAATGAACTTGGACCTTGGTTATATTGATGAACATGATTTCTCTGCTGGGAAGCCATTAATTTTATTTCTTTAATTTTTATATTTATTTTTTTCCTTATTGGACAATTAACAACAATCAACAAGAAATGCCAGGGCTTATTAAAAACAATTGTTCAATTTTTTAAACTTTTTTTTTTTTTTTACATTTCATCTCTTAAACTTGAATTTATTTTTTATTATAAATTTGATTTTTAAACTTTAAATAAACACATTATTTATTTTTTTTTTTTTGCTCTGGATGGTCTACGTGACCAGTTACACGATCTGCTTATTTTTTTTATTAACATTTATTTACTCAACTAGTTTTTTCATCATTAAAAATATTTTATTTTGATATTCATTTGACAGAAGAGATTTTTTTTTTTTTATCAAATCATCAACTTGTGTTTACAATGTTATATAATAAGTAGAAAAAAAAAAAAAAATTTTCTTCTAATTTAAATTAGATTTTTGTAGTAATAATAATTCATATCAATATTCGAAAATAGAATAAATATTATTTTTTAATTTATAAAAGAATTTGCATACTCGTCAGTTGAGTATGTTTTTATTTTTTTAAAAATAATATGTGAATGTATATGTGAGACATACAAATGTACGCAGCACATTCACCGATGATTTTATGTTGCTTTTCTATTTTTAGACTACTGCAAAATAACAGAAATGTTAAACGAATGAAGAAGCTAACAATTTTATCACGTGATGTTGCTTTAATGATCAAATGTAATCAAAAAGAAAAAAATATCCAATCAATTATCACAAACATCAGTCAATCTTTATTGCTTTTTATTATTATCTCTTGACATTTTTCATTTTATTTATTTTATTTATTTGGCTTCATCTTGTCTTACTTTGTTGTATTAATTTTTATTTAAAATAAATTCCTAGTTTAAAAAAAAACAACAACACAATATTTAAATTATATTCAACAAGTTTTATATTATTTATTTTTATTTAATCTTTAATTTTAAAACAATAATGGCTTTTTAAATTTATTAGTTAATAGTAGTTCAGTGCCTTGGTTTTAAAATTGTCCCTGAATAAATTCAATACCCAAATATGACATTAAAATTACCTTTGAAAATCTATCCAACTTGGCATGTCATTGTCATTAAATAAATTTGCCAAAAGTTTTTTATTTAAGCTTGTAAAATAAACAAACAAACAAATTGTTTTTTTTTTTTTTAAATTACCATGGCAGTTTTCCAATTACATTAAAGTTTATCTAAATATTTTTGGATTATCAATAGATTGATTGATTGATTTTTTTTTATATAAAAAAATAATATTGCGTAGTTGCAAATGGCATGATATTTTTTCAACTCTAATTATCCAGTTGTTAGTCATTTTTTCAATATAAAATTTCAACTATCATAAATAGCTGATGTGAATATTTAATTTCATGAACATAAAACTTCCGGTTGTTTATTTATATAAATATTATTAGTAACAATTTAAAGTAATTAAATTATTATTATTTTAAAAATTCATTAAAGCAGATGGATCAAAATAATATTTAAATCAGATAAATTTAATTACTTTATTTTTTTCATTTTAAAAATAGCAAATTTATAAATTTTTTTATATTCAGCTAGTTATTATACATTGTATTATTTATAAAAAATTTAAGTACACTTAAAGTAGGTCAATATTCAGGTGAATATATTTATGACCTTGTTTATACTTTTCTGGTTTGTTTACATTTTTTATAGATCGTAATTAAAGAATTATTATATAATTGAATTTTATTACGCAGTCATGTATTGTTATTAGTTTTTCATGTCAATAAGATTATTTTTTTTTTTTTTAATAAAAAAATAGTATAAATATCGCGTGATCCTTGTTATTTTGTATTTTAAGAAAATTACATATTTCATATTCAATTTTTATTTCATAAACAATTTTTTTATTGTTCATGATTATTTTTTAAAATGATATAATTTTATTTTTAAATATTATTGGATTATAATATTTGTTTGTCATACAAGAGGAAATTTTTTCTAACAATAATTTTCGATAAGATTATAAAAGATTATTTTAAACTGTTTTAAATATTTGATAATATTTTTGTTTATCATTAAAATTGTTTCAGGTTTTGTAACTTGCACAACAACAAATCCAATTTGGTTTATCAAAACAAGAATTCAGCTAGATCATAAAACACAACATCAAAATACAATTGATTTAATTAAAAAAATATATCAACAATCAGTAAGTAAAATTATTTTATTAAAATTAATTCTCTAAATGATTAATTTTAAAAGAAAAACAAATAATACTATTTTTAAATTATTGCCAAATTTATCTTTCAGATATTTTCAATTAAAAAAAAAAAAAAAATTAATGATTTATTAATTCATTGTCAACATATTTAACAAATTAATAATGTTATTTTTTTGTGACGCAGTTAAATCATGAAATTAGTTGGTTAATGACCTGTTGATTCAAACTGATTCAAGTAAATATTTGATAAATAATATTAAAAAGTAAATAACAATTGTGATAATAATGATATTAAATTATTTATCTCGGGTCAATTGATGTACCTAAAATGATTATTTTAAAAATCAGAAGATTGTTGCTATGAAAATAGTTTAAAGATTTTTAACTTTTAAATTATTTAGGTCAAATTCACGTAAATATTTATCAGACTATCTTCTTTATTTATTACAATTTTATTATCATTAGTCTATTTTTATTTTTTAATCATCATTTTATTATTCTGATGACCCACCAGCTCATATAGTCGTGGGTGGTAATTTTATTCGCGTTTTATTTTGTTTTTAGCAATTCTTTTTCTTTTTTTGATATTCTAAGTTTTATTATATATTTTTTTTTTTTTTTCAATAATTATTGTTGTTCAAGAAGGCGCCACTGAATTGGCCTTGAGTGTCTATCTATATTCATTACTTGCCAAGGAATTTATTTTCTCATTATTGTTACACATACTTAGGTCATTTTTTTTCAAATTTTTTTTTCCTACATAATTTTTTTTTCTCCTGTATTTAATTTTAATTCAAAACTCTTTTTTATATTTTGTAATAATTATTTAACTTTCAAACATTTCTCTTTAAAATTTTCCACTCATGTTATGAGAAATAATTTTAATGTAATTTTGTTAAAACAACTCGAGTGTATTTTTAAAAAATTCTTTAATGTCACCTGATTTAGTTATTGATAATTTAACTGATAACCAGATTATTCATTTATTTATTTTTCTTTTTCATTGTATTATTTTCCCAGGCTGTATAATTTATACTGATAAAAAAAAAAGATGCGTTTTATAATTGCTGAAATAAAGATAACGCGTTATTTATTTTTTTCATAAAACAAATAATATATTATCGATCAATTTAATAGAGAAAAAAAATTACCAAATTAAGCTAAACCTACTATTAATAATAAAAAATTATTTTATCAATGCTAATTTTTATTTTTTACTGGATAAATGTATTTTATTTTATCGTAAAACACATCATCATACGATTGAGTATTAAAATATTTTATCTTATCAATTCTTAGCTGGTGAGCTGACGTATTTGAGATTAGAAAATTATTAATATTCTTCGATAAATATCATCGGATGATTTGTCTTTTTAAATTTTTCGTTATATATAAAAAGTGATAATTCATGTTCGATTGCAAATACAATTTCATTAAATATTTTAACGAAATATTAATTGCTTTATTTTGTTTTTTTTTTAGGGAATTCTTGGATTCTACAAAGGCATCACAGCATCATACGTTGGAATCAGCGAGACAGTTGTACATTTTGTTATTTATGAAGCTGTTAAAAGTTGGCTCATCAATCATAGATCAAGAATTCCAGCAGGTGATGAAAATTCTAAAACATCACGTGATTTTCTTGAATTCATGGCTGCTGGTGCATTTTCGAAGACAATTGCGTCATGTATAGCCTATCCACATGGTAAATAATAATTTTATTTCATCATTTTTAATATTTATCATTAATTATTATCAATATTTTCATTATATTTATCATTACAATAATTACATTTTTATTTATTTTATTTATAAAAAATATTATTTGGTTTAAATCAAATGTAAAATTTCTACGTTAATTTTTCTAGCTTATCTTATCTAAACCTTGAGATTTATTTATCATTTAATATTACTTCTATCTTGTTAATTTTCTTTAATTTAAATTTTCCATTACATCATTCACTTAATAGTTTAGTATTTTTATCAAAAATTAATATAAAAAATGATCAAAAACACATGTAAATATTATATTTTAATGACAATAACTGATATGTCTAGGATGACAGAATATTTTGGCCAATTTTTCACAATAAATATCCGTAATATGTATTGAGAAATTCAAGTTGACATCTTGAAAATGCCTCATTTGTCATGTTCATGTGCTCAAGACAAATCCTTTTTGTATATTTTTAAAATTGTGTGATAATCTTAGACACATTAGTTTATTTACGCTAGTCTAGTGGATCATGCTCATCAGTCACCAATGCACACAATGTGCAAATTATAATATATCACTTGTTTATTTTTTATTCGGCATTTGGCAATTTTAATTTTAATAATTAATAATTTATATTTATAGAGGTTGCAAGAACACGTCTTCGAGAAGAAGGAAATAAATATAGAAAATTTTGGCAAACATTGAGTGTTGTTTATTCTGAGGAAGGACCAAGAGGTCTTTATCGAGGACTCACTGCTCAATTAGTACGACAAATTCCAAATACTGCAATTATGATGGCCACATATGAATGTGTAGTTTTTGTATTATCAAAACATTTTAAAACAATTCCAACGTCAAGTAATAAAAATCAACAAAATACACAATTTTATACTGAAAGAAAAACAAAAGGTGAGCTTGCCTAAAAAGAGAATCTTCAAATAATTTAAAAAAAAAAATCTTCAACTGTTATTTATTATTTTTCTTTTGTATTCTTTAAAGTAGCTTCTTTAAAATTAAAATTAATTTTCATTTTTACATCAGAATCTCCTGTTTAAAACGACAATATTTTTTAAGATGAAAATTTAATAAAAAATCTTGATTATTCAGTGAATAATCATTTTCTTTTTTTTTTTTTAAATTAAATTTATTGAGTACATGCTTTTGATATATTATTATAAGTTATTGTTAAAATGAAAATATGAAAAGAGTGATAGTATTGTGTACCTTATGAAAAAGTGACTTTTTTTTTTTTTTTGAATTATTAATAGTTAAAAAATTATTAACAATATTTGACTCTGTAAAAAAACTTTTATGACTTATTTTCTTGATTTTTAAATTATTAATATTATGATAATTTGATGATGCTTTAAAACAAGAAAATAAGTAAAATATTAAATTTCATATCAATGATAAAATGTAAATTAAAATCTACTGGTAGATATTTAATTTGTTATTCATTTAAACAACCACATTGTAAATATTTCTGTGACAAAGAGAGCCTAAAATTTTTTAAGTATTATTCAAAAAAAAAATATATATATATTAAAAAAAAAAAAAAAAAAATAACAAAGTTAACTTGTTAATGTTTATATATATTTTTTTTTATTATGATGAATTGTTTTTTTTTTTTTTGAATAATTGTTAGTAAAATATGAAAATATAAAATAATAAAAAATGGACTATATATTATAACGAATGAAAATGTTTTTTTTTTTTTTTTTTTTGTTTATAAACATTGCTCATTATGATTTAATTTTTCAATTGTAAATTATCTGAAAAATCATTTTAAAGTCTAGTCGTAAATTGCTTAATTCAAATAATGTCCAATATTATAAAAAAATATATTAAAAAAAAAAAACAATCGTTATTTTTAATCATTTAAATTTAAAATCATTTGTTTATCTTAATTTCATTTGTACAATTGAGTACAGAGGAGACAAGAAATTCTGTGATTTTAATTTTTATAATTTGTAAACAATTGATAACGACAAATATTTATAATAGTTTTTTTTTTTTTTTTATATATAGATACAGGATGATGAAAAATGAAAAACGAAAAAAAAAAAATATCAAGAAAAATAGATTTAAAGAAAAAACAATTTGTAATATGTATGAAAGCTTTTTTTATATTATGAACAAATGACAAATAATAATATTGTGACGATAACCCACTTTAAATAACTTGATGAAGTTTTTTTTTTATTAATATTAATATATAACTTGTAAAAAATAATAATAAAAACAATAATACTAAAATAAAAAATAATAATATTTATATTTTCATCGATAATAATTAATGAAAGTAAACGAAATTTAAAAAAAAAAAAAAGAAAAGTAAATGTTAGTTTAATGAAAGACTGAATTAATTTTATTATATAATTTTTTTTTGTTGAATAAGTAGTTTTATTGTGGTACCATGGAAAATAATAATTAAAAAAAAAATATGTTTATAAAATTTTCCAAATATAAATCTGTTGTTTGAATGACAGATCAGAGACCTCAGTAGATATAAAACAATATGTGAGTTTGTTTTTTTAAAAAAAAACAATATTAAAAATCAACAATTATAATTAATAATATTTTTTTTGTTGTAATTTGATTTGTAAATTGATTGAAGATTGAAATAAAAAAAAATATTTGATGAAAAATATATAATTGTATTAATGTTTTTTGTTTATTTAAATGTTGAGTTGTATAAATAAATAAATAATTTACCTAAATTGTTTATAATAAATATATTGTATAGTTCATCCCATATGCATTTGAATTTATTTATATTTTTAGAATCATCATGTAAATATTGATATCAACAAGGTGAACAGAAAAACAATAAACAATAAACACAAATTTATTGTTCACTTCATCATCCAACTTTGTGATTAAAATAATTATAATGTCAACAATGATGACACTTTGATATTGACAATAATGAAATGCCAATTATTAGAAAATAAATTAGCCATTGTTTATATTTTTGTTTTTTTTTTTTTTTCATCTTGTTGATTAGCATAATAGTTCCATCAAATGCTGCACGACTCTAGCGCCAAAAAGTGTCGCAAATCCCTACTCATTTCTGCTCCAAAATAAAAATATTATTTTTATATAAATTATATTGAAATATTTTTCATGCAATTATTGCGTATGTGTTGTATAAAAGAGACATTTTTTTTTGCACCTGTTATCACGCCAATTACCAGGAAAAAATATCCATGTTTACAACAACAATAAATAAATAAAATTTAAAAATACAAAGTGTGTCAAATTATGATAAACAATTTCACTAAATTTCAAGAAAATAAATCAATAATAATAATCATAACAACAACAATCATGTATTTATGCAAATAGTGATAAAAAAAATTCATTTATTGAAAAAAGAAAAACAAAAACAGAAAGAAGCTTGGAGTTTATATAACGATTGTGTTATGGTTTTTGGACGATGTTTATTTTCTTCAGCCGTTCGCTGTTTATCACCAAGTACAAAATTTCACAATGCAACTAGTTCTTTGATAGCTCGTGAATCTTTATTTTCAACAGTTACATTAGATAAAAGGTAAAGTAAAAATAAAAACAATTAAAAATCATCACAAAACAAAAAAAAAAAACAAAATTTATTTCAGATTAATTAACAAAATTCGAGGAAATCAAATAAGAATGTCATCATCAACAAGTGACAGTAGTTCATCAAGTGTCATCACTGATATGTCCAAAAAAAATAGATTATCATTGGAAAAATCATCGTATTTATTACAACATGCTAATAATCCAGTTGATTGGTATCCATGGTGTCAAGAAGCATTTGAAAAAGCTAAAAATGAAGATAAGCTTATATTTTTATCTGTTGGTTATTCAACATGTCATTGGTGTCATGTTATGGAACATGAATCATTTGAAGATGAAAAAATTGCTAAAATAATGAATAAATTTTTTGTTAATATTAAAGTTGATAGAGAAGAAAGACCAGATATTGATAAAATTTATATGACATTTATACAAAATATATCTGGTCATGGTGGTTGGCCAATGAGTGTATTTTTAACACCAGATTTATTGCCAATAATGGGTGGTACATATTTTCCACCAACTGATAAATATGGACAGCCAAGTTTTGAAAGTGTTTTGTTAAGTGTTGCAAAAAGTTGGTTGGATAATAAAGATAAAATATTAACATCAGGAACAAAAATATTGAAAGTATTAAAAATATCATGTGAAAATAAAAATGATGATAATAATGATGATAGTAATGTTGATAAATTAACTGATGATATTGGTAAAAAATGTGTACAACAATTGATTAATTCGTATGATGAAGAATACGGTGGTTTTTCAAATATGCCAAAATTTCCTCAACCAGTTAATTTAAATATATTATTTTACATGTATTCAAGAAATCCAAATGATGAGCTATCAAAACAATGTCTTGAGATGTGTTTAAATACTCTAAATAAAATGTCAAATGGTGGTATACATGATCATATTGGTCAGGGTTTTTCACGTTATTCTGTTGATGAAAAATGGCATGTACCACATTTTGAAAAAATGCTTTATGATCAAGCACAATTATTACGTTCATATGCAATGGGTTATGTTGTCACAAATGATGATTATTATAAAAATATTGTTGATGATATTGTTACATATGTTACAAGAGAATTACGTCATAATGAAGGTGGTTTTTATAGTGCTGAAGATGCTGATTCATTACCAACATATAATTCAAAAAAAAAAACAGAGGGTGCTTATTATGTATGGACAAATGATGAGATTAAATCATTGTTAAATAAAAAAATTGAAGGAATTAAAAAAGCATCAACATTGAGTGATATATTTTCTTATCATTTTAATATTAAAAGTAATGGTAATTTAATGAAATATCAAGATCCACATGGTGAATTAGATGGTAAAAATGTTTTGATTATAACTGAGAGTATAGAAAAAACAGCTGAATATTTTTCATGTTCAATTGATACAATTAAAGAACATCTTGAAGAAGCAAGATTAATATTATTTGAAGAACGTTGTAAAAGACCAAGACCACATCTTGATGATAAAATTGTAACAGCATGGAATGGATTGATGATAAGTGGTCTTGCATTTGCTGGTACATCAACAAATAATAAAAAATACATTGAGTATGCCAAGGAAACAGCACAGTTTATTGAAAAATATTTATATGATAAAGAAAAAAAAATATTATTAAGAAGTTGTTATAGAAGTGAGGGAAATATTATAACACAATCATCAGTACCAATAAAAGGTTTTCATGCTGATTATGCATTTACTGTACAAGGATTATTGGATCTTTATGAAGCAACAACAGATATTCATTGGTTGGAGCTTGCTGAAGAATTAAATTCAACTCAGGATGAGCTATTTATTGATTCAGAATGTGGTGGATATTTTGCAACAGTTAAAGATGAAAAAAATATTATATTGAGATTAAAAGATGAACATGATGGTGCTGAACCATCAAGTAATTCTGTTGCTTGTAATAATCTTCTTCGTTTAAATTCACTTCTGGATTGTAAAGATAATTCAATAAAAGTTAATAAATTATTTAAATATTTTTATGATACATTGGAGAGAATACCAGTTGCTGTGCCAGAATTAGTTTGTGCTCTTTTGCATTATCGTGATGCTACTATTCAGGTATTAATTTAATATTTTTAAATAAAACATTTCGAAATTGTGTCTTTATTTTTTATGTTTTAAATTGATTTCAGTTTTATATTATTGGAAAACGTGATGGAGATGATACTCAAGAATTATTAAATGTCATAAGAAGTCGTTTAATACCAGCAAAAGTTGTTATTGTTATTGATCCAGATGAGGATAATACATTTTTATGTGAACGTAATCCAATACTATGTAAAATGAAAGCACAAAAAGGACGTGCAACTGTTTATGTTTGTCGACATCGTGCTTGTTCATTACCAGTTGTTAAACCTGAAGAACTTGCTGAACTCATCGATTCACCATAATAAATATAAATTAATAAATTATTATTTTGATTTATAAATAATTTAAATAACAGTGATAAAAAAAAAAAAATAATAAAATTAATAAATTTGTACTTTTTTTTTATGTTTATTATTTTATTTGTTTTTCTTGTTTTGTTAAATTTTTGATTATCAATTGTGATTAAAAGTGATTGAAATTATTCATTAGAAATAAAAAAAAATATAAAGAATAGTTTTTCATATTCCAGTGCAACTGATAGATGAATAATAAAATACTGGTTGTTTTGTTTTTGTTTTTTTAAATTATTATAAAATTAATAAAGAGTACATTTTTTAGCAGAATGTTTGTGAATTATTATTACTATAATTATATTTTTAGGTTTATTTTTATTATTTGATTATTTTATTGTTTGATTAAAGCTCATCTTTAACAATAACTTCTTTCCCAATGTCACATACTCTACCAATAAATAAAGGAATATTACTTGGTTTATGACGAATTGCAATCATAAATGGACGATTTACATTAAATTCTTCTGGTTCTTCCAGTGATCTTTTTAATCGCATTTTAACAACTGAAATTATTCAAATTAACATTTATTAATTTACAACTCTCATTACCTATTAACAACAGGCTTTAATTTTCTATAATAAATATAATTTTTACCAGTTGCTGCTGCTGCCTCAGAGCCTTCTTCATTAACTTCAATAAATGCTTTTTGTATAACTTTGCTAACTTTTAATGGTGTCTCTGATATACCACTAAAATCAGCTGCATTTTCAAACATATTTTTAAAGCCAATCTATAAAAAACAATCAACATCAATTAACATAATTATTAAAATTAATAAAATAATAATAATAATAACAAATTAATTAATACATTTTGAAGAATTTCTTTGAGATTAGTTGTACATTGAATTTTAAATTTTGGCAAATGTAAAATAACATCACCCCTGCCAATTTCAGCATCAACAACTAAATTCCAATCGAAATTTTTTTCAATCAATGATAAGCCATCAATATCATCAGGTAATATTATCATCATACTAAGATCTTCAATCTAAAAACAATATAATTATTTAAAACACACAATTAATAATAATAATAAATAAATAAAAAAATACTTGCAGTATATGGAAGCTCAATAAATTTCGATTTATATTGTGGTAATTTTCCATAAGCATATCTTTGTTTATTAGTCATCATTGGTACTTTAATTGATGATAATTTTGTAATATAAAAATCTCTATCAGATGTTTTATCAGGATCAAATGGATGTTGCCATGTACCCTTGAAGTATATTGCATTGACTAAAATTAATTTGGTATCTTCACTTATATCATCTGTTAAAAAAACAATAAATAAGATTTAAAAAAAAAAAATCTAAATCAATAATAAATAATTAATAATCAGTATACCTGATTTTATCACATCATTTATTTTGTTATTTGTTTTTTTAATAATCCAATCATTGATGTAACCAACAGATTCAATATTATTATCAAAATTAATATTTTTAATTTCAAAATTATAATAATCAGTACCCAATGATGAAAATAGACTTTTTAATTTAACAGATTCATGACAAAATACTGAATTTGCAATTATTAAATCAGCTTTACTTGTTTCCTTAAATTGAAAATTAATAATTAATAATTATTTGCGATGACCAAATAGTATTTTCAAAATTAATAAACGTACATTTATTGATGCAAGAAGATTTCTATATCCAATATGCATTTCATATTGTGACCAATCATTTGTATTTATACTCAAACCCATCATCATTTCATTAGCTGTATTTTCTCTGGCACCATGACACAAATATGACAATGTCACATGAACACTCAGTGGTGAGAGAATAATATTTTTTGAATTTTCATAAACTTCAGTTGTTCCCTAAACAAACCAACAACAAACATAAATAATAAAAAATAATTATTTTACATAAATATAATATATTAATTATAATTAACGAATTACTTTAAAAAGATTTGATGAAAATACTCGACATGATTCTGCCTCCATTGTGAACAATGCTATCTGGCTACTATCTGATTCCATATTATTATCCAACAAAACTGATTGAATAATAAATCCAATAATCAAATAGATATTGAAAATGATAAAATCTAAAAAAACAAATGATTATTTATACGGTAATTAATTTTTAATATTTGTTATTTAATAATAAACTTACTCAATAAGTGCCAATAATTATTCAGGTATCTTGACTTGATTAACATTAAGAAATTATTTATAATTATTAAAACAAGTCATTGATAATTTATATTATTAACAATTATATATTTTTTAGACAATTATTAATGTACAATGTTTACTGTTGAACAATGAGAATGATGTGTCATTCGAGGTTGGGCTGGGTAGTTGGGTACTTGTTGCTTATTTTTTTTATTCATATTTTATTTTTTTATTTAGTTTTTTTTTTTTATTATACTATTTAGCTTACTTGGTCTGTTTACGTCGATATTACTCTTTTTTTATTATTTTTAAATTTCATTTTTCAAGTTGGACAACGTGAACCAAGATGACTTCTCAAATTCTCCCGCCTATTATCAAATTATTTCTCAAAAAATATTATAAATTGTTATAAATATAAATAATAATTATTTATAATGAAAATAAAATTATATAATAAATTTGTACTATTGTTTATTAAAATTCATAATATTTTCATATTTTTTAAAACGATTTATCATTATTAAAATTAATTAAACAATGACATTTTGATTTTTCTGTTTTTGTGTTGATTATTCTGATTTTGTTAATTGTAAAATAATTATTAATTAAGTTTTTTAATTATTTGTTTTTTATTATTATGATTGATATGTTTATGTAAATTTTTTTTAAATTGTTATTATTTTTTTTGAGGTGGTTATAGTGGCTGCGATTGGCCGCCAGCCCGCCATGATCAGTTGGCCTTGTTGCACGAACACCGGCGTGAAATGATGATTTTTACTCCAAAACACTCGACAATAATAATTTCTGTTTACCATTTTTAAGTGTCAAAGTATCTGTGTATAAAAGAGAAAAAACTCGTACGACTTACACACATCAATGATTGTTAAATAAATGTTAGATATATTATTATTTTTGAATTAAAAGTTAACTTTTTAAATAAAACGCGTAAAATTTATCAGTATGAATCAATGATTCAAGCTAAACGTATCAACTTGATTTTTATTTATTAAAAAAAAAAAAAAAACATAAAAATAGAGCTTTGTTGTTATAATATTTCTTTTGTTTAAAATATATTATTTAATTTTATATTTAAAAAAGTAAGTTTAAGTTTATTTTTCAAGCTGATTAATGATAAATTTCTGATTAATGATAAATTTCTTTGTTATAAAATGTATTTTTATTTTTTTCACAGCAAGCTGATAATTATTGAATTTTGTTTAATTAAAAAATAATTGCTTTAAATAATGAAGGGGCGTTCAATTAATTTAATTTTACAAAATGGAATTCGTGGTTGTTTAAATTCATTGGGTCAAAATGTCACGCCACGATATTGTCGTCAGGATATCAATAAAAGTCTTATCAGTAAACACCAGCTTGGGTAAGATTTCAATTTTTAATTATTATTTACAAATAAAAATTGCATCTTTATCTATCTCGTGACTTAATTATATATCATTTTTATGAAAATGAGTATTTAAATTTATTGTCAAGGTTTTCCTCAATACACAGATGTTTTTTTTTATTTATTTTTTCTACAAATGTTATTGTAATATGAAATATTTTATGAATTAAACATTTTTATTTTTTTAATCATGTTTATAAATTCTTCCTTTGATGCATTTGGATTGCATAAAATTGCTGTTTGCATACCTCTATGTGATATTTTCGTTTTGACAATGTCAGTTATTGATTCACTAATTCGTGGATCAAATGGTACAGGTTTCTATAAAATAATTATTCATTACCACATCTCCAAACAAGAAAGATATTTTAAAATAATAAATCCTTACTCTTGAAGTATATTTGCCTGAATTCTCCATATGAATTTGATAAAAATATATTTTTTCTTTAAATAAAAACGACTTCTAAACGTTTTACTATATCGTTTTTTCTTTTTTTTTTTTTGTGTGCATAGCAACGACTATAATAATTTACATGATCAACAAAAGTATCAGTTGTTTGTCATGTAAATAATATGATAAAAATAAATCTAGAGTTTTTATTATCACTGATAATACAGTAAAAAATGAAAAACAAATTTAAAAATAATTCATTATACTTCATGGTCATCAGATAAATATTATTTTTCTTTTTAATAATTAATTAAAGAATACATTAACATATATTTATGAGAATGAGGGGAAAAGAAGAAAAATGAAGATGTCTTTTAAGAATATTCAAAGAAAATAATTATCATGTGTTGATTGTTTGTTTGTTTTTTTAACTATTTGTCTTTAAAATTTTAGGCCAGCAAGTGTTCGCATGGCTCACAGTATGGTCCAGGCAAATTGGGTATCAAGTAAAGATGAAAGTCGTGAAATGATGGGTTTATGGCCGGACATTGTAAGAGACCTAACTGAAGCTGGTCGTCATCTTGATATTCCTGATGCAACAAAATGGATGGCTAAAGTCTTGCAGTACAATGTTCCTGGTGGAAAAAAAAATCGTGGTCTAGCAGTTGTTTATGCTTACACAAAGCTAGTACAACCAGAACAATTAACTGAAGAAAATTTAAGATTAGCAAGAATACTAGGATGGTGCACAGAGCTAGTGAGTTGATTTAAATTTAAAAAAAAACTCAAAATTATTTATTTTTATCTAATTGAAATTTAATATTCAAGAATCAAGCATTTTTCCTGCTTGAAGATGACATAATGGATCATTCAAAAAGTCGAAGAGGCCAACCATGTTGGTACTTGAATAATAACATTGGCCTTGCTGCTATTAATGATGGAATTATTTTGGATCAATTAGTCTATCAACTTCTTCGTACTCATTTCAAAAACAAACCTTGTTACATTGATCTCATTGAAACATTCCATCAAGTAAAAAAAAAAAAATTATTTTAATATTTAAAATACTTCTGTAAATGTTAATTACAATTTTATATAATTTAATTATTTATTTAGACAACATTAAAAACATCAATGGGACAAACACTGGATATGCTATCAACCCATTTTGGCAACAAACCAAATTTAAGCTTATTTACAATGGATCGTTACAATTCAATTGTTAAATATAAAACTGCATATTATTCATTTGTCATGCCAGTTACATTGGCCATGTATTTTGTAAGTTTAAAAATTTTTTTATACATTATTTTCCATGACAAAATTGCAGCTATAGTAATAATTATTATCATTTTTTAATAAGGCTGGTGTAACTGATCCAGAAATTCATAGACAAGCAAAAACAATATTACTAGAAATGGGACATTTTTTTCAAATTCAAGATGATTATTTAGATTGTTATGGTGATGAATCAGTAACTGGTAAAATTGGTACTGATATTCAAGAAGGTAAATGTACATGGCTTGCTGTTGTTGCACTTCAACGTGCAAGTTTATCACAAAAAGAAATTTTCAAGGTAATAATATTATTTAAAAGAAAATATTAGAAATTATTCATAGATAATATTTTATGATTAATTATTAATTTAACTAGGAATGTTATGGCTATGATGATCCGGTGAAAGTGTCACGTATTAAACAGTTGTATGATGATCTTGCTTTGCAACAAACATATTCCGTTTATGAAGAAGAAAGTTACAATCTTATGAATACTCATATACAACAAATATCACGTGGATTACCTCATGACCTATTTTTTAAATTTCTTTCAAAAATATATCGTAGAGATAAGTAAATTTTTATTACTTATTAATACAAGTTATTAATAATTATTATAATTACGTTTTTGAATATATATCATTTGATAATAATGAATTTATTTTATATATAATAAAATGATAAATATATATATCCATTATTTTTTAAATAAAGATAAATCAATAAATGAAAATTGGGCTTTTTATTTTTCAAAATATTATTCCTTGATTAGAATTTAATTTGTTTTTCATATGAAAAATAACATTGTGTTTATTATTGTCGTCACTTTCACTTTCTACTCACGTATTAATACAACTTGTTAATTATATTTTCATTTCGAAAATATATCGTTTGATAAAATAAAAAACAAACAAATCTATTAATTATTTTTTTTGGATATATTTTGTCTCCAAGCACGTTTTTATATTTTTTTTTCGTTATCTCTGTATGATTCATTGGAATGATATTCAACAGATAAAATACGTGATAAAATTTGTTTGATATCAGTAAAGTATGATGTTACAAAAATCAGTTTTGTTTTTATTTTCATTTTTCAACACACAGTCGTTCACGTGGTCAAGAAAGTTTTCATACGTAAATTGTGCTGACTCTGGTAATCACAGGTGTTTTTTTTTTAATTCTCAAATTGATCAGTGTTGCACAGTCATTCAATATTTATACACCAAGTTTTGTTTACAAATAAAATTATTAATATTTGTTTTGTCAAAGTTTTGGAATAAAAGAAAAAGGTTTTTGTTATTCAAATTAAACTTAAGTGATGTAAGTAAACACAAAAGAATTTATATTATTTTTCTTTATTAGTATAATGGAATATTTATTTTTAACCTGATTGATTTAGATGGATGATGAACATGAAGAAGATTCCAGTTTACAGAGAAAAACGAGCCAAAAAAATACGAATTATCAACATGAAATTGCACAACTTGAATATAATGTTATAAAAAATAATTATGAAAAGTCAAAAAAAGTATTAGATGGATTGAGAAAAAATTTAGAAATACAAATGGATAAACTTGAATATATATGTGATCTGGAATCAACATTAGTGGCTTTAAAAAAAGAAAATCAAGTAACAAGAATTGAAAAAACATACTGTCCAAAAAAAATTTTAGAAAATGAAATTAATGAATTAAAAATAAAAATTGTTAATGCCAAAATTGAAGTTGATAATTTATGGGAAAAACAAGAAAATGCATGTAAATTTATGCTTGGTTTTAAAAACAATACTAATCAAAAGCCAAAAAATTCTAGCTGATAATTATTAGAAAATTAAATTTATATTTATAAAATAAAATTATTGAGATTAGTAAAATTAAATTATATATTGAAATAATTTTAAGTAGCAGCAATTATTTTTGTAAATTTCATAAATTTTAAATTATTATTTACATTAATAAAAATTATCATTACAATTAATGTTTTTTTTTCATTGTTTGAATTTTTTTTTTACGTGGTTCAAGTTTTTTAGCATTATTACGAATTTTTTTTCTAACAATTTGTTTTAATTCACGACGTACATGGCTAAATGATTCTTTCAAAACAGCAGCTGATTTAAAAAAATTCTCAGCATCTAAAAAAACATATTTATAAATATACAATTAAATTAATTAAAAAATTATTTATCATAAATTTTTATTACCTTTAAATCTTGTATCTTTTGTAGTAAAAAAGAATGAATCATTTAGCTTTTCAAATCCACTTATATTATTTATTTTTCCATCATCATTTTCAGCTTTATTAAAATTTTCATCTTCATCATCAGTACTGTCATATTTGAATCGATTGCTTGATGGTAATTCATACTCCATTTTTTCTCCAATAAAATTTGTCGTTTGTTTATCATTGTTATTTTCTATAAAATATTACCAATAAATTCATCATTGTTATTATCATTTATAAATATAAAATTACAAAAAATTCCTCAAAAAATTAATTACCTGTTTCAACTGCTCCAAAACTACTGAGTAAACTAAATTCTTCTTTTCCTTTTAAAGCATCAGAAAGTTTATCAGATACTGAAAAAAAAACTTCATTTGATACTGGAACAGCAAGTGCTGCTTCTTCTTCAACTTTTTTTTTAGCTTCTTCAGCTTTTTTTTGTTTTTTAGAAATTGGTTTTACTTTTTTCTCAATTTTTGGTTCATAATCTTGATGATTTGGAGCCATTGGATCATAACGAAACACACCATTAACTCTAAAAATATATAATTTATAAATTATTATCAGCTAAAACATATGGTTAATTAATAATAATAAATTGTACTTACTTATTATCAACAGAAGTTTTTTTTGAAATTGGTTTGCCCAATAACTTTTGTAGTATTTCCATTTCTTTACTTTTTTCATTTGCAAAATCATTATCATCATTTTCATGCTGATCTACTTCATGTTCTTCATTGTCATCAAGAAATTGTTTATTTAGTTTAAATCTATCATCATTTCCAATAGTCACCACCTGAATATTACATAAATAATTAAAACCTTATGATTCATGTAAAATAATTATAAATTTTTTTAACAAAACTTGCCTTTTCTTTTTTACTAATATTGAATTCAATCCCTGCTCCACTGTCAGCACCATCATCACCATCATCATCATCAAATAATTGCTTTTTTTTCGTTTCAATAACATTTTGTGTATTTATATATGTATCAATTGTTTCATCATCAAAAACAATTTTATTATTTTGTGTATTGTTATCCTAAAATTTAAACAATCAAATGAAATTATTTTTAATAGAATTATCAAAATATTAATTATAATATTATTTAAGGTAATTAAATTTATTTTTTATTACTTACCACAGAGTTTAAAGCATCACGAATAACTTGTTCCTTAGCTTTGAATGCTTTTTTTTGTTTTTTTAAACTTGCCAATCTAATTGCTTCTGAATCTTGTAAGACAGGCTCTTGGATTGTTTTTTTTTTATAATTTTTTTTTTTATTATAATTATTCTTCATGTTTAATTATTTATTTGTTATTGTCTTAATAAAAACTATCCAACAACAATACCGTTTGACACGTGTGTTTATTATTTATTTGAAGGTTAGGTCGACCAAATAACTGTTTGGCTAAATCTCTAGATGGCAGCTTAATAGAAAAAAAAAAAAAAATAGTCCACATTCCGCATTCCGCAATAACATGTTATACAACAGCACCACAAATCCCTAGGAATTATAAACTTATTTATTTTTTTTTAACAATAAATACAATATACAACACATGGAATATTTTTCATAAAATTTATATTTTTTATTTTCTACAACATATTATGTGAGTGAATAAAGAACCGAAAAAAACAAATAACAATAAATAAATAGTATTATTTACTAAAGTTTCTGTAAATGACCGCACGACTGAAGCGCTTCCTTACATATACGCTCACTGTAAAAAGTGAACGAACACAATTCTTTTTTGTATTTGTCCGTTGGAACATCTGTGTAATCATTTTTGAAATCACAAACTTGAGAACATTTTTCAATTAAAAAGTAATTAATTAAAATTTTTAATATAATTAATATAATATTGCTATAAAAAAATATTGAACCAAAACTTGATTAAAGTAAATATACCAAATTTTTATTTCTGATACATATGGGTGAGTTTAGAAAAAAACGTAAATCAGAGCTAGAAAACACTTTTGTTAAAAAATATAAGTTTAAAAGTGAAATTTTAACACGTTACTTTAATGAAAAAAAAAATAAGGTTAGTTGAAAGTACAGTTGTAGTAAAAAAAATGCTTGTAGATTAATTATTTAATTAGTGTGTTAAATGTAAATATTCATTATTTTTGTTTAGATATACTATCCGCCTCCTGATCATTCGTACACCAAAAATATAATAATTGACCTTGTCAATGATGATTGTCTGGCTGCAATATTCATGTATGTACCAGCATGTGAAAGACCAAAAATTGCATTAGGTATGCGATAATTTAAATATCAATTGATTAATTAAAAAATTGTTTTACTTATGATAATTAATACATTTATTTTTTAGTATGTCAAAAATGGAAAAGAGCCCTTGATTATTCTTGGAGTAATGTCAAAAAACTTGAACTAACTCACTGGGAATATGATGAGTATCCAACTTTTTTAAAGAAATATCCAACACTCGATGGACAATTAAGTTTTTTAAAATCACTGATATATAAATGTGGTCGTTATTTAACAAAATTAGACTTGACAGCTTATGGTCATTGTAACATAGTGCCAGTTATTAATGAATATTGTCCAAACCTTGTCGAACTTCGATTGAGATTCACCCACATTGACCATGTGATATTATATGATGCATTTTCACGTCTATGTAAGCTGAAAGTATTAGCAATTATATTTCAAAACATTAATGATAAATTTATACCTCTTAATCTAATCTATTCATTAAGAAACGTTGCTGATACATTGACTGATCTGATTCTGTTAAACTGGAAAAAAAAAGAGCATGACCACTGTATTTTATCAGAAGAAACTGATTGTGTAAGTTAAACTTCATATTTATATTACAAAAAAAAAAATCAAAAATATTATTTTTATTTTTTACTTAATTACTTTCGTTTGTAGGTGGTTCGTGAATTAAAGGCCCTGAAAAGAGTTGATATTAGTGGTATAATACCTACCCAAGATCTTCACAATTATCTGTATCATGAGATGTCAGTATATGCTATTCATGATGCTTACTTGCACTTAATTGAGACCGTTCACTTCCAAAATATCAAAGAATTAAATTTGGTTCAATTGAAAACTACAGATGATGGTCTATATACTATTGCCAATAGCTTGAAGCAATTAACAAAGTTACACATTTGTTGGAATGATATAACTAATGTTGGTATTGCAACAATTTCAAAGATGAATTTAGAAGTTCTTTCTTTTATCGGCTCTAATATCACTATTGATTCTTCATCAATCATCTTGCTTAAAAACCTCTTGGTAGTAAGTTTTACACACAGCAATAACATTACTGACGACTGGGCCATGAAAATTCTTAAAAATTTACCAAAGCTGGAACGGTTTTTTGTTATGGACACAAGTGTAACTGTTGAATTTCTGAAAATAGCAGCAGAAATATCAAGCAATCGAAAAATTCCTTTGTATATAGGTGTTTCATTTAAGTTTGATAAAAAAAAATATGAATCACCATGTTTAACAATTGAGCAGTATTGCTTATAACAGACTATTAATATAGTATATAATGCTAGATTAATAAAAAAAAATAGATTTCCGATTTCAAAGTATAACATGAAAGTCCGTCAATTACCTGTAACAATCATAAATTAAAAAAAAAAAACTTCAAGTACTAAATTTATTTTAACTAGTAATATTCTCAAAAAAATTGCAAATTATCCAAATTATTTACATTTTAATTGACAATTTATAATTATTAATTATCAAAAATCAAGCATTTAATATTATTTTTAAAACTATTATGTAATTTTGTAACTTTAAAAAAAATGAAAAAATCATGGTGATCTAGTCGTTTGTTGGGGTAATGAAAAAATAATAAAAATAAACAAACATGTAATTTATTTAATAATAATAAGACAACATGAATTGAATTTATTGTTAATCCAAGTGTGAAAATACCGGGAAATTATATCATCGAAGACATGAGTTAACTTGAATCATTAACTTTTTTTTTTTCAATTTAATAATTTAGATTTAATTAAAATAATTCATCATCGAGATCAGTTATTTTTTAATTAAAATAACATTTTGATATTATAAATTGTTAACCAAACGAAAAAAAAATATATATATATAATAATAATAAGCCATTTATGACTGATCTCTTGATGTTGATGAAAAAATATGTTTATATTATAATTTAATAATTGTTTGAAAACGAGACCTATAATTCCATGGCCAACGTCGGCATAATAAATGAATGGCTCGAGTTTTCATCCTCGGGGAAAAATTAAAAATTAAAAATTAAAAAATGACAATAATCACTGTAACAAATATATTTTTAAAAAATGAATAGAAATGAAGAAAAAAACGAGTACATAATCACATTGTCGTCTTTTTCTCGTGATGAAATTCAAAAAAAAAAAAAAGAAATATATTGAAGAGAGGTGATTTTACATCTTGTAAAATAGTATTAAATAATAATAATAATAATAATAATAAAGTATACTATTTGCTCGTTTTGGCATTGATAAAATGCTAATAATTGTACATCTTGTAAATGAAATTAAAAAAAAAATGATATATATTGTGAATTTGAAAGCGAATAATTTTTAAACGGCTTGAACTGTAAATAATTTATAAATTGTGTAAAAATATTATCATCATTATCAACAAATAAAAACAAAAAATATAAATAAAACAGAGCAACGATAAATGTGTTGCATAAATTTTAAATAAATAATTAATGTCTATTTTATAAATTATTTATTTTAACAACAAATTTATTTATATTTAAATTTACAAAATTAAATTTCATCAGCAATCAGTACTTAGTCATCATTATCATCATTTAGATATTCTCTTTGTAAGCTTTTTTTCTTTATAAACTAATTTAATAAAAAAAATCATTGACACAAGGCTTGATGTTATAAATAATGAGGTTACAAAATTTAACAATATTTGATCATTTTTTGATGAAAAATAGATTAATTTATCAGCTGGTTTGTTGACAATTAAATTATCAGTTAGTGATTTCATTGGAAAATTGATACAACCAGCATTTTGTTTGAAATTCATCCAACAAATTTCCTCCAATATTTCAAGGCACAAATGAAAATCATCAGTTGTTGATATATTATAAAGATGAAATATAACTGATGATGCAAAAGTATCAATTTCAGTTTCTACATAAATATCTTTTTCTATAAAAAAAAAAAAAAATACCATTATTATAAATTAAAAAATAATGATTATTATTTTCGATTTATATGCTTACCTAATATTGTTTTATTGTAAATGACATTTTGATCCCACATTAAAATAACAGATAGCAGTGATTCATCATTGCTTCTGTATTCGATAAAAGTAGATACTGAAAAAACAAAATAAATAATAATAATAATAATAATAATAAGATTAAATTACTTATCACTCAAATGAATAAATGATAATATAATTAAAAGGAATTAAAGCTGACCAGTTCCATGAATTTTCCAATTATCTATATTTCTGTGACATACTTACTGCTGAGTGTTTTTTATATTCACAATGAAACATTGGATCAATTGATGGCCACATCTTTAATAAAAAGAATATATTTATTAATAAATAATTAATAATAACAAATGACATTTAAACATACCCAACTGAATAGAGAAACACAAGCATAGACAATTAAAAAAAATAATAAATATATTTAACAATGAGTAGCCATTAAAACATATTTTAAAAATTCATCAGACTAAAAATAATATATTTTTTTATATAATTTTATAAATATTTTTATACTTTTTATTAGCCAACTAATTTATGTATTTTATTTGCATTCTAGACTGCTAATTATCTAACTCAAATTATAAATAATTTATCATTGAATCTGTACATGTTTGTAATATAAATTTTCATCCAATATTATATATTACAGTAGAATTATTTATATAAGACGATTTTTCTTTTTTTTTAGACGAAAATAAAATGAAATTCTTAAAAAAATTAATAAAAATTATTTGAATTTGAAAGTTGTAAATTAAAATTAAGATTCAAAATTAAACAAAAAAAATGATGAAATGCTTATAATTTTTTTTTGGCTTATTAAATTTATATCTCTGGATAAAAATATAGTTCCCAAGATCATTTAGTCTAAATTGTTTATAATTTTGTCCTCTATCACTCAGTAAATTTTTAAGACAATCCTTCACTGCGTTTAGTTGCTGGAAAATAAATAAGATTGAAAATAAAAAATCGACACATTTGCATTTGCTACTTACTTTTCGATTAATTTATTTCTTTGGAAAAAAATATAGCTCCTGGCTATAAAATAAAAAAAAAAAAAGCTCTAATATTGTAAAAGAAAGAATTGTTAAGTGACTATTTAAAATTTTATACAATAAATATATATCTCGTCCAATAAATAATTTATCTACTCCCATTTTATAAAGTTAAATATGAAAAAAAAAAAAAAATAACTTTCAAGTCGATTATAATTATACAGCAGCTATGAACTCAAATAATGAAAATTTAAAAAATTAATTATTATTTTTAATTGATTGACATTTAAATAGAGTAAAGAAAAAAATAAATAATCCGGTCAATTTCAACAAAAGAAAAGAAAAAAATTCTTAGCTTTCTTATATTTCCAGACAAATAAATAATATAAGAAAATAATAAAAATTGTTTATCTTTTTCTCTAGAGTATTTATACATGTTTGCCCTTAAGTACCTCACCTTTTTGAGACAGTTTTTTTTTTTTATGATCAACTGAATATAATGGAAAAACATAAATACAAAGTTTTTTGTAATAAAATGAATCTTCAAATAAATTTATCGTGTGGCAATAATATTAGAAAAAAAATATAAAAAAATATACACAAAAGGTAGTGAATCAACTACCGTTGGACAGTTACTGTGTTGAATATTTTTTAGTACATAAAAGTTACACAGACCAAATGATGCCAGTATGCAATGACAAAAACAATAAAAAAAAAAATCTCTTATTATTTTTTTTTCCATCAATATGGTCATAATCTACATATTTATTCACCTTAAGTCATTTTCTGTAATGGTTTATTGTTATTTGTCATTGAACCATATTTAAAAAATTCATTAGACAAAAAATAATATATAATTTAATAAATTTTATAATCATTTTTTTATACTTTTTATTAATCAACTCATTTATGTATTTTATTTGCACTCTAGACTGCTAATTATCTAGCTCAAATTATAAATAATTTATCATTGAATCTGCACATGTTTGTTATATAAATTTTCATCCAATTATATTACTTTTTGTTTAATTAAATATTACAGCAGAATTATTTATATAAGACTATTTTTTTTTTTTTAGACGAAAAATAAAATGAAATTATTTCTGACGTCAATGTGTCATTGATGTTATTGAATTATCAGTCGAGGATACATTTATACTTTTTTATTAATTCAAAAGTTTATAAAAAAAAAATAATGATTTTCTTTTTTATAAATAGTATTCAGTTTTACTAAAAAAAAAAACAAATTTCAATTGCTATTTTTTGTTATTATTCAATGATATAAAAAAAAATGATTATTTATTGATTTTAAATATTTAAAATGATTGTAATTGATCATATAAAAATTATGAATTAATAATTTGATGGTTTTTTTTTTTTTTAAATTAATTATATCATTTCATCGAGCTCAATACTAAGTGTTCTATTTTTTTTTTTTTTTTTATATTATTTATACAATATTGTATAGTTTTTTATTTTTATATATTTGATTATTTTCAATGACGTATTTGATGTATAACAAAGTCGTTAGATTGAATTGAATGAGGTCTTTGATACGTCAACTCAAGAAGATAGGTAGTTACTTTATTGTCATGACGTTTTTTTAATGATTAAATTTTCTATATAGTTTTTAGAGCTGTATTACGTCATAATAAATATAAAGTCAAATCGACAGCTGGTATGGATGTGCCAGAAACTGAGGCTAACCAACCGTTTTGTCTCGTAACCTTTAACGTCCGGTCGATGTCCGTCTGCAATAATATATTTTTCTTCATTTTTTTTATTCACTATAGCCTAGTGAATACACGTATATTATTATTTAAAATATTATAAATTTATTTGAATAATTATTTATATTTCTTTCTTCACTTTTACTCGGATCATTGACATATTCCCTAATTTTTTATCCAAATTTTTATTATAATTTTTATTTATTACAACTGTATATAAATTTTTTTTATAATTTTTTCTCATAAAACTCAAGTCTACAAAGTGTATATAATTTTTTTTTCTTTATAAATAGCCATAAAATATTTTTTTTTATTATTTAAAATAACATCAGACAAAACAAATTTATTATTTTAAATTATTTTATTTTATTTAAATATTTTCTATTATTATTATTTTAACTAAAAAAAAAAAAGAAGGATTTTTCAATTCAATATTTATATATTCATTAAATTCATTAAAACTTTGTGTGATACTAGTTTTATTTTTATATTTTATTATTGATAATAATTTGCAATTTAAATAACATGATAAACGTGAGATTCACTGAAAATTCAAGAGGCTTTTATATAGTTTGTTTCAATGTTTAGTAATTCAATTATCCTAAAACCTTCAGCGAATAAAAATAAAAATAAATAAAACAAACAAAAATAAAAGAGAAATATCAATTAAAGTAAACACAAATAAAACGAAATGCTTTTTATCTATAATATTATTAATAATAATAATAAATTAAAAGGTTAATTTTAAATTGATAAAAGTGTTTATAGTTAAAAACCCTGTTGCGTTTTCATATGTACGAATAACGATAACCGTCGAGTACACAGTATGTGCGTGTCTGACTATTGTTTGACTTGTTCTCCTCACCGGGTGTTGTCGTCGAGTACTTTCAAACAAAATCGACCTTTTCTCAAGTTTTTCATCATTACATTTTTATCACATGCAAACATTTTATACTTTTTTATAAAAAATATTATAAAAAATAAATAAAAAATCAACTTTCAAACAGATGTACCTTTTTTTTTTTTGTTTTTTTTACTTTCAAACTTAAAATTTATTTTAAATAAAATTATTTAAATATATACCAGACAAAAATAAAACCAATTTATACCCAACTAAATTTTATAGAAAATAAATAATCAAAAAAATAAAAAAACTACAATAAATTTACAGTTAAAAAAAATTAATAAAAGTAGATAATAATTTTTGTATAAATAAATAAAAAAAAAAAATTAACATATATATATTTTTTATAAACACTTACGGGAAGTCAGGGTCACACAGTGGTGAGTAAGTACTCTGTCTATTTTTTTTTATTTTTTTTTTTCCCACGATTTGCTCATCTCCAACGTGGTGACGTCACACAACCCCCTTATGAGGGGCGCGGCCGGTGATATTGATTCAACCCCCACTTAATCAACAATGCTTTCGTTTCATTCACAAATAAACTCTGTCTCTGTTACATGCTTTAGTTGTGTTTTCCACTCCTCAAACTCTCAAACTCTCTTTCTTTAAATATATCATTTTATTTCACTTTAATATACTATTTATAAATATATTATAAATATAGTCTATTAATCCATCTTTTGTCATGTCCTTTTTTTATAATTATAATTCCACATTTGACCCTGAAGTTGATGTATAATTTTCTTGATCTTTTATACAATGTTTATTCACAAAAATCATGATAAAGATTTTTGTATTTATTTATTTATTTATTTATTTATTTATTGGTTTTGGTTTTATGATATATTTAATGTCTCAACAATGTATATATATATTTATGTTGTTGGCACAAGAGAATCTCTTGAAACATTGTTAATGCTGACATCATTGAATCAGGCTAAACATATTAAGTGTACTCAAGAGTGCATTTTCGTACAAACAATATGAGTATAATATGTTGAAGGAAATATACCAGGGTCGTGTTAAACTGTCGGGTTACCCACGTGTATTATATTTGTCCTATAAAAACACACACACATTAACTCTCAATGTGCATTAGTTAACATTGAAAATTATGTTAACTTTAATTTTATTTACACAATAATGTTGTTTTATCTTCTGTAATTATATTATTTTACTCTAAACAATTGCTATTTAAATGTGAATTTACAAATAATTTTATAATTTTCAAATGATAATTTTTTTTCCATCAAATATATACGTATTTAATTTACAATTAAATACTTTTTGTATATATATGCATTTATTCAGACAGAGAGACAAAAAAAAATGAACAAAACAAATGTATTTTTGAGCATAAGAGTATAACTTTTTTTGTTTTTATTTTCTAACATGAAAAATCTTTTTAAACAATAAAACAATATAACAAAAACAAAAGTATAATAATAATAATAATAAAAGTGATAAAATCACTTGATGTATTTATAGCTGAAGAATTTTTTTTTTTGTAAATAAAATTTTATCAAAAGAATTGATGAGATAAAATAGTCTGATATAACTTAATAATAAAATGAAAAAAAAAAAAAAAAATATATAAAATTGCATAAAAGTTGAGAGCTGTGATGAAAATTAATTTATAAAATTAAAAGTTGATTTTTTATATAAAAAAAAAAAAATAAAGTAAAAAGAGAAAAAAAAAATAATCCAAGTAGAGTAGATCAATTTGCGTGGAGACATTCATGACGTATTGAAATATAAATAAAATAATAATAATAATAATAATAAAATTTCGACATTTGTAAGGGAAAATAAAAAAAAGTAAGAGAGATTATATATATGTTGATGGTTTGTATCACAGGTGTGTGTTATACAGGTATAAAATATAACAAGTGAGTTGAGAAAGGATGAATGAATCCCGGGGTTTTGGCGCAGCTAAAGCTGAGGCCTCGATATGAGAGCCTCGACGCAGCTAGGGTGTGCCAGGAGATGGCCACTGTAGACGAGCCTGTGGGTGGTTCAACGGGGGACAAGAGAAATTATTAGTGATGGTAAAGGAATAAGAGGGGAAAAGTGCCGGGGCTTTGCCGAGGCTTGAAGGATTCAAAGAGAGGGAGCTTTGCGACTGGGAGCTTTCTAGTTTTGACGTCATCGTTCAAGGCCGTGTACGATCGTTACTATTGCTGCTGCTGCGACTGTCGTTGTTGTCATTTTTTTATTTTATTTTGTTATTGTTTTTTTTTTTTTTTATTATACATATATTATACATTGCATTTAAATTTACACTATATACATGATAAATTATTTAAAATTATTATTTAAACAACAATCAATTTTTTTTCATCACATATTTTATGATTAATAGAAAATTTATTATATTAGTAATTCTTCATTGATCTTTTTTATTTTTTATTGACTAAAACTAATACACTATATTTGATTTGTGATTTTTTTTTTCAATCACAAAGATCTCGTATGACAATGTGTATTTATCTGAATAGAAAATATTTATGGAGAAAATATTAAAGTCATTTTCAATGAATGCCTGGAATAATATTTATATGAAAATAAAAAAATTAAAGGTAACGAAAAAGTGTTTAGAAATATTTGTGAATATGTATATGTATTTGTAAGTGTGTATCAAAGGGGCTGTTGCGGAAGGGAGAATAGTATTGGTGTTGAGGTTGAGAGGTCATACGCGTTTTGCTCACTTGTGGATGGAAGGAAAAAAACCTGGCAGGAAGTGGAATATTTTTTTTCTTTTATTTTTTCCTTTATCTTGAAGTATATTACACATTTATATTTATCCTGTTATTATATCTGATGGATCGACAATATGAAAAAATATAAAAAATAAAAAAAATTTTTATTGATTAATATTATTTTAATTATTTAATTTAAATATTTAAATTATTTTTTAAATATCATTAAATTATACTAATAATTCAAAGAACTGATATGAAACTTTTTCTTTTTTTTATTTAATTTAATTTTTTTTTATTTTCGTTTACTTGTTATTATAAACCATGCCTGACACGTCGTTCTTCTGAATCTAATTGCCATTCTGGGCATTTTGGGATGTTCGTTGTGCCAACTGAATATTAACGACCCTTCAGATCATGGCCCTAACTGTAATTTTTTTTTTTTTTTCACTGCAAAAAGTATATCTGTAGATATATAGACATCGACAGGGGTGAAATAAAGTTATTTGAGTGTCTTTAAAAAAAATAAAAGAAGGAAAAAAAAAAAACAAGACAACTAGTTGATCTTGTGGCTCACGTTTGAATATTTTTAACAAAACCTCAAGTGTTTTTTCACCCTTACAATATATAAATCAAGAAAATGGTAACTTTTTTTCTGGTGTGACTAACAAACACATTGAATAAAATTTTTTACTTTAGTTTTACATCCTAAAATTAGATTTGTCACCTATTTTACGCTATTCTTTCGAGTTTTTTTTATTTCACCCCTGTATTTACATTTTTTTTTTTTTTTTGTTATTTTTGTTATGTCATTGCTGTTAGAATATAAAGTTTATTCTTTGATATTATTTCATTCTTTTTTTTTCAACATTGTAAATCTTTTGTCCATGTATTTAGTGAAAATTGTAATCTCAAAATGATTGAGTCAAACCAAACGAAAAAAAAAAAAGTTGTAAGGTAAAAATAAAATTGATATTTTTATCATGTAAAAAAATAATATTTTTCCAATTCAATAACAAAAATATCAAATTTGGTATTTCGTGTAATACATATGCTATTTTAAAATATATATATCATTGCCTTAGTAATAAAAGGTCATAAGTGCCGAAATAGCTGATTCAAAATTGAAAAAATTCGATTACGTTTATTTTACTTTTCTTTTTCAAGAAAAAAAAAAAAGAAATATAAAAAAAATACGTAAGCCACAAAAATGAAAAGCCGTATCTCGTTACTTATGCATTTTTAATTTTTATAATTATTAAAATGCAAAATACACAACTTCATAATATAATAAAAAAAATTACTCTATAAAAAAATATAAATTTTAAGCCTACAAAAGCTATTTACATAAAGTTCATGACAATGTAATAATAATAATAATGACTAGCCGTATTATTATGACGTAAATAATAATAATAAAATAATAATAAATCGTTTTTTTTTTTTTCTTCGTGTGGTTATTTTATTATATGAGTGAAAAAAAAAAACACAAATGACAAAACGCGTAAGTCCTTGGAGATACGCCTTTTTATTATTAGTGAAAAAAAAGTTACAAATAACAAAAAGACGTATATCCTTGTAAATAAAACTTTTTCTATTTTAACCAATGGGTTACATACTTTTTTGTTGTTAATTTTTGAAAAAAAACCTTTGAAATTTTGAAAAAAAAAAAATTTCTAAAAAATGATAGTTACGCTCTTTTGTTAATACAATGAAATGATATTTTTAAAATATATCGATTTTTTTTTTTTACATATTCTATATACGTACTTGTATTCTTTCATAAATATATTTTTTTTTTATTTTTAAGGAGGTCAACTACGTTTTGTTCCGCGTAGGTGTAATCGTTGAAAAAAAAAATAAAAATCAAATTTTGGCAACGTTTCATGTTTCATTCATGAGTCAAGTGTCCTAAATATATATATATATACACATGTGTCCACGTTCATAAAATAGACTTAAATATATAAAAAACAAAAAAAAAGTACATAGATGTTTTATCAGACAGTATATAGATTAAAGGATTCATCAATAATATACCAATTTTTTTTTAGCAATCTCAACCACTTCTAAATATAATAAAAAAATAAAAAAATATATATATCTCGTATATCTAATAGAGTTTTATTAAAAAAAAATACGATGGATAATTTATCTTTATGATTAATGATACATCCGTCAATTAATCAATGTTATTTATATAATAATATAAATTATAATACTGAATAATATTATTTATAAAAATTCTACGAATAGATTAAATTGTAAAAAAGGAAAAACAGTTTTTTAACAATTTAAAATAGACTGGTGTATCTTGGATAACAGTTTGTGGTATATATACAAAGTATATTGATTGAGTAATTGTGATAAAATCGTATCGTTTCGTGGTTAATCCTATTATCACCTGTAGAGAATCAAATTTCGTTTGGTGTAATTGAGAAAGTGTTATTCTCTCATTTACTATCTAACTATCTCAACTCAAAATTACTCATATATTATTACAATGAAAATGTAATTACTATGTACTATATTTTAAGAACTTTAATTTTGAATCAAAATCTAATCTTTTACAAATTATTTGGCAATTTATTTGTACGAAAATCTTTAGAAATATTAATTTTAATTTATGAAAAATAAATTGCCAAAGAATTTATAAAAGACTATATAAATTTTCATAATTTATAATTGTAAATTTTAATTTTAATAACAAAATATAGTATTTGTACTTTTATATCTTCTTTTTATGATGATATTGTATTATCATTTCGTGAAACAACATGACATGTGAAATCAAAATATAATATAAAATGACTTATAATTCATGACAGATATGATATTCATAGAACATTAGACAACGTCATAATACAACGTAAAATAATTTTGATATTTTATGTGAAATGTAAACCAAATACTGACAAAATAATACTCATGAAATGTATATAATCATTCACATGGACAATGCGTTCTTTATCATGAAATATTATACAACTGAATTGAAGCCATTTGAACGTAAATTATTTTTTTTCTCATTTTATGATGATAAAAAAAGAAAAAAATCATACAAGTATATATAAATGATATTTCAAAAATACATATTTATGAAATATCAATATATTTATGCATACGATATTGATATTTCAATAATATTTATCATATTTTTTTGGCATTTATGAGATAGATTTAAAATACTCAACGAAAAATAAAAATAAAATATAGTTTCATTAAATTTTATTCAATATTATTTATTTATATTATTATTTTTTTTACAAATATTATTAAATTTTTCATTTATTTATATTATATGTATTGTTTATCAATAAAATAACATTATTATATTTTGCGAAAAATATTTCAATTTTATACATACATCACGTTTATTTTATATATTTTATTTTTTATTACATTTATTTTTATTATCAAAAAAATTTGTCATTGGTGGGCGTGTGCTGATGCTGCTTCAATACCTCCTCCCTTATTTGTAAATAAATATATATATATCAACGCCTACATGTTTGTATTTTATGTGTCTTGTAGTATCCGAATATATACGCATTCTAGGTCGGGGTGAACTGAAATTCATTTAATACAATTATCTGTAAAAGTCCCTATGTATAAATATAATGTTGTCAAGATGATCTTTTAACATCATAAAATTGTTTTTATTTTATTTTGTTTTTAAAATGACACAAGTTTTTTAATTTTATTTATATTTTTTTACGTAGGTGTTTAGTGTTAAAGTTAAAATTGTTATGTATATTACTTTTTCTTTTTTTTTTCTTTCAAATAAATAATATTAATTTAATTTAAAAACAATATATATAATCAAAATACATTGTAAAATTTTTAAACAAAAGTTTAAATTGTATTAAAACTTATGTAAGTAAAAAAAAAAAAACGTCTACGTACATTGAGCATTGTTTAATTATTGCATTATTATACTGTCAATCACGAATGAATTTAAAGATTTTTTTTTTCAAATATTTCAAATTGATAAGCAGATAATATTGTATTGTTTAATGAATTCAGATGTCATGTTCAGTCAGCTGAAACTGATTTATTATATTAAATTAAATAAACAAAGATTATATTTTTATATGACATTTTAAAATGATGACTGATAAACAATAGCTAAAGACATTGACGTACAGACATGAAAAAAAAAAAAGAAGAATAAATATTTGTTTGTATATCAAATGAATGAAAAAATTACCAAAAAAAAAAAAAAAAAAATACAATTCAAAGAAATGGCAAGTGAATAAAGTTAAAGAAAAGAAAAAAAAAATATATAAAAATATGAAATGAATGAAGTAGATTATTAAGAAAAAAAAAAAAAAAGATTAAAACGTGATGACGATCAGGCAAAAGTTGACAGTGTCATCTATAAGAAAATTAGTATGTACGTCAAGGAAAATTGAAAAGGCGGAAGTCCAAGTATTTGGATAACGAACACGAGAATATTATAAATTAAAAAAAGGGAAAAACAATTTATATATATATGATAAAAAGTGGGGGATAAAAAGTTGTGCTTGTAAGGGGATGCGCATGGCTTTAAAATGATGATAAATATGGCGCAGCGTGGGTTTTAGTTCTGGTGAGGGCGCCAGCCTGCTCGCTCTGGTTAAACTACCCCAAGCTGTATCATCTATCCCCCGCCGTTCACCACCTCTTTTACGTGTATTATATCCCGGCTGGTGCGGACCAAAGTGCCACCACTACCCCCCATATACAAAGAGACATTCTTACTCTCTGCTACAGCACCTTCAACTCAGCTGCTGTTGCAGATTGATAAAATCTCTTAACCATAAGCATACACACAACAATATATATTTATATAATAATTTGAAAATTCATCAAGACATTTAATATATTATTTATAAATTTAATTAAAAAATTTATAATTGTGCTATTCTAATTATCTATACAAAGTTTTTTTAAACTTTTAACTTTTAATTTATAATTTTTACTTAATTTTTTTCATATAATTGAAATGTAACTTTAATGTGTCAGTGAAAATTAATTATATTTGTGATTATTTATTAGCTTTTCTTCTTCATAACTGTGTAGTATTTTTATATTTTTATTTTTCAATTTTATCAAACTGGTGATTGTTAAATATATATTTTCATAAAAATTCTTGAAAGTGCCTGAAGATAATTGTTAAAAAGAAAGAAAAAAAATTTTTTTTTTTTAATTAAACGAAAACTCGGTCTATACAGAAAAGTCAATGGCCTCATGACAACTTTCATTTTGAGCCTAAAAAAAGAGGGTAAATAAAAACATAATTTTCATCTTTTTATTTTTTTTCTTTCCATAATAAAAATGAAGCTTTAAATGTCTTAAGATAAAATATGAACAAACAAGCTTTCTTATAACAAAAAAAAACACAGTAAAATATTAAAAACTAGACTGAAATAAATACATAAAAAAAAATCATTTACGAGTTGTAATCAAAATAGAAAAAAAGTGCATTAAAAAAAGTAAATTTTGTCCAAGTATATATAAAAGTGAAGTGTTAAGTGAGGTATATATTGTGATAGATAAAAAGAGAAAAATAAATAGATAAAAAAAAATAATAAAACAAATAAAAAAAGTGCGCGAGGATTTATGTGAATAAAAAAAAAAGACGTGGGAGCACGAGGAAAGCTCATTGGGGGCAGGGGGTAATAGAAGAAGAGGAGTAAAAAGAGAAGGACGACGAAGCTGTGGACAAAGTGGAGAACGACGTGGAGAAGAAGAAAAAAAAACTATAATAAAAATACAGTTAATAAGATACAACAATCAACGATTGTAAGAAAAATTAATAAATAAATTAATATATAAAAAATTTAAAAAAAAGTATAAAAAAAAAATCAACATAAATGTGAATAAAAAAAAAAAAAAAATATATAATAAAACAAATAAATTATTATAAGTGAATTTTATTTTATTTTTTTCATCTTATTACTTGTCTAGGAAATAAAAAAAAGCAAAAAAAAAAAAAAATATTATGCTATGTCGTCATGAAATTTGCCAGTCTGAAAAGATACTGAGAATAGAGAGAGGGTGGGTGGGTGGGTGGGGAGATATAAATATATGAGCCAAGTGAAAACGATAATAAAAAGAAAAAAAAGAAGAAAAAAAAAAGTAAATATATAAATTATAGATGTAAAGAAAAAGTACATAAGAAAGTTAAATCGTTTGGCTATATCATCTTAAAATTACAAAGGATTAAAGCGTGGGTGAAGTGACTGCAGGGATAAAATATATATAAAATTTTAAAATAGTCTGATGAGAATAATAAAAAAATTTCGAAAAATAGTACAATTGATATTTATAGTTGAAGCTTAAAGGGATGGAAAGAGATAAAATTATTTTCATAAGTGTCAATTGTTGAAATACGTGACAGACAATTTTTGGTTAACAAAAAAATCAAGCTATAAATAGATAAGCAAACACAAAATAAAAAAAGTATATATATAGAATAAACAAGATAATAAAAAAAACTTTATCGAAAATCATCGACATCAAAAGAATTTATATACAATATCGTTGTTGTCATCAAAGTTAACTGTTTATTGCATCAATTGACGATCGATTTTACGGAAAAAAAAATTAAAAAATTCAGCTTAATCAGCAAAATATTAACGTTTGTACGTAACTACGAAAATTAAAGATAAAATATATATATATGAAATTTATAATAACAAATTTTTATTCACAAAAGCACAATTTATTCTGTTATATATATGAAAAATTAATTAAAATTAAAATAAATAATATTATCATGGAAAAAAAATTAAATTAACTCAATGTCAATGATTTATTATTTATTATTGATATTCACATCACGTAAATATATTTTTGATGCACTTTTAAAATACACCTGTTGATTATGTCGAAATACACGCGGTTTATGTTTTATTATTATATTATTGTCATTTATATCAAGCACGTATTTAATATTTTATATTAAGATAAAAATTGATTATCTAATTTGAAAAAAAAAATATACAAATTCATTCAAATGTCATGTCAATTAATTTTTTTTTCTAAAAAAACACAATTGTTATACTAAAAATGGAAGATTTTTAAGTTAAAAAAATTAATAAACTAATGAAATAAGCAAAAAAAAATATATAGATATTTTTTTTTTTGATTGTTATTGCTATTGTTGTTGTTGTAGTTATTATTGTTGTTAAATCTGACTATTTGTCAAATTGTTATTGCAATTATTATGAAGCTATAAAAAGATAAATAAATAAATTAAAAATTTTTGTTATTTTTTAAATACACAGAAAGAAAAATCAATAATTTATATTAATTTTGCACATCACTTCATAAAAGCATGTAATCAATAAATAAGATTTAACAAAAATTCTAAGCACCGAGTAAGCCTTTGCATGAAAGCGCACTTTTTTAAAAAAATATTTATTATTAATTTATGATTAAATTAACTGTTGCATACAACCTGAAATATAGTGCATTTATTTTTACGTTTTTTTAAATAAAAAATATTCTAAAAGATTAACCAAGTAATGCAATAATAGAAAAAGCAAATATTTAATTTGATGATTAAAAAATTAAAATTTCGTATATCTAATATACACGCACATTCATAATTAATAAAATAAAATTAATGTGCTTATACACCGTCCATAGAGATGCTAATATAAAAAGTAAATAAAAAAAAAAAAATATAATAATAGAAAGAAAAAAGAAAAATTAATATACAAAAGTATAAATTATAGACAGAAAATAAATCAAAATAACGATAAATTATATTGGATATATAAAACAAAGAAAAAATAAAATAGAAAAAAATGTAAAGAAAAAATATAGATTAGATAATCGCAATAAATCGTAAATAAAAGAATAAATTTATATAGTTTATATAGCTGTTTGTATAAAAATAAATAAATAAAAAACAATAATAGTTTGTGATAGATTTTTATGGTCAACTGATGATCCCTAAATACAAAAAAACCTTTATAGAGTAAAAATAAAAAATAAAAAGAATATATACGTATGAAAATTAAATAAATGAATGATAAATAATATATAATATACATAAAAAAAGATAGAGTATTTATAAAACTACTAAGAGGGTTAAAAAAAAAAAAAAAAGAATTCCCTTTTCTCCGTGAGAATTGAAGGTGTTTTGTGGTGGGTTTGAAGATTCTGTCTGGTCGAGAGGATTGTAATAAAAAGCATCATTGAATTGCGTGAAAAAAAAAAAAAAAAAAATAGCAAGGGATCTTGAAAAAAGGGTCGTGACAAAGAAAAAAAAAAGGATAAAAAATAAGCTGTATCAAAACGAGCGAACAAAGAAAGTATAAAAAAAAAACAAAAAAAAAAATAGATAAATGTTTTTTACATATAGATAAATGTACCTTAATATATATACAAATATGTCATAGTCATTTTATAAATATTTAAACAACAATAAATAGTACAAGCACAATTAAAATTATATATAAAAAATAATTTTATGATAAAAATTAAATAATATTAACTGTATATATTATCATTTATTTGCTTGAGTGTATATTTTTTTTAGCACTTAAATTAAATGCACCAATAGAAAAAAAAAAAACTGCACCTGCACAAGCACATTTATGGCAATCAACATCAACAGCACCAAGTCACACACCAAGTCCGTTCGTAATAGTTGATCAATTATCATTATTAAATAATTCAAAAAAAAAAAAAAAATTAATAAACACATAATAATATTTTCACAATATTTAATAATCGATATTATATTTAAAAGATTCATTTTCTTTTACAGGTTTCAATTGAATGTAACGGAAGGTCAACATAAAAGGAAGATAAAGGAAGAAAAAACCAGTGAAGTGTTATTAAATATCAAGATAAAATATATTCAAACAAAAAGCATTATATTAACTTTATTATAATAGTATAATAACTGTGCATCTACTTGATTGGTAATGAATAATTAAAAGATTGAAAATTTTCTAGAAAAATTGAAATAAAAAAAAAAAAAAAATAAGAAAATTTAGATAAAATTGGCTATTGTTTATATTCCATTATAAATTTGATGTATTTATATTGTGATTGTCATTTGTTTTATTCAATATACCATTGTTGTATATATATATAAAAGTATTCCCATCACGTCTAGCCACAAATTATCAAAAAGAACAAAAGAACTAAAATAATAAAAAAAATAACAAAAACAAGAAAGAAAAAATATAATATACATATATATACAAGTACGTGCGTCGATGCCAAGATAAAACTGCGTTAAAAAGAAAAAAAAATAAAACAGAATAAGTAAAAAAAAAAAAATAAAATAAAGTTCAACTTGAAGCAATCGATTTTCAAAGTTGCGGTTAGATACTTGTATTATTCGCGTAGGTGGAAACAAGTAGTGTGTCTCAAGTGAAAAATCTCAATATTTAGTCAGCCATATAAAAATAAAAATAATAATAATATATAAAAAAAATTCAAAATAACGTTAATTAATAAAAATTTAAATAATAAAAAAAATTTATTAATTAAAAATATTAAAATTATTAATAATAAAAAAAAAATTAAAGAAAAAAAAAAAAAAAAAAAATTTATTAAAATGGCTAAACAAATGATTTGGTTACTTGGTTATATAAGTCTTGGTTTTGCATTAACACTCGGCAATCGTCCATCAAGCATTAATACAAATAATAATATTAATAATAATAATAATAATAATAATAATAATCAACGTTCACAAACAAAAATTGGTAGATATGATGTCCACTATCCACGATCAACTGTTGGTGGAATGATTGTTGCATCATCATCATCTCTCATAAATAATAATATTAAAAATAATAATAATAATAAAAATCATGATTCATCAAATACTGTGCATGATTATCGATATGATAAATACAGTAGATATGGTTATGGAAGAGACGAATCAATACCATATGATGTACCACCTGATTGGTATGAAAAAAATTATAAAAATAAATATATTAATAGTAATAGTAATAGTAAAAATAATAATAATAATAATAATTTATGGAATTTTTCAAAATTACGTAATGATGATTTATCAATATTACATGATAATTATGATAATGTTATTATGGATAAATTATCAAGTGCAGTATTAAATAATTATTATCCAAAAAAACAACAAAAAAATAAATTAATCAATAGTCATAGTAATATAGTTAATAATAATAATAATAATAATTTGGATAAAAAATTGAGAGACAATGAAAGACTTGCAGGAACAAGTTATCATGATAATATTATCAATGTAAATGATAATGAGCTTCCAGTTAAATTAAATAATAATATTTTGAAAAAAAATAAATTATTAATTGATAATAAAAATAATGATTTGATGATTGATTTGACTGATGAAAAATTACCGCTCAAAGATACATCATCATGGAATATTGATAGTATTGATAAATATAATAATAATGATTATTATTATAATGATAATCCATGGAATGATGATGATGATGATGATTCAAGATCGCACAACGAAGATTCATTTAACAGAAAATTACGTAAACGTAATCATTTACCAGATGGAAGAAGAAGAAATTCAAATGGTAATTTACATCAAAAACAACAACAGCAACAAAAGCAACAACAACAACAACAGCAACAACCAGTTTCATCACCTTCATTGACATCATTACCTGCAGCTGTTGGTGGCATGGCATCACAATTTATGCTGAGGGCTGCTCGTGGCAATCGACAGTATGATGTACCACAAATTGGTAAGTTTTTGCTTTTTTTTTATAATTAATTAAAATTAAACAATACATTAACTAGATAAAAGTGAATTAACTTTTTTTTTTTTTTTAAACTTATAAATAAATAGCCTTGATAGATTAAAAAGAAAAATGTTTTTAAAGTTTTTTTTTTCTTTAGATAAAAATAGAAGGAAAAAAAGATTATAATCATATTGTCTTATCGAAATTTAACAAAAAAAATATATAAATTTTCTAAATGTCCTGATGATGAAATACTCAATATTTTTTCAACTCAACTTTGTTTTTTATCTTGCGAGGCAAAAAAAATAAAACAAAAAAAAAAAAAAACTTGTTCTTTTTTTTTTGATATATTGTGATGGACTTAGATGGTGAATTTTATGTGAGCTTTGTATAATCGATCAATCCCTTTTAGGATCATTTGTCTATAGAAAAAAAGGTTGTAAAAAAAAAAAAAATATAAATAATCCAATGATAAGGTACAAATCATGATTTTTTTTTTTATTCGAGTATAAAGGCCTTTGTTGTTTAGCAAGTAGAATATATTATTCTAATGGAATTTTGTTGAATAACAAATATATATATAAAATTATGTTGGACATATAAGCCACTAGGGAGTAAATTTACTTGTCTCAATAATGAATACCCTATATCTCTTCATCCCTTGGACTTTTTATTCTATTATAAAAAAAAAAAAAAAAACCAATCTAATAACAACAAATTTTTATATGAATTTCACATCCAAGTTTTACCTTTTTTTATTATTCTGTCAATTTCAACTCAACTTTTTAATACCAAAAACTGTCTAGATAAATTTATGTTAGTAATATTTAATAATAAAAGAAAAAAAAAAAAGTTTCATATAAAAAAAAAACATGAATAATCTGGTAAATAGGGTCCAATGTAAAAGAGTCTTGTTGTCCGCCCACCTGTCTTCCCATGGGTGAAAGAACACATGATTTAGAGGGTTATACTTTGACTCGTTAAAAATTCTTTAAATAAATGAAATAAAAGCTCCCAAAAAAAATTCAAAATATATAAATAATAAATAGAAAAAAAAACTTTTTTTTACTTGAAAGCTTTTTTACAATAATAATAATATTTTTTTTTTATTTAATATATTTAAAAGTATTTATATGATTAATAATCAAATAATTATCACACCTTTTCAACACATGTTTTAATGCATAGAATAAATATATAAAATATAAGTAAATAAAAGATTATGGCCTCAGGTGTTTTTAGTGAACTTGTTGCTCCTTTTCACAAAATTCTCTCACACACACATATTAGTATAAAATATACACAGGGAATTTCAAAGCTTTTAACTAAAAGCACATATTTATTTATATGATTTTATATAGAAAAAAATATAATAATGTTAATTCAGCTAATTAAAATATGTGGGTAGACATATTATTTATTGCATTACAAAAAAGAAAAAAAGTTAATTAATAATATTTTTTAATTAGATGAAATTTATAATAAAATTTAATTAGATAAAATAAGGTCGTAGTATCAACAACTGAATAGAATATTAAATTTATTATTGTTGATAAATTAATAAAAATAAAAAAAGGTGAGAAAAATAAAATTTATGTTTATTTTTTTTTATTATTATTATTTATAAAGAGGCTAACTGTCATATGGGAATAAAAAAAAATAACAAGTGTACGTGGCATTTGTTGGTTAATTAATACAAAGGCATATTATTCAACTGTCATAACTGACATTATAATATTCTTATACCCTTTATACACTGTGGTAATATTTATCTACATGTAAAATTTTTTATATATTTTTATCCTCAATATTTATTGTTCAATTAAAAATATAAAATTAAAAGTGAATAGTTAAAAATTGAATAAATTTTTTTTGTTTTTAAGTATATTTTTTATCAAAAGAATTATAAATAATAAAACTTGATGATAAAGATGAGTAAAATATAAAATTTTTTAACTATGAAAACAATGTTATATACCTGCTGTGAAAATAATGGCTGTTTCTTGATATAAATATATAACATATTGAGTCAACGTGACTACATGTCACTGGTTTCATGATTTATTAAATGGAAATATATACTGCATAAACTCTTTTGACGCAAGTTAATATGTTAACAAAAGACCAGAAATATTATATCATCAATATAGATATTTCTTGATATCATTAATCTGATTTTATCATCCCTATCATCATCATCATCAACAACAACAACAACAACACTATCGTCATAGAATTAGATTTGTTTGTTTTATTTTTTTTTTCTTTGTACAATATATCGTCCTTAATTTTATGTATATAAATTAATAAATATACTATTATATTATTATTTTTTTGTATATTTTTTTATACATATAAATATAAATTTGATTGATAAAGTTCTAAGATAACTTACGTAATATCTTGTAACACGTCTACTTAATAAAATAAATTATAAGAATTTTGTGTCTTTGAATTGACCTATGTTTTTCCCTCTCGACAAAACAACACCACCCATCAACAATATATATATATATATTAATATTATACTAACATCACTAAACATCACCCACGCTTTCACCCTCTGACCTACTTTGCGCAACAGGATTTTATATTTACTTTCAGTGTTCAGGGCCGGAGGGTTTAGTTCCGTACAAGCATTTTTATTTATATCTTTTTTTTTTTTAATATATATTATTTATTTTTATATACACAGGTAAATTTTAAAAGTGTAACTGACATTTGAAAAATTAATTTTCTCTTTTTTTTATTTTAATTAATATTTATTTTTAAATTTTTTTACATGTATTTTTTTTTTTATTACATTCGAGTGTATTTTTTTTTTCAACTCTTTTATTCTCTTGATGAGGACTGGTGGTGATTTTACAAGTGCGTATAGAGCTTGTTTAATATGTGTGATGTAGTTGTGTTAAAAAAAAAAATATACTAGTGTAATTCTCATGGATTTTTAGGGGTAGTGACAAGACGACAGTGTGACATAAGCGGCGCCGCTCTCATGCGAACATTGCACTCGCGCACTTAACTTGCACAATGCACTCACTATTTACATGTATGAATATATGTATTACATATATATATTATCTAAAGCTCCAACACTGATATATACATTTTATATACCAACCAGCCATTTACATATGCATGAAAAAATTCAAAAGAAAAGTTGCATAGCTTCGCATAAATCAGGAATCATTAATGACAACTATAGAGAGACTTTATCATGCTTTATACATAACAATATCACACGTATATACTAAATAATTTACAATCGGTATTTTATTTATTTATTCAACAATAAAAAGAAAAAAAAAAAACACGAATAAACAGATTTTCTTTGCAATGAAAATTGTTTTATATACATCAGTATTTTATTTGTAAAAAATAAAGAAATTTTATCTCACGTTTAATGTAACACATAAAGCTTTTTAATTGGAATTATTTTATAACATAATTAAATTACAAGTTAAAAAAAAATATAAAATAAATAATGTAAAATAAATTTACCATGAAAATTTTTTTAAAAATATAAAAATATACGTGCAAGGTTGTTAAGGAAAAAAAAAAACATTTTATATCTCATTTGATGATAAAAGAAAAGTTTATGTTATTTGATGTAAAGCACTTTTTATATTTTTTTAAAAAAATGCATTTATCCTTTTCTTTTTTTTATGATATTTTTATTTATTTTGTTATTTTAAGTAATTTAATAAAAATATATAAATTATATTATATTTTTCGTTTTACAAACATTTATTTTAATCAATTTTTATTATATATATTTTTATATTATAAAGAGCTTTTATATCTTTGTAATGTAGGTATTAATATTAAATTGAATGGTTAAATCTTGGTTTAATTTTCATTTTATAAACTATATGTTAAAAAGTAATCAGAAGAGGCTCTCGAAGAAAAGCATTGAGTGTGGCTAACGTAGATTTTCTTTTATATACAATGCGTATATATGTGTCTTCTTCTTCATCATCATATATATACTAAAAAGCTCAATAGATGCCCGGGGATTTTCCAAACTAGAACACCGATGAATCTTTTTTTTTTTTTTTTTTTTATATTATTTTTTAGATATTCTTCCTTGTGTGTCGTGTTGACATTTTTTGTTTTCTTATTTTACCCGGTTAAAATCGATTGGCAAGATTTTTTTCTAAATTGTTATTTTATCTTTTTTAATACTTATTAAAATAACCAATTTATTTTATTTTTTTTATTTTTCAATCTTTTTTATTTCATTGTTATAACTGAAGGTATTCAGTTTATTTATTTAATATTAAATTATTTTCAGTTAAATTAAACAAGAAAATAAATCTTGAAATTTTTTTTTAAACATTATTTTTAAAATTATAATGATAATAAATTTTTTCATCTATAAATAGTTTAATATTGATCTACCTGTAGCATGTATACAATTCACATGTCAGAAAAAAAAAATAGAAAATTAGACTAGAATAATTAAATTCAGGTTTTAATGAATAAAAGAAAAAAAACTTTATAAAATTATTCAACTCGGATATTACTTTAATTTACTCTTTTATTTTTTCTATTTAATTTAATTTTAACTTTATTCATCGATTATTCTAAAAATATATATTCTGATTTATTATGTATAATAATTTTGTTTAAAATTGAGTCAAAAATATTTAACAAGCCGTGTTATTATTTTTTTTTTGTATTTTTATCACGCGATATTAATCGTGATTTTAATATTGTAAAGGCAATTGGTCACGTCAACAGCTCCTTAATAGCTTTTGCAAAACAATTTTATCTTGTATCAAACCTTTTCTTTAAATTTTTTAATTACCTTCTTTTTTTTACAAATTTATTATATTCCCCGAATAGAACAACAATAGCACCACTTGATGTAAAAATTAACAAAGCAATTATGAAAAATAAAATAATTAAACTCTTCACAAAATAAAATAAAATTTTACATGAAACAAAAAAGTAACAATAAATGCAAATATAGGTTATATAATAAAATGAACAAGTTGAATAACAAAAAAACAATATATAATAAAAATAATAAAAAAAAAACCTGTCAAACATCTTGGTCTTTGATATAACTTTGTTGATGGAAAAAAAAAAAAAAAAAGAAAATTTACCTTGTGTATTGAATTATTGTGCTTCTGGCATTCGTTTGAACATGTCAATACAAAATCTCAAACATAAAATAACAATAACAACAATCAATGCAATATACACTTGACATCAAATGACACATTTAATAATTCAATAAAATACAATACTATTTATTTTAAAATATGTAAATATGCTCAATGTGTAAAATTTTAAATGTCATCAAACATTTCGAAACAATACAATTTATATATTAATTAAATAAAAAAAATATTGATCATTAAATTAAATAAATCCAATGAAATGTCAATTTAATTTCACTATTTTTTATTCAAGTGTTAACAAACAATTGAGAGCTTTTTTTCCATCAATTGCTTTATGAACAAGTTAAATTGTTAATTCATTTTGTTGATTGTCAATAATTCTGAGAATTACTTGTTCAGTTAAATATAATTCTCACGTGTCAAATGTACATTGCGTGATTGTTCTTGACTATTTTAATAATATTACATACATGTATTGTATATATTCACTATGTACAAAATTACATGTATTAAATATTATTGATATTTCATGTATATATTATTATTATTATGTTTATTTTAAGCTTTATTGTTCACATGGGAATGCAGTAAAAGTTATTACAACTTTTATATACATGTATACGTGGTTCATGTAATTTATTTCAAATAAAATTACATGCCTATGTATAATTTTATATTCGTAAATACATTAAAAAACTTAAAATCTATTACAAAACTTTTATAATAATCCGTATTTGATTAAACTTTATCTTTGTAATATACAAATTTTCAAGTATAATCAAATTTACATTTTTTTTTATATATTATTTATTATTAGTTTTTATTATAGAATATTTCAGTTATGACGCAATGAGAATATTTATAAAAGTTTTAAAAGAAATTTTTTTTATTAATATTACAAGTTTGTTGGTTTCTTTTTTATTTTGGTTTTTGAATGGCATTGACTTGCAGTTGAAATGAAATACAAAAAATCCTAGTGGGAAGCTGATGTAACTTTTTTTAAAATTTTTTTTTAATTTACAAACCCAGTGGAGTATTTTTTTTTCAAAGAATAATTTTATATATAGGTAATATATATACAAAATAGATATTATATTTTTGAAAAAAAATGTTAAAATTATTTTTTAGAAATCTGTTGTTTTTTTTTTTTCAATTTATTTAAATTCATTTTATTTATTTTACGATCAATAAATTGTCAAAGTGTTTGTGTAAAAAATTTCAATTCAGAATTTTTTTTTTTTCAAATATGTGTGTTTATAAAAATAGATTTTTTATACATATATTACTGTTGATTTTTTACACCTCTATAATTATATTGTATACCCACAGTATATGTGAATAATAATTTTATTGAATTACAATTTCTCGTGCGTCATTCAGTAATGATTATACTTTTATAAAATACGATATCATATTGTTGTTATTATCATTTGAAATTGATATATATCTATAGAATACTTGTTGAAAAATATTGATTGTTTAAATTGTATTGTTTTATTTATTTTTTTTTTTTTTTTGATAAACTTAAAATGATTTATTGTTTCGATGTTCTCTTTGTGAAACAATAGTTTTACTTTTTAAAACGTTATTGTGATGAGTTCATTGGTCTAATTTTCAAATACAATATATATTATTTATTTTAAAATTTCAATTATATATTTATGTTCATCAACTGCTTATCTTTAAAATTTATATATAAATTTTGAGTAAATAAATGTTCTCTTTTTTATTATTTTATAGTTCATTAACCTGTTTAACATAATATCTATTTGAAAAAACGACAATAATATGTCACTGAAATCTATCTTCTATTATGATAAATTAATAGAAAACAAAGCATGAATTGTTAATAGCTGAAATATCTTATTTTAAAATATTTCTCACTATTGTTTCTTTGTTAAGAAATTCAATTGTTCAGTCATTGCATTTACTAGAAAAAAATTAAATGAATAAATTTCAATTTATAAACTATTTATTATTTATTTATTTAGTGAAAATAAATTTATTAAATATTCAACTGTTTATCATAATTGTAAAATAAAAAAAATTAATTTTATAATTTACGATAAATAATATATTTTAGTCTATTTTAAGTATTTGATTTTCAAGTCTGACTGAATACCGAGATGTACTACTGACCCCAATGAGAATTAACAAAATCAAAAAAAAAAAATTTAAATCAATAAAATTTAAGTAACCAAAATTATCACTGTCAATAGTCAAAATTATTAATAATTACTGTAAAAACTTTTTGAGTTTATTTGAAGTATTCAATAACGTTATTTAATATTTTTTTTTTCTTTTTTCAATGACAAGTTTTTAAATGTTTATTTCCACGTCTGACTAAAAACCGAGCTTTTCTACTTACTAAAAAATTAGTTCAAGTCAATATAAAATTCATTAAAACTATTTTAATGTCACATGCCCTACAAAAATAGCCAGTGGTCATAGTCATTGATGGTACTTTACGATTAAACAACCTGTTGACTAGACAATCATAAATATCAATAACAAAATAACATATGCCTCCAAAAAATTCATATAACTATTCATGATATTGACGAGGGGTTGTTTCATAGTCCCAATCATAGTCATATTTAATTGTAGTCTGGTGTAGTCATTAAACTTTTATTAATTTTTTTTACTAAAACAAAAAGAAAGTAGATTTAATGTACAAACAACATGTAAACTTTTTTTTTTTTCATATTAAATGGCTATACGTAATTATAAATGAAAAAAAAATTAGACATAAGTCGATAGTTAAACGTTATCATGATTGTAGTCATGAGTCATGGTTCTTTTTATTTTTTTGTAGTCATTGTAATAAAAACAGAAAGATATGATCACATATTTGATTAAAATTCTAGTCATGGTGTCACTAAATCTGACGATAAATAACTCATCGAATATTAATTATTCTAGATTAAATATTAAAAAATTATTTACAATAAAAATAGTCATTAAAAATATTATTTAATATTTTTTAGAGTGTCCGTCTTCCGAGGACGGAATGGAGAGATTTGCCTGTCCAACGCCAGATAGAATGGGCAGATATCGTTGTATTGATGATCATGTATTATGTGACGGTTTCATTGACTGTCCGACGGGTGAAGATGAAGATCGTCAAGCCTGCATGTTTTACAAAACTGTGAGTATCAAAAAATATACATTTATTTATTACCATTTTACGCATTATCTAATTGAATTTTCTAATTTCAATTAATCACATTAGATATTATTATTTTTCATCATTTATTCTCTTCTTTTCTTACTGCTATTTATAAAAAAAATAATATATTATATATATGATTTATGTATTTAATTAAACGTGTAATTTAACGTGTTATTTTGAAAAAAAAATGATTAAAATGCAGTTTGAATAGTTAATTTAGAACTGGGTTATTCAAGCGTATGAATATTCATTATTGGCTTTCAGACGAAGGCGCATTTGGATGTACTAGCAGACGCTCTCTTGCGATGGGTCAGAGGCCGCTAAGATACCTCTCTTGTTCTACAGAAATAATATATATATATTCATATATATATAACAAAAAAAAATATATAAATTAATTCATAACAAAATGCACAGAAAATGAAAAAAAAAAAATTAAACAAAAAATTATATATACTTCTTTGCCATATTTAAAGTCAATAATTATAAACTCGATTAATTTATTCTATATAAATGGTTTTGTTAATTAATTAAAGTAATTAAGAAAAAAAAATAACAAAAAATTAACAAGATTAAATTATTAATCAGTTCAAAGATAATCGAAATCACTACAAACCCTTTTTATCATATTTTTTTTTTTTTTTTTTTTTTTTTCATTTATAACTCGATTAAGTACCTATTTTTTTTTTTTTTTATATATACCCTGTAAATGGTTGGCAATATGAATAAATAAATGAGAATGAAAAGCTTAAAAATTACAGTGGAATCAAACTCGACGATATTACAAAACTTTATGGATATAAAGATTGTACAATGAAATTTTTATTTTTTTTTATTTCAACTATATTTGATTGGTACTATTATTATTATTATTATATTAAATTGATTATAATATTTAATTGGCTTGTAGCAATTTATTTTATTTCGCTGGTTTATTTTTTTTTGTATATCATTTTTTTATATAAAAAATAAATAACAAGTAGAATAAAAATAAATTGGAAAAATATATTCAACTTTTTAAAGTTAACTTGATAATTGGATGAATGGATTAATTTTAAATTTGTGTATGTACTTTTTGGATAGTAAAAATTCTGGTAGTTTTTTTTTTATATTTTTTTTTTATTTTAGTTTTTTTTTTTCAATCGTAAATATTTATATTTGGGAAAGGGATGGGCGTCTGAACGGCTAAACTGAGACATCAATTTTTCATGATTTTTATAAATTCTCGTTTTTTTTTTTTTTAAATAATATATTTTATCCCTTACGTAACTGCATCCCAGAGGCAACGACCCGGGAATTTTCGATCGACTGCAGCAGTTTGCCTATATGCACCCCCCCAACTCTCAATAATTTTTTAACCCAGTATTTTTGCCATTTTGCCAGAAGCTATAGTTTTACCTCTTGTCACGATACTTTGCCCTCATAACCAAATAATTTTTTTTTTTTTTCATTTTATATTAAATAATAATAATAAACAATAAAATATAACACAGTAGATATATTTTCAATAGAATTTTTCATTCAAACTATACATTGTATATATATTTCATATTTTTTTATTATTATATAAATATCTGTCTACTGTGTGTAAATCGATCAAAAAATATATATAAAAAGTACACAACATTCAAGTAGATGAAAAATCAGCAAAAATAAGTATATATCAAAATAGAAATAAAAAAAAAACTTAAGTATACCCATCAGAGTAAATTGCAAAAAATAAAGTTTAAAAAAAAAAAAAATTTCATTCACTTTGGCATGTGTTATCAAATACACGTGTCAATCCATCCAGTAAAAAAATAAAAAATATATTTAATCAATAAACTTAAAATAGAAAAAATGTAAATATATATAAAAAAAAAAAAAATTAATAGTTAATAATATATATGCAGATGCAATTATTGATGCTGACTATAATCACAAATAAATAATAAAATTATCATCAATTAATTTAACACAAATAGATGTATATTTATTGATAAAAATAAACAATCAATTAAAACAAAGATTGAAGAATAATAAAATCATGTTAAATAATAAAAAGAATCATAAAAAAAAAAAAAAAAAAAATCGCGTCAAGTATCCAGAGTTTACGTAGACAATTTTGTAATAAATAATTTACATTGCGTGTTTGAAAAGTTGCTGAGAATGAGTTGACGCAAGCAAAGACCGGTTATATAGTTATAGCAAATCTAGTAATGACATTTACAAGTAAAAAATAATGTAAGAAGGTTGATAAAAAAAGAAAATTGTAAATCAATAAATGCTATAGCATAAAATCGGGTCGACGACCGTATACTTTTTTTTTTTTTTCTTGTAACAAGTTTTTTCCTTAATTTTTTTACTATAAATTATTTCAATTTATCAATAAGTTAATTTTTTTTTTTAGCTAATTGAGCAGATGTTTTATAAATAATTTTTTTTTTTAATATAATAATTTTATTATTTGAAAGCTTGTTAATATTGATAAATTTTTTTTTATATAATTTAAAAGCTCGTACTGATTTTTTCATTGTTTTATTTCATAAATTTTTATATCTTTGTAATGATTGTTTTTTTTTTTTATATTGCCCTACTGTCCTCTATTCATTGGTAAAAAAAACATTTACGTCAATTCATGTATTAAAGGTCGTCGTCAATAGTTGGTAGGTACTTATAACCTCAGTTGAAATCAATTAAAGAAGGCCGAGGCTAATTCTGTCTATGAATACGATTACATTTGATTGGCAAGACACCAGTATTTATAAAATAAATAATATCGTTTATTTTTTTTTTTCCTTTCTATTGTTAGACTGTCATTATTTATTTGAAATTTATTTCTACATTAAGCTCAAAATAAATAAACGTGGGTGGAATAATTGTCCTATAAAAATATAATTATTATACTTTAAATAATTGAAATGACGTTATTTAAATTAAAAAAAAAATTATATATCAATTTTTTCGAAATGATTTCTAGGAACTTACAAAATTTAATTAACAAAAAAATTTAATTTCATTTATCTTGATATTAAATAAATTATAAATGTTATAATAATAATATATAATTGAAAAATATATTTAAATAACAAATATTAATATAATTAAAAATTTAATTAAATGTGTTTCATGTTAAATATATTTAAATTAATAAAAATTATTATCTTGACGGGGAAAAAAAAAAAAAAAAATACATTAAATTATCGGTGTTTTTCATTATATAATATTTTCTTGATTTATAAAAAAAAAAATTAATAAATAGATTAACATAATAATGTCAAGGTAAATTTATAAATAAATAAATGTCGTTTTTTTATTTTTTTTTTTGAGTCTTGAGTTTTATGGAGGCTGGGTCTACAAAATAAATTAACTAATTATTATATTAAAGTAAAAAATTAAATTATAAAAATGATTAAAAGTGAGTTTATTAAAAAAATTTCCTGTAATTAAATAATACGAGTAATAGATAAAATCGATTAAACATTTTGTAAAATTTTATTTCTATTTTAAGTTTTATTTAATTGCATCAATTAATTTCAATAAAATAAAATCAATATTTTATTTTAAAATATTATTAATTTTAATGATATTAATTATTTTATTTTATGCTAATAATTTATTTTGTTTGACACCATGAACTCATGACTCAAAATGTCAAATGGCATTTTTATATTTTTTATTTTTTATCACTCGTATATAAAAAGAGGTAAATAAATATTTTTAAAAAATTATAAATAACGTTGCGTGTATTCAGAATTATCAGATTTGTTGTCTACATATTTATTAATAATATAGCTGATAAAAAAATGGTTAAAAAAATTAATTAATTTGATGTTATTCTGGTGATTCAAAGAAATTTAGATAAACAAATAAAAAAAAAAAATTTATAATAATAAAAATAAATAATAAAAATACAAAGAAAAAAGTATATATTTCTTGGGACAATATTTTCACCACACCCATTTATCATGATTAATATTTTATTTATTTTTTTTAATGAAGTCCTTTTTTATTCTGGCTTGAAAAACCACGTACAATTTCATAGAATATTAATTTATCAGTTGAATCGACATGCGGTCAATTAGCTAAAATCAAGTATACTAAAATGCGACTTGAATAATTTAATGTCATTATTAAATTTGCTGTTAAAAATATAAATTAACTGTTAACAAAAAATTGAGCAGTTTATATCAAAATATTTCAATCAAAAAATAATTCATTTTTTTTAGATTTTTTTTTTTGGCTGTGATGAAATTCAACAAATGATTTGTCATAAAAATTATAATTTCTTTAAAAATTATTCACCAAATTCAACTAAATATTATAAAGTTTAAAAACCAATCATTTATTTCTATCAAATAATTTTTTTTCTTTCAATTATTCAAACGCTTGAAAAAAAAGTAAAAAAAGTTTAATTTAATTTTCCCTTTTTTAATTTCTGCACAATTTAAATAATTATATTTTTTTTTTTATAATAACTACCATAAATAAAGTTTTAAAAGTCGTAATTGTACAGTCTTTAAATCCATTTAGTTGATGTATAATTAAAAACAATTATCAGAATATAAAAGAGAAAAAATAAAAAATAATGGTCAACGATATTGTATAGTCACCATTTATAAAACAATCATAAAAAATACTATAAATAATAATACCTAAAAATTATATAAATTATCCACTAACATATAAACCATAAGCAAAAAAAAAAGCATTCAAAAAATAAAAAAAAAATTACTAATAATAATAATATATAAATAAATATGTATATGTATAAACAATAAAATAAAACTTCCAATGACTCACTAATTTAAATTTAAATATGATGAGGATTTAAACAAAAAAATTAATAATAAAGTGATTAAATTCGATTGAATAAAAATATTTAAAAAAAAACTCGACAGTTCGATACTACGTTAGTTCGAGTCGATTGGGACTTAAACAATAGCATAAAGTGTATAGGGTTTATATACCTAAAATCAAGTTCGATCGTGATAGTAGCTCACCAAGATCAGGGATCGTTCAGGCTTTCCAAAAATTTTAAAAATTAATTAAAAAACAAAGTAAGAATGAATCTAAACAAATAAATAAATTAAACACAATGAAAATGATAAACAAAAAATACTATTAATTAGATAAAAAACAAAAAAAAAAATTGAAAAATACAAATTAAATATAAACATAACTAATCATTTGAAAAGAAAAAAATAACTATATTAGTATGAATATAAGGTGTTCTAAATTGCTTGATAAAGTTCAGATGAAAAAAAAAAATAAAAAAAAATAATCGTTTGACATTAGTAGTGCTTGAATATTTGATGAATATATGAAAAGGTAAAAAAAAAAAAAAAATACTCGATTGTTATGTATAAGTATATAGTTCTGTAAATGACTGAAAAAAAAAATAATAAAAAAATATATTCTATATAAATGAAAATTTGGTACAGATATAAATAAAATTAAAAAACTTGATATTTAATTTTAAAAATTTAAAACAAAGTTATATGTGTGTATTAAACTATAAAATTATTATTCATGTTTTTCATTTTGTTTTATTTTTTTTTTGACTAAGACTGTACAATATATTTAATGAGATATAATAAAAATATATGGAAGATCTATTCATAAAGACATCCAGGTTGATGTAACTAATAAAAAAAAAATATATATATATTCTTCCCTCCTGCCCAACCCCCCTTGGATTGTTGAGTTGTGAATTGTGTTATGATAAAAAATTGTAGCCTTCACGCACCCTGCAGTCTTAATTTTCATTTGTGTCTAAAACGGTCGAACTATGATAATTGAAAATCTAATTTTAAAAACATTATTATTAAAAAAAAAAAATGGATAATCGTATGTGTATTAATGAGCCTTGACATTGAAAGAGCCAATGTCTTGATAAAAAAAAAAATTAAAAAAAATTGTTATTCTTATTATCGGTCAGTGTATATATATATATTAAAAAATTATAAAAATTGAAAAAAGATAAAAAAAAAAAGAACAAAAATAAAAAAAAGAAAAAAAAAATAACAATTTGAGTTTACGTTATTGAATAAAATATTATATGTGTGTCATTCGAATGCAAATATAAAAATGATGAATTTGTTTTTTTTTTTCCGCCGTATTCAAATACTATATTGAAAATAAATTAATAATAATAAACAATCTCATATTTGCAGTCAGTGATAATCATACCAACAATTTATCATTTAGTTAATTTGTTTAATTTTTTTTCAATAGATAATTTAATTTATAACAAATTACATAGCAAAAAAGAAGAAGGGTTAATTTATTTAGTTTAAATAACTAAAAAATATAAATAAAACGTTAAATATTAATGGAAAATTAATAAAACAAGAATATTTAATTTAAAAAAAAAAATGTCAGAATGAAGTTTATCATAATTTACATTGTTATTGAGTTTAGCTTGTTATAGATCTATAGTTATTTTGCTGCCGTGTGATGATCGACAAACTTATCAAAATATCCTCTAAAATTTAGACGTAAACTAAAAAAAAACAAATAATTGATTTTAAAATTTCAATAGGTATATAATTTAATTTAAAGTCATTCAATAAATTTTTTTAACAATTATTAATATAATTTCATTGGAATAAAATTTAATTTTTCATTTTTCATTTTATAAACTTTTAGATATAATTACAGTTGTTAATTGAATTTATAATTTTTTTTGTGATAGTTTATAGTTGTGTCATATTAAACAAATTATATAAAATTATTATTATTATTGTGTTATAATTATAATATTTTCATAGGAAGTTTGTACGATCGACACGGCTGACTGATTATTATACAGAACTGACACCGAGTGTACACGGTATGTGCATACACGTCCTATTATTATATACATATTACGACAATACATAAATCCTTAACATTTATCCTCTTGTAATTATTTAAATAATCATTTTTTCTATATATAACCCGTGTTAATAATTTAAATTAATTTTTTGCTTGTTATTTTTTAATTTTAAAAATTAGATACATTTTTGTTTAATTAATTATTACATTAATTTATTTATTCATGAAATTATTTTAAAGTTCATACTTTAATAAAACAGAACAAAAAAACATCATAACGTTTAATAAATGTGTGTTAATAAATATAATAAATTGATTTTTAATATTAAAAAATTGAAAAAAAATTGAAGTTAAATTGAATTAATAATAATTATTATGATTTTAAAATTATATGATGAAAAAATAATAGTTATTAATAGTAATAATTTGATCGAAATAACAGCCAATTACAGTGTTATTTTAAAAACTCGTATTTTACTTATGATATATATTACGATAATTAGATGAGCCCGGCCTATAAATTTTATTAAACACTTTGTGTAATATGGGTTTATTATTCACACCCATTTATAACATTCAAAAATATATTCCAACTGTTTTTTGTTAATAATTTATCATTAAATACTAATTTGTAATTATTATTTATTCATTTTTTTTTTTTATTAATGTTATTTAAATCAACTAATTAAAGTAGATTATTAAATGAAATTCAAGTTAAAATTTAAATACAACGATGGTGTTATAGGAGACAAAAAAAAAAACATTAAAAAAAAAGATAAATTATACTAATAATAGTATGAATTTTATTTTGGATACTAAATGCCTAATTTTCGATAATTAAATTCGTACAGTGTTTGTTGTTGATTTTTAAAATTTAAAAATATTTAATATATAATAACAAAACCTCATTGCAGTCTTTTACTAAAATATTTTCATTTAAATATAAATAAACAAGAGTTTGAGTATCAAAAAAAAAATGGTAAATATATTTATGGAATAAAGTATGGAAATATATTGAATAAAACATACAAAAAAAAAAAAAAAAAATCTAGTCCAATGTCATTATTGATGGTCTATTTTGACAGGGTGTTATAAAACACACGTTCGATTATTTTACCTTGCCACTTTCACATAATATAAAAAAAAATAAAAAAAAAGTAATCCAAAAATTCAAAAAATATTTAAATGAAATACGTATAAATAATAATAAAATAAAAAAACAGTCAAATGTTCTATATATATAAATGTTATCATTGAAAAAGTGAAAAAAAATTTAAACCATTTAATTTGAATTTAAATGAAAAAATGAAACAATCATCTACAGTTTTAATGATGCTTTAAAAATTTGAATTAAAAAAAAATTAACAAGTGTATGATTTTCGATATGAAATTATATATTTAACTAAAAAAAAAATTAATATATGAATATAAGCTCAAATGTGAAATTAAAAATGTGAAACTATTGACATGCTCAGTCATAAAAAATATCGATCAGAGTTCAATACTTGTTTCGTTACTTGCTCCAAATTCATTTTTTATTTTACTTTTATTCACCCTTTTTTTTCATATATAAATATTGTAAGAACTATATGCCCTGAGTATTATTTTAAAAATGAAGAAAAAAATTATCCAACGACCTGTCTATGTACGTACCTGCTTTTTCTAGAACTAAGAAATAAAAAAAATAAAAAAAAATAAAATAATAGAATGCCATTGAAAATGAAACAAATTAACGAAAAATTAAAAAAAAAAATTAAACAAAATGTACCTCTACTTACTCATTAAAACACGAGAAAAAGAAAAAAAAAAAAATCATTGTCAATAATAATTATTATTAATTCAACTTTATAATTAAAAAAATTTCCATGTTTCGATAAGAAAATAAATTGTTTGGATGATTTGTCATATGGTAAAAAAAATATTAATAATAATAAAATTAGTAGTTGTATAGTGCGCAATTAAATTCTACAATTATCAAAATTATTAAGTATATAGTATTAAAATATAGCCGATGACAATCTTCATTCAATAACGAATGTTGCGAGCATTATATGAAATGAAAAAAAAAAAAAATAATAATTACTTGAATGAAACAAAGAAAAGTAATAACATTTTATTTATTAATTTTTTTTTCATTTTATATTTTTTTCTTCTGGTGATTTTAATCAACTTATTTCATGGAAATATTCCATTCTCAATTAATCATATTAATCATTCATTCATTCAGAATAAAAAAAATAAAAAAAAAGTATATATAAAAAAAAATTTTCTAAGAATTTTTATGAAAGCTATTATTATTTTTAAAATGATTATCATAACAATGGAACAATATTTATTTATTAATATTTTTAAATATTATTATTAGGTTTTTTTTCAATTAATAATGTCTTCTTAGGAAATTTATCCCCCATCTTAAGACTGCTCACTAAAAACGTTATAATTCTTTAAATGTTTTTCATAATAAAATATATATAAATAATGATTTTGAAAAATAAAAAAAAGTTCGAATAATAAATAATAATATTATTTGAAAAAAAATAATATATATTAATTAAGATGTCATATTTGTCGATTGATAGATAATTTATTTATAATTCTCTTTCCAATGTTTTAAAAATTCAATAATTTATATGTCAATCGAATATTCAATTTAAATATTATATATATGCCATTCCGTCAAAATTTATTATAAATAATTTAAATAAATAACAATTAAATGGATTTAAAAAATTTAACTGAGCAAAATAAATTCCTTTATTTGTTAAATTACATTTTCAAAACAAAAACAAAAATTAATTATCAATATAATACATGAAAAAAACAATAGTTTAAATAATATTTAACAAATAAATTATTGTTTTTTAACAAAGTAAAAAAAGAAAAGTTCTGTTAATTTAAAAATTTAGTCTGCAATTGTTGATATGTGTTACAGAAAAATAAATAAAAATGAAAAAAAAAAAATGAATTAATAACTATAACATAAATAAATCTACAAATGAATGGTTAATGTATTGTCATCATTAATAAAAAAATAAAAATTGCATGTATATATAAAAGTTAACGTGGTTAATTTATTGTGAATTATACTAGAAAAAAATAATTGATACTACTTCAATATGATGGCTGAAAAAACAAAATAATATGGTCAAATTTAAATGCCATTCTGATAAAATAATAAAAATCTCAAACTATTATCTATAAATATTACGCGAGAGTATATATATGTATAAAAAATAAATGAATTTAAAAAAATGAATAAATAAATACATAATGCAATGCATTTGACAAGTTTTTATTAATTATTATTTTCTTTGTTTGATTTGTTGTAATTGTTTTTTAATTTTAAATTACTATTTTTGTTTTTTTTTTATTTAAATCATTACTACTATTTTTTTTTTTGCTACTAATATTGTTAAATTATTATTTTATTTCAATGCTAATTGTTTAAATTATTTCGTCTCATATTTTTTTAAATAAATAAAATAGTTTTAAATTTCTGTAAACAGTCGGCAATGTAGGCATGATAAATTTCTGTTGATAAAAATAAATGAAAATCCAACTAAAGAGGGTATCAAATTCTCATTGTTGTTAAAAATCAGCTGATCCAAAATTAATCCATCAAATTTCAACTCCATTTTTTCAGTATTGTTATTTTTTTTTTTTCCTCAATGACAATTATATTTTTGTCATTATATTTTAAACAGGTGAAAGCCTTTTTTAGGTAATTAACCTATCAAATAATCTGTGATGTTTGTTTACAATTAATATTTATTTTTTTATTTTAAATAACAACAATAGCTAAGTAAATATGCAAATAATAATATATAATATTTAACTCATCAAAGTGTCAACAAAAAAAAATCTACAATTTTGTGCCTTTATTAATTTAATTTTTAATTAATCAAATAACAATTGACAAAAAACATAAAAATACATGAAAAAATTTTGACACTTTATATCAATAATTATTATAAAAATATAATAAAAATAAATTTTTTATTATTAAAATAAAGCTTATTAAATCAGTCAAAATAACAAGTCATTTTTTAAATATTAATAGTACAAATATTTAAATAAAATATGGCTATTCTTCCTCCTGATCCAATTTACATCCTACGTGGTGATATGGGTCCAGTTCATAGTCTATTGTTTAAAATATCACCTTACTATGAGCATATTTATGCTGGTGGTGAAAATGGCATTATTTATATTTGGGATTTAAAGGTAATATTAATTTTTAAATTCTAAATAATTTCTATCAATAATATATATTGTTTATTTATATTTTTAGAGTCATCGAGAAACTGGTAAATTAGAAAATCATGATGATGATAAAGACAAACAACAGTGTCTTTCAATGCTATCATTTGATGATGAAAAATTAATAATACAAAAAAAAAATGGTTCTATTGATATTTGGATAAGTCATGGTTCAACATGGATTTTTAATAAAACAATTGAAACTGATTACTATGGTTTTTGCAGGTATTTATAATTAATTTTTACTAAATAAAAAAATAGAAATTTTGTTAATTTAATTCTATGTTTTCTTTCTATGTATTAAAGATGTGAAAAATTGTCAAATGATTTGATGCTTATTCCACTTGCAAAATCAAATGTTGGTATATTTTCATTGAAAACATTTGAAATTATTCGTAAACTTGAATCATCAAAAATACCAAAAGAATTGGGTGAAGTTATGGCTATTAAAAATTGTGGTATTGATAATAAAAATATTGTACTTGTTGGATATGAAAGTGGTACTATTGCATCATGGGATATTGATAATGGAAGTGTTAATAATTTATTGGAAAATGAATCATGTCCTATGACAATTAATTTTGATAATTACTGGATGAGAGGAATCATTGGAAGTCCAACAGATAAAATTGATGTAAGTGTAGTTTATCATTAATTTAATTTATTTACTCAATCAATAGCTAGATAAATAAAAGACAGAAACTTTTTAAATATACAATTAATTATTTTAACAGGTATTTCATCTAACAAAAAATTATGAGCTCGTTTATAAAACACCAATAACTATGAAAAATTCAGGCACATCTGTTCTTGCAACAAGAGTTGATTCAAAAGTATTTGCTGCTGGTTGTTGGGATGGAAGAATTAGAATATACTCATGGAAATCATTAAGACCATTAGTTGTTCTTGATCAACATAGATCAACTATTTTTGATATAACATATTCAGTTGATAAAATTCAAGCTTACAATAATAAAAATTTAATGGCTGCAACTGGAAAAGATGGCACAATTTCACTATGGGATATTTATAATCAATGAATCATTTTTATTTTTTTTTAAATAAACATTCAGTCACAAATAAAAATTATTTTTATTTAAAAAAAAAAAAAAACAAATACATTATTTTTATTCAGCTTTTTATTTTGATAAAATTTTACACAAATATTTCACTGTTTTTAAAACAAAAAAAAAATAAAATAATTAGGCACCAGCACTGTAATTAAAACAATTAAAAATATTTAATTTTTAAAAATAACAAACATCAAGATATAAATAATTTTTAATCAAAAAAAAAAAAAAAAAGATATCACTATTGGTATAATATAATTAAACATAAACAAATTTATTTCTTTTTTTAATTTTGATATTATTATTATCATTGCTATCATGTATTTGATGTCTACGTTTTCTGAGTGATCTAATAATACCTTGTCTTTTATTGCTATCATCGTCATTGTCATCATCACCATCATTGACATTATCGTCATCATCATGATCATGTGTATCTTTACTTGATTTTGTTGACAAAGCTGGTGATAATGATACCGTTGAAATACTTGATCTTGATACTGGATAATTTTTAATTTTACAATTTGTTAATTTATCATCATTCTTTGTTATTTTTTCGTGATTAATTGTATCGTAATTTTTACGTTTTGAAAGATCTTGAGGACTTTCAATGTTATTATTATCATTAACAATTAAATTTTCATTATTTATGTCTTTTTTTTTATTGTCAAAAAAGCTTTTTAATGATGATATTGGAATTGGTATTGGTATTGGTATTGGTATTGGAATTGGAATCGGAATTGGATATGGAACTAAAACAGTTACAGGTGGTAATAAATGTTGATTATTATCATTTGATAATTGTTGTTTTTTTTTATGATAATAATTATATGATGGTGGACCCATTATATTTTCTGAAATGATTGATGTTTTTGTATTATTATGAAAATTTGTTAAATTATCATAAATTTTTTTTGATTCAATATAATCAATTTTTGTTTTTTTATTAAACCAATTTTTATTTTTGTTATTATTATCATTTAGATCATTTAATAAATATAATTTTTCATCATTTTTTTTATCATTATTTAACATTTTTCTTACATCACGTACTTGTATACTTGGAAATGATGTATTTGTTTTTATGTTTTTATCTGAATAATTATTATTAATTTTATTTTCCAATAAACTTTGGTATTTTTTATGATTTTTTTTATATAATATATTTTTATATTCTAATGACTTTCTTTGTTTATCTTCAGCTAATGATTCTTTAATAGCATTTTCAACATTTTCATTTTCAATATCAATAATTGTTTTTTTATGATTAATTTTATTAATGTCATCTTGATAAATTGAATCATGTCCATCAGTATCAATATCAATATCAGCTTCATTACAACTTGTTGGTGGTTCATCATCAACAATAAGTGCTTCATCATCTTCTGTTTCATCTTGTAATGATCCTGGTGAACGACAATCTCTCATCCATAATTCTGGTGTTATTAAACCACCACCACTACCAGTTGTTTCATTATTAATATTACCAATGACAATTGGTATTGATGTATTAGAACCATGAAGTGCCAAATGAGTTTGTGTTTCATGACAAAAAATATTCATTTTATATTGATTTAAACATTTATCACTGCAAAATTGTAGCTGACTTTCACCATCCTTTAATTTAATTTACATTATTATTTATTATAATTAATATTTAATATTTTTTTTCATATTAATTTACCTGAAAATCAACATAACTAACGGAATGTCGAACGTGTCTACACCAATCACAAGTTCTTGCTCTTTTAAATGCAGCACGTCTACCAGCAGCAAAACAAGCTTCACTACAAAAACGTCCAGAATTATTTAAACCATCAAATGATATTGAACTACTTGATGCACTTCCAGGCTCCCATGTACCAGTACGTCCACATGTGGTACATGCCATCGAACTCGAGTCTATAATTTAGAAAATAATATTTACATTCTCTTGTTTATATTTATTTGTTTTTCATTGGTAATCAAAAAAAAAATAAAAACTCAAATATCAAAATGATTTTGTTTCATGTTATTTTCGTTTTCATTTTCTTTTTTTTTTTCGTATAACGTGTAAAACTATGTCACAATAGTCTCGAGTAACACAAGCTTTTAAATAATTATAGTTACAATCTGAAAATATCGCAGTGCCAATACTATCGGATACCCCTAGAGTAATGTTGCTGAGAATATAGCTTTTGCTCATCTGAACCATCGGAACAAGAGCTTCTAGAATTTCAAGTACTGTTAAAAATCCATTGTCAAATAATACTACAGTAATAAATTAAACTAATGATTTAAAATAATTATATTAATCATAAAATATTAAACTAATAATAAATATGTTTTTAGATATAGTAAATTATTTGATAACTTGATATTGTCTTTGGGAAATTAATCTACAAAGGAGCTACCCTAGTTATTGATGTTATCGTATATCTCTAGTAATTATCTCATTGAATATAATTTATTTTTTAATTATTTAATTAATTTTTTTTTGTTCTATTAATATTATTTTTACATTTATTGTTCTTGATAAATTAATTTAACAAGTGTGGTTTAATAAAAATAGTTGAAAAAAAAAATATTAAACTTGAATGATGATGATAAGAGTCAAGAGACATTAATTATTTTGTTAAAGTTTCATCAAAGTTTATGAAACCACATTGTGGATCCTTGTGGTATTAGTAACAAGAAGACCTTCATGTCTTTGTTGAAGACACGTTGGTAATTATTAATTGAACACTTTATAGGCTACAATCTAGGATGCTAGATGAGATAAGTTTCAATTCATCTTACTCTGTAATATCGTATTCACTCTGTATAAAAACTTTTCAAGTTTTAAAAATAAAATTAAAAAACATTTAAATTACAAAGAAAAAGAAATAATAAAATAAATCTATCATCTTGATATTTTTAAAAATAATAATATTAATTATTTATTTGATATATTACCTGGTGTATCAGAAGCTGAATCACCATTATCAGGTATTCTTGGACTTGTTGATGTTGTGGTAATTGTTGATAAATGTTCCATGAAAAATTTATCATTTTTATTTGATGGAATTATTGAAATACTGTCTGTTGATGATTTTGTATTATTAATTAATTTTTTACTATTAATTAATATATTATTTTTTATATTTTTAACATCTTTATATCTTATTGTGTTTATTGGTTTTTTAATATTTGACAGTGGTGAAAAATGATCAAGATTTAAATCTTGTGTACAACCACTGTCAACTTTTTCATAACCGTACCATCCAAGAAGTTCACTCATTGCATTTACAGCATATTCCTATTTGAAAAAAAAAATCAAAAATACATTTTTAAAATTAATTAAGCTTATATTTTTTATTCAATTATGATATTTTTTATTTTAAAAAATATTAAATATCAATTTCAATTATAATGATGGAAATAAAAAGTAAAAAAAAAAAAACCTTTATTATTTTTGTAACAATTTTTTATATAAAAATATGAATTTTACGTTAATTTAAATTTATTATTTGTTATTTTTATGATATTGTATTGCACTGATATTGATATCCAATTTTATTTTTTGTATTTTAATTTTTTAATGTATATAAATGAATCATTATTTTAATTGTGTTATTGATTTTTATTATGGGTGGAGATATTTATTCCAGATAAATGGTGATATAATACGAGAAAAAAAAAAAAAAACGTGTATATATTATATACAAATGTTGAAGGGTATGTATTATCATGGAATACGAAAGAAATATGTATCCGGACGAACATATCATGATCATCAATCCATTAGTATAACATTACCTTGGCTTCAATGAAATAAATATTTGATAACAAAAAACAATTAAATTTATACAATATTTTTTTAATATTTAAAAATTCTTTTAAATAAATAATTTTAATGTTATTTATTCAATTTAATAAAGGTTAAATTTTAAACTATTAGTAAATTAAAATTTGTAGTTGTTATAATTGAATAAAATAATTTTCTCAACTACATTTATCTTTTCATTTAAAATTAGTTTCTAAAATAATTTTTATCTCATTATTATTATTAAAAATAAGTATAAAAAATAATAAAAAAAAATACATGAATATACAATATAATTAAAAAATAAAATGAATAATAAATTCTATAAAAAATATCCAACGCATGATGGAGTATAACATGAAGGTAATTTAATAACTCGGTGTTGCGTTACTGTTATGTTATCCGCACTGTTGAGTTCAATTGAGAAGATATAAAACAGTATAATAAATGCATTTTTCTATTACAAATTTCTAGTATACATATTTGATCCTAGTTATAAAAAAAAAAGCTCCAAAAAGTTATATATTTTATTGTCGACAAATTCCATCAGAAAGCAAAAAATATAACACTTGCTGTAGTTGCTTCAAAGAATGTAATTGGCAAATTTTAATACATGAAAAATAACTGACAAGTATGTATCAAATAAATAGTATTAGATTAATATTAAATACAGTTATATATATTTAACATTGCTATTATAAAAATGACGTCAATGATATACAAATGTTGCATGCAAGGTGGTGGCCTCACTTGGTATCATATTACCAATGTTCTGTGATCACACAAATGCATGCTGGTACATTAGCTATATTATATTTATGTAACGTCACATATGTGTATTTTATATGATAGATAAACCATACAACCCTTCTTGTTTTTATATGCTTTATTATGCATATATTTTGCACTCTGGGCCATGGGGTATATATGCTCATTTAATGGTGTGGATTTACCTTGCTATGGGATCATTTTCATGAAGCTTAAATTACTGATTTATACTGTGGTTTATGCTGACTAAATTCATATTTTTTTCAAAGAATTTTATCATTTTAATTAATGTTAAAAAAATATATATAATTAATAAATATTTATAGTAATTTGTCTTGTTGAAAAATAATTTTTTTCTCATTGCCAAGCTTTGAGACAAGCTTGTGGCCTCCACAGGGGGCTATTGAAAAATTTAACAAAATAAAAAACAACGTCTGGTGTATATAAAAATAATCAAAAAATAAATCAAGTGTGTATTCACTAAAATGAAAAACAAAGAAAAATATAATATTAAAGTTAATTAATACTTGATTAATAATTAATACCTTTGAAAAATAATAAATAGATAATTATTTATGATAATAGTAACAAAAAAAAAAAAAACCTTTCGTAATGCTGAAAGACGTAAAGGTCCAAAGGGTAGGCGTTCTATTCCCGTAACAGAACTCGGTTTATTTAAATCTCAGACACGTGCTTCATACCATTCGAAATTTAAATCTACGTCACTTACACATATAAATATTTATAACCCACACAAATACAATAAAACAATAATTTTCACACATAAACTAATAACCCAAACAAAAAAACAAAAATTCTAAATATATATTTTAGCAATTTATGATGAAGTATAAGTAGTTGATAAAATGAAAAAAAAAAAAATTTCTTTTTTAATGAAATTGATATTGTGGTATAGTACAAAAATGGACCTCTTTGATAATCTATAATTATATGAGTATGATGATGATATATTTTATGTGCAGACTCTAATGTTGTTAAAAAAAAAAAATATAAATTCGCTCAGGTGAACATACAAGACAAAAGGTATAATGATGGCGAACCGTTTTGGTGTCGCATTTCAGCCTATTATGATTCCTGAATAAATCAGGCGAAGGAGATGTAACACGATATATATACCTACATATACATTTAACATTAATATATATAAATATATTAAGAGTGTAAAAAAAAACTTTCTATATTTTTGTATTATTTTTTTAAAATCATATGAAGCTTTCCAGTATTGTGAGAGTCAAAAGATAAGAACAGAGTCTGGTTTAATGTATCTCCCCAAGTGTATATATAAGTAAACACAATTTTTTCATCATCAATATATGTCTAAATAATTATGTTTAACTTGAAAATAATAATATTAATAATTTATAAATATAATTGTTTACCTTAATTTCATCTTCAACAATTATTTCTTTTTTTACAATTGATAGGTGATTTTTTTTTTGACGTAAATTTAACTTTGATGATTTATTTTTGTCAGTTAATATTATCTGTCTTGATGATGATGTTGTTGATGATGACGATGAGGATGAAGATGATGAGGATGATAATGTTGACTTATTGCTCATCACGTACACAAGATTGCTTTTAATTATTTAATTTTATAACATCAAATTGTCTCAACTGTTTTTTTACTAAATAAAATATTAATTATTAAATTTTTTTATAAATACACTAGATATATTTTTTTTTTGTTTCACAATTAACTAATTTAATATGTATTTTCACTATTTACATTGTTGTAATAAATGCTTTGTTAATTTATTATTAAATTTAATCACAGTAATGTTGTTTTTTTATTTTTATTTATTTATTTATTTGTTGATAAAATTTTTTTAATAATATTATATTTAACATAATGTATATTTAAAAATAACAAATGACGAAATACTTATTTGTAAAAAAAGAAATATTGAAAATAACGAATAGTTGAGTATTTTTGTGATACAAAACGGCGGTAAAATGTGATACTATGTTGAGGAATGATAAAAATAACTTGATAAATTTTAAAAGTTAATAGTAAATTGTATATTTTGGGAATTTGTAAATGTAGTTTAAGTGTAATACGTTATAACGAATGGAGAGCAACAATTTGGCATGAAACTGTTTGAACGTTCTGTGTTCAACTAACACGATATTTTCTTGTGGCACTGTGTTCTGCTGTACAGCAACGACGATGTTGCGCTGTCTATTTCTCATCTCTCATTTAAATCAATAAAACAATCATTTATTTATTTAATTTTTTTCAACAAACATTATCAACTTATTAATTTATATTTTTTTTTTCTTTTTAAATAGAACACTACAATTTTACTGGTTTTTATTTTTTTAAAATTATTTTTATATTATTGTGTAATCAACAAAAAGAAAAAAATTAAAAAAACTTTCGGTGGGTTTTGTTGATGAGTTTTTAAATAAGTACTTTCCGAGTACTTGAGCTTAATTATTATTTTATATTTAATAAGTTTTTTATATTTAAAAATAAATCTATGGAAAAAATTAATTTCATATAAAAATTATGCGTGATGTGTCTTTTTTTCTTTTCAATTTTTTCAATAAAGAATATTAAATTCTATAAAAATATTTAAAATAAAAATTAATTGACAAGCGCAAGGCTAATTTTGTACCATTTAATTCCATAAATCTTATCCTTATTTTTAACGATTTATAAATTCTTTTTTTTTTCAAATTTAAAATATAAAAAATTAAGTATTTTTGTTTTAAATTTGTGATGTCGATGGCCATGTGTTAAAGTAATTTACGCGACTTCCTTTTCGTCTGAAATAAAAATTACATCTTATAAATAACATGTTATAGAAAATAAATCAACAAAACGTTTCTACTGATGCAAAAAAAAAAAAAAAGAATAAGAACAGAGAGATAGGAAAGAATTAAAAGAAAGCACTATACAATAAAAAGAAAATAAAAATATATTTTATTATCACAAAGAGTATATTCTAATTTAGAAAATAATATGTTACAACAGCCAAGACTTAACAAACAATAACAAAGAAAAAATAAACAAGATATTAAGTAAAAAATAAAGAGAAATTAATCAGTCAGTGAGATTATCAAAAGTTTTTCTATTAAATAAAAGAGGAAGACTCTCCGAGATGGCAATACATTTATAACAATCAGAACATTGATGATGATTTTCCCATATTTCCAGTGGACTTCTAGGTTTACCTGTGAATTTAACATTCAACCACCACCTTACATAAACTACAAAGCATATTTTGTCAATAGCAATAAATTATTAAAATTAAAAACAAGCGAAAAAAATATGTTAACGAAAAAAAAAAATAAATAAATAACAATTAAACAAATTAATTTAAAAAAGAAAAAAAAAAACCAACCGTTATTTCTGGTTCCATTAAGCACAGTATCATCAGTTGAATTAGCATCACTCGAATCATTTTTGAAAAATCTAATGAGACACATTGCAAAAGCTCCAATCAACGGTGGAATTCCAGCCAATGCAAATGGCAATGTATAAGATCCTTAAATTAAATATAAATAAATTAAAATTGATAATTGATAATCATAAAATTATATATATATATTACCAGTATGATCAAAAATTGAACCAGCAATTGGTGCTCCAATTGTTAATGGAATTGAACACATTCCAAGTAAAAATCCAATGGCCTGAGTTGCCCCGTTTTTTCCACAAATATCAAATGCTATTGGACCAAGAAGAGAGATGAAACATCCATCAAATAAACCCATTAAAAGAGTTATTGTTAAAAGTATCGCCCAATAAGGAGGTGATGAAGGTAAAAGCATTGTTAAAATTCCAATGCTAACAAATGATATCTGTAAGTAAAATTATTTAAATTATTATTTGCTAATGAGAAAAATTAGTAGAAAAATATTTGAGATGTAAAAACCTGTTGTAGCATGATACGATCAACTCTAGGAATATCAGCAATATATCCAAATACAAGACGTCCAATACCAGAAGATATTCCAATACACATTAAGGGCAATTTTTGACTGTGACCAGAAAATTTAAGTTCAACAAATTTTCCAATATGAACGTATGGCACAAAATAACTGAAATAAAAATAATTTAATTTTTTTTTTTCATGTAATTTATATTTAAAAAATAATTACCCAAATAATGCAATTGGAATTGCACTTGCCCAAACAACGTAACGTTTACGTTTCCATATTGAAGTATCAATAATTGCTGATGATATTGATTTTTTTTTAACCATTGAATTTTCAACAGGTGTTTTTGGCAATTCAATAGCTATTGTAAAAAATAAAAAATCACCATTAATATTTATTTAACAAGCAATAATTATAATAAATAAATAAAATAAATTTAATTACGAGTAATTGGTTTGAATAATATTGCACACAACATTACGACAGATGTAAGAAAAGCTAAACTTCTCAGTGTAATAACTAAATTATATTCATGTAATAAATATTCAATAATATTTGGCATTATTATTGTAAATATTGAACTTCCAGCAGTGACAATACCATTAACAAGACCAATATATTTTTTAAAATAATGACCTAAAATAACAAGGCTTGGTGTATAAGCAAGACTTGCACCGAGTCCATAAATAACACCATAAGTCAAATACAATATTTCAACCTGATGAAAAAATAAAATTACAAAATTCATTTGATTATTTAATGGTAATAATAATAATAATATTTCAATTATAAAATAATCTTACTCTTGATGAAAACATTGAAGACAAAAGAAGACCTCCAGTTGCCAAAGCACCACCAATAAGTGTTGTCATTCGAATGCCAATTTTATCAGTGAGAATACCAGATACTGGTGACAATAGAAATGTCGTACCTATCGTTAATGATCCAACAAGTGCTATAGAAAAATAATAATAATATTTGCATTATTAAATTTGAAGTTAATGATTATGATTCATCAAAAATTAAATTAAATTTATCATAAAAAATGTTTATTCATGTTATGCATCATTAAAATAAACTTGTTGAAAAGATTCTTTTAATTGGCATATGGATCATTAAATAATGTCATAGAAAATCTTTAACAATAATTTATAATTTATAATCAAGTGATAATTTTTAAAATATTTGACTTACATGCTTTCCATGAAATTTCAGTTTCATTAATTTTTATTAATTCTTTTGTTAATTCAGTATAAATCAATGAGTATGAATTAATAACACCAAATAATATACCATTTATAAAAAAACTACCAAGCATTATTGACCATGCTCTAACTCCACCATCTGGTGGATTATGTTCATTATTTTTATTGTCATCAGCATCATCATTATCATTGGATTTTTTTTTAACAATTTTATTTGATACAATTTCAATTTTTAAACCATCAACAAATGTTTTTGATAATTTTTTATCATTATTATCAATAAATGGTTCATTTTCATCTTGTATATTTTTATTATTTATTGTTATTTTATCTTGTGATGTATCATCAGTGCTACTTTGTTGATTAATCATATCAAATTTCTTTTCGTTAGTTGGTATCGTTAAATTCAGCTCTTGTGTTTGTTCTACGTATCCTGTCACCGTCATATTAACTTGACAATGTTACGTGATATTCCTTGGATCACCAGGTTCTCATCAACTTAAAAAAATAATAAAAAATTAATATATATACATGTATCTTTGTATCACAAGTTTAACAAGTACATGATCTCGTTATAAAGTTAAGAAAAAAAAAATACTCAAGATGTGTAATGAGACACCTTGGTCAGTGGTAATGATACGGTCAATGACTCACAATGTAATAAAAAAATAAATAAACAATAGAATATTCATCTCATTTAATATTTAATATAACAATTAGTTCAAAGTTCAATAAATAATATTAAAAATCACTCGGATATTGTACTCAATTTTTATAATTTTTTTTAACAATCAATTATCATCATTTAAATTAATATTATTACGTAAATAATAATATAAATTGTATTTTAATTTATCAATAGTCATTAATTTGAATGAATATAAATTAGTGATTGCTAATTTTTTTTATATTTATTATTGATAAAAAATTAATATCAAATGGAAAAGTTTTTATTCTAAAAATAATAACCCGGAAATTTTTATTAAATAAATTTGATAATTATAAATAAATATTTAAAAATTAAAAAAACAAATATATTGTGTAATTTTTTTATGATAAAATTATGTATATTTTAAATTGAATGATTTTTAAAATCAAATGTACCAATTGATTGAAGGTCTAGATGACAACTTAAGTCTGCTGAAGTCGATGAACGTTTGGTGTGGTTGATGTGCCGGTATAAACTAAAGTCGTAACATACATCTACGCAGATACCAAGGGACAACGTTGACTTGTTATTTTTATTTTAATATAAAAATGTATACTATATCAATGTAGTATACTTTTATACCAGTTTGGTGAGTCTTATAATGACAGAATCGAAATTTATCATCAACAATCAAAGAGATGATAAATTAAAAAAATCTTTTAAAAAATTTTTATTTTAATCAACAATAAATAATAATCAAAAATATTATATATGTATGGATTATAATTAAATTAAATTTACTAATTTTATTAACAAAATAAAAAATTTTTTATTAATTTTGATTTATTCTTTTGAAATATTGTGTCATGTTAATCAAAACGATAAATTTTTTTCTAAAGCGGAACAACTCGGAGCCCTTCTTTCATTTAATCCACTTGACTTTGTCAATTAATTTAATCTAATTTTTTTTTTTTTTATTTATTTATTATTTTTAATAATCATTAGAATTTATTTTTAAAATATTTTAATTATTATTTATTTATATTTTAATTATTATTTAAACTTGGTTTTAAACTATTGTGATATTTTTTTATTTGAAATTTTGAATTGTTGGTTTATATTTTATTTATTATTATGAATGTTTATATATTTATGGATAAATAAATTATTTAAATAACTGTCGTTAAGCTGTTATCTGTAGTTTTAAAAAATTCTAACTTTTTATCAAACAAAAAAAATATTCAAATACACTAAAAATAATTATCAGTTGTTGTTAATTTTAATATTGATTTCTATACGAAAATCAATACAACTAAATAATATTTTTAAATTAGAATATTATCAGACTTTAAAAATAACATTTAATTGTTTTCTTTTTTTAATCAAAAATATACTTGAGTATTAACTGACCTTGGAGACACTTTGATGAGTAGATATTCTTTATTTTCAAAAAAAAAAATTTTGTAATTTGATAGCACAGTGGCATTGATCTAAGATCTATATGTTTACATTTGTAACACACGCGTTGTTTTAATATTTACAGAAAGTGCAAAGACATTATTATCTGTATTATGAAAATTTTTATTCAACAGTCGCCCCTCTTATAATATTTTATTATCAGTAACACACTGGAGGTCTTGGCTCAATCCCCAACCAACTAACAATAAAATGTGCTTGACAATATTAATAACTTATTTTATCAACACAAATCACTTACACATAGATCAACACAACTATATATTCCATAAAAAAAATTAAATTTCAATTTGTTTATGTCAAAAATAATTTATAATTAAATAAATTTTATGAAGTTTTTATGATGCAATTTGATACACACGTTTTTCCGGCCCTCGACCTTGACCTTCTCAATATCCATACATGGTATCATTTTTTTTTTTTTTGTACTAACTGCATGTACACACACAATTTACATACACATTTATATGATTTTATTGATACGGCTAAAATTCGCGACATTAGCGCTATCGTCAAGCGCCATTTTCATTTTAATTATAAAATTTTTTTTAAATTATTGGCGCCGTTGATAAATTTTTTTTAGATAAAAAATAATTACAATTTATTATATATGTATAAGAAATAAATTATTTAAATATTTAAAAAATATCAATATTATTTAATTATTATTTTCAATTTATTATTTATTACTAAAGTTTTAACAAAAAATTTTAAAAAAATAGCCTTTTTATAAAGACCATTGAAATTAAAAGAAAAAAAAAAATAAATGAATCAATAAAAATTTATTTAAAGTATGCTTGATTGGTTATTAATCAAATTGAATTATATTAATAATCATTTAATTTTTTTATTATAGAAATAAATTACTAAAACCTGGGTTCATGTATCAAAAAAAAAAAAAATAAGATAAAAATTATATTCAGCCATCAGAGTAGATTTATTTATCAAGTTATTATATAACAGTTATGAATATAATACTTGTCAACATACACATCTTTTACAACACATACTTAATAATAAAAAATTAATATTGTATTTTGAAATAATAATTACTTCTTATTTGAATTATTAATACAACATTAAATACAATCTTTGATATGATTTTTCATCATCACTCTGGGTTATAGTTCAATATTATTTTTATAACATACATTAGTTATTTGATCTTGTTTTGTATTCAAGCTCTTTGAACAACAACTTACAATAATTATTATGGCGTCTAAAAAATTAATAAATTCCGTTAATAATGTTGTGGATGAAAGTCTATCTGGATTATGCACAGCATATCCTCAACTTGATTATCATCCAAATAAAAGAGTTGTTCTCTCATCAAATGTAAGTATAACAAATCATTTAAATTAAAATAATTTTAATGTAGTTGTATAATAAATATATTAATTATTATTCAAGTGGAATGATGATAAATTAAATGACAAAAAAATTGGAATTATTTGTGGAGGAGGTAGTGGACATGAACCATTTTCTGCTGGTTTTGTTGGTGCTGGAATGTTGAGTGCATCAATTAGTGGTGATGTATTTGCAGCACCACCACCAAATAATATTTTACATGCAATTAAATGTGTCACTGGAAATGGTAATTAATTTATCTAATTTTAGTAATCAAGTTTTAAATTTATATTATTTTTAAAGCTGGAACAATTGTTGTTATTCCAAATTACACTGGTGATTGTTTAAATTTTGGTATTGCAATTGAAAAAGCTAAACAAAATGGTTTAAAGGTAAATTTAAAAATAGCATTATCTTAAATTTTATAAATTAAAAATTATATTTTTAAGATTTTAGATATTGTTGTTGATGATGATTGTAGTATACCAGATGATAATTTAGGCAGAGCTGGTAAACGAGGTCTAGTTGGTATTCTATTTGTCATTAAAATAATTGGTGGATTATCAAAACAAGAAATGACACTTGAAACAATTTACAATCATGCTAAAATTATATCAAACAACATTGCAACATATGGAGTTGGTTTATCATCTTGTTCACTTCCAGGTTTAATAAATTATTTTTATTATTAATTTAAAAATATAAATGTTATTAATTAATTTAATAACACAGGACAAGGAAAAATGTTTCAACTGCCTGATGATGAAATTGAAATTGGACTTGGTGTACATGGTGAAGCTGGCTATGACAGAATTAAAATGAAAAATATCAATGAAATTGTTGAAATTATGTTAACAAGTATAAATAATAAATTATCATTGAAAAGTAATGACAGTGTTGCTGTAATTATTAATAATTTTGGTGCAACAAGCCAATTGGAGCAAGGAATTGTTGTCAATGAAGTTGTCATTCAGCTCAGTGAGTTGGAAAACAATTTAAATTTAAAAAAAAAGCAAACAATTACTTAAATTAATTTGATATTTTATTTAGAAAAAATGAGTGTCAATCCAGTGAGAATTTATTCAGGTGTATTGATGACATCATTAGATAGTGCTGGTATACATATATCAATATTTAAAATTCCAATTGATAATAAAAATTTATATATATCATGTTTGGATGACACAACTGATGCACCATCATGGCCAGGATGTGTATATAGTTTTCCAAGAAATAAAAAAATTAATTATCAAGAAGACAAACATCAGGTTATTAAAAAAACTGGAAGAAAATTAGATGATAATAAAATGGAAATACTTGAGGAATGTTTAAGATCTGCTTGTGAAAATATTATTGAAAATGAAATAAAACTTAATAGTCTTGATCGTGGATGTGGTGATGGTGATTGTGGATACACACATAAAAAATTAGCTAATGGTAATCAAATTCAATCAAATAATCAATCAAAATACTTGAATGATTTTGCTCATTGTTAACAAAATAAATTAATACAATTTCATTAGAAAAATTATATAAATTTGTTTGATCATTTGATTGATTATTCAAACGATTGATGTTATAAATATATTTATAATTATTTTCCATTCAATTTACACAGATAATATTGTAATACATTAATTTTTTTAGGTATTTTACGTTCATTTAAAACACTTGAAATAGCTTATCCAGCTTCTTTATTGACACAGCTATCATGGATTGCTGAGGAATGTATGGGAGGTACATCAGGAGCTGTTTACAGTTTATTTTTTACAACAGCTGCATGCTCATTATCAAAAAGTAATGAAAAAAATGATAAATGGGATAAATTATTGTCTGATGCTTGGAAATTTGGTATTGATGGAATTATGAAATACAGCAAAGCTAGACCTGGTGATAGAACCATGGTAAATTGACCATTTTTTATTATTATTATTATTATTTTATATTATTATTATCAATACTAGGCCTTTGATAAATACAATGAAAAAAAATAATTAAAAAGAAAACTTATTTATAAATTTGAAAATACAACTTAAAATAATTACTTAGTGTTTTTTTTTTAATTTACAGTTGGATTCTTTATCACCAGCTTATAAAATTTACAATGAAAATATTTTAAATAATATTAATTTTAAAGTGGCTATAAAAAATTCAGCTGATGCTGCTAGAATTGGATGTGAAGCTACTAAAAAAATGATTCCACGGTTTGTTTTGATTTTTTGTTATTTAATTAATAATTATATTTATAATTTTAATTATTTTTGTGCAGAGCTGGTCGAGCAGCATATGTTAAACAGTCTGAATATTTTAACAACGTTGATGCTGGTGCATTTGGTGTTGTTGTATGGTTGAATGCAATATCAGATATAATTGAAAATTATGAAAATTGATTTTATTTATAAATAAAAAAATTATCAAAATCAAGGAATCATCTTTGGTCCATGAAAACAATTTCCATGTTATCAAAAATTATATAAATACATCAAGAAAACAATAAAGCACATTGAGAAATTGATTAAGATAAAAAAAAAAAAAAAATTAGAAATAATTGTTTTTTGTTTTTTCACCTAGCAATGAATAATTTTTACTCGCCATTTAGTCTTCTTTGTCTAAGTGTTCAAGTCTTTCAAGTAGTGGTGGATGACTGTGATGCCAGCCGGAATATAATTTGTCAAATAATGGATATGACAAATTATCTTTTTGCAATTTAATCAATGCCTTCTTTAGTTGACCTCCATATCCAAGTTTTTTACCAAATTCATCAGCTTGAAATTCAAAACGTCTTGAATTTATTGTTACAAATACACCAAACATCTGTTTAAACAAAGAAATCAATTAATATTTAACAAATTTCGATTAGTTTTTAATGATAAATATCTCATAAATGAATACAGTGCAATTGAATTTTAATATTGATAAAAAATTAATAATAATTTACCGTATTAAGAGGAGTAAGAATAAACATAACGACAATAATAAGACCAATGAAAATTGGTCGACAGTCTGTAAAACCAAATGCATCATACATTGGTTGATAATTAAGTAACATTGCAAATGGTACAAAATTCATAACAAAGCTTATCTGAAAACAAAAAAACAAACCAATATTAATAACAAAAAAAAAATACTAAATTAGTTAATCATAATAGCTTTTCAATTTACTTGTGCCAATGCCAATCCTTTGATTGTATGATTAAATTGCCAGTGTCCCAATTCATGTGCCAAAATAGCAACAACTTCATCAATTTCACAACCAAATTCTCTATCACTTTTTTCATTAGCTTTACAATATTCTTTAACAAGTGTATCAAATAATACAATTCTCTTGTGTTTATGAAAACCATACATATATGCATTACTATGTGATGAACGTTTTGATCCTTCAACAATATATAATTTATATAATGGAAATTTAAGTGATGCAGCAAGTTCTTCAATTTTAGTTTTAAGTTCACCCTCTGGTAATGGTGAATATTTATCAAATAATGGTGCAATAACTTCTGGATATATTATTGACATAAATAATGTCAATACAACAGTAAATATCCATATATAAAAAAAGAAATAATCACCACCATTTTGTACAATCCAAATAAAACCAGATAAAAATATTGGTCCAATTAATTGTGATACTGTAAATTTAAGTATTTGATCTTTTATAAAAAATAAACCAGTTTGTTTATTAAAACCATGTTTTTCTTCAAGTACAAATGTATTATATATTTTAAATGGTAAATCAATAAAAAATGATAATGTACTCATTATAAATAAACATATTGAACTTTCAAGTATTTCATTTGAATTTAAACCCATTAATTTTACAATATCACCACTTAAAATCCAACAATAATGAAATGAATAACATAAAATAAATGCTGTATTTATTATTGTTGAACAAGAATCATTAATATTGCCAAAAAGATTTTTATCAAGTGCATAAAGTCGTGCTTTTTGATAAACATCTTCAGTCATTATTCCCTCGAGGCTTGATGGTAATTTATCAAGTCGTTTCATAAGTTTTCTCTGTAAAATTAATTATTAATATTATTAATTAATTCATTAATTGATTAAATAAATAGACAATTACCTGACGAATACTTAGATACACTTCCCAAATGTATAAAATCCATATTACAACAAGAAGTTCTTGTAGCATATATTTCTTGTGAAAATCGTGATCCATCAAGTGCAGTAAGGACCAATTTGAAAACATTATGATGTTAATTATTTTCAAATAATTAATTAATTAATAATTTTTACTTATTTACATTAATTTATTATTGAATTTAATTTAATTTTATTAACAACTTGTTTAATATTTGCCCGGTGACGAGTTTTTTTTTACTTTTTCGTTGTGGTTAGATTGATAATAATAATAATTTATTTTGTCTATTATTTGTCACGCACACACCAACTGAAAAAAAAAAAACAAAAAAAAGTGTGTCTATTCTTGATTGGATAAAATTTCACTAGGTGGGGCTTATGACAATTTTAAATATTTTGTTTTATTATTAATTAAAATTGAAATTGTTTATACCAATTGCAGAATTATCCATCAATTTGAAGTAATTTTATTTTCTTTAATATAAACAATGCATGAAAGATTATAAATTTAAATATTTATAAATAATCAATAATTGATTAATGCAGTTGATATTGTTATTATTTTTCGTAAGGTTGGCATTTGTTAGGGTAAAGCTGGGTTTATGCAGGTTGATGTTTATGTTGGACTAGGTTTCTGGTTCATCACTGTTTTTATATAAAAAGTCAAAACAATATTGTTTCATCAGAAAGTTAATTGTTTATAAAAAATTTTGTGGATATAAACAAGTTATTAAAAATGTCATTTTTCATATAATTGTAATTACTATTTATTATATATTTATAATTATTTAATTGTTAAATTATTTTGGCATAAATTAAGCCATCATTTTGTGTGTCTTAATTAAACCAATATATTTTTTTTTTCTCTTTTTTTTTTTCCTCTATTTTCTTTTAATATTTACTAGTTTATTTTTAAAATAAAAATTAATATTTATTATTTACAAGTATTATTTAAAATTTATAAAATAGTATAAATATTTAGATATGTTAGAATTAAATTTTAATGTTGTCACTTGCCAAGTGTTATTATGTTTTTGCTAAAAATTCTAAAAATGAAAACAAGACTGATGACAAAAATAGACACTGTGATTTTACACTTGCTTTGACCGTGAATGATTTTCGTATCAATATAAATACAAAAAAAAAAAAAAAAAACAAAATTAAAAATAGTTAATTAAAAACTTGACGAGTAATTTTTATTTCAATATAATAAGTAAAATTATCTTGTTAATATTGTGGAATGAAAATCTAGGCCAATTATTAATAGCAATTTATTTAAAAATAAATATAATAATTTTTATAATTTAATTTGCTTCAGATAACAAATAATTGGTGAAAAAATAGTGAAGAATTTTCATCAAAATGCCTGGAAAAATAAAAGTAAAAATATTAGCTGGACGTAATTTACCAGTTATGGATCGTTCCAGTGATACAACAGATGCATATGTTGAAATTAAATTTGCAAATACAACATATAAAACAGATGTTTGTCGTAAAACATTACATCCACAATGGAATTCTGAATGGTACAGATTTGAAGTTGATGATGCTGAACTTCAAGATGAACCATTACAAATACGTTTAATGGATCATGATACATATTCAGCAAATGATGCTATTGGAAAAGTTTATTTAAATTTAAATCCACTTTTATTACCTGGTTTACCACTTACTGTTAAAAATATATGGACACTTGAAGCAACAATGAACTCGAGTACTGGATCACAAGGAGGTTAAATTAAATTTTAAAAAATTAATCTTAATTTTGATTACATTTATATTATTATTTTTATAGGATCTGTGATGACTGGATGGATTCCAGTTTATGACACAATGCATGGAATTCGTGGTGAAGTTAATATCATTGTTAAAGTTGAATTATTTTCTGATTTTAATAAATTCAGACAGTCATCTTGTGGTGTACAATTTTACTATTGTAAGTTTTTAAAATTAACAGACAAAATAGATAACTTATTGATGTTGTTCAATTGTTTTTTTAGCACCAAATGTACCATATGGATATCATGCTCAAGTAATTCATGGATTTGTTGAAGAATTAATTGTCAGTGATGATCCAGAATACAAATGGATTGATAAAATAAGAACACCAAGAGCATCAAATGAAGCTAGACAAACACAATTTCTCAAATTAAGTGGTGAAGTTCAAAGAAAAATTGGATTAAAAGCCTTGGATCTCGGTGGAAATGCAGTTATTGGGTATGAATTTAATTGAAAAAGAGAAATTAAATTACAAAAAGTAAATAAATAATAATTTTGTTGTATTTATTTCAGCTATGTACAAAATTTTGATTTAGAAGGTGAATCAGGAATAGTAGCACGTGGAATTGGTACAGCAGTAACTCTAATAAAACTTCAAGATACAACAAATTTTCAACCAGATAATCAAAGCTTTGAAGAGTAAGTTTTTATTTTATATCACCATAAATCATAAATGAATTATAATTATTATTTAAATTCAACAAAACTATATGTAAATTACAAATTCTTATTAATATTATATCTTTTTGTTTTTTTTTTTTTCGTTTTTTTTTTATGCATGCATGTTTTCTTAAAAATAAAACTAGCTTTAATATTTTATCAAAATTTAAAAATCGTATTGAGTTGTCAGAGAGTGATGATAGCTTACCACTTTTATCTCGTTCCCCAAGTCGTAGTCCTGTTGTATCACATCAATCACTCATAGCCACTCATTCAACTAAAATTGGTAATAAATTTCCAAGATATGATAGAACTAAAAAATCAGTAAGACCAATTGTTAGATTATCTGAGTATGGATCAAATAGTATGAGACGTCAAATGTCATTGCAACATAGTCCACGAACAAATTTAAAAAAAGTTAGTGCAATGTCAACACAATCATTATCGGATAATTTAATATGTGAATCATCATTAAAAACAATGCTTGCACTTGAAGATATGCGTGGTGAACGTACATCAGCATTTTCACGTGGTTTAAAAAATTTAAAATATCTACCAAAACGAATGATACAAATGAAAACAAAAATATCTGATTCTTTTGATGATGAAAGTGATCAAGATAGTATTTATTCAAGTACTTGGTCAATTGGTGGTTCAGATTCAACTCGTTCATCTATCAATGATCCAATACAATCATTGAGAAAAAAAAAATTTACACATAAAAAAAATGAAGGTGGTATTGCTGCGTTATTAATACGTTCAGTTCATGCTAATTTTCCACTTGACAGTGTTCTTGAAGATCGTGAAACACCAACACCATCACCAGTTAATTTTATAAATGATTTTCAAGATATTAATGATGCTTCATTACGTAAAATTACAGACAATGAAAAAGATTTAAATAATGATTTAAAAATAAAAAATAAAAAATTTGATTTTGAAAATAAACGTATACCAATGATTTCATCATCTGAGAGTGATACATCAACTTCAGATGATGACGATGATGATGATGAACCATCTGAATCAAGTACAAATTATAATATTCTTGATGATTCATTATCTGGTATTGATTTGAGTTCATTGTCAAGTGATAAATCATTTATTAAACCACAAAAAAATGATGAAATTATTAAACAAAATATTTCATTAGATCAAGAAAATAATATTCATTCAACAATTTTGATAGATAAGGTACATCAAGGTACATCAAGTGAGACTGATGATTTAAATTTAATAAAAAATATACCAATTTGTCGTGATGATTCAATTCCAGAAGGAATAATATTAGATTATGATTCAGCAACTGATGAATCATTTGTTCCTTTAATTTCATCACTATCATCAACATCAGATAATATATTAAATCAATCATCAAGTTTAAAATTAAAATATCTTATTAAACAAAATAGTTTTGATGTCAGTGATGATCCTGGTTTTTTAATAACCAGTACACCAACTGAAACAACTGAAGAACCAAAATTCCCATCAACTCAAACAACAAATTTAATTAACGATAATGATCATGTTGAATTAAATATTTCTTCTTCTCTAATTGATCTTGATTCAGAAATTCCGAATTCTTCTTCATCAAAATTACCTGTTAAAGAAAAAAAATTAGAAATAATTTCAGTACTACATAAAACTATATTACCATTAAAAATTGAAATTCCATCAACTGAAAATTCAACTGAACAATCAATTATTAAAAATAATAATTTTGAAAATTTAAAAAATACAGATAATTTATCATTATCAGCACCATCAACAGTATTATGTAATAAAAAAATTAAAAAAATATTTCATTCTGATTCATTTGATGATAAAAATTTATCTATAAAAAAAGGTAAAATTTCAAAAAAAGTAACACGTACAGAAACAGTTATATACAAAGGACCATTAAAAGAAAATAATGATAAATTAAAAAAAATAAAATCATTAACTCCATCAAGTCCAAAAATAATAATAGCACCACCATCAGAAAAAGAATCACAGGTATCATCAATAAAAAGTGATTGTCATTTACGTGTACCAATTGGTGATTCAAAAGAAGTTAATATTCATAGTCCAAGTACATTTGAAGACAAAGAAACACCAGAATTTTCATTACCAAATAAATACTCAATGGAAGCACAAATTATGAGTGAAAGATTTAAACGTAAATATCGTCAACATTGTATGCTAGATTTAATACGTACAATTGATGCTAAAATGATGGTACATCATATGCACAATAATCGTAAAGATTCAAAGAAAAAACGTCATGATAAAAATCATATTAATTTAACACCATCACCAGAATCAATTAATCGTATACGACATAGACGTAATTCACGTTCAAAATCACCTGAAAAACAACATCATCATAGTCATCATAATCATTCACATCATAATCATCAATTACCATTGTCATCTTCATCATCATCACCACTACCACATACATTAACAACAAATTCAAATAACTCATCTCACACTATAACAACAAAAAAAGAACCTCCTATAAATTTATCATCAACTGAAAATTTATCCTTTAATAACAACAACAACAATAAAACAATTTACATTGATGAAAATAAAAAAATTTTAAATGACAAATTAATCAATAAAAATATGGAAAATATTGATGAAAAAAATAACCACAATTTTACAATAAATAATAATAATAATATTGATAATTTTAATAGAGAAAATAATAATTTTAAAGAAAATTTAAATATTGATATGGCTGTATATAAAAGTCACAGTGATAGTAATTTAGATGATTTGCGTGATAAATTATTATCAACTAATATTACTAACAATGCTAATAATACTGACGATATGTGTGTGCCTTGTCCTTTGATAATTCCCAGACAACAAGAGGAAGTTTCAGCAACTCCACCAACACAAGTATTGCCTGGTTCAGTTGGTACTAAATTACCAAATTCACCTGGAATTAAACATGCAATTCCATTACACAGAAGATCAAGTGATTCTGATCTTAGTATAACTCCAAAAGGTGAGTTTTATTATTTATTTATATATTTATTTATTTATGAGAGGGTTTTTTAGCTATGAAATATATTTTTTTTTTTTTTTAAATGAATGAACAATGGCAGAGAGATTTTTAGAACGATGAGACATTTCATAAGATATTCAGTCTTATTTTTAATATGAAAAAAATTAATTAATATAGAAAAAAAGAAAAAGACTTAATTAAGAATTAAAAAACAACAACTGCCTTCAGATTAATTCATTTTTTTTCTTTATGATTTTTTATGTTTCGAAATATTTCGTATTGTTTCTATTATTGTGTGAATAGACTCATCGTTTTTAAGATTTACTATAGATATATTTAGTAATCAACTTGTTTAAAAATAATATAAAAAAAAATTAATTTAGTTTGCTTATCAGCAATTCCAATAAAATTAATGAGACAATTTAATTTTATTTAATTTATCCAGTATGAAGAAAAACAAGTGTTTGTTTCAGCTTTCTATTTGACCAGGAACAGAGAATTTTGATGAGGTTACTGATTGTCAAAATAAAAAAAAAGCAAAACGTTAATGCACGAATGTATTTTCTTTTTAGAATTAAATTATTTTTATCTTTTTGATATCTTGGTAAACTGCAACCAATAATTACAAATACAAAAAATTATTCATCAACGACATACTAAAAAAAAACAAATTATCGAAACATTATTTTATTACTTTATTTGTTTTTTTTTTTTTTCTGTTCTTCTTTCTGTTCCAATCACATTATTATCACCTGCCAGGATTTTTTAGATTCTGTCACAAACGTGAGTACCATCAATAATAAATGATGGAATTTTTCATTATATAACTGTCGCCTCGTATATAACCAGCCCTAGAAGACCTGAGGTGTTGATAAAATATTGACAAAACTCATGAATTCATTATTATCATAAATCATATATATATTTTTTTTATTTCAAAAATATATATCATCATCAGCTATGCAATGGTGTTTAATCATAAAAACTAATAACCAACATTACCAACTGTTTCCCTAATAAGCTCAGGGCTTTTAGGGTTAATCAATGTTTCTACAATCAATTATTATAAATTTATAACTTACATATTTATCATACATTTATCATAAATTATCCAACAATTACAACCTTGTGTATTCTCTGTTTTATTTCTCTGGAAAACTGGAACATTATTAAATAATGCTTTGGGAACAAAAAAAAAACATAAATAAATAAAATACCTGTATGATTTTATCTGCATGATTATTGCAGTGTTTTTTCTTTCATGTTTTGACTTGATACTTGGCATGTTTGTTTGAATATAATTTCGAAAAAAAAACTAATTAATTTGCATTGTTTATTAATAATTTTATTGTATAAAATTTTTATGTGGAAAAAATAGTATTATATTTTTTATGTATGATTAATTGTTAATTTATTATTCAGGTAATTCATTGGCTGGAAGTGATAGATCAATGGGAGGACATATGAGACCATCAACAGCAATTGTCAGAACAATGAATCAAGATGCATTGGAAATGCTTGAATATCCATTTCTTACAATGCAACAATATCCACCTGGTTTTGTTTTAAATTTAGGAGGTTTAGTTAGTGCACGATCAGTTAAATTAATTGAAAGAATAAGTAATTTAGAAGAACCAGAGGGTCGTGATGCTTGGTGGAAAGAAATAAGAATGGAAGTTAGATCTCATGCTCGTGCACTTGGTTGTAATGTTGTTCTTGGTTATACTGAAGAAATTTCAATTTGGTAAAATATTAATAACTTTAAATTAATTTAAATTAGATTAAGAACACATTTATAAGGTAAATTTAATTATTTCAGTGATGATGTATGTGTATTAAATGCTTCTGGAACAGCTGCTGTAATTAATCTTTTAAATACAGCAACAAATCAAGATCAAGAGAATGTTGTTTTAAAAGCAGCTCAACAGCCACCAGTACCACCACCACCATCAACAACAACAACAGATTCAATTGATACAGAAAAAGATAATAATAATAAAAATCAAAAAATAACAAATGAAACAATAACAATAAATAATAATAGTAAAAGTGAAGAAATACAAATTTCACAAAATCCAAATGAACATATAAAAACTAAAAAAATAAATGATTGTAATGGTGATAGTTATGTAACAATACAAAATAATTGTAATTTATGTCATTTACCATATAATGAAGCAAGTGTACCTTTTCGTGTTGATGTATCAAAATGTGGTATATGTAAACGTGCTAAAGTACCAGATGTATTATTTACAACAATTGAATTACCTGATAATTTACCAATAACTGGACGTGGTGTATTTATACAATCAACAATATGTAAAGTTAAACGTGATTTACGTGGTGAATTAAATGCCAAAGAAATATCTGATTGTTTACCATTTTTAGAATATGAATTACATAGTTTATTATTAAATAAATTAAAAGTTAAAGGTATGAATGGTATATTTGGTCTTAAAATACAAGTATCAATTGGTGAAAGGCTTATTATTGGTATTGCTGTTGGTACTGCTGTATTTTTAACAGCATTACCAGCACCATCAGTACCAAAAATATCATCAAATAATTCATGGAATAATAATGAACAAATTGTTGATATACAAAAATTATTAATTGATACTGTTAAAAAAAATCGTGAAGATTATAAATTAATAACATTATCAGATATTGATAATAATATTAAACAACAATCACAACAAACAACATCTGATACTGATGAATCAGATGATGAGTTACCAGATCTTGATCTTGGTTTAGGTACAAAAGATGCATGTGTACTTGAAGTTGATGATATTGAAGATTTAGATAGAATTAATTTATTAATTGATGATAAATCACCAGATGATTTTCATGTTGTTAATACACAAACAATTCCTGGTTTAGAAGATCTTGAAATTGTTAGAAATTTACAAATGTTTACACAAATATCACGTGCTAAAATTCCAATGACACAATTTGCATCAATGCCATCAAAATATTTTTCTAGAATATTACAAACAATATTTTTTAAATTACGAAGAATGGTACCATGTGCACTTTGTGATTTACAATTTAAAATTGCAATACCTGAACAAGATGAAATTCAATTAACAGTTATTGGTATGGCACTTGGTCTTGGTGAGCCACAACGTAAATATAAAAAATCAAAAATTATCAATAATAATAATGTTCCATTAAATAAAGATCAATATAAAAAAAATGATGATGATATGATATTTACACTTGATGAGGATCAAGTAGAGAATTTTAATGTAACTAAAATTAATTCTTCAAATGCATATTTACAAAATTCATCACTATTAACAAATTATAATCAAAAAACAAGACCAAAATCACCATCAAAATATAAAAATCATTCAATGCATCATCATAAACACGTAAGAAATTACATCATTTACATTATTTTTATAATTTTTAATAGTTAATGATAAATTTAATGATGTTTTTTAAATTTTATATACAGGTGCCTCTTAAAGAAAGATACGGTGTTGATATAACACCATTGTCTTATTTACCCAGTGGAAGAATTGAACGATACTTGGGAAATTTAAATTTTTTTTTCATTCGTGAAAGTACATCTATCAGAGAGGTAAATATACTTTTAATAAAAACTTGTTGAGCCTTTTGAATATTATATTAATAATTGAAAAATAATATATTTACAGAACGGTGGATTGAGCGGATTTACTCATAGTTTTTTAATGGAGGTATTGGCAATTGTACGTGCACATGTTACAGCTCTTGGTGGTAATGCTATGGTTTCATTTTTTATGACACAATGTGTCTTGCTTCATAGTCCACATAAAAATCAGGTATTCAAATTTATTATTTAAAATTAATTTAACTTTAAAGACTATTTTACTATTTGTTATTATATTGAGTTTTTAAATTTTTATAAATTAAAAAACGTAAAAAACAATTTGACATTGATAATTTAAAAAAAAATATGTTCGTTGTAAATTGAAGAAAAACGTTTTCCGATAATAGTTTTCCCAATATTATCGTATAGCAAATAAAATTCAATTTAATTGTCGTTCACCGGAATTAAAATGAGGAAGGAACGACATAGTGTCTAGAAATATTCATTCTATATCCGGCTAATTGACAGAAATACATTTTTTCAATTTTAATTTAAGAAACTTTATCTTATTTATTTTTTTTATGTTAAATTATCAAGGTCAATTAGAAATGTAAAATTTTCTATTTAAAATATTTTATATATTTTATAAATTCAAAATTATTTATTTAATTTTATTTAATTTTCATTATCATGCACTTGATTTGATGGAAAAATTTTTCTAATAAATTTTTCTCATATTTAAATTTCAAAATAAAATAATCATATATTTGCCTTGCTAAATTATAATTTTGAATAAATTGAATTGATCAATGATTATGTTGCAAAAAATTCGATACATTTTTCAATAAAAAAAAGCAAAAAATTTAAATTTTTTAGTTTAATTTAAGTCAAATTTTAAATTCAACAATTTATTAATTATAAAAAGTCTTCAATGTTTTTTTCAAATATTGTATTATTCATATATTAATTTTTTTTCAAATTGAAAATAATTCAAAAAAGCTTGACGTAAAAGTTTCATTGTGTCAATGAATAATTGAATAACAAAAAATAATATTGCGACAGTTGTTTATGAATACTCTTGTTGAATTACTATAATAAATAATAGTAATGAATAGAAGTACGTAGTTTCATACGTTTATTTATTTTTTATATTAATATATCAATTTATTTGTCTTATATTTGCTTTCAATCCATTCACGAAGCAATTGACATCATCAGGTATTGTGGCATCAGGTTGATGATGTTTATTACGTCTTATAAATTTTATATTGAAGAAAATTTTTTTTTTTCAGCTAATAATTATAAATAATTATACAATTTAGTATTAGGAATAAGGAAAAGAATTTTAATATCACAAAAAATACATAATAACTTGTTTTGGGTAATTAAAAAATAAGGCAAATTAGTTTTCTTTTAATTTTTATTTTTAAAAATTTTATTTTTTGTTTTATTTATTCAAGTACATTCCAAAAGTATTACAAGCAATAATATTTGTATGGAATAAATATTATTTTGATGAAAAATAATTGAAAATATTTTTTTTTCAAGTTATAATGTTGAAAAAAAATTGTAATATTTTAAAAACATCAATATGTTAAAATATTATTAAAATGAAAATATTTTACGATAAAGCTGTTATTATCAGAAAATAAATTTAAAAAAAAAAATAAATAAAACAACATAATGTTTTTTTTTATATCGCTTTTATCTTTTAAAATTTTATTTTATTTGTAAATTCCAAAAGCATTATGAATTATTTTTTTAAATTTTTTACATTGCAATGGTTATTATAAATTTTTACATTTATTATTATTTTTTTTTTCGAAATTACTTGAGCAATTTTCTAGCTTGAAATTCTGGTAAATCTGGAAATACATTTCTAAAATCATCAACTTTACAACAATATGTATATCCTTTGTCATATTTATCTCGTTTCCATGTTGATTTTTCATTTAACCAAGGCATATCATCACAAACATCTTGACAAACAACATATTCATCATCGAGACTTTTCAAATATGGATTATTAATTGTTATAAAAGCAACACCAGCTTTACCAATACTGTCATAAACAACTTTAAAAAGTAATTTTGGTACTGGTATTGATTGTTTTCCTTCAGCATTACGGTGTAAATAAATATCTTGTAATTCTCCATGTACATCTTCAATTTGCATAATCCCAAGACTTCCTGTCCACACATCTAAATCACGATTTTTATCAATAGCATAATTTCTTACACTTTCTTCAATCGAAAACCAATTTCCTGCATTAATACTTTGCCACATTGGTATAACATTGACATAAGAAAATGTTGCAAGTTGTTGTGAGGCAAAAATAAAATCAGCTTTGGCAACTAAATGTCCCCTGGCAAAATAATATTCACCTGAAAAAATTTGAATAATAATACAAATTAATTCACCTTGTTATAATATCCCAATATTTAATTTATAATTATTATTTATTTTAATAATTATCACCTTTCTCATGAATAAAGTCTTTCGCAAGTTCCATGCTTCCAACTATATTAGCAATTGTTTTAATTTGTTCAGTTTTTTTATAAACATTACGAAGTGATATACCCTTGAAAAAGTTATCTTGTTTAAACTCAACACGTGCAACTCCTTTTTGATGATTTTTTATTTGTGCTGGTATTTTAGTATGTGCATAAACGGTGTGACCAATTTTTGCATTGTGACAAAAATCGATAACCGATTGATAGTTATGTTTTCTAAATTAACAAAATTACAAATATATAAATCAAAAAAAAAATTATCATGTAAATTGTAAATTATTTATATTGATACGAAAGAAAAAACTTACGACTTTGTATTAACATGAAATCCAATGGTACCTTTAACTCCATCACGTGAGCATTTATCAAGAGTTGTCTTGACCTCAGTTTGTGGATTTCTACTACAACTAATATCCTTCAATGATGTTGTAAAATCACTGTCCTCAACAACAAATGAATTTTCTTGTGTACATTCAGCACGTACATTATCATCTGTTGAAATGCCATCCTCATCAAATTGTCCACCGGGACAAGCCAGAACAATTGATTCACCAGGATTTATTTGAATTGTTTCATCATCAGAATTTGGATAGAGAAAACCATGTTCCAAATCAGTATGTAACAAAAGTGGCTGATTATGACCAGCTAAATCTTTATTTATTGTTATCTCACATGATTCTGTCCCTATTATTTATTCAACAAATAAAAAAAAAAGTTAATAACTCTATACACGTAATAATAATTTTCTTATAAATTTTTTTTTCAACTTACATATAAAGTTACTTTTAATAGTAAATAGTATTAGAATAAATTTAAATACTTCCATAATATATATGCCTGCATTAGGTAAAAGCCCGAAAGAACTAACTCGTTTACATTTTTACATCTGAATTTATACTTAAATTTTTATAATCATAATGATGATATAAATTTTAAAAATAATAACATCATGATTATTTTATTTTTAAATTTTATAAAAAATTTCATCACATAATAGATAATTTATTACTGTTATAAAAAAAATAACAAAATATTGTGAAGGCCTAGATCTGTTTTCCGTTTATTGAATTGACATTTACAAATTGAATAATTATTATGTTTAAATGTTTTTCTAAACAATTAAGATAGAGAGCTAAAAATAAACTAAAAATTAATATTACTTAAATGTATTAAATAATCTAGAAAAAAAGACGTGTGATGAAAAATTTTACATGTTAGTTGAATAATAATTATTAATTATATATTGTTGATAAAATTTTTATTAAAAAACATTACGAAAATCAAAGAAAAGCCATTTTTTTTTTTTTCAATAAAAAATACGTTTACAATCACTGAGTTAAAAATTATCCTTGACTTTTCTTTTTATTAATTATTTGTTTTGGCTCAACTGCTAAAATAAAAAATTTAAAAAATTTTAATTTTCAATAGAAAACGAATTTGTTAAAAATTTTTTTATCTTTTTTTTTTCTAATGTGTTTTGACGTCTGTATTTTGTTGGTTCAGTTGATGACAAACAAGTTTTTTTTTTTTTATCATAAAAAATACCATGGTCTCTGATAAACATCAATATTTTAAAATATTTTACAACAAAGCTGTTATTATCGAAAAAATAAATAAAAACAAAAAAAATTAAATTAACTCAACATATCGGTATTTTTATAACGTTTTTGTTTTTTGAAAATTTATTTAAGTAAATTTCAAAAGCATTATGAATTATTTTTTTATATTTTACATTGGTTATTATAAATTTTTACAATTATTATTATTATTTTTTTCGAAATTACTTGAGCAATTTTCTGGCTTGAAATTCTGGTAAATCTGGAAATACGTTTCTAAAATCATCAACTTTACAACAATATGTATATCCACTGTCATATTTATCACGTCTCCATGTTGATTTGTAATTGAACCAAGGCAAATCATCACAAACATCTTTACAAACCACATATTCATCATCAAGACTTTTCAAATATGGATTATTAATTGTTATAAAAGCAACACCAGCTTTACTAATACTGTCATAAACAACCTTAAAAAGTAATTTTGGTACTGGTATTGATTTTTTTCCTTCAACACTTCGATGTAAATAAAGATCATGTGATTTTCTATTTGCATCTTTAATTTGCAAAATTCCAAGACTTCCTGTCCAAACCTCTAAATCACGATTTCTATCGCTAGCATAATTTCTTACACTCTCCTCAAGCCTTGCCCAATTTTTTCCATTAACATTTTGCCACATTGGTATGGCATTGACATAAGAAAATGTAGCAAGTTGTTGTGAGCCAAATATAAAATCAGCTTTTGCAACCAAATGTCCCTTGGCAAAAAAATATTCACCTGAAAAAATTTTAATAATAATAAATTAATTCACCATATTTATTCCTTGTTATTATTCCAATGTTTTATTTGCTATAATTAAATAATTATTACCTTTATCATGAATAAAGTCTTCTGCAAGTTCCATGCTTCCAACTATATTAGCAATTGTTTTAACTTGTTCTGTTTTTCTATAAACATTACGAACTGATATACCCTTGAAGAAATTATCCTGTTTAAACTCAACACGTGCAACTCCTTTTTGATGATTTTTTATTTGTGCTGGTATTTTAGTATGTGCATAAACGGTGTGACCAATTTTTGCATTGTGACAAAAATCGATAATCGATTGATAGTTATGTTTTCTACATTAACAACATTATAAATATATAAATCAAAAAAAAAGTTATCAAGTAAATTATAAATTATTTATATTGATACGAAAGAAAAAACTTACGACTTTGCATTAACATGAAATCCAATGGTACCTTTAACTCCATCACGTGAACATTTATCAAGAGTTGTCTTGACCTTAGTTTGAGGATTTCTACTACAACTAATATCTTTCAACGATCCAGTAAAATCCTTATTTTCAACAACAAATGAATTTTCTTGTGTACATTCAGCACGTACATTATCATTTGTTGAAATGCTATCTTCATCAAATTGTCCACCAGGACAAGCCAGAACAATTGATTCACCAGGATTTATTTGAATTGTTTCATCATCAGAATTTGGATATAGAAAACCATCTTTCAAATTTGTATGTAATAAAAGTGGCTGATTATGACCAGCTAAGTCTTCGTTTATCGTTATCTCACATGATTCTATCCCTATTATTTATTTAACAAATAAAATAAAAGTGAATAGCTCTATTACACAAGTATTAATAATTTTTTTATGACTTTTTTTTTTTTACTTACATATAAAGTTGTTTTTAATAGTAAATAGTACTAAAATAAATTTAAATACTTCCATTATTTAATGTATATATATGACTGCAGTAGAGTGAAACCCGGAAAGAACTAACTCGTTTCCATTTATACACCTGAATTTATACTTGAATTTTTATAATCATAATGATGATACAAATTTTAAAAATAATAACATTTTTTTTTTTTTAAATTTTATAAAAATTTTTATCACATAATAGATAATTTATTATTTTTTTTCATAAAAAACAAGATAGCTAGATCCGTTTTCCGTATATATTGAAGTTATTTTTAAAACATGAGTAATTATTTTTTTTTTCTAAACAATCAAGATAGCGAGCTTGTGTTGAAGCTAAAATTTAATATTACTTGAATGTATTAAATAATTTAAAACCAAAGATGCTAGACGAAAAATTTAATTTCTTAAGTTAAATAATAATTATACGTTATTGATAAAATTTTTATCAAAAAACATTATGAAAAGCAAAGAAAAACCATTTTCTTTTTTTAAATAAAAAATACATTTGCAATCACTGAGTTGAAAATTATCCTTGAATTTCCTTTTTATTAATTATCTTCTTCGCTCAACTGCTAACATAAAAAATTTAAAACATTTCAATTTTCAATAGGAAACGAATTTGTTACAAAATTTTTTATCTTTTTTTTTTCTAATTGTATTTTGTTGGTTCAGTTGATGACAAACAAGTTTTTTTTTTTTATCATAAAGAATACCATGGTGCCTGATGTTTATTCATTATCTATTTGCTTTTTTTTTTATTTATTTATTTCGTAGAAATAAATTGTAAAGAAAAGTAAATAAGTATTACATTTTCTTTAAAAAAACACACCAAGTTTAATTAATAATATAAAATTTAATAGTTTATTTAAATACCCTTGTTATTATATTTATTTTTGGAATTTAATTTATATTTTATATTTAATAATTGAATATAATAATATTAAATATATACTTTATTATTAATGAAATTTGAAAATAAATTAACAATTGAAAAATAAAAAATCATTACAATAGAATAATGTCCAATTGATGAATACGTGATCTTTATTATTGCCAAGTTTTTGTCAAAGTGTTTTTTTAAAAAAAAAAGATTGATGTGTTCAAGTAAAACGTGAGCAATTACTTTTTCCTTCGGTCATTTGTATTTTTTTTTCAGCCTCTAGGCTGCATCACAAACAGATCCATTGGTATTTTATATATATAAAAAATAAATTATCCAAGGTCCACGTACGATACTGTAATTTACTCACGAACAAACGCAAAACCCTTTTGACTGATTTCTTTTGAAACGCGTGAGAATTTTCCCTTTACTCTTTAACAAATAAAACATAAAAAAAAAAAATAAACAAAACCAACAAAAATAAATTTAATTAGCAATTATTTAATTATTTATTTTGTCTTTCTTGTAAATAATAATTTTCATGTAATTATTCATTAAAAAAAAAACCCCTGTAATTATAAAAAAGCTATTAATAAATTTTTTTTTTATATAAAATAAATAAAGTAAAACAATGTTTTATTTAATTTTTTTCAGTTAATTAATATCCTGATGAAGCAAGATAAGTTATCTCTTTCGTGTTGAACAATAACGAATTAAAATAATTTCCTTTTCTTTCCCCATATTTTATATACTCTAGATGTAATCAATTTTTTTTTTCATTATTTTTATGAAATTGCAAATATATTTAATGTACCTGTATGATTTAAGAACAGCCCCATGATTTATATAGTTAATAAAAAAATATATTCACCTTGTAAAAGTCATATATTTTTATTTAAAAATATGGAAAAATAAATCTCTCGTACATGTGTCATTGTCATCTGAAAATAAAACTACGAAATTGAGTATTAAACTGAACAATGGCTTGTGAGTACTCATGTCAAATTTAGGAAAAAAAAAATGAGAGAAAAGAAAATACTTCCGCGTGAATTTTATGTGTCATATGATATGTCTTCTCACCTTGAGTGGTGACGAGTATATTGATGGCTGTGTCACATTTTTTTTTTTTTTTTGAAGTATACATTGTGACGAGACTCGCTCGTCTACCTTAAATTATAATTATATTTATTTTTCTTGAATATTTTTTCTTTATTATTATTATTGGACGGTTGACCAGTGACGCTATTATTATTTTTATTTTTGTGAGTAAAGAGGGGAATAACCGGTTTGTACACTAATAATATCCCCTCTAGTACTACCATTCCCACCGTGTGCCCTACTATGATTTTGACTGGTCAATTTGAGTAACTTCATTGAGATTGGTGCATATCAGTCATACTGGGAATAAAATTGGAAAGGGTAGAATCACAGCTATTTAAGCTGTGGCACAGCACACACAACACACTTTCCCTTGCCTACAGCCGCAGTGAGTCCAGGTTCTCTGGTGAGCCATCCCAGAACCTCGGACAACCCCTCCCTTTTGCTTAGATTGGAGTCATCCATACCATAGTCTTAGGAAGCGGAGCCATCCCTTCCACCAAGGTCTAGGAGCAGGAGTCATCCATCCTAAGATTCCCTTTTATCTTGGTCATTGTCAGTATTGTGTAGTTCTTTTGTCTCCCTTTGTTAGTAAGCGTACTTGGTCAATCTTTTATTGTGTTGTATTTAGATATTAGATAAATTCTCGTATTTAATTATTAAATAAACTTGGTTAATTTTGAGTACATTAATTATCGTTTTGTTGAGTGATTTATTTTCCCATTGTTTTATTATTTCAGTGACGTAATTTTAATATTCTTTACCCGTCCCTCTCTCCACAAACCAGCATACTGAGCGACCCAGGCAAACCCCTCAACTTAATTTTAGAATTATATTTTCAGGAACGGATCAGCATCATTGGACTCATTGGATTAATGGATTTTAGTGATTTCTGTGATTTTTGTGATTTCTGTGATTATTTGGCTATTTGGTATTTGGTATTTGGTATTTGGTATTTGGTATTTGGTATTTGGTATTTGGTATTTGGTATTTGGTATTTGGTTATTTGGCTATTTGGTTATTTGGTTAGTTTTAGTGACGTTTTTAGGTAAATTTTAGCGTCGTAGAATAAAATTTTCCGTCCCCCCTATTTGTCCGTAACATTAGTTGATCCGCGTCCCGAGCAAGATTTTAAAATTGAGTGAGAAGGTAATGTCACGTTACAAAATGGCGCCCAAACAGGGACCTGAATATTAAATTCACATATAAATCAAACCCTTTCTTTTAGTGTGTTTAAGTTTAAGAAGAAAAATAATAAAAAAAAAAAAAAACAACGTGTCCAGCCCAGGTTCATCGGCGAGTCATCCCGGAACCATGTTAATTAAAGTGAGCATAAAGGATTCAGTGCAGGATTATCAGTGGAATTATAAGAATAATAATGCGATTGTGAAGGGAAACTGTGAAAAAAAAAGGATAACTACGCGCTACGTCCTGGTGCATTCTCATGGTCACAGATTGAAGGTAAGATAAACGGATTTAGTTTTACCACGCGGTGACAAGAAAAAAAAAAAATGTATAAAAAAAAAAAAATGTGTATACAGATATTCCTCCGCCGAGTTTACTCTTTATCTTACTCTACCTTCATCTATCCCCACTATTATAAAACTTATTTATTGTACTCCCACCCGTTTACCGTAATCTTAAAAGCTTATTCTTACTTCCCCTCTTTTAAAAAAAAAATAAAATTCTTCCTCCCACCTATTTATTGCTACTATAAAATTTATCTCTGATACTCCCACCCATCTACTGTTATTTTAACATCCCCACTATACAGTAAAATGTATTTACAATATCCCCACCTATTTCGAGTAACTTTAGGTTCAGTGGCGAGTCATCCCGAAGCCATGGGTTACTGTAATAAGTAGCGGCCCTCCGGAGAAATACAAATTCCCATTTATTTGGCTAATTATGTTATAATAAATTAATTTTTATTGTAATAATTAGCCAGCCCTCCGGAAAAATATTAATCCTCATTTATTCCAGACTAATTATGTTATAATGAATTGATTTTCATTGTAATAATTAGTCGGCCCTCCGGTGAAATAATAATTCCCATTTATTCTAGACTGATTATGTTACGATAAATTAAATTTTGTTGTAATAATCAGTCAGCCCTCCGGAGAAATACAAATTCCCATTTATTTGGCTAATTATGTTATAATAAATTAATTTTTATTGTAATAATTAGCCAGCCCTCCGGAAAAATATTAATCCTTATTTATTCAACGACAAATTATGTTACGATAAATTAAATTTTGTTGTAATAATCAGTCAGCCCTCCGGAAAAATAAAATTCCCATTTAAATTTTGACTAATTATGTTATAGTAGATTAAATTCTATTGTAATAATTAGTCGGCCCTCCGGAAAAATAAATAATTCCCATTTATTTGACTAATTATGTTATAATGAATTGATTTTCATTGTAATAATTAGTCGGCCCTCCGGTGAAATATATAATTTCCATTTATTCCAGACTAATTATGTTATAATAAATTAATTTTTGTTGTAATAATTAGTCAGCCCACCGGAGAAAAATTGATTCCTGTTTATTCCACGACTAATTATGTTACGATAGATTAATTTCTATTGTAATAATTAGTCAGCCCACCGGAGAAAAATAAAATTCCCACTTATTCCAGACTAATTATGTTACGACAAATTAATTTTTGTTGTAATAATTAGTCAGCCCACCGGAGAAATATATAATTCCCATTTATTCCAGACTAATTATGTTACGATAGATTAAACTCTATTGTAATAATTAGTCAGCCCTCCGGTGAAATATATAATTCCCATTTATTCCAGACTAATTATGTTACGATAGATTAAACTCTATTGTAATAATTAGTCAGCCCTCCGGTGAAATAATAATTTCCATTTATTCCAGACTAATTATGTTATAGTAAATTGAATTTTATTGTAATAATTAGTCAAGCCCACCGGAGAAATTATAATTCCCATTTATTCGAGACTAATTATGCTGCGACAAATTGACTTTTGTTGTAATAATTAGTCGGCCCTCCGGATAAATAAAATGCCCCTCAATCCCAAGACTGATTATGTTATGATAAATTAAATTTTATTGTAATAATTAGTCAGCCCTCCGGAGAAATACAAATTCCCATCTATTCCAGACTGATTATGTTGCGACGAATTAAAATTTTGTTGTAATAATCAGTCAACCCACCGGAGAAAAATATACTTCCCATTTATTTGACTAATTATGTTATAGTAGATTAAATTCTGCTGTAATAATTAGTCGGCCCTCCGGAAAAATAAATAATTTCCATTTATTCCAGGCTAATTATGTTACGATAAATTAAATTTTATTGTAATAATTGGTCAGCCCTCCGGAGAAATACAAATTCCCATTTATTTGGCTAATTATGATATAATAAATTAATTTTTATTGTAATAATTAGCCGGCCCTCCGGATAAATAAAATTCCCCTTAATCCCAGGACTAATTATGTTGCGATAAAAAAAAATTTGGTAATTCGGTAATTATTATGAGAAAAATTGATTCCTGTTTATTCCACGACTAATTATGTTACGATAGATTAAATTCTATTGTAATAATTAGTCGGCCCTCCGGAAAAATATTAATCCTTATTTATTCAACGACTAATTATGTTACGATAAATTAAATTTTATTGTAATAATTGGTCGGCCCTCCGGAAGGATAAAAATTCCCCTTTATTCCAGACTTATTATGTTACGACGAATTAAATTTTGTTGTAATAATCAGTCAGCCCACCGGAAAAGTACAAACCCCATTTAAAATACGACTAATTAGGTTGCGATAGATTAATTTCTATTGTAATGATTAGTCGGCCCTCCGGTAAAATAATAAATCCCATTTATTCAAGACTAATTATGTTACGACAAATTAATTTTTGTTGTAATCGGCCCTCCGGAAAGATATTAATCCTTATTTATTCAACGACTAATTATGTTATGATAAATTAAATTTTATTGTAATAATTGGTCAAGCCCACCGGAGAAAATATAATTCCCATTTAAATTTAGACTAATTATGTTATAGTAGATTAAATTCTGCTGTAATAATTAGTCAGCCCTCCGGAAAATTAAATAATTCGCATTTATTCAAGACTAATTATGTTGCGATAAATAAAATTTTGTTGTAATAATTAGTTTTTTTCAGAAAAATTCTTATTTCCATGCGACTAAATATTATTGTGATGAATTAATTTTTTATTGTAATAATTATAAGCCTACCGGAAAATTCAATTTCCATTTAATTTTACGACTAATTTGCACCATGGATCATCGAAAAATTTATTGGAAGGTGGGAGTCATCCACTTCCACAGATTTCCCTCTTTTTCCCAGAGTATGAAGTAGGCTGTTATCTTTGGCCAGAATTTCCCCACCTTCGAAATTGCCCTATTCACCATATAAGCCGTTCCAAGGCTTCAGAACATTCAGTAGCTGATCACGCTTGCGTACCTGCTCGTATTAAGATTACTAAGTCTAGGAATATTGTATGTGCAGTGCAGTATTTAAAGGATTTTTCTGGATTATATTTTATTTCGCAGTCGGTCTTTCCATTTTCTTTTGAGTCAACTAAATTGCCCTGATCCCACATTCGCCGCGTACGATCCTTACCGTTGCTATTGGGTGACGAGGAGACATCACCCCTGGACCATCAGGCACTATACCCAAGCGTAGAGGCGGACCCAAGGCCAGTCAGTTGATCTTGAAGTTGAAGAGACCGGTGGTTCAACTAGTGGAGGAGACTTCCCTCTTAAAGAGAAACACGGTCATAAGAAAATAACCGGGAACCCCCTGTTAACATTTTGTATCAGGTCCTTCACCAGAGGATCTCGGAGCTACATCCAGACCATCTGGTGAAGACCGTAATTCCTACCATCCTCAGACGCAGTCCCAGTTATCAACAAGAGTCGTCCTCCTTAGTCACGCCCAGCCAAAAGACTTCTACAAACCACCCTCGGAACCAGTTACCAAAGCCCTGCTTTTCGCGGAGTACAAATTGGGTCTGGTACAGCCACCACAGAAATTGACCCATTTCTTCCTATTTTACAAACGATCACGAGCTTCACGCCGGCCGTGGTTATCGTAGTGATTGCCGCTTATGCGTAACCGAGCGATTTAACAATATATTGCGTACTCGGTATGCAGGTTAGACGACGATGCCCCAAACCATGAGCCTGCCTCACGCTCGTGCCAATCCACCTCAGGGAGGATCAAACCTCAACCCACCCGTGCATAATGAACCCCGTTATCCGGCACCTAGACGCGTAATTATACCTCCAGCTGAGGACCTTCACATCTTAGAGACCAACACCCACAATCGCAGCATGCCTAATTTGTTAAGGATCGGGAAGCTGGAAGTTGTCTTATTCAGGTAACCCTGGAGACGTGGAAGAATTCCTGTACCGGGTGGAACAGGCAAGGTTGTGCACAGGGGCGGTGATCGCTGTTGCTAACCATGTCTTTCTGTATGAAAGGCCCAGCGTTAACCTGGTATATGACCACGAAACCAAGTTCGATTCATGGTTAGCCGCGGCTGCTCTTCGTGCCAGTTTTTCGACCCGGATTATCAACGCGCATTGCGTGAAGAAATCGACAAAGCGTACGGGCCCAAACAATTAGTTGAAATTTTTTATTTCATGTACGTGGTCTATTCAAAGAACGGATCCCCTGGTCAGAATCGGGCGTGTACACACTACACTATCAACTTGTTGCCCACCTTCCAGCCCGAATTTCAGCCCGTCATTCCCAACCCTGTACGAGGTGGAATTAGAGGCGATTCGACAAGAAAAAGATTACACTTTGCCCAATCAATCGTTACCACCTTCCAGAATAGTCGTTATGTCCCGGTTTCGCCTGCCCCTAACCCGTTCACCTGCTCCCTCACCTTTTCAAGATGTCCTAAGTTATCTAGTGATTGAGACCATCCTGTCCAGATAATGAAGGATACGGTTTCTCTTATGAGGTTAGTGATTGACAACGCCATAGACGTTTTATTCCCCAAGTTAACCCACCGACTATTGACTCCATTTATAACTTTAATTGGGCAACATCCTGGCTATCATTTTAATGATTGCTCGGATTACTTAGGCATTTTATCTTTTGTTGTCATAAAACCAGGTGCAACGGTACAACAACAGAAGCCAGAAGCTGATAGGTCCGCAGAGGGCCCGAAAAGAAGGGAGAAAAATTAGGAGGATGCTGTGACGAGACTCGCTCGTCTACCTTAAATTATAATTATATTTTATTTTTCTTGAATATTTTTCTTTATTATTATTATTGGACGGTTGACCAGTGACGCTTTATTATTTTTATTTTTGTGAGTAAAGAGGGAATAACCGGTTTGTACACTAATAATATCCCTCTAGTACTACCATTCCACCGTGTGCTACTATGATTTTGACTGGTCAATTTAATTAACTTCATTGAGATTGGTGCATATCAGTCATACTGGGAATAAAATTGGAAGGGTAGAATCACAGCTATTTAAGCTGTGGCACAGCACAACAACACACTTTCCCTTGCCTACAGCCGCAGTGAGTCAGGTTCTCTGGTGAGCCATCCCAGAACCTCGGACAACCTCTTGCCTTGGAATTGAGTCATCCATACATAGTCTTAGGAAGCGGAGCCATCCCTTCAAGGTCTAGGAGCAGGAGTCATCCATCCTAAGATTCCCTTTTATCTTGGTCATTGTCAGTATATTGTAGTTCTTTTTTTCTCCCCTTTGTTAGTAAGCGTACTTGGTCAATCTTTTTATGTATTTGTATTTAGATATTAGATAAATTCTCGTATTTAATTATTAAATAAACTTGGTTAATTTTGAGTACATTAATTATCGTTTTGTTGAGTGATTTATTTTCCCATTGTTTTATTATTTCAGTGACGTAATTTTAATATTCTTTACCCGTCCCTCTCTCCACAAACCAGCATACTGAGCGACCCAGGCAAACCCCTCAACTTAATTTTAGAATTATATTTTCAGGAACGGATCAGCATCATTGGACTCATTGGATTAATGGATTTTAGTGATTTCTGTGATTTTTGTGATTTCTGTGATTATTTGGCTATTTGGTATTTGGTATTTGGTATTTGGTATTTGGTATTTGGTATTTGGTATTTGGTATTTGGTTATTTGGCTATTTGGTTATTTGGTTAGTTTTAGTGACGTTTTTAGGTAAATTTTAGCGTCGTAGAATAAAATTTTCCGTCCCCCCTATTTGTCCGTAACATTAGTTGATCCGCGTCCCGAGCAAGATTTTAAAATTGAGTGAGAAGGTAATGTCACGTTACAACATATTGTACTCTAGAGAAAATTTTTTATTATTTTATTTTTTTAACTTTTTGATATACCTTATGATTATGTCAGATAGCTAGTTCAATTTACTCAAACGAAAAATGTGCTCTTTGAATAAAATAAATTTTATTTACTATTTTTTTCATGAAAGAAAAATTGTACGAAAAAAAAAATATGAGTCAAAAGGAGATAAATAAAATGAATAATAAACATTGAAACTTTTTTTTTTTTTTTTTTTTTTTGATACTTAATTTATATACATATATAATTATAATACAATAAATATTTAATTCATTTTATGGTGCTTTTAAAAGTGCCTGTAAAATTCCACGATATTCATAAAATCAGAATATATTTTTCTTTTTATTTGGTAACTATTTTTCGAATAGAATCAAGTACTTTTTGCTTTTTGTTATTATTTTTTCGACAAGTTAATGTGTTTTAAATACAGTGCTTTGGTTTTTTTTTTTTTTTGGTTTTTGTTATTTTTTAATTTAAAACTTTTTTTTTATTAATAAACCATTTACAACATTTAAGCAAAAAATGTGATTACATTGAAAAGAGTAAATCAGTCTGTGGCCTCGTGAATATTTTTTTTTTTTTTAATTAATTTTTGATATATTTTCTTTTTTTTAAATTCATTCATCAAATAGTTATTTAATATTTTTTTTTTTTTTTTTAATTTAAGCATACAATTTTAATAATAATTGTATACTTTAATGATATATTGAGAAAAAAAATTAAAAAAAAAAAGCGTTATACTTTTCCCGTGGCCACTAAATAAATACATTTAATTAATTAACATTTATGTTTTTTCAATTTCATCAAATTACCACAAAAATAAAAAATAAAATTTAATGAGTTTGAATTTTTGGCTTTATTAAACGTCAAGTATTTTTTTTTTTTTTTGTTGGTACATTTATTTACTTAATTTAGGTAACAACTGTAGCGTCTCAATAATCATTTTTTTTTTTGTTTTAAAAATTTTAAAATTGTTTTATTAGTAAATTATTATTAATTATAATGTAACAATGATAAAATAATTAAAAAAATATAACGATAAAAATGAAAAATATTCATAAATTATATTTCATTTGTTTGAGTAGTTTATAAATAAAATAATTTATTATTTTTAAATGTTATAATAAATAAATAAATAAAATTATTTTTTTTAATTAATAATTTTTAAGTGTATGTCATAATGTCGTTATTAATTAAATGTTGTTATTCATTCTTCTTGACGTTTCAGCTAAAATCTAAGTGAATCCTTGATAAATATATATATTTTTTTAAAATTTCTTAACGTCGTCTTCCAAAACGAAGAAACACGTGTTCGGCATCTTGACGTTTAACGCCACTGTCAGGAAGTGGAATATTTTCATGAAGAACTGGAACTACAAAAACTTTATTTAATTCCAAAAACTGTGCTTTATAAAATTAATTAAATTGAATTTTAATGTATCAACAAAGTAAATAAATTAACAAAAATAAAATCAGTATAACCATTTTAGATGATAGTTACTTTGAAAATCAAATTATCTCTTCATCAAAACTTGCTCAATAAAATTACAATATAATATTTATCACGAAACTTTAAATCTATTCTTAAAGTTAGTCAAATATATTTATTACCTTTGTCATCGATATAATTTTCCATAGCTGAGCCAAGTTCATATATTGTTGACAATGCAACGCAAACTTTTCTAATCCGTGGTGGTACTTCATCAAGTAAATTTGGATTACATTGAGCCGGCGGCATTCCAAATATTTTTATTGGTTGAATTGTCAACACAGTAAAAATTACAACACTCATTATCAAACTCACGTTGCACTTCATTTCTGTAAAAACACCAAATAAACCTAATTAATTTAAAAATGATTAATTTTAATTAAAACAAATTTCATTTACATGCAGACCATGTTTTTTTGATAATAATTTAAATAAATTAATTGAATAATTAATTTGTAAAGATGATATTTAATTAACAATTTAAATAACAATTATTTTATCAATTAAAAATAATTAATTGTTAAATTAAATAATAACATCATTGACATTTGATATAATAATATTGTGGGCTGTTGAAAATGACAATAAATGTATCTAAAAATATATAATACACATAGCTTATTTAATTTGAAAAATTCATGGGGGGTGTGGTTGACCTGATGGTATATATAAACGATTTAGTAGTAGCAATATTCTACCATCAACACCATCTACAAAATGAAGAAATAAAAAAAAAAAAATAAATTAAATTTTTTTTAGGGGTTGGAGAAGACATGAAGGCAATCCATGACCACTTGCCACGCTATCATATATAAATTTAACTTGCCTAAACATGTCCTTGTTCTCTTTTTATTTCTTTTCATTTACATTTATATTATTATTATCATCATTTATGTACGAATTTTATTTGATAAACTAAATTACGATATACTTTTTTTTTTTTTTCATATTTTCGTTTAATTGATTCTTTTTCAATGTGATATCTTTTATATATTACGAGTGCATTGTATCCATGTATCCGTAGTTTCTAAAATTTTTTATTGTTTATTATTGTTTTAAACAAATGCATCAGTAGAAACCCACAAAAAAATATATTTTACTATCCATTAAATAAAGAACATTTTGAAGAAGTAAAATATATTTTTTTGTGGATTTCTACTGATGCATTTGTTTAAAACAATAATGAACAATAAACATTTTATGTATTGCGCGGTCTATCAAGCGCTCAAACAGAAAGAAATTCATATGAGAGTAAGTGAGAGAAAGACGATGACCAATCAAATGTCCGAAAGACCGATGATGTTTGTCCTTTTTATATAAGGATTAAATAAATTAAATAAATATATTTTTTTTTCATTTTCGTTTGATAAAAAGATAATCTATATTTTAAAAAACTTTTCAACTGACAAATTACATTTTTAATATTAGATCTTTCTATTCATAATTTTTACTTGGTTTTTAAAATTTAATTTCAACTTTTCACAGGTGGTAAAATCAATTTAAATTAAAAAAATATCGATAATGATATTAACACCATTTAAATGGATTTTCTTTTTTTTTTAAATTTATTATATTGCAAAATGTATTGAATTTTATTTCAATTTATTTTTATAGATTAAATTTAAATGTAAAATAAATAAATATAAATATTTATTTTAATTAACACAATGCAATTATTTGTTTAACGTTAATTAATAATATTATTATTAAAAATTGATTTTATCATATATTTTTTAAATTTAGATACTCATAAATGTTGGTGTAAATTTTATTTAATATAATATATGCAATGCATTATTCACAGCAGTGATAACGAAAGAAAAAAAAAAAAGAAAAAAATGTTTAATTAATAACGATAACTGATAACGATGTAACAATTCAATGCCAAACTGACTATTAATAATGAAAATGTAATAATATGAAATTTAAAATATTACATATACGATAAAAAAAAAAAAATAATAAAATAATAATTTACTTTTAGATGTGTCATTTAATAGAGCACTTATCGAGTTAAGTATTTCATCATTGATCGTTACTTCTTAGTGTTCATGAAAATCACAAATAAAAAAATAAATAAACGGCTAAATTTTTGTTCAACAATAACAAGAAAATGATGAGCTATATATTCTTATTTATAATATTATCATCACATGTCCACGTATAATTATTATCAAGTCGTTTCAAACACCTGGCTACACTGTACTATCAAAATAATCTATAAATAAATTTGAAAATATATATTTATAATTTAACGGTAGTATTAATAAATATTACAAAAATAAAATTACTTTATTTTTATCATTGACATTTGTAAAGTTCATTTTTGTAATTAAAAAATTATTATACATTATAGCCTTTAAAATATTTTCATTTTTTTTTTAATTATAAATCTATCAATATTATAAACTTGTTTGTTTTTTTTTTATTAATTTTATTTTAGCAACTTTTAGCTCATGACAAAACTTGTCACATTTATTATTTGCTATTGTTTTATTATCATTTTTTTTTCTCGTTTTTTTTTGTAATATGATGAGACGTGAGCACGAATACCCAAACTTTTATTTTCTTTGTATCTTTTGTTTTATTGCTCAGGACTTTTTTGAGATATATTATCATTAAACTTGAAATATTCCAACATTATTTGCTTCTCTAGAAATATAATACAAGATAATATAAAAAAACTTTTTTTTTACCTTCAAATCAGGTAAGTTATTATTTGTTTATTATTAGTTTATTTTGACCCCAATATCAACTATCAGTGAGTGAGATTAATTGAAATATAAATAGATATTTTGATAATTAAATTTTGTATTATTTGACCGTATTATATTTAATTAAGAAAATTCAAAGACCGGATATCCGTATTTATTTGATCTTCATTGAGAATTGAACTTGACAACAAAAATAGACAATAATCAATTTAATTAATTTACAAATGATAAATATTAATTGAATGAAAATTTACATGAATAGATTATTCATTCAAATAAATACTTGTAAATTTTTTCTAATTTCAATTGATATTTTACTTGTCAAACAGAGAACTAGTGAATTTAATTTAACGAAAATAATAATAGTAAAATTATTTATTATACCACATGCTGAATAAAGTGTAAGTAATCGTAATATTCAAACTCACAAATTGAAAATAAATTGTTAAACTGATTGAAATTCAATACTTGTTTGAATCAAATAAAATACACCCACTGTATAAAAATAAATAAAGAAAAATCTGATGACAGTTGTTGATGTCAATAAAGTATTGGCTTGATATTTTTTAAATTGTTAAATTGTTTTTTTATTTTTTTTTTTTCTTTTTTAAAGAAATATTTTTTAAATATTTAAATGTATCATGGTCATGTGCACTGTCGTGCTGTAGGCAAATATTGGAATGCAATATCAAAAAATCTTGAGATTCTTTTAAGCATTTAAATTGAATTTCAAGTTCGGCAATATTCTAACAATTTATATTTATTTATTTATTATTTTTTTGACAGTATATAGTGTATAAAATGTATAAATATTTTAAGATAAATTTAATGTTTATTTTAATAAACATTAAAGTTGAAAAGTGTATTTTAATATTGACTTCAAAGTGGTGACATTAGTATTCACATTTGCAATGTAATATATTGCTTGAAGATTGAGGGTGAAAATAATTCACAAATTTGCCATGCTGAAAACGATGGGCAACCTGTTGCCGCCCTTATTTTTATTTTTTTTTTTTATTTTTCAACAAAAAAATGTAGGTGGTTTTGTATATTCAAAAACTTATCATCAAATTTTAATTTTTATTTAAATATATTTTTATTATTATTTATTTTGCATATAAATTTTTTATTTTTCTTTTGAAATTAATTAAAAAAATATTTGAATAAATATATAGAAAAATAAGAAAATAAATTATAAAACATCTGTTTTTCAAGGTGAATTTATAATTCATGCAAATTAATTTAATTATATATTTGAAAGCTACATAATTAAAGAAAATATTAACTAAATTTTTCATGTCAAATGCAGTTTTGAAATTATATATAATTTATATTATTATTTGAAAATTAATCATTAAATTTTGTTCTTGTTTTTTTTTTCTTTGATCTATTTATTATTTTTAAATGTAAATTGTTTTTTTATTTTTTTTTTTAATTCGATTAATTTGTGGGAAGCTAATGAAAGTGCATGCATTTAAATGGTTTTATTATAAAACAAGTATTTTACATAACGTAATATTCCAATTTGTTTGTTTTTATTAATTTAATTTATATAAAAAAATTAAATTTTACTCCAATCACTAAAATTCAAACTAATTATTATTTTATTTTTACTTTTTTTATTTCTCATTGTTCTCCATTTAAATTAATTGTTTAAATTGAAAAAAAATTTAAATTTAATTTTAGATTTTAAAATAAATAAAATATTCTTTTTATAAAAATTGGAGTATTTTCTTTCAAGGAAATGAGAAAATATATTTATTTACAAAATTCAGCGACAATTTACTTTACTATACAAAATGCCCACAATATTTTCACCTCTTTTATTTTAATATTATCATCACATGAAAAAAAAAAAATGAAATAGACAAGTGTAAAATACATAAAAACATTTTCAAATATATATATATGAATAAAATGATACACCTTGAAATAGAATTTTTCTTCCGTAACGGTAAACACATCGATAACCCAGAAAATTTCAAGTGTCTTTTGCCATATCCTTGAGCATGAACAGATATATATATCATTTGTAATTTTCAACAAAATGGATTTTATTTTTTTTCTTACCTATGTACATACAATTTCTTTCATCTTGCAATTTATATTCCATTTTTCATCTCTTTTTATCTTTGTTCTAACAAAAGTATAATTGAGAATAATAAATTTCATATTTCAACTAGTTAAATTAAATAAATCAGCGAACGAGAATTGACTTTGGATAAAAAAAAAAAAAAGACATGAAAAGAATGAAAAAAACTACGTTCATTTGATGTGTTTTTTTTTTTTTTAAATATGAAAAATTGCCATTGTACAGGGATTTTACAATTGACATTCAATTTTTCTATTTTCCAATATTTCTGGTATTTTTTTTTTTCGAATAAAAGTATTGATACAATTTTTAAAACAAAATGTATTTATTGTTCATGTAAAAATTGGAAAATCCGGTAACTGATTTAATACAAAAAAAAAATAGAAAAACAATGTGTACATATAATAAATATTTTGTATTTTTGAAAATTCGAAATTGCAAATAAATTTATATTTATAAAAAAGTGTTACTGTAAATATTTTAATTGTTAATAATAATAATCCAATGGGAATAAAAGTTTTTTTATTTTAAAGATTATTACTGTGTATTCCTTGGAGTAAAATACCCAAGAGATTTAAATGTATAGACAACTAAAGAAACATTGTGATACGTCATCGAAAAAGATGAACTGATAAATCAAACTTGAATTGGTTTTTCTAGATTTATTTTAGTTTTTTAAAAATTTTTTTTTATAATTTTCTTCATGAAAGTTTAAGTGGTTAATTTTTAAAAACACCACAAGTAGTTTTTTTAAATTATTTTTAATATTATTGTTTGATTGAACAATTAAAAAATAATCCTACACATGGGAAAGACTTTTTCATTCTTGACTTTTACAAGTTGAATGTTATTTTTCATTTAGACATGAGTAGAATAATAAATATCATTTACAAGTCACCACATTTGTCACGAGCAAATAAATGAAAAAAAGTAATTATTATTTTCCAAGTTGAATTTAAATGTTATCTGTCTGTTTCAAAGAAGATTCACATCATTTATAGCTTTATTTATTTTGAAAAAAAAATTTATTACTCGAAAAGTTGAGGGATAAAGATCTTATAAAATAAAAAAATTATCACTCCATCATTTCATCAATATTCTTCTACTTGAAAAGTATTTTTTTTTTGTTTTAAATTTAGATTATTTTAACCCTCAAAGTATGTTATAATTTTTATCATGTTGAAAGATTAAAAAGCCATTAATTCAACCGCGCAATTTTCATGTTATAATAATTTCTTTTTGATCTTGAAAAGTTGTAATGAGAATACGTGAATTATATACTAAAAAATCAATGAATTCTGATTGTGATTTATTTTTTTTTTAACTAATCTATAAAGTTACATTGCTTTATAATAATGTTTAAAACTTTATCGATAAATTTTAATAGATTCAATTTGAAGTTTAAATTTTATTTTCATGAAGTTTTTCTTTTTTTTATTTTATTTTTGCATTTTGTAATATCGATTTTGGGGTTGTGGTTTTGGTTTCATTTATTTATTTTTTCATTGGCTAAAAGAAAATATAAAACATGACAAGTATTTTTTTTTTTTTTTTGTAAGATTATAAATATTATTTTTACAAAAACACAATACGGAATATTTTTTTGAGTAAATACTTATTTAATGATATTTCATATACAAATGACATGAAAAAATAAAAAATATTTTTAATCTTTTAATTCTCAATTTTATATGAAAACTAAAAAATAAAAATCTTGTAAATTTATTTATTTACTAAACAATAAATTGAACATTTAAAAAAAATTTTTTTCCAAGAAAAAATACGAGTATTAAATAAAAAAATTCAAAAATTTTATCGTTAATTATTTTTTTTTAATTTTTCAGTATATACTATTGATTATTTGTTAATTAATTTTTTGAATTTCATTTGTTATTTTTCCTTTGAATGGATTAATTAATAATAATAATTTTTTTTTCAGAAAAATAATTGCATCAATATTGATATTGATAAAAGTGTAGGAACTAATTGGTAATTAAATTGTCTCTAGAGTTCAACTGATTGGGGAATATTATACATGAAACATCAAGTAGATGAACAAAGTTATCTATATATACAAACTGTAACTTTATATTGTCAGTGATAAGTGCAACTTGTTGCCAACGTCTGAAGCTATTAATCTCGAAACATTCAACGCTTTTTGTTTCATTTTTTTTAACACTTACAAATTCATAATAAAACTACTTAAAAAACAACTAAAAAAAATAATTATTATAACAATCTTCATCTAATTCTCAATTATAAATTAAAAAAAAAATCTCAATTATTTAAAAATTAAACAACTAAATTATTTCTAAATTTTTTAATAAATTTATAAAAAAATACATTATTTCAAATTTTCACGAAAATTATTATAAAAAAATTTTTAAAAATTTCAAAATACATAAAAATTAAAAAATCACTATATCCACTATTGTAAAAAACTTGAATAAATTTTTTAAAATTTTTTTACTGACCTGTAAGTAATGAATCCCGTTGAAATATTTAAAATGAAAATTGAAATTTTTAAAAATTTTAAAAATTATTTTTTTTCTACTTTATAAAATTGCTTTTATAAAATATAATTAAATTTGATTGTTAATTTATTATTTATTTTTCAACAACTTTTTTTGAATGTTATATTAACGCGATGTGTTTCAGGATCAGTTGATGGCGATACAGTGATGAAACAAGCGTACAATCAGCCCTTAAATACAGTGTGTTGCTGTGGCATGCGCGTACAAAGGGGCGCCATAAAAAAAAAAATTTCTATAATGGAAGACTATGCATAACTGTCCTATCATCTAACTTAAATTTATATATTTCAAAATATTCATACACAAATCATACCAAGGAACATCATTTTCTCATTATTGTTATTTTCAAGTCAATGAATAAATTGACGACAATACATCAACCATAAAAAACGAGAAAAAAAAATATTAAAAATTGCAAAATAAATTCATACAGTAATGTCATTTTTTAAATGTATGAATTTTTTTTTTTTTTTCTTTTTTTTATTGTACATTGCAATATGCTGGATTTACACCGGTTTACGTCATAACATTTGAAATAAAAAAAAACCCACATAATATAAATCAAAAATAAATAAAAAAAAATTTGCAATCAATTTTTGATGAAATAAAATTTTTAAAAAATACTTTTATCTTTTGAATAAACATATTTAGAACTTCTTGGAAGCCATTTTACAATAAAGACTTGATAGATAAAAAAAAAAAAATAATATAAAGCTTTTCTATATATTTTTTTTTTCTTTTCTATAAAACTTGAAAAGTAGTTAGCTTAATATTGAACAAAAAAATAATTATATAATGAAAAAAGTTATTAACAATATAATAATGAATAATATTTCAGTTACTTAATTTAATAACATTGGTGTTTTTATACTGTATTATTAAGAAATAATAATAAAATTAATTTTAAAAATATCTTTTGTTGAATATTAATTGGCAATTCATTCATAACTTATTCTTTGATAAGAAATTTTCTCCTTGTTTATTAATATTTTGCTGTTTAAAATTTATCAATGTAATTAAATTTGTTAGAGAAATAGTGTATAATTTACCTCGTTATTTTCCATCAATGACAATATATATTTAATTAATTTTATTTCAACAATAAAAACACAAAAACTTGTATTAAAAAAATTAAAAAAAAATATAAAAATTTATTCTTTTTATGTTGAATTTAACAGGTAGATAAACAAATGCACTGAAAAATGAAAAAATAATTTAAAAAATGAATAAATAAATTATCATAAATTATGAATTTTTTTTTAAATAATTTGTGTCGACTGAAATTTCTGTTATATATTTTTTCTTAAATGTCGACCACTCGGGGTTGGTCAATAGATATAATTTTTTTTATTTAGCTTATTTTTCCGCACCCACGCGGTTGTAAGAGTTTCACTGTTTCACTGTTTCGCTAAAATATCATAAAGCCATGAGAGGTAAAGAGAGGAAGTAAAGAAAGAGATGATAACGAAGCTTTATTACAAGGTGATAACTGTGCCTGTCAAAGGTCCATTACACGTACACTTTCATAAGCAAACAATTGATTTTTTTTTTTTTTTTTTTACTCATATTTTTATCAGCCATCACAAGGATAGATAATAATTTATTGAATTTAATTATCAACTTTTATATGATTTTTATTATCAACATAAATTTTTACGACAATTATATGTGGTTACTTTTTCTTTAATATTTTTTATTTCATTGAACAAGTTTTTATAATACAACAATTATTGTATTTTTTTTTTCGGTTTTTAAATTGTCTAATTTAAAATATATATTTTTTAAAATTATGCAATTTTTTTTATATATAATAGAAAAGTATTTATATTTTTGTAAAATCAGGAAACTTCTTTTTTTTTTTTAAATAAAAATATTCATCATACGAAGCTGGAGTAATTTTTTTTTTATGAATAAAATAGGTATAAAATTGTTGAAAAATATATACGAAGATTATGATGATTTGGAATTATAAAATTATTGAGGTAATAAAAATTAGAGATATATTGTATTGACGGAAAATTTCTACAAATGTCAATTATATCGAGGAGACTGTTCAAATTTATTTGAGTATTGAATCAATTATTTGTAATCAAAATTTTTTTGAATAATGCCGAAAGCAAAAGGTTGTGGTCATTGACATGTGTAACATTGATGTTATTAATTTAATTAATATAATGATTGTTATAATTACAATGACAATCTGTCATCATACAAAATAAAATAATTTTCAAACAAATTACAAGAGTTTAAAATTATTCATCCATCAACTTATTATTAAATATAATTATTTATTTTTACAAATGAAATTTAATATTTATGGAGGAAAATGATGAGTGTTGTTATTTTATGAATATTTGTTTTGATTTTATTAATATAGAAATGTTTTTTTAATTATAAGTTTCTTGAATAATTGGGTATTGTAAAAATGATAATAGAAATAAATTTATTATATTTAACGTATCGATAATAATATTTCATTTTTGTTTCATAACTCAGTGCTTTTTTTTTTCATTATTTATTCGGCTTCAGGCTATATTCAGTATTGTATTTACAGTATATCCAGGTAAAGGCAAATTATTTTAAAATATCACAATTTAATTTTGGATAAAAAAAAGAATTTAAAATTTTTTAAAAATTAGTCAGACAGTTGATTGAAGTTTTAGCTGATTAATAATTATAATTTTAAATATTATTCTTCTTTTTTTTCAAGACAATTAATTTTAATTTTAATTTTTTTTTAAATCAAATTTTTCAATTTACTATAAAAATAGAATCACAAGTGGTTGATTAAATAATTTTTATCCATTTCAAAACTCATTTTAATTCTCACATTTTTCATTTGAAATTTATTGTTTTAAAATAAGTTAATTAAAGATTGAAAAAATTATAATTAGAATAAAATTTCATTAAAATATAAGAGAAGATATACTGTGTGATTGATTTAAATAAGGGTTTATTATATATAAAATTGTGAACGACTATAAATTGTCAATTTGTCATTTTATCAAATAAAATAAAATTCCATTTTCTACTTGATAATTTAAATTTAAACAATTTATTCATTAACCCTTTAATTTAAAAACTTCAAATTTTTTTCAATATATTTGACATTTTATTTTTATTATTTTAGTTTTGATTTTTACATTTATTTTTTATTTCTTCAAGCAAGTTTTTTATTTTTTCTATTGTGCATTTACGCGCGCACTTTAAATTTTACTGTTGTAGATAAGAATGTTCGATGCTATTTTTACTTACAAATCATCGAAATTCTAATCACGTAATTCTGCCACCTACTGTATACTACGATCGAGAGACGTTAATTTTTTATTCAAATAAATTTTTGATTAATAGATTATTGTTGAATGTTTAATTTATATTTTTTTTAACTTTATAAAGTATTATGATATCATTGATTGAGCCTTTAGACTAATTAATCATTTTTATTTGTCTTAAATTAAATTTAAAAAAAATACATCTTAATAAATTTAAATTACAAATCGAAAATAATTACTTTTATTTGTTTTTTATAATCCCAAGAGAACAGGTCGTATGTGTTCCATGAAATCTGACTGTCAACAATGTGTGTGTTTTAATAGAAAAATAAAAATATTATGTACGTCATCGTGGCTGGATAGTATTTCTACCGTAAAATTTAAAAATAAAAATAATAATATTTCAGGCATCAGGTGTTTAAAAAAAAATAAAAAAATTTTATAAATATAAATTTGCAAAGTAGAAAAGTTAATTCAAGTTATAATTTTATGTCTAGTTGAATAATTTGATAAGTATTTTTCTGACAATTAATTATTATTCAAAAAAATTCAATCACAAAAATTATGCAATCGTAAAAATTAATTTATTAACATTTATAAATATTTAATTCATTAAATTTTTTTATTTTTCTCCATCTACAATGTTATTTAAAATTTAAAATTTAAAAATATCGTTTTATAATCCATCGTTTACATACATTGAAATTATTATGAATTTTACATTATTTCATTTTTCATATCAAATTTTAAGACTCATAAATGACTTATTCAACAGAGACATGAAATTTTTTATATTTTAAATTTAAAAAATGAACAAAATTACACTGTTTATTAATTTTTTTATTATATAATAATATTATTTATAATATATATCATCAAAATAAAAGTTTTTCAAATTTATAGAAAAAAAAAAATAGCCAAAATTTTTTATTTGTTTTTATTTAATTTGACGGATTATTTTTTTCTTGCTATTCGAATAGTACGAACAAAATTTGATTTACGAAAATGTATTATCTATATCTTTGTGACATAAAAAAAAAAAACTTTTGCTTTTTCATCTTTTATATATATTTCAATATATTTTTTTTTCTTTCCTCATTTACTTTTTTTTCTTACAATTTATTTTGATATTTTTCTTTTTAACTTTTTTTTTTTTTTATTTATTTTATTTACTTGTAGCTGTTTTTTTTATTTTTTTCAACATGTTTTTCTCATTTTCCACAACGCCAACATCGACACTGTAATATGTACGTGTCTGACGTGCTTGGCTTGGTTTATTAGACAGTTAACTTGGACCACGACATTGTCGACTCAATTGCATTTACAACAATTCAAATTGTCTTTAAAATTACGCATATACAATATACATATTTATTTATCTAATTGACTTTTATTTATTTTTTTTTTTTATTATTAATTTTTTATTGTAAAAATGTCACACCCACAATGATCATTTACCAAAATTTCTTCAACTAAATTATTGTCTTTTCCTTGCATGAATTTCAAAGCAAGGTGATTCATGTAAAAATATATAAATAAAATATATCGATGACACATTTCCTGTATTTTTAAATTATAAAATACTTATTGAATTAAAAAAAAATCATCCGATTGTTTAATGACACAATTAAAAAAATAGAAATAAATGAAAATTTCTTTCTTTTTTTTGTCATAGAAAATTGTTTATTTTTTAAAAATATTATTACAATTAATTTTTTTTTAATGATTAATTTATATAATGTAATTTTTTTTCTATATAATGTTTTTAATATGATTCGTATTTTTTTTAATTTATAACTTTTTGTATTTAATTAATTCAATTGAACATTGGCCACAATGATATCTAGGGTCATCCAGGTAATTAATTCAATAACGTGATTTTTTTTTTATTTTTTATTATTCTATCTTTGTCATTTTATCAACTGTTAATGTTCATTATGTTAAGTTGAATAAATTTTACATATTTTAGTCAACTTTTCGATGAGCTCGATTGAAAATTTATATCAGTTTGTCAATGTGAGCTCGTCGGTAACTTTCTATCAAAATAAACACATATATATTTTATATATTTGTTTATTCGAGAGTGTAAAAAAAAATTTATTTATATTTTTTATTCAAAAAGTTTTACAAATAGCAACAAATATCGTGAGTGAAGTTTTTCAGAGGGTATCAAATTGAGTTACAACGTGTTAGATGAGTTTTTCAGTTAGTTTTTTTATATAACAAAAATAGAAATAAAAATTATGTCAAAGATAAAAGTTTTCGTTTGAAAATAGATTAAACTTGCAAGAAAAAAAAAAACAACTAATTAAAATCACTTGTTGATTGTTACTTTTAATTTATTTTATACATTTTTTTTTTTTTCATACAATATCATTACAAATAATTCCCACTGTAATAACTATAAATTTACCAGCTATTAGATTAATGAAAAAAAAAAAGCTCTTTCCACAATCCCAGTAATGGCGATTTTTTCAATTATTTTTTTAATCATCAGTAGAATACATGGAAATAAATATTTAATTATTTATCAGTATTTTTTTCATAAAAAAAAAACAAAATATCACAAATAAACAAACTTTTCTATCAAAATAGAATTTATTTTTTTTTTTTTTTCACCCTGATTGACTGATTGAATTATTGAAAAGTTTATTTTTGAAAGCTTTGATTATTACATTTTTATTTATCTTACAAATAATTTACACTTAGGTCTATTTTTTTTATTTTTTTATATTTGTTTTTTCTCAATTTGAAATTTTATAAATATTTATTATTCAAAGAAATTTATACAAAACACTTTGACAATATTTTTTTAAACATACTAAATTAATAATTAAATAAAAATTTGTTATATAAAAAAAATTCTAGTGTATGAAGTTAATTCTTGTGGATATTTATTAATACCCATTGACAATTTGACATTATTGTAATACGAATTTATCTGTAACGTAATGCTGGCTCAAGTAAATACGGATTACCTGGATTCAAAAGTCCAAGATGACACCGATATGACATTAGATTCTTGTATTGTCAGATCAAAATGTCCACGAAAAGGAGATGAAAGTGGTGAGTTTTATATTTCATGTAAAAAATAATTTAAATTTCAAATCTATTATTGTTTTTTTTTTTTTTTTATAAAATTTCATTATTTCAATTCTCAATTTTCATTTGTAATATTGTATTACTCATTGTATTTTATAAATTTAATAACACTGCTGTATCATTATTACAAATAAATAAACAATAAATAGTTGAAAAAAAAATAAAATAAAAAAATAAATGCTGTATCATTGAGTTTGAATCAGTATCAAAATTTCATACCAAAAAAAAAAAAAAAAAGTATCATTTTATATTCTACAAATGAAGGCTAATTTATCAAATAATAATTGATAAAAAAAAAAAAAAAACAATACCTATAAAATGATGAATAATACAAAATAAAACAAGAGAAAAACTTCAGTAGAAATTTAGTCAACAGCTCGAAGAAGAATAAAGCTTTGTTCCTTATGTTTATTTCTGTTTGTCACCCTAAAATAAAATTTAACATTAACATCCTGTATTAAATGCCAAATGGGGTGTTTGTTAGCCCCATATATTGTTCATAATATTTTCATGTTTTGATAACGTAACCCTCAAGTTACGTGTCAGTACATTTTTTTTATTTATTTTATTTATATATTTACCTTGAAGGTAAAGTAATAAAAAAAAAATAAAAAACAACAAAACTGAAAATTACTATATACAAAGTTTGGGTACATTCGTAAAATGAATAATTCATATTATAGAAATAAAAAAAAGATAGAAGAAACGGAAAAGAACGCAAGAAGTTAAAAAAAAAAAATAAAAAAAAAATGACAACGATGACAACGATGACACCAAGAAGTTTTAAAAAATAAATATTATTCAAAAAAATTGAATAGTATCTTTTTTAAATTAAATTTAATATATTCCCGTCATTTAAAATTTTAACTTATCTATATTAAAAAAAAAAAAAAGTAAATGAATAATTTACTAAAATAAATTTGTTATTTAAAATATCGATAATTTTGTTTCAGATTTAATTGTTAATAAAAATCCATATTACAGTAAAATTTATGATGAAATATTCAAAAAATCAATTGAATATCCAGATGAATTTTGGGGTGAAGTTGCACAATGTGTTGAATGGAGTAAACCATGGAAAAAAGTACTTGATAATACAAATGAACCATTTACAAAATGGTAAAAATAATTATAAATAAAATATTAAATATTAAAATATCATATTGATTGTTTTTTTTATAAAATATAGAGTATATTTCGTTTAAAATAAAAAAATTTGTTTATAAATAGACAATTTCCTTGTAAATTGAATTTTCGATTAATTTTTCTATGAAATGTTCAATATCAGGTACGTGGGAGGTGAATTAAATGCATGTCATAATGCAGTTGATCGTCATGTTTTATCTGGTTATGGTAAAAAAATTGCCTTGATACATGACAGTCCTTTGACATCAACAATTCGTAAAGTATCATACGATGAATTACTTGATAAAACATCAAAACTTGCTGGTGCATTATTTGACATGGGAGTTAGAAAAGGTGATCGTGTACTTATTTATATGCCTCTTATACCAGAAACAATTATTGCAATACTTGCTAGTGCAAGACTTGGTGCTGTACATTCTGTTGTATTTGGTGGTAATTATTTATTAATAAATTTTAAAAATATTTATTTATATATACAATATTATTGAGTATAAATTAAATTCCTTAATTTATATTATTTTCTTTTTTTTTTTTTAAATTTATAGATTCATTTTTCCCTTGCTTGTATCAATATGAATTTTTAAAGATAAAAAAATTTCTTATCAGTATGCTATAAACTTGGCTTACTTCAAGGTTTATATTGGCTTGAAATTTGAATGTGTGAATTGAATAACGAGTAGATACCCTCAATCGATTATAATTTATCCATATATTAAATTTATTTACTTTTATTAAAAAAAAAAAAATAATAACTGCTTACATTGAGATTAAAAAAGACTATAATTATTTTGTTTTTTTGTAATATAAAATTAACAGGTTTTGCACCAAAAGAATTGGCAACAAGAATTGATCATGCTGAGCCAAAAGTTATAATTGCTGCTAGTTGTGGACTTGAGCCTACAAAAATAATTCAGTTAATTATATTTTAATTACATAATAATTTCTAACTATTAAATAAATAAAATTAATTATTTGTTAAAAATAAAATTTTAGATACACAACAATGATTGATGAAGCAATGGATTTAATATCAGTAAGAAAACCAAAGTGTATTGTTTATCAACGTAAAAATGTATGGGAAGAAAAATTAAAAAATTATCAGTATGATTGGAATGATTTAGTAAGTAAATCAAAGCCTCATGTATGTGTGCCAGTTGAAGCAAATGATCCACTATATATTCTATACACATCTGGCACAACTGGTAAAACAAATTAAATTAAATTCATTGTCTGTTAAATTGTTGTAATATAATAATATATTATTTTTTTTTTTGTATTTAGATAAGCCAAAAGGTGTACTAAGACCAATTGGTGGACATATTGCAACATTGTGCTGGACAATGAAAGCTATTTACGGAATGGATAAAAATTCAATTTGGTGGGCAGCATCTGATCTTGGATGGGTTGTTGGTTTGTCATATATATGCTATGCACCACTACTTTATGGTGCTACTAGTGTTATGTATGAAGGTAAACCAGATCGAACACCTGATGCCAGTCAATACTTTAGGTTATCAATAATTTTTTTTCTATAAATAAATTATACAGTAAATAATTCATTGAATATAAATTAATTATTCTTAAATTACTATTTTTTAATAGTAAAAATAATCATTTATATTTCGAATTAATCGATTTATTTTTATTAAAAAAAAATTACTACTAAATTTGTATTTAATTATACAGATTAATTGAGCAACATGGTGTCAATGCATTATTCACAGTTCCAACTGTGTTTAGAATTCTTCGACGTGCTGATCCTGAAACTAAACTTGGCAAACAGTATTCAACAAAATCGTATGTATTTTAAATTAAAAAAAACTTTTATATATTGAAATAAAAATAATTATAAATGCTTTTATTTTTTGGTAAGATTAAAAACAGTTTTTGTTGCTGGTGAACACTGTGATTATGAGGCAAAATGTTGGGCTGAAAAAGTATTTAAAGTTCCAATATTAAATCATTGGTGGCAAACTGAAACTGGACATGCAATAACAGCATCATGTCTTGGTTTTGGTCATAGTACAAATCCACCAAAACACACAACTGGAATGCCATTTCCTGGTTACAATGGTATAATAATAATTGCATAAAAAAAAAATTTAAAAATATTTATAATAAAATAATAATAATAATGTTAAATTAAAAAATTATTAGTACAAGTTTTACGAAAAGATGGAAGTAAAGCAACTGCTAATGAACTTGGTAGAATTGTTGTTAAATTACCACTTCCACCAGGAACAATGTCAACTCTTTACAAAGCATCTGATAGATTTGAAGAAATATATTTTTCAAAATATCCAGTAATTATCTTTGCAATGCATATATTTATAAATATATTCCTTTTCATTTTTTCTAATATAAATTTTTAACAAGGGTTATTATGACACAATGGATGCTGGTTACATTGATGAGTATGGATATGTTTATGTAACTGCAAGAGACGATGACGTTATAAATGTTGCTGGTCACAGATTATCAACATCAGCTCTTGAAGATGTTGTTTTAAGTCATCCTGATATTGTTGATACAGCAGTTGTTGGAGTTCCTGAATCATCAAAAGGCGAAATACCTCTTTGTTTGTACGTTATGAAAAATGGTATGTTAATTTCTATTTATACTTGTCGAAATATAATATCAATTTAGATGAAATATTTATTACTATTTTATTTTTTAATTGATAAATTTATTTTACGTGTTTTTAATAATATAGATAGTGCAAAAAATGAATCGGAAATTAATCAAGAATTAATTAAGAGTATTAGAAAACTCATTGGACCGATAGCATCGTTTAAACTTGCTGCTGCTGTTAAGGCACTGCCTAGAACACGATCTGGTAAAACAATACGTAAATCAATCGCTGATTTGGCACGTTCAAGAACTATAAAGGTATATATATATTTTTTCTTTTCAATTGTTTAAATAAATAGATTGGTCAAATGAGATCTTTAAATGAAAATAAACTTATTTTTTTTATTTTTTCTTTGTCAATATATCATGTTTAGAAATAAAAACTATTGGTAAATTTCCGCTTCCGGTTTGATGAAATAAAGTTGTATTGCTAACGTTGATTTATTATTAAAGTTTAATGTAAAAAGTTAATATTGTTTGCAATAGTTTATCGTTAAATGAATTTTTTTTTTTATTAATTACATTTAAATGGTTGTTTTATTTTTTCAGATGCCAAGTACGATTGAGGATCCAAATGTTTTTGCTGATATAAAACGTGCACTTAAAAAATTGGGCTATGCAAAAAATGCACCAGATCCACAATGATGATTTATAAAGTTTAAAATAAAATTTAAAAAAAACGAAAATAAGCTAGATAACTATTATCAATAATAATTTAATAAAATGGTATATAATTGTTAATAAATTTTTTGTCTTTATTTAATTTAAAAAAAAAAACAATAAAATTATGAATTGTTATTTTTATTCAAAATCAAATTTACATACAAATTTATGAACACTGTAAAAAGAAAAAAAAAAAAAAGAAAAATAATTATAAAATTGTAATAATGATTATTTAATGTTTTTTATTTTTTTTCTTTCGTTCTTTTTTTTGAACTGGTGCATCAATTATCATATCTTCTGGTGATGCTTTTCTTTTTGGCTCTTCTACAATTTTTTCATTGATTATTTCTGATGATGATGATGATACACTAAAACCAGGTATTTCTGGTTTAACTAATTTAAAAACAAGTTTTTCATGTTGTACATTTGATCTGTCAAGACTTAATTGTACAACAACTGGATCAAATGATCTGAATACAATGTCATTATATGTTTGTGTATGTTCTTCCTCATTATGAATAAAATTAACAACTGATTTTTCACCTTTTTTACTAAGATATAATGTACCTTCAAGACCAAATTTTGGTATGAGAATTTGTAGTGCATTTTTACGTACAAAAAGTATATAACCATCTTCATTTTGTACTTTATTACGAAAGAATAAATGTGTATTTAATGCAACAGATGCTCTACCAGCATATTGTGCCATTCTATTACGATAATTTAAATTATGACAAAGTGCATGATTTTTCTTTTTATCAAGTAAATCTGGATATGTTGCATCAGCACCAATACAAACAGCAAGAAGACGATGGACAATAATATCAGCATAACGACGAATTGGTGATGTAAAATGTGTATAAATTGGACAAGCTAAACCATAATGGAAAAATTCAGATGGTTGTACCATACCACTTACAAAATAAACAGCTTGCATCATACAACGTGTTGCTAATATTTTAAGCATTGTATTAAAATATGGATTATCATTTTTATATGCTGATTCAAGTGATTTTGCAAGTTCTTTACCAGATGATATATTTATTTCAAAACCTTGATGTTTACCAGCTTTAATAAGTGGCTCAAAATTAATATGTGGTGGCTCAGGATGACGACGTAACATTGCACATTCAGGAAATTCTTGTACAATTTTTTCAGCAACAGATATATTTGCTAACAACATAAATTCTTCAACCATTGAATTTGTATCACGTAATTTTTTAGCTTCAACATCAATTGGATCATGGGTTTCATTATCAACTTGAAAACGTATTTCTGGTGATGCAAGAACAAGTGCACCATTATCAAGACGACGTTTTTTTAATTTTTTAGCAAGTATATTTAATTTTCTTAATGATTTTGCAAGAGCATCATCTTGTGATGGATCATCAATTTTTAATTGAGCTTCTTCATATGTCATTGAACGACGTGATCTAATTATTGATTTTGTAAATCTAGAACTTATTATATTTGCATCATGATCAACTTCCCATATACATGAAAATGCAAAACGATCTTCATTTCCACGAAGAGAACATAAATTGGAACTGAGTAATCCTAATAAAATAAATTTTACGAAATATTATATTTCAAACAATTATAAAATAAACCATAATAATTTCATTTAAAATATTTAATTTACCTGGTACCATGTCAATACGTTTATCAACAAGATAGACTGTTGTTGCTCTTGATGCAGCTTCATTGTCAATTGCAGTACCAGGCCTAATAAAATGTGATACATCAGCAATATGTACGCCCACTTCTAAATTACCATTTTCCAAATCTTTACAATGTAATGCATCATCAATATCAGTACATCCTGGTGGATCAACAGAGCACACATCAACATGACGTAAATCTTCTCTTTGAGCAACATCCTGTAAATTGAAAAAAAATTTTAATAAACAAATAATTAACTTTAATATAACAACAAATTTATTTTATTTTGGATATTTTTGTTTTTATTTTTTGACGTTTTTCTTTTATTTATTTATTTATGTTTATTTGATGAAATTAAATTAAATATGTGATAATTAAATTTGTAATTTTAGATTTTAAAAATTTAATAAAAATGAATAATCAATTAAAAACAGTTTCAGAAGAATTAAAAGATAATATATTAAAAAAATTAAAAATATTAAAAAATAAATTTATAATTCATAATAATTTGGATAAATGTAAAATTAATAAAAAAAAATTATCAATTAATGATGTTGTTATGATTTGTGAACAAATTGAAGGATTTGTTGATTTTATTAAAAATACAACAAACATTGAACATTTTATTTATGATATTCCTTCGTGAGATTTAAAAAAAAAATTAATATTAATAATAGCTGTTATTATTTATTAACTAATTAATTTTTTGTTTATAGAAATTTGGAGGAGCGATTTAATGATAATGTCCAAGAGCTAGAAGCTTTGTTGAATGAAATAAAAAGTTCACATATTAATATAAAAAAACAACAAGCACAGTATAATTTTGTTAAAAAAGAAAAAGTAGTACTTCAAAAAACATTAAAAAAACTAAAAGACACTGGTAAATATCTTGGGTATGAAAAAAAATTAACGTTTTAAATGAGTTAATGGCAAAATTTTGTCTATAGAAATTCGAGAAATGGAAATGGTTGCAGAGGCATTTGATAAAACAATGTTTTCACGCTGGGAAACTATAAAACAAACCAAAAAAATTGATGTGATTGAGAAATTTTTATATGAAATTCAGGTAAATAAATAAATTAAATTGCAAATAATAAATAATCGTTAAATTTTTTACAATTTTTAAAATAGAGTAAACAATTGGCACTTGAAAATTTGAGAATTTTGTCATCAAGAAGACTATCAAATCTTTCGTCAATTTTAAATATTAAAAAACCCGAAGAAAAATTTAAAATTAATTCAAATTTACCAATTGTTAATGATGAAGAATCAGTCTCACAATCAAGTTTAAAATTTCCGCAGTTTTTTTTTCCTCCTCGACAAATTGAAATAAATATACAACCAGAAAATTCACTTGATATTTTTCAAGAAAATTGACAACACAAGACTAATTTTTTAAAACTACACAATGGCATAAATTTAAATCGAATATTTAAAAAATTCAACTATCAATTGTCATTGTTAATGGTAAATTATAAAAAATATTATTTGACTTACCGATTCTGTAATAATCCATGGTAATTTAGGAAGAAAACTGAGTACTTCATCAGAAAATCTACTGTGTGGTACATCATGTTCCAATAATAAAACTTCATTTTCAGTCTCTTTATCACCAATATTACCAAGTGCACGTACAAAATGTCCTTGTGGATATCTTGAGTATCTTGGCCATGAATCAATTGCAACAATAATTCTTTGTTTACACAATGTTTCAGCTTGTCTTGTTTCAATTCTAACTTTTGGAATTTTTCTCTCAGCTGGCACAAATAAATGTCTCGTATGCTTAACACAAAATTTTATAAATTTATAATAAATTTCCATTAATATTACTAACAATAAAAACTAATTAACTTTTAAATAAATTTTTTTTTACTTCTTTGATAAGACTTGGTTGTAGTATTCCGCAGTACTGTCGCCATTTTCTACGTATGATGCCAACAATTTTACCAGTTGGCGTACGTTCAATGTTTTTAGCTGGTTGTTGAGCAATTATTTCTTTAGCTTCATCTAATACATCACCTGGATCTTCTTCTTCATCATCTTGAAGTACAACATCACTTGGTGATGACCATTCTTCCTCTGGTAATAATTCAACAGCAACAATATCACCATCAATTGCTCGATTAAGATTCTCCATAGTTTGAACGAAAATCTAAATTTAAAAAAATATATATTCACATGATTATTAAACAAATAATGATGAAGTTTGTTAAAATAATTTTAAAATCACTTACAGGTTTTTCCATGCCATCTACATTAACAGTTCCTTCCATAAAATTTTCTCGAGATGCTAAAAATGTTCCTTGTTGTAATTTACCATTTTTAATAGCATCATGAAGCTCAGCTGGTGTTAAATGACATGGATATATTGGCTTACCCTTGTCACCACCAAAATCATAATTTACTTTACTCAATTTGTCAATTAAATCTGTTGAATTATCAAGTGATTTGACATATTCTTCCACTGTAAAAAAATAATTATTATTAAATTAATTAAACATCAAGTTTTTTTATAAATAAAAACTTACTTGTAAATGATGTTAGTTTTTTTTTAATAGCAATTGCTTTGTTATCAGCATCATCAGTTATAAGAATTGTTTTTATATTATTTTTTGATGATAATAAATGCTTATTGTACCACTCAGTTGAAACACGAATTGCTCTGTCATTTCTATCGTTAACTTTTTCACCAGATACACGTTCAACAAATGTATCTTTATGATGTTCATTTATAAAAATATAAAATCGTCTAGTTGGATTAACAATAATGTCTTTTAATTTTTTATAAACATTTGAGCTTCTATGTCTAACTTCTTCTAAAACTGTTTGAAGTATAATTACATTACATAAAACATTTTCTTCTAGTATATGTATCTGTAATAAATAAAAATAAATAATATCATTTATTTATTTAATGATAATTATTAATAATAAAACTATTGTTAATTTATTTTAATAGTTGGTATATTTATTTACCTGATCAAGAACAACATTTGTGTCAAGAAGGAGATAGTAAGGTTCATTAATCAATGAGCTTGGTGCACCAGGATTTTCATCATCAAGAATAGCTCCTTTGACGCTGTGTCTGCATGATTCACATGCTGATGAACCACACCATATATCATCTCTCAAATAATGATCTCTAACAGTCTATTTAACAATATAAAATTATTAATATTAACATTATTTTTCATTTAAACAACATAAAATAACATAAATATTTTAATAAATACCTTAAAAACATTGCCACTTTTTGTTTTACGATAAAACAATTTTGTTTTTAACATTTTTTTATTATTTATTTTCACAAATCATTAGTTTATTATTGTCAATTGTATAAACATGTGTTAATTGTTGTTATTTTTAAGGTTATGACTAATGTCTAATTGACTAATGCAAAAAATAAAGTCACGTTTTCATGTCGCGATCTCGGGAATAAATTAAAAAAAAAAAAAGGCGCGGCATATTTGAGCGCCTCTAACACCAGTTTTACAAACTATAATAATACAGGAAATAATTATACATTGCAAATAATGTTATTTGCAAATGGAAACTCGGAACAATTAAACTCCATAATGCAAAGTGTAGCAAGTGACTTGATTAATTGATAAATTTTTTATTAAACTGCATGAATTTTTGCACAATAATTAATTAATATTAAAAAGAAAAACGACTAAGGCGACACACAGGGTAAGTTTCAATCATAATTTTCATCCCCCACTTTGATCTTGACCAACCAATCGGTCCCGCGACTTTTTAACAGAGGGGTGGTGGCTCATCATTGTATATTTTTTTATCCCTTTTTTTTATTTTTTTTTTATTGTTTTAATATATTTTTATTATTCGCACATACACACCGGGTACCGTAATTTCACGAAGCTCTAGCGAATAAACTTGTACAAACAACAATGGCCGAAATTGAACTTTTACAAAGTCGTGAGGTCATGAGGGTGATTGAACTTGTTATTTAAAAAAAATTAATTTGAATTTTATATTTATATTATATTCTATAAAAAATGTCTTTTTAATTTTATTCTAAAAAATATTTATAGATTTTTTTTTTTTCTAATTTAAAAAAAAGAGTAATTAAAATTATTCGTGATGAGTTTTCAAGATGTACACAACATGGTAATTATTTAAGCGTCTATGAAAAAAAAAAAAAAAAAACTTGATGCTTTTATTTAAAAATAAATACTTGAACAAAAAAAAAAAATAAATTATATAATATTAATTAAAAATAAATTATTATTGTTTATTTAAATTTATTTTTATTTTTTTTAGAATGGACTTGGCAGAGACTATGAAAAATATTGTTGGTAAAAATATGCAAACAGATATGGGTCCACCAGGAGGAGGTTCTGGCTATGCCAGTTCAGCAAGTGGTGCTGGTTATGTCACTGAAAAAATGTACATGTTATTACAGCTTTATTTACAAAATAAAGGATGGAATCCTAGTATTGAATTATTACAATGTTTTTCTGAATTAAAAGAAGCATCAATGTTACCAAGTGCTGCCTATCTTCAGTGAGTAAACAAAACAAAAAAAAAAGCTCTCTATTAATTTATAAAACAAGCTTATTAATTTAAATATTAAATTGTAATTATTAAATTTAGAATGATGGCATCTAGAGTTGCTCTTGACAGTCAAGGAAGATTGATATTACGTGAAAATGGAAAAATAATATTACCATATGAACATTTTGCAAATGCTGTTATGTTAAAACACATGCATGGTCCACCAGGTTTACATTTAAGTCTTGAAGGTACAATACGTGCTGTTATGGAATCATATACAATTGGACGTGAATTTTTTGGTATGGAAAAAGAATTTATCATTGAAGTTGTACAAAATTGTCCAAATCCTGCATGTCGTTATTACAAAAATCAACTTGAATTAACACAAAAAATGGGACATATGGCACCAACATATATACAAGACAATGATGCAACATCATCAATGCTACGTTTTTCTCATAATACTGATTATCAAAGTAATATTAATCATTCAAATCAAAATTCACATATGGCAAGTATTATTGGTAGTGGTGGATCATCATCATCAGATATGGCAGATTTACGTGGTAATCAAATGAATATACAACGTCCACCAAGTCGTCCAGCATTAAATATACCACATAGACAATCATCACAAGATAAAAAAAATATTGTTAAACAGCAACAGCAACAACAACAGCAACAACAACAGCAGCAGCAACAACAGCAACAGCAGCAGCAACAACTTTATGAAACAATACATAATAATAATCAAATGTCTGATCATAAATTGACTGATTTTTTACGTACAAATTTGGATAATTTAGAAGGTTTAAGTGGTATTGGTTTGGGTAATCTTCAAGGTTTATCAAATGCAAATAAAGATCTTCTTGCATTGCATAATGGTGCTTGGACAATTGATGAAAAAGGAATTCGTCAAAGTACATCAAGCGTTGACAGTAAGTTATTTTATTTTATCTTTTTTTTTTGTTGTTTTGTAATTTTAGTTTTTTCTCTTTTGTAAATTTTCTCTATCTGAGTTGTGTGTTGAGTGACTTCTATATGTTCAGATGGTGGTGGAAAAATAGTTCGTGCATTTGCTGAAGTCATGAAAAATATGGCAAGAATGAAGGCCTGTGTTCGACCAGCCATGTGTAAGCCTTATGGAAAACAATCCGAGGCATTGCAAAAAAGTAAAAAAACAAATGATTTTTTTATTTTTATAAAATTTTTAATTTTTCTATTTTTAAATTTATTCAAGTAAATTTCTTTTATTTTTTTTATTAAATGTAGTTTTAGAGTCTTAAATATAAACTTAACAAAAACGTTACATAAAAATAAATGTAAAATTACAAGATTGTTTTCTTTTTTTTTTTATCAGGCAAAGTAGAAGTAGATACGTATTTTTCTTTTAAATTATTTTCGTTGAATAAAATCAGTCTATTGTAAATAATTTCTAGAAGGAAAAAAAAAAAAAATCATTGTGCTATGAGTATAAACATTTACAAGAAAATAATAATCATAATTCTTTAATTTTTTTTTTCAATTTTCTATGATAATGGACGCTATTAATTATTTAATTTAAAAAATTTTTCATCTATTATTTTTGTGCGATTGTTATTATTTTTCTAATTGTATCAAATTGATAATAAGCATACAAAGTAGTACTAAATTTAATTAGTAAACAATTTAAAAAAAAAAAAATTCTTAATATTAAATAGCTTTTCTATTAAATTAATAATTAAATTTTGTAATTATTATTTGTAGCTCTAGTTGACACAATTCAACTCGTGCAATCCTTGAGAAGTTTTTTACCACCTCCGCATATTCCAGTTTCGAGCTGGAAAAATGAAGATAAACAACACAGATTAGATCATACGACTATAAATTATCTTCCTACACTGTGAGTTATAAATTATTTATCATTAAATAATACTAATAATAATGTTAATTATTTTTTTGTTATTTATAGAAAAACAAGTGTAATGGAAGATTTGTGTGAATCTCGAAAAATTGACTGAATATTATATCTAATTATTTATTCGTATTTTTTCTTCTAGTCACTCGAGTCATTTAATGGAACATTGGCAAGGTCCAAATTAATAACTAAAAAAATTTTTTTTTTCATTTTAAATGGACCAGATTGTTTGCTCAAAAGTGTTGGCGTTTAGAACTTTTGGTGTTGAATAATTTAAATACAAAAATTTTTACAAAATTACAAATTGAGTCATGCGTGGTCTGTGATAAACGTGAATAGTGGAAATTTAAAAAAATAATAATAAATTCGTGATTTTATTATTAATAATATTTAATACTAATTTTTTTTTTTTGATATTTAAAATTTTCCTGCCAGTGGTGCTCGTGATGTACACTCGTGGGATTTACAAATTTGTTTTTTGTTTTTTTGATACAGTATTTTTAGTGTATATTTTTTGAGAAGAAAAAAAATTGAATAATCGAATCTCGGACTTGACTGTGATATAAATTAAATATTAAAAATTAATGATCACTGTCATAATGTAAATTATTTTGTTGATAATTATTTAGCAGCTGGCTTGACCCACGATTAATATTATTTTGACAATTATTTATTTTAGTACATAAGTCTAGATATATTTTTTTGTTAAAAAATTATAATAAAATACATGAAATTGATGTTTCTATTTATATATTTCGATAGAAAAAAAAATTAAAATTATTATATATTTCAAGCTCCACCGGCAGGTTATTGATTTAATTTTATATAATAGATTAAATTATTTTTTTGTTAACAATTTGTTATGTTTAAAATTTACGTTATTTACTTGACAAAACACGAAGATAAAAAAAAAATTTTATATTTCAATAAATATATTTAGGCAATTAATAATAATCATTTTTTTAAAAAAAGAGAAAAAATAAAATACAAATTAATTTTAAGTGTGCGTAAGTTTGTTACAAGAAAAAAAAAAAAACATTATGTATATATTATGTGAGGATTAAGTTATTAAGTTTTTATGCCAAAAAAAAAGGAAAAAAAAATTCCTGGCTTTTTATTATAATTGCTTTTGTTTTTTTTCTAATTTATAAAAAATAAAAAAAATTATTTAATTATTATTTGAGCAACATTTATGAATCTAAGTGTTGATTGAAAAAAAAAAAAAACTAACAATCGATTGTATCTTATAATTACTTGTAAACATTAACTCTTGATGAATTCATCTCGTAATATTTATGTATCGAATAAATTGGAATACCATAATGTTTTGCTATCAAAGAGTAAATTAAATTTTGTCGTATTGTTTTAATGGTTTTAATAAACTATTAAAAAAAACTAAACAATAAGCAATTACAATATAGAGCCACCTTTGATCAAGCATATCAAGAAAAAAAATATATATATATAAATAATAATAAATAAATAAAAAATTAAAACAAAAGAAAAATTGAAATTAAATAAAAAATTTAATTGATGCTCAATGATCTTTGATAGCAAGACAAATAAAAAATACATTGGACTTTGTTATTGATTCAGTCCTTCATTGAATAATTAATAATAATTTTAATAATAATGATAATAATAAGTGTACACAAAAAAAAAGAAAAAAAAAATGCTATAACTATGTTTGCACTGCTAAAAATTAAATGTCGCATGCCAGTATTACTCTTATATTCCTGCAAATTAATTAATATTTAGATTAATTATTAAAAAATGTTTTTACAAATGTGACATACCTGTATTGTTATTTTAATCATTCCAAATTGTTATTTGTTATTTTTTAATCTTTCTCCTGATTACTATCGTATGGTTCCTCCTGTTAAAATTAAATAAATGATGTTATAATTTCTAGAAGTAATAGTAGCTTATAATTTGTGTTTATTTACCTCATGAGATTCAAGAACAAAAATAACATCATCAAGAAAATAATATGCTTGACCCATATCACCTTCACAAAGATATGGCAATTTACTCCATGCAAGACATTTAAGACCAACTGGACCAAATACACGATCAACTAGACCAGCTATTTGACCTTCTAAACCACTTCCTTTTATTGGTAAATATTCTGATGGTTTATGATCATCACGTTCACCAACTTCAACATATGGACTAAATGGAAGTACAAGTGCAACAATTAATCTACCACCTGGTGATAATGATGCACGTAATTGTCGAAGTAATGTATTTGGACGATCACATCTATCCAATAAATTTAAACATAATATTACATTAAATGGTCCAGTTTGTTGCCATTTATCAATGTCAAGTACACTGAAATAAATATAAATATATAAATTAATAATTGAAATAAATTTAATAATAAATATAAATGACATACTTAAATTTTCTTTTAGCAAGTGCCCATCTCATTGGTGCTGATATATCTGTTGCATAAACCTTGTCAAATAGGTGTGCAACATGAACAGTTGTAGCACCATCACCAGCACCAAGATCAATCACCGAATTCCAAGGTCCATTGTAACCACTTGACTCCATAAGTTTTTTAAATTGTTCCCCTGAGAATACATGCATTGATCCACGTCCAAGCAACCTGAAACAATTCACATTATTAACTTGATGCTGATTTTATATTTATTTTCATCTTTTTTTTTTTTGTTACCCAGTCAAATGACATTAAAATTCTACAAAGGTATAAGTTAATTTTTACAAGTTGTTATTGTTATTAAAATTTATGTTTTGGGTATCAATATTTTAGCTGTAATTTATTTTTTTTAAATCAAGTCTTTCATTGAATTTTTATGTATAGAAAAACAAACCGGGGGGGTGGATATGGTACAAAGAGAGGGATAAAAAAAAAAAAGGGGTGTTTGATGAAAATAATAAAAAATAGAAGAAAAAAAAACGAAGCGGTTCATTTGAAAATACCATCGAACAAGAGCACCCGAGTTACTGGCTTCAGGACAATCCATCAATGCCGTGTGGAACGCGGTATTTTGATCGTGAATTCAGTTAGTCCGTCGTTATAAATAAGCCTGAATTTTTGGTATGGGTTAAATAGTGGTGAATTGAGAAGGGGTTGGGAGTATTCTTTTCTCATTTTTATTTATTTATTTATTTTTTTCGGCACTGGACACTCAACATTCAGAGGAACTTTTAAGCTACGGTCGGTGCCATCAATTAACGAGCACCTCTTTTCTCGATTCTATTGAATAATAAATAAAAATAAATAAATATAAATATATATCAACAGATTTAAAAAAAAAAAAAACTTTTATATAAATCAGAATAAATATATAAATATATTTTTATATAACAAAAAGACAAGCATATATAGATTAAAAATTGTTTTTTTTTTTTTTTCTTTCAAATTTATTCTATTTATCTGTCATGGATTTATTATTATTTTTTAAATAAAAAAAAAAAGCAGTATTTTTTTTATTTATTGAAAATTATTCACGGTATATTTACTGATACTTTTTAGTTTTTTTTTTTTGTATTTAATTTTACTTGATACTCGTTTTATTCAAGGGTCGTGAGTGTTTTAATTTTAATTTTATTTATTTCGTTGATATATATTTTTTTTCATTTATTTTTTTTTTGTATATTTGTGTGTTACAGAAGAGATACAAGGTAGTAGAGTGAGAATAAAGTAAAAAGGTATAAAAAATACACACGTGCGAGTCACAAATCAGACGTGCAGATCGTAGTATTCTTGCGGCGCGAGCGACAATTAATTCACCGGCTTTGCTCTCTTGGACTACCTCCATTGTGTACCGCGTTTACATATTATATATATATATATTTTTTTTATACATATATTCAACACACATACGTATTATTGCACACATGAACATTCACTTGTACAATGAATTATCCACAAAACTTTAACAAACAAACAACACAGACTGCACAGAGAGCAAAACCATTTCTTTTTAATTTGGCAAAATAAAAAACACCAACGGCGGCAAGCGGTCTGCATCAGTTCTTCAACAATATATACCATTTTATGTATTTTATCTTTTGCACGTTTTTAACAATCTTTCACGATATCTTAAAATTTTTTTTCTTTCATTTAAATATAATGAACAATCAAACGAGTGCATCCAAAAAACCAAATATATTATTTTTTAAAAATTCTTTTAAAATACAATTTTAAATTTATTAAATAATAATTATTATTTTAGTATATAATATATACATTATTATGACAAATTTTTGTTATTTATTTATTTTTTTTCTCATGAGTAATATAAAATATCAGAACGATTTATTTAAAACGTGACATCGTTGATCTGATGATACTTTAAAAGGAAGAGGATACGGAAAGATCTCGTCTTATCGTATAAACTTTTTCATCAAGTATAACGTTGATGGATATATAAAAAAACATAAAGACGATGAGAATAAAAAAAAAAATTTATAAAAATATATATGAGGAAATAAGAAAAATGAAAGATCAAAGGTGAGGGTAAATTAAATATGCAGAATTTTTAATGGGATACCTGGTCCAATCTGACGCGACTAGAAAAATTTAAATAGCGTAGTTATCTGTATATTACTGTCTCGTCTGGAATAAACTTTAAAATGACATTATTATTTATAATAAAAAAAAAATTATTAAATATTTTTTTAAGCATTTTTTTTAATGGATATGTATTTTTTAGTTTTTTTTTTTTTTATACACCGAGTAAGTAGAACTAATCGTGATTAGTCAGACGCAAGACTTTTTAATATAATTATATGTAAAAATATGAAAAAAAAAATTGATAAATAATATATTGTTATACAGTGTAAATAGTAGTATAATAATATTATTTTTTTATTGAATTTATTATTATTTTTATTCAGGTAGAATCATTATACGCGAGTATCCCATAACAAAGAGTCTTTTACGCGTAACAGGATATATCCAATGGCACCTTATCCACCAGCACTGAGAATCGATACTTATCATTCTATATATGTAAAAAAAAATTTTTTCTTTTTTTTTTTTTCATTCTTTTTATTTGAATCGCACCCTTCGAATACCTTATATACTCCACACACGCCGCGAGATTATTCGGAAGATTCTCTTCAGCCACCCACTCACTGTTTTTTTTTTTTGTATAATTTTGCTCGATTTAAAAGTATTTTTTTCATATATTTTTATATATTTCATTGCTCTTCTATTCGATATACTCACTATTAAAATTATTTAAATATTAATTAATGATTAAAAAATAATTTTCTTTCTAAAACAAAATCAATAGTTTTATTGTAAAAAAAATATTTAAATATCATTTTAAATATACAAAAAAAAAAGTATAAAATATTATTTAAATTTATAAATAAAAGTTGAAATATAAATAATTATTATTAATAATAATAATGAGATTTTTGGCTGATAAAAAATGAAATAAAAAAAGCTTGAATTTTGGATGGCACTGGTCAGTGTTAAAAAAACACTGTTGCAAAGAATAAAGGACCGTTTACCTAATAATAGCAATAATATGTTAATGGGATGCGTATCAAGACGAAATCTAAAGAATTTAAAGTTTAAACTTGGCGGTTATACTGTGTGGCTATTGTTTGCAAATCCCGTTTTAAATCGTGTGCGCCCTGTAACACTGATGCTCCAAGAATACTGGTGGTAAAAAGTGTAAAAGTGAAGAAGAATATGATAAAATAAATATAAAAAAAAAAAAGAACATAAAATAAAATAAACAAATAATATATTTAAAATATTCAATACTCTTTATCATATATTGTATATCAATGTTGCGTATACTTTCAATTGAATTTTCAACATCCCTTTTTATTTTTAATTCTATTTACACTTTTACGATTAAGATTTTTTCATATTAAAAATTGAAAAAAAAATGGAATAATAAAATATTTATATGATTGTGAATGTAGGTATATCAAAAGAAATCAAAAATAAAATAATAAATCTAGTAAAATTTTTGTATTTTCAAAGAATCTGCGGGTTGCACATGATTCGTCATATAAACTCAGAGCTGAGTTCATTCGTGTGTAAGTTATATTCCCTGAAGCGACAATGTTGCGAGAGTAGGCAACCCTCTATCCTCCACTTTGTGCAACAAACGAAAAAAATTTATCTATAAAATAGAAGGGTGACTTATTTTGTATATAAAAAAAAAAAAAAAAAACGACATTACATATCAAGGATGAGACATTGAAATTTGAAAAAAGCAGAAGATGCTGATAAAGTGAAGAAGAAGAATAAAAAAAAGTGTCAGAAGCCAAAGAAGAAGAAGAAGAAGAAGCAGCATACCAGTAAATAATTAAAACAAAAAAATAAAAAAAAAATATATAAAGAGGGGTAGTAAAGAGGCTACTCGAAGTGGGGGTTATAGACGTCGTTGTATTTAGTGTTCTTCTTTTCAGTTGAGATCGAGTTCGACGTTGCTGGGTTTTCATCTCTCGCACAGCGTTAAGATAAAAAAAAATAAAATAAAACAAAAAGGGTGGTACTGTATATATAAAGAGGGGGTTGAATTGAATCTGGCAGGAGAGAGACACTAGTTTTTCACATGGGTGGGAGAGAAAACTAAGGTAACTTTGCTTTCTTTGGTGTCGCAGGCGTGCCTGATGGACCACTATAATACTGCAAGAGTAAGTGAGGAAGAGATAACTGAAATAGCAATATATGTGGTAGGGTAAAAGGCCACTCCTTCTGATTATATATATATATAAATATTGGTGGGAGAAATGAGGGTTAGTAGGGGGCGGTTAAAAACCATCGGACAATTATACACGCGAGTTTTCAAATACTATCGTCCAGTTTTATATGTATGTATGATAAAATAAGTTTAAGAGGGAAAAGAGGGAATTTACATTCAGCGAAAAAGAAAGAGATGAAATTACACAAGTTTTATATTGAGTAAAAGAGGAAGATAAAAAAGTTTCTTAAACGGGATCGTTATGCCAGTCTCTCTTTTCATTTTTTTTCACTTACTCATTCGACCCTTCTTTGTTCACTCGTTTTAAACTAAAGTATAATTTTTTTATATACATTTTTGTGATTTCTCTTCTTTATTTTATACATTTCTATCAATCTATAATTTTTTATTATTTTTTTTACAATTTTTAGACAAACCGTTTCATTGTTTGTCATTGTAGAAATTTTTTAATCTTGATAGAAGTTTAGAGAGGTAGGATCACACATGGTATCCTCTCTTGATGAAATTTGATCAACTAAATTATGGGGATGATAAAGAAAATATAAAAGAGGAAAAAAGAAAAAGAAAAAAAAAATTATATATTTAGACAAAGTAGGAGAAGAAAGAGGGATAGATGATGCACAAGTGATGGAATTGCGAAGCGTTCGTATTAAAGGCCGTGCTCTCTTGATGGTACTCTCTGTGTATATAAAAATGGTCCGTGAATGACTTTTTTTTTATTTTTTAAGTTGGGGCTCTCGCGATAATGGGATCTTTGAGAGTGGGATTACCATGATGGGAAAATACCGGTGTATACATGGATGTTGTAAAGCAAAGCGAGTGAGCTTTTTTTTTTATTTTTATCTTAAAAAATTATTATATATTTGTTAAATTAATTTGATGGAAAATATTTATTTTTTTTTTATTAAAAAATATATAAACAATCTAATTTAAATATAATAATTATTGTTTTATATATCAATTGTTAAAAGGTCGATAATTTTAATGAAAAATAAAAGCTTTAGAATATTTTACTTGTCAATTTTCTTTCGACACGTTTTAATTTGTATATAAAAAAATAATTTAACATGAACAATGTTTATTATTTACAAGTCAAAAGTATATATATTTATAACATAAATAAATTCATGAAAGACATATGCATGTACAATATCCGACAAGTAAATTTTTTAAATTTTGTAAAACACATAAATTTTTGGCATTTACTGTGTAAACTTGTCGATACATTGAATATCGAAAAAGGACAAGTATCTCATTATACAACAGTTAAATTTTCTCTTATGTAAATAACAAAAACATATACATAATGAGCAAATTTTTTTTAAATTTATTTTATTTATATTTTCCAACTTTTTATTCTCTATATTTGATAATAAAATATGGATGTGTTTGTAGACACATGATTGGCTGAAAGGTAGTTTCATGTCGTTAGATTTATTGTTCCAACTAATATATATTTTATCTATATATAAAATACATATATAAATAAAAAATAAGACGACAATGTTGTGAGATACAATATATGGATATTGAGAAAGAAATTGCGCTATTTCAACACAGCAAATATTCAACCCTTATATATATATTTACATACACACATCCACTTGAAACCCACATACATTTACGTATATGTAAAAATTTTTCTTCACATATATGTACATAATAATGGCCTCGCTTTTTATCAATACACATGCGCACCCTTTTTTATTATTTCTTTAAACTCAAACATATATGTGAATTTGAAATTTCTCAATTTTCATCCCCCTCAAATATATATACATCAGTATCAATTGATTTCTTTGCGAATAAAAAGAATTTAAATTATTCAAATTGTTTTTTTAAAAATAAATAAAAATAATGCCATTACTTTTTAAACAAAAAAAAAACTTTTATAATTTTTCAGACAATTATTTATTTGATTAAAATAAAAAAAAATGATGTATATGAAATAAAAATGGACGATTGTCTAATTTGATGAGATTAATTTTCCAGCCAATGCCAGCAAAAGTCCCGGATTTTATGTAGTTGTCATTGTCAGAAAATAGGATAACAAGTGAGATAGAAAATAAACACAGTGGTTAACGATTGGATGACACTCAAACTTGGGGCGTGTACAAGACACCCCAAGTAAACGGGTTAATGAGTAATTAACAGAGCGCAAACTCGTAGTTCCCTGGAAAAAATACACGCTCATATATACAGAATAAAATTTTAGCAAAGATTCGTCTCCGCCCAATTCTTATAATTACTACTAGCCATTGGTCTGTGTAAAGTAGAAAAAACTTTTATAAGAAGAAATAAAAGCTCTAAGGATTTTCACTCTTTCAGCTTTCTCTCTCGTTCACATATAGTCGTAATTTTTTTTTTTCTTTTCCACTCTTATATACACGTCTTATACTCTTGAGAATGTTTGCCTTTTTTTTCCTCTTCCGGTCTTTCTTTATTTTTCTGTCTCGTGAAATAATCATAAATAAATAATAATAATAATAAATTAAATAAAAAAAGGAAAAAATTGCGCTTGCGCTGGATAATGTTTAATTAAAAAAGTTGCCAATCGTTGGAAACACCCTCAGTTATATGTCGACCACGCGCAAACTCGCTAATAATAATTACTGACCAAGAGACCAGCGAGCCAATAGGGTGTCTTGCTTGTCTAAAATAAAATAAAATAAAAAAAAAAATACCAGGGGATGAACTTTTCTCTGATGTGTCTAAGAAAAGAAAATGAAGAAAAATAAAATAGAGTTGAGAAGAAAAAAAAATATATATATAAAGAGAGAGAGGCAAAAGATAGGGGTAAAAATGGAGAGAATTGTTGGGGGTGGATTTGAGTGTCTGTGAGGATAAAAAAGGATAACAGAGAAAAATGAGGAAAAATGTAACATTGTGTGTTGATGGGTGGGATGTATATGTGAAATTTCTTCATTCGTTTTTTTTACATGTGTGGATATTAACGTGTGCAATTCAGAGATACATATAGCACCCTGAAAATGCAGACTCAATCTACCACCACCATCACCATCACCACCCTCGTAACACATATATATATACTTTTACAAAGAAAACTCTATATTGGCACACACTGATTATTATCATTGTTATTTTTTCATATACTCGTGTACATAAAATAAATTAAAGTGTATAAAATATATCCAACGATATACAGTATCATCAGACGAATAATGCAAAACCTTTTTATGTTTTTTTTTTTCTTTCTTTTTACTTTTAAGGGTAGCAAGTGGATGGCTTGACAAACTGGGCTATCTAATATATTTTTTTTTAAATTTATTTCTTATTTATTCCATGAATTATTATAATTATTTAAAACTTTTTTTTTTTTTTTCTTGTTAATTAAATTTGATACTATTAATAAACATAAAAAAAATTGATGAAAATAATAAGTTTTTAATTTAATTAAAAGTTAATTATTGTGTGTTTAAAAAAAAATATTTAAAAATATTTTTTATATTATTTTAAAATACTTTAAAATATTGAAGAAAAATAAATAAATATTTTTTTATTTTAAATAAAAATTTATATTTTTTTCTCCCCGTTATTTTTCAAGTAAAAAAAAAAAATATATTTAAAAATTTTTTTCTTTTGATATTTGATTATTTGTTTGTAATTATTTTTGGTTTCCTCTTTTCCGTTATTGTGGCTTCCGTTTGTTCTGTGGTGAGCATCCAAATTAAAGTGGTGAGTGGTGACTTAATGCTCTCCACGTGTGTATGGTTTTGCAATTTTTTTTTCGTCTATTGTTATTACTATTATTATTTATTTATTTATTTTTTATATTTATATTTATTGCCTGACAAATGTAATAATATTCCTGGAAACACGTGGTCATATAGACTGGGACATTTGTGTGAAATTACTGATTGTACTGCGAGCAATTACGGCAAGTGCAATTACAGCAAGTGTACAGGGTGAGAATAATAATATTGTTGTATATTACAATGCCAGTTAATACTAGTGAAAAAGATGACGTTGCAAATAATTGTACATTTGTATATATTTTAAACACAAACTGATAATAGTATTTGTGTTGTTTTGTGGCAAAAGAATAACACTTTACGATAAATTCTACGGGGTTGCTTATGAGGTGCCAAACAAGTAGTAAATAATTAAACATTATAATCATATTTACTGTTGTTGCTTTTCATAAAATAACAAAGAAATATTTATTTATTTTTCAATTTTATATATGCATTCACAATAATCCATTATTGTATAATAAAAAAAAAATTTTTTTATTGTTTTTCTTGGTTATTTTAACTAACAAGAATCATCAAAAAAAAAAAAATATATATATAATTATTATTTGTTTAAAAAAAGAGAAACAAAAAACCAACGTTTATTTGTAAAATTAAAAAAAAAAAAAAGTTAATTTTAGGAACACACCTGCAATAAAAAAGATGAATAAAATAAAATAAAAAAAATTAAAATTCATTTCAATTGTATATGACAAACAACACCTCATGATTATCATACAGCATGAAAAAAAAATAAAATCAAACAAAAGAAGTTATTATTAAGACATCCGGCAGTTTGATTTTGACAAATTCAAAATTTTAGATAAAAAAAAAAGGTGAAAAGACGAAAGGAGGACAATCATCACGATATAACAGTAACAGCTGGTGCGCGTAACTAAACATCTTCTTTTTCTTCTCATTCAAAAAAATAATATCCCGGATTTTGAATTTAAATTTTGCAACATGCACAAATTTTTGCATTATATTTATTTTAATTTTCAACCGATGTTTGACGTTGATGCACCAACAAAAAAGAACAAGCTATCAAGTTTAGTTTTGTCTTGGAAGAATGTATGCTTGTTTTATTTTTTATCAAGACTATTTAGTATAAATAAATATAGCAAGTAGTCGCTGGACTTGATCATCAATGTTTAACATGATTTGTTTTTCTCTTGGTGATGCTGCAAAATGTGGGTACCACATTCTCCTCTTCAGTGGTCACTTGGTATTTTTTTCTCGACTGACGACAAGCATGTTTCTTCAAGGATGGTACCATCATGCGACATAATAACACTTGATGTAATGATACCAACCAAGGTCATTTATTTTTTACACTTCATATTTTGTTCTTCTTTTTATTTTTTTTTCCCTGTTGGTTAGTTGGTTGTTGTTGTTGTTTTTTTATCACACGCAATTTTTTGTTCTGGACTTTCTCAATTGAGAATAATGGTTCAAGGACCGAAATCAATTTTAATTGACTCAAAAAATAAATTGAGGGGACGTCAATCTGATGAAATTACGCGTGAAGCTGCTGCTGCTGTTTATAGAAATAAAAAAAATGATTTTCATCATGTGGCAAATCAGGATGAAGAGACAACACATATACAATGCATTTAGTATAAAAGAAAGGTATATTCTTCTTCTTTTTATTTTTTATATTATTTCATTTTTAATTTTATTTTCTTCGTTCATCTTTTATCATCACCATGGGTGTGCGGATACACGCTTCAAGTGACTCGCATTCTCTAATATTAAATATATTTATTTATATTTTTTTTACTGCTTTTTTCATCGCAAGCATCAACACAAAATTTACCTTTATTTTTTTTAAATATATATTTTCTTTTTTTACATATCAACAGAATGCACGTTTTTTTTTGTCATATTAATTATGATTAATTTGTGGAACAAAGTAGCAAAGCTATTTAAAACTCAGTGGCAACACAAGTTGATCACGCAAAAAGCAATATCATCAACTTTAAAATAAAAATAATAAGAATGTAATTAATATTCGCAGCAGGACATCAACGTGAATATCAAACGTCACGTTTGCATGTTCATCATTAAGGTTTTATTTCAAGTACCAAGATGAGTTTATGCATATAAAATAATATTTTACTAAAAAATATAGACTGTAAATTTTTCATAAAACAATATATTAAATTAAATTAGTAAATTAAAAATATAAAAATAACTCATTGTTTTTTTGTTTTTAAATTTAAAAATACAATTTCCATTCGGTAGCTGATGGTGGCTAGATTAAATGAGCACATTGAGGGCAATTTCATCGACCGGTAGCAAGTGTAGATATAAGAATGCCAAACACACACATGAACGATGTTAATAACTCACATGCGATTTTTTAATAAACGGTTTTAAGGGATACCAAAAGGCAGAGGCTATGCAGTTCGCTATAAATGAACAGAGTGAATAAAAAGAAAAAAAGAAGACCTAAAAAATAATTAAAAAAAAAAAAAAATAGCACAATATAGTGATGATGATTAGGGACAAAAGGGATGTATTAAAAAAAAAAAAAATAAAATAAATTGGAGGTAGGGCAAACAGAAAGTCTGGTCATCAATAATCATAGCTGCCCACCTTGCATCATCTTTTTTCATCTACCAACAAGCTCATGTTATTTATCTCAATATATATTTTCATAATATGTTAAATATTATAGAGAAAGAAAGAGTAAAAGAGTTGTTGGTGATTGTAGATGCGGTGGGCAGTATAAAATAATGCCAGAAGCACACACAGATACACACACAATTTGTGTTGTGTTTTTACCCATGCCACCAGGTTGTCGAGGTGCGTCGAAAGAGTGAACGTCTATAGAACTGCCACGGATTGTAAGATAGGCGGAGATCGTATCGTTGTGGTTATTAATTAACTGGCATGAGGGTAAGGCCCACTTTCATCACCTCACAAATGATCGTTGTTGAAATACGCACTGCTTTTGATAATCCAGCCACCGTGACTTATATTTTCTTATACTGTCTCATTGATTCTTCATGTTATACTTGTTGACATCATTATTTTCCTTCATTTATCAATAATTTTTATTTAAATTGTCTTAAATTTTTTGCTAATACTTGTTATATATTTTTAATTGAATAATATTAAATGGTGCCTGTTGTAGTTTTTGTTGTTGTTGTTGATTGTTGGTTTTTAAATTTTATTTACATACCCATTAACTGATGTTTGACTGATGAACCAGGACAGTGCTGATCGTGCAAGTGAATGCCATGCTTGTAGTGGCAATGAATCTGATCGTTCCATTGATCTATCAAGAAACTTTTCAGCACTTTTATCTGGCTGATCGTTATGTGGTCCAGTTCCCAGTGGTACCCACATTCTCAGTATGTCCTCACGTATCAAACTCTTGTCAATTGTATACCACTGAAATTAAAGAAAAATAAATAAATATTGAAAATATAATATCAATTATTGTATGACCCAGTTAAAATATTGTTAATTTTTTTTTATCATTATGAATATACAGATATATTTTTTTTTTTTTTTTTTTTTTGCTCGGGGATAATTACCAATTATACCAAGTGAGTGCATCAAGAATAAATCGATTTTGTCTAATGGCACTTTTTGACCAACAACGAAAAGGCTTGTATAACGAAAATGCAATCAGCAGCTTAATTTTTTTTTCTTTTTTGTCTCGTTTCGCTTGAGGGCCAAATCTTATGCTTGTACGGAAGAATTGGGAAGATAATTAGGGATGCTTTTGCGTTTCTCGCGACGGGGGACACTTGTTGCTGTCTTATGTTTTTTTTTTTTGTTCACTCACTCTTGATATAACTTTCGACGGGTTGCAATGTTTTTTTTTTTTGTTTTATTCTTCATTTATTTATTTATTGGTTTATTTTTTTGACTTTTGCTTTGTGCACGCGGTGTATATCAGGCTCAAGGTAAAAAGAAAATACAAAAAAAATGATTCTTGGACCGAAAGTAATTAACACCGGCATCCAAGTGTGCAAAGAAGCCAGAAAATCACTTCTTGATTACTATAGCTGTTTTGTAATTTACAAAAAATAATAACGTAAAAGAAAATGAATAAAATTATTTATAAAATATTTTTTAAATCTATGAAGTTTCATCGCAGTCAGGTGACACTAATTAGACTATTTTTTTCCCTACAATTAAACACGAATTAAAAATAAATAAAGAATTGTGAATGATGAAAATGGAACGTATAAATAGAAAAAAAAAAATGTAATCAATATCAAGCTGACATTGACGTTAATTGATTTTTTTTTTTTTCTTCAATTGAAGCAATGACAAACCGTGCACAGTTTAATCGATATCCATCAAACAGCATAAACTATATTGCTAAATTTTTCTATGAAATTAAATTGTAAAAATAGCAATAACCAAGTAAATTTATTTTTCATTTCATCAACTTATTTTAATATGATAAAAATATCCAGTGTGTATAATTGATTTAAAATTGTGATTATGCTTGAGAAATATCAAGGCTACACTCGCATTATTTTAATATGTTAATAAATAAAAAATACAATTAAAAAAAAAAAAGATTGATTATCCCCAAGTATGATATTGCAAATGCCGAGAAATAAATTTCCATCATATACGAAAAAAAAAAAAACCCAAGAAAATTAATAAAATATAATTAAAACAAAATTTCAAGGTTACAAATTTTATTATCATTATAACCATGAGATTAATTTTATAATATTAAATTAAAAATTACATTTTTTTTCTATATCAAAGTTAATTAATTAATTTAAAAAATAAAAAAAAATTACAACAAATTATATGAAACCATAAAAAACAATAATAAAAATTTCAGTAAATAATTTTAACACCAGCATGTGTCACAAATGCAATTATTCTCTCAATCCCACAAGCATTCATTGCCATCATCACACTTTGATTTAATTTTTTAAAATATTTTTATCGAGAGAATTACAAATGGCTACCGTGGTTGGTGGTAGCCCAGAATTGTGGTCGCGCGCTGATGTTGCTGCATCGGCTGCTGGACAGCATTCCTCTTCGTGTCATTAGTGGCGATTCCTGCTGGCACTCGGGGGTTTCTCTATCCACTATAAATATATATATTGTTATATGCACAAGTTCTCCTTCTGTCATTTATTCTCTCTTTCTTTTATGCACTCGTTTATTTTTAATTTTTTTTTATTTTTTGCATTTGTTCTTTCTACTTGATGCTGCTGCTGCAAGGTCCTCTTTATTTAATTCACTTTTTTTTTTTACATAACTGACGATGGTCTACAACGAATCAACAAAAGGCAACAACACGAGACAGGTAGCTGAATCGGAAATCACTGGGACCTAAATCAACGTCTCTCCGGCGTCTTCAGAAACGACGAGTGCAAAATCACTTGCCGACTCTTTCGCCTCGAATTTCAAAACACATGTGCCTTGCGGCTGCTACTGGTCCTACACCACAATTCAACCATAGTATTCATTATTTTATTTTTATTATTATTATCATTGTTATGCGAAAATAATCATTATAAAAAAAACTGTATATTATTTTTTTTTTTATTATAATTTTTAGTTTATTAATTTTTTTTGTTTTCGAACAAAAAGTTTTATGGTAATTTTATTTTTCGCAAATATACATAGTGCTGTTAGGATTCGAACCCACATTTTTTCGTTGAATGATTAGCATTAGATAGTGTCGATGACAGCCGCTAGGTGTAATGTAAAGTTAAAATTTTCTCATATGAAAATTGTATTTTTAAAATGAATATAGTGCCTGGAGACCCGCCAAATCATTAAGATCATACTTCACAGGATCATTTCTGTAGTATATCTTCACATTCTCTCTACTTAACAGTTGAGTTGATGCAGCCATGATGAAGAGGCATAACCCTCTTCCCTGAGCGTGAGGACGACTTTGAGAGACCAATTTTTGTTGGACTCTCCAGTCATCGATGATCGTTCACCTTTTGCATTCTGTGCAAGAGGCCTGGGAAGTTGGGTATTCTGAGTGGTCTCTTTATATATTAAACAAAAATTAAAACTAGCAATATAAATTGACAAATATTAGGTCAAAAAGCATTCAATCACGTATCATTATATGTGTGAAAAATATAAGCAATACACACTATTTTATCTTTAGTCAAATGAGCAATCCATTGAAGATGGTGAAAGGCCGTGGTATATCTAACCAATCGATTTAGAATGATGATGATTAAGGAAGATCGATGATACTTCTTAGTATTCTTCACACATTTAGCCTTTTGAACTTTATACTGTGTGTTTATATTAAACAAAATAAACAAATAATGTTTTTTGTTTTCAACTTCAAGTAATTTAATCTATACGCAAACTATTTATTCGGTAGGTAACATTGTTAAATTAATATTCCAATTTATATTGCTAGTTTTAATTTTTGTTTAATATATAAAGAGACCACTCAGAATACCCAACTTCCCAGGCCTCTTGCACAGAATGCAAAAGGTGAACGATCATCGATGACTGGAGAAAGCTCGTCGTCCTCACGAAAGACCTCTTCATCATGGCATTCAAATGAGAAGTATGAAAGTGATATACTACAGAAATGATCCTGTGAAGTATGATCTTGATGATTTTCCGGGTCTCCAGGCACTATATTCATTTTAAAAATACAATTTTCATATGAGAAAATTTTAACTTTACATTACACCTGGCGGCTGTTATTGGCACTATCTAATTCTAATCGTTCAACGAAAAAATGTGGGTTCGAATCCTAATAGCACTATGTATATTTGCGAAAAATAAAATTACCATAAAACTTTTTGTTCGAAAACAAAAAAAATTAATAAACTAAAAATTATAATAAAAAATGGGTATGTAAAAAATGTATCTATATTTTAAAAAATTTTTTTTTAGTCGAAATAAATTAAACTATAAGTTTAGTGAAGCGAAAACTATGAAATTTTTGAAATATAAATACAGTGTATGTTAAAAAAAAATAACAACAATTGTAATAATAAATAAGGCAATAACATAAGTAAAAAAAAATGAAATAAAGGTTTATAGTTTTCATGAGGAATCCTGGGGATGTTTGAATGCACATCGTATATATACAATCTTCAAATTCCACAAGCGTGTTGGATCGCAAGTCAAACGCATTCTCTTCCTGGGCGCCATTATGTTATTGCCATTGTCGTTGTTGTTGTCAGTTAATGTCCTTCTGTTTTGTTGTACCAATTGTCAATTTAAATTTTTATTTATTTTTATAATTTTTCTCATTATAATATTTATCATAATTTTTTTTTTTTTCGTCTTTTTATTTACACCATGTGTTAAACACAAATAAACTATATTCATGACTCGCATATTTTTATAATCAATTTTTATTTAACAAAAAAATTCACTTATATATTTTATCATTTTTATTCATCTATATAGAATTTACAAATTCAATAATCAATTTATTTTTTTCCCGTGTTATTATTTTTACAACTGTAAAATAATTTTATTTATAAATTTGAAAAATTTGAATTTAAAATAATATAACAAAGAAAATTAAATTCAAAAAAATATTATACATTGAAATTTAAATATAGACTAAAAAAAATTACCATTAAAAACATTTAAATCATGTTTTAACATGTCAGTTGTAAAAAATAGCTCAAATATTATTAAAAATTTAAGTTCTTTTTCACCCAAGTGCACTATAAATATCTATGTACAATCAAGCATTGGATATTGGCCCAAAGGATCAATGATCATCCAAGGTATCGAAGTAAATTTTATAGAAAAATATAAAGGAAATTGAAAAATTGAGAAGGGCAAAAAAGAGGCTGATTGAAAAAGCTGCTGGTTTAACTAACCATCCCTAATTCTTAACACAAATTGATCAACCAACGAACGTCTTAACACCATCACAAATATCAGCTGCATTTTTTTCAAAACTTCATTTATTTTAAAGACACTTTTTTCATATCAATACCTCTTGTGTTTATAAAACAACCCCTCATTTAATTTATACATTTATTTGTCATACACACCCTCTCGAAATTTTTATCATTTCTTTTCTTTTTTTTTATTTTAATAATATTCTTTAATCCACCTTGATGCACATTTATTTATTTCATTTTTTTTTCTTTCCAAATGATAAAAAAAAATATATATTTTTACTTGGTTATCATTATTTTTATGCATTCGTGAGTACATAGATATGTATTGCAAGCATGTAGAAAATAGAAGACGATGCTTCTTTCAACATTGGATCGTTATCGTCTGTCGTTTTATTTTTTATTTTTTTATTTTTTCATTTTCAGTAAGTGAGCAAGATATGGCAATAATAAAAGTGCTGATCATGCGTGAAAATCCACTCGTTAAGATATCTTTGAAATACAGAAAAACTATATGTATATGTCTTTCAATATATAAAAAAATTTGTCTTCAATTTTAAATATATAAAAAAATAGTATTTTAAATGTATTTTCATTTTATTTGACTGACTGTTAAACATAATTTGCACAATTTAAAAAATAATTTAATTTGCTATATGGATATTTTATAAAATTGTTTTAAATAATCAATTTAATACTGCTATTATAAAAATATAATGAATAAATTATTTTTTTAAATTGGAAAATTTAGAAAATTATATATGATTAACTATGTCTTGGTGAAGTTTATTCTTTTTTTTTTTTTTTTTCTTTTTGTATATCGCGTGATGGTAAACAATATAATGGATACATGTTTTCAATTGTTATTAATATGGTGTTATTACGAGTCATTTAACATGTCTATAATGAAATAATATTGATGGGTGGGTGGATGACACTTGGTCTAAAAAATTTCATGCTTTAATCAAGATAACTAAAAAATTAAAAAATTAAAAATTGTATTACTTCAACGAGTTGTTGAAATGGCAATAATTAAATTGTAAAATTTAATAAAAATAATATTAAATATTAATTTAACGTTTTATTAATTTATTTAGCTTTTTTTTTTTTTATATTTTTTATATATTAATTTGTGTGAAGCTAACGAAAATAAAAATGATTGAAAACATAAGTTTGCGTGTTTAGATTTTTTTTTTTTAAATTATAATTTTCGCTATTTTAAAAAATTGATACATTGATAATTAAATAGTTTAATAGTTTCATATTGTTATTTAGAAAAATTAATTTTTTAAATTTTTTAAAATGCATGTATTTTTTAAAATTTCTTTTTGTATTTGATTCATTTTATTTTTTCAGTTATTGCGGGTTACTCTTGTAACTTTGTGTATTTTTTATTTTCCCTTTTTTTTCATTTTTCGAAACACTATTACTTTTCGCTTTTACGCATCCCTTAGGAGTCTCATCCATCAGTCACTTAATATTTCAAAAGCGCTCTCCCTGTCTTTTTTTTTAGCCTCACATGCTTCACTTTCACATAACCTAACGTCTATCTATTCCGCTCACACTTGCCTTTTTAAAATTTCTTTTTGTTTTTTTATCTACTTGCATATAGCTATCTTTTTCTTTATCTCTTTTAACTTCTAGTATTTCTAGCTCTCTTTAGTTCCAGTTAAAACACCCCTTCGTCTCTTCATCACCCACTTACCAGGCCACGTCCAAAAGCCACCCTTTTTAAAACCTTAAAACACCAAGCTTTCTCGGTTTTTTTTTTCATCATCTCTCTCGTACAAGTCTCTTATCAATATACTATACTTTTCTTGAAAGTAAAGTTCTATTTTGAATTTGCTTAGGGATATCAGATACGAGCAAAGGGATCGACAAACTATTTCAATTTTTTTCTTTTTCTTTAAACAGAAATTTGAAAATATCTTTAAAATATTTCTATTAAATTTAAAATATTAAATTAAAATGATTCAGCATGATTGATGATAAACATGACTATACATGTATTCCATTTTATAAACAATAATAATCATTTTATAATTGATTTCAATTTAAAAAAAAATTCTTTTAATAGACAAACAAAATCATTTAAATTATTCTCTTAATAAATAATTCAAAATTTCATTGATTTAAATATTGAAAATATTAACTAAATTATAAATAAAAAGAAAATATATTTTCTGCTTTTATTATTAATATAAAAATTAATTTAATAAACTCAACAATTTTTTTTATAAATAGAAAAACGTAATTTGTTATTTTACAAGTTAAAAAAATAACATCATCATTTTGATTATACATAAAACAAATAAAACATTAATAAAAAAAATTTATTTATTATATTTCTTCAATCAATAATGTATTATTACAAGTTGATTAAAAAAATTTATTGATAAATCATAATTATAATCTAGGAATGTTAAATAATTGACTGGATCATTTTGTAAAAATAAAAATTATAAAAATATTTTTAAAAAAATTATATTTTTAAGAAATGAAAAAAGAAAATTATAGTAATAATAATAAGCGTTGTTTTTTTTTTTGTTTTTTGATTCATATACGTGAGAATATCGCGCATGAGAGTTCGGAGGCCACAAAAAGGATTGGTTAGTGCGGGCGATTTTTTTTTCAGAAATATCGAGGACGTAATTATCTGTAATTACTGAGCACGGGTTTAAATTTCTTGTGTATAGAAATAACATATATATAGGCCCGGGCCAGAGTGTATTTCATTTATTTGTATGTGTATTTTAAAAAAATAATATTGTATAATGAAGGAGAACCTCATATGTATAAATTTTTCCAGTGGTTGGCCTTGCGCAGTAATTGTACTAATTATTACTCAGTATTCTTATCTTTATCTTTTATATGTGGCTTTCTTTAACTTGATGGTCTTCGACGAATGTCTTCTCGGTCTGAATTTTAGTAGCCATTCAAGGAAGGTAAAAAAAAAAAACCATATAAATACAATTTTGCAGAAAAAAAAAATTAATAAATAAATAACAAAAAAGCAAAATGAAATTACATCAAAAGAAATAAAATAATTTACGTGTTAATTGCAAAAAAATTATCTTCAGAATAAAATAATTATATTATACTTCTATCATGGTCTTGACTCTTGTTTTTTTTTTTATATTTAATTTATGATTTTTTACGAAAGTACTAATAATTGAATGTAAAAATTATATTTTCCAAGAAGATATTTATATTGTAATTGACAAATCAAATAATTATAACGTGACAAGAGTCAATTTACAATTGATTTGAACAATTAAATATATCACGAGAATATTTATACCAAGGACAATAATAAAAGTCATCTGACATTAATTAAAACAAATTTTTCATTTGCAATTGTCATCAGTAATCGACGATAATTTAAATAATTAATTTCGTCAATAAAAATAATTATTATAAATAATAAAAATACAGTCGGTAAATAATTTTTGAATATTGCCACTGCAGTCATGACCTCAAGCGGCAAATTCACAATTTAAAATTATTTCTCTCTCTCTTTTTCTGTCTCTCTCATTCCCAAAAATGTCATCTTTTTTTTCCATTTTATTTATTTACAATAAAAGAAAATGTATGTAATTTATTAAACATCCTAGATGTAAATTAAAAGAAAAAAATAAACAAGAAAATAATATAAAAAATAATGACAACTTACTCGTGTTTTATCATATGCATGAAGACGTTCATCAGCTCGTTGTTTTTCCCACAATATTCTTGCAAAATTACCGTGTGGTTTATAATTTTTAATAACACAATTTTTACCAACACCATTGTCATTATTATTTTTAATAAATTGACATGTACACTTGGGCGTGGTCATTGTTGTGCTTGTTGTTGTTGATGATGATGATGTTGATGATGATGCCATAATTAAAATATAATTTTTAACTTAAATATATACACAGTAAAAAATAGAAAAAAATAATAATGATTGTTGATAGATGCCACATTCGATGATGCGCGTCACACAAATATCACGTTTTTATAAATTTATTATTATTTTTCATGTTTCTTTATTTTATGTGGAGCTAGTCCACTTTATCACTGATTCAATGATTATTTTGATAATAAATTATCTACTTTGTTACTATTATTATTGTTTGTGTATATATATTTTTGTTTTTTATTTTTACAGCGAGAAATTAAGGGGAGCAGAGTAAACAGACACAACTTATCACGTGGCCATGTTGGCGAGGGTAGCGCCTCAAACGGTTGCGTGGGAAGTATTATTTATTTCAGTCGATAAAAAAGGGGTTTATTTAAAGCTCAAAAATAGAGAGGCATTTATTTGAATAATTAAAAATTAATTAGGTCATTTTGAAAAATGTTTTGAGGTCAGTCAATCGATAATTGTATTTTTTTTTTAACTTTTGATAATTAATTTATTATTTTTCGTTAATTTAGATTTGAATTTATATTATATCTATTTAATTGTTTAAATTGGCATATTTAATTATTTTCTTTTTTTATATAAATAAAATATTTATGTAAAAAAAAATTCAATATATATGTTAATTTTATTGAATAAAATAATTTAATTTCATAATTTTTGTTGATATTTATCATTAAAAAATTAAATAACTATTTGAACTACATGTTTTAGACAATAGAAAATTAACTATTTTATTATTTAAATTACCATAATATTTAATAGTTCAAAATTGTATTTTAGCAGATAAATTTTTAATTTTTAATTTAATTTAGTGGATCAAAAAAAAAAAATGGTATCATCTGGTGGGAATATTTTTATATCGTTGAAAATGATACTTTTTGGATGACTTGAATATTTTATAAACGAAAAAATTACATTTACCAATAATAAATGTAGGATCTATATTTCCATTAACACCTCTTAGGTTATTTTTTATTTTTTTATTTTCTTATGAATATTTGAGAGCTCGTATTGATGCTTTTTTTTTTTTTTTTTTTTTGATATACCTTTATTATTTTTTATTTTTTTTTTGATGGTTTATTTATTTATTTATCTACTTACTTACCCCCTCGAAATTCTTTATTCTTATTCTTCTTGTCCGCGCTCTGATAATTCATTAATTTATGATAAGCTACCCCCGAGCAAGTATGAACGGCCATACGCCAAATTCTCATTCCATATTCCATAAATCATTTTCACTCCTGACGTTAATTGTACACCAACCCTCGTTACGTTAAAGAAATGAGATTTTTTTAATTGGTGAATTTTTCACTGTCGTTGACACCGCGACATTCTACCACCAATATCATTGTCCCTCATCTCACTTTTCTTATTTTTTTTTTTTTATTTTTCGACAGTGTCTTTGCGCGATGAATAAATTTTTTTCAAATATATATTTTTTTAAACATTATACATGCCACTGAGAGAATAATCAAGTTGACGTCTCGATAGATTTAAATTATCATATATTTAAAAAATAAAAAAAAATCTTGATGGCCTGCTTTACATTAAAAAAAAGTAGATGTAAAATAAAATAAAAAAAAATTTTTAAAAAAATAAAAAATGACGTTATCGAATTCCAATCTGCATTTAAAATTTTTTTTTTTTTTGTTTTTAACCTCTTCAAGTAATTTTTGTATACAGAAAAAATTATCATTTACTAAAAATTATTATAATGATAATTATTATTGTATTATTTGTATGTTTTTTTTTTCTCTGATTTTTTATTTATTCGAATTTATTTAAATGGTACGGTATAACGAGTAAAAATAATATATATATGTATAAATAATAACTGATGAAAAAATGCGAAAATTGTTATAGCTTTGAAAAAAATATGTTTAACTCGATAACCTCCCAAGGGGTTTTTTGAAGTGAGCTCATAATCGCAAGGAGGTGCACCTCTCTCGTGCAACTGCTTATTACAAGCCTAAAGAGTAGTCGAGTTGGGAAAAATAAAAATGTGGAAGGTCGGGGCCCAAAGGTGGAAATAAGAAAAATAAATAAATAAACAAATAAAACAATAATAAAAATATTTTCAACAAGCGTAAAGTACCATTCTTCATGTATTGAAAAAATTTTACAAAAAATTTTTTTCATTATTTTATATTGTTTGAAAATAAATATAGATAATTTTTTGAATAAAATTATATAAAAGTATTTCATTTGTAAATTTACTTTTGAGGTAAAAAAAAATATTCAATATTAGTTTATTTTTTAATTACCTGCTGATTAATTCACCTGTAACTAGATGTAGTATTATTAAAATTTTATTTTTCTATTCAACAAAAATTTTATACTTATTTATTATATCCAACTTCGAGGTAAAAACTTTAAACTATAATTATTTATTACTTTATATTTATGAAAAAAAAAAATCTATTTATATGTTTTTTACAAATTTAAATTAAGACATTAATTTATAATTAAACAGTATATAATTTTTTTTTTTTTTCTAATTACTTATTATACTATGTTTTTCTTTTGTCTGACTTGATTGTAATTATTTAATTGCCTGAGGGTTTTGCCAAGAAAATATGTTCTATTGAAACAATTAAAATAAATAATTTTTCTGAACGAAAACAAAGTAAATATAATTATATAAAAAATAAATAATTGTCACTCTTAAATCTATACAAAAGAATAATTAAATTAGAGAAAATATCAAAAATAAAAATAAAACTAATATACAAAATAAAAAAAGAGATAGTAAAACTGTCATAATTTATTAGTGCTATATAATCAGTAAATTTTTCTTAAACATTTTCATCACAAGTAAACAATAATCATAAATTGCTGTATGTATTTTTTTTTTTTAGCTGCAACCCCTCACTAAAATCATGCGACCCAAAAAAAAAAAACACATGTTCTCAGAGGTATCATTACAAATATACAATAAAAAAAAAAAAAACCAAAAGAAAATAAATTTTCATGTAAGTGCAGAATCTGGCAAAATCAATGGAGTGAGTCAAGACTTTTGTACAAATCCCAAAAGTGAAAAAAAAAAATAAATAAAATAATAATAACAATAAAAATAAAAAACTATAAAAATCTATATTTTATGTATGAAAGTATTTTTACGTTTTTCTGGTGTTATCATCTGTATGACAATCCTTTGGGACGATTTTTTATATTTTCATTTCGATCACGTACAATTGACGAAAGATCAACCCCTCAAATAAATTTTTTTGCAATACATAAAAATATTTTACAGCATATATATGTATAATTAATAATTACAGACACATTCAAAATTATAGGAAGAAAAAGAAGAATAATTTTAATGATATTTTGTTCGAATGAATTTAATTCTTTATCGCACTTGAATGATAAATATTTAAAGAAATTATTAATATACTTTTCAAGAGTTTATTAAAGTGGAATTCAGTAGTGAAAATGTCAGGTGTTTGACTGCTGTTTTCTTAATGGATTAATGAAAAAAATTATCATAGTTATATTAAGCTGAAAACAAATAAATAAATAAATAGAAAAATAAATGAATAAAAATACCAATGGTCAAGTGCAAGTGGAAGAGAAAAAAAAAAACGAATTCGATTGTGGCATGACAAGGCGCATACCTTGCTCAATGTAAACTAAAAAAATAAAATGATGATGAATAAAAGTATATAGAAAAAAATAAAATAAAATTACACGCGTGACTTTGGATGTACTTGCCGAAGAATATTGGTAAATGGTTGTGATATATATTGTACATACCAGAAAAATCTACGGGAAACATTGCAAGGAAATTTACAAGGTATATTGAAAAAAATTTATGAGAATAAATTTTTGAAAATTACACTATGTAATTTGTAAGAATTTACAAGTTGGAATTTTTCACATATAATGTTTATTATAAGGTAAAAAACAATATTAATTTAATTCTTGACAATATTTTTATACTTTGTTTTTACTATTTTTTAAATTGAATAGTATTTTAATATTTTTTTTATTCAAATTAAATTAAATTGAGTCGTTAATACGGTCTGTATAAACTGAACAATAATTAAATTGATTTTTATTTTTTAATTTCAATATTGAAAAAAAAATAAATTCATAAATTATCGTGATTTTATTTAATTATATTTTTGCAATTAAAATTATTAAAATTACTGTTGAAAATTTTCTACAAAATAAAAAAAACAAAAATATTTTTTTTAATTATTTTCTAGTGATACATATCAATGAACATTATATAATAAATATAAATTAAATAAAAAAAAAATTAAAATAATATATTTTTATTTAATTTTTAAGTTGAAAAATATTTTTTTAAAATTAAATAAAAAAATAGCATTGAGAAAAAAGAGAAGAGTGAATAAATATAATTTAAAAGAGTTGGTACGAGAGAAGCTGAAAAACAAGAATAAAAAAATAATAACAAGGAGATGAAAGAAAAAATAAAAATAAATAAATAAAAAGGAAGAAGAAATGAACAAATGATAGACAAAACGATAAATATTGGTCGGTATTGATGAGCAATAGGTACGTGAGATAATAAGGTGTGCTTGGGAATGTTGATGGTAACCGCATGCGGCATTATTCAAATTGAATCTTGTATAAAAATTATTACTGGTGCAGATCAAGTATATAAGATAAATATTGCGCACGCGGCATCGATAAGCTCATTTCAATGACTGCGTGTATATATTCTGCTGAGTGAGCCAAAACGACTAAATATTTCTTCATGCATCAATCTAAACTACCATTACACTTTTTTTATTTTATTATTATCATGGTCTTGATATACACATGCTCTCATCAAAATTATTAATATGAAAAATTACATTTATAAATCAATAAGTTCAATGAAAAAATTTCAATAAACTTTTGCAAAATAAAAAAAGAAACTACTAAAAATCAAAATATCATTGTCAAATATTCTGCTAAATAATTATCAAAATAAAAAAAAATTTAACTTGTATTTTTTGTTCAACATATTGTCGAGATCCTGTTGGACTTTTTATTTTAAATATATATTCATTAGAATTTTTATAAAAAGCTAAAGCAAGCAAAGATTATAAATCGCTTAGCAAAAAAAAATAAAAATAATATAATTAATAAGTAGTATAGTCTATATATAATCAGACCAAAAAAATAAAAAATAAAAATAATGATAAAAGGTACGTTCAAGGCTTAACTATTAGTGATAAAAATTATCTATAAATGTTTAATTTTTTTTTCTTCTCCGAATATAGTACGTATAAATAAAAAAAAAAAAAAAATTGTACATGCATATATTGAGTATTGAATGTAAAGCGTTGAAAGTGCTCAAGGAAGTATCATGAAATTTTAAGTGATGTTAAAAAGAAGGGGTCTTGAGGGATGTAAAAATGTATTGAAAAAAAAAATAAAATAAAAAAATAGTATGCGAAAAAAACAGGTGTATCAATCTATGCATATTATATATTTCATCGAATATCTATATATTTTTTTAAATAGTATTTTACATATAAATTTATTGACGTTAAAAATAAAATAATCACTACAATGGGTGTGGTTATTAACTACAACTAAAATTATTATATTTTTCATGAAATTAACAGTAAAAAAAAAAAAAATATTGAATGAGATAAAATGTGTATATAAAAATAAAAGAAAAACAAAAAGAAAATGAACCTTCAAGTATTATAGTTAAACGATAATATTTATACTTATTTATATATTTTATTTTGTTATTTTTTTTTACAGGTTGAACTGGATATTTGTGGTAAAGTACGTTTTGTTATGGCCCAAAGCGATGAAGGTCTCGAGCAAAAGTCATTTGTTGTTAACTCCTTCGGTTTATTTCTGAAACGAGATGGCGTTAACGAGACCAGCTGAAACTTGCCACTCCAATATTAGTAATGAAAAAAAAAAAATAAGAAAATAAAAAAAAAAAACAACAACAAAAAGAAGCTTGTTCAAAGGTTAAAGTCTTTCTTTTATCATTATTATTACTATCTTAAATATATTTTTAAAAAATATGTTTTTTTATTGTTGTTGTATTTGCTGTTTTAATTTTTTTTTTTTTCATGACTGTTAACTCGTGCAGGAGAATCATCTTGATGAACAGACATTTGAACCACAGACCACACCGAGCTAATAACCCTTAGTGGATGAGGGTGACTATGGTTAAGAAACATTTGATGCCAGTAAGTCTACTGTGCTGGAAGTTTTTACGGTTCATAATTCAGTCGAGTATATTTCAAATGCCTGCCAATGTCTGGACTACTCTTTCCACTGCTCTTTACTTCACATTTTAAAATTTTTATTTTTTATCTTTTATTATATTGGCACTTTTAAGAGTTACAAGTCTTCGTCATTTATAACTTTAACTTTTCGTTGTCTTTATTTATTTATTTTAATTTTATTTTTAAACTTTTCAAATTTATATTTAAGATAGTGAGAAAAGTTTGATTACTCAAAAATTTCATCAACTATATTATATGACCTATTCTTGTCAATTTAATTTTATATATATGAAAAACTTTTGATACAATTGTAAATCCATCATCTGAATTTAATATTTATTTTTCATTTTTATTTTTTATTTATATATTATCTCTATCATGATCATCATGCCAAAGTATTATTTTCATTTATTTTTTATTTTCTCATTATATTTATTTTATTATTTCATTATAACATATATATTTTTTTTTTTATCTTTTCTTTTCGTGGGACTCGTTTTCTCGCACTCGATATTGCATTCTTGGTATCGATCGTGTGGGTAAAACTTTCCTCACCCAAGATCAAAAAAAAGGGGGAGTAAAAGAGGGAGGAAAAGAGAGACAATGAAATAAAAAAAGATAGACTATAGTTCGGACGGCAATCATTGAAATGATTGGTAAGAGAGTTCCATCCCTTTGCACTCTTCACCCCTCAATTTCCACTTTATTCCAATCCACCTTTTTTTTTTTCATTATTATTATTCTTTTATAAATATCTTCGCGTCCCTCTTGTTCTTACCTGAGTTCACAGCCCATCACGAATCACGCCTCGATATGGTATTTGTATCTGTATATATATTTTATTCATAAACGCATTCACATCACCAATACAATCATAATTTAAATTCACTTGGAATTTTTTATTTTTTAATTTTATTTCTTTTTCATCTTCATCATCATCATCATCTTGTCTTCGTTTACCTTGCTGGTTATATTTTTATATACAGATTGGTGAAGGCATACTGGTACGTGTTGTGTTTTATCCTTTGGTACTTACACCAGTTTACAGTGGGTACCGTCACGAGTCCGAACAACCAAGATAACATTGTTTTTTTTTCTCTCTCATTTATTCTTATTTCTTAGCCTTTGTATTATCTATTTTTTTTATTTATTTATTTTACCACCACCAGCACCACCTTCAACCCCCATACCTTCAAGGTGTTATGGCACAAAACTCCGTCATTATGTTCATCTTCACTGTGGCTGCATCGCGTCCAAGAAATATATTTAGATGAGAAAGAAATCAATTCCAACTCGATTAGTATACACCAAGAGATATCATCATAACAAAAATACATCAGATGATGTTTTATGTCTATTTATAAATTATTTATTGTATATTATATTCAAAATAAAAATAATAAAAATGCATTGTTAGATTTATTATTTATCATGCTCGATTGAACTTTGAATTGAAAAATTAAAAATTACTTAATCTATAAATATGATTTCTGGTTAATAAATTTATATAAGAATATTTTGAAAAATATATTTTAATGATGCAGAGCAATAAACTCTTAGAAAATATACAAAAAAATAAATATATGTATATTATCGTGACCACTGTGTTGATTATTTACGGCTCGCGTTATTCAATTGCCGTCTCGTTTGTCATGGAAAATTTACTTTGTAAGAAACAACAACTTGTTATTATTTTATATATTATTTAAAAAAAAAATCTAATTTTTTTTCTTTTAGTTTTTAATTTGCATCCCTGTGGCGTTACGATAATGATTGTAGTTATTGTTTTTTTTTTTTTAATGCTGTACACATACGTGAGTATTTTTTTTTTTTGATAAACAATTTTATTTTTTTTTTCAGTGTAGTTAATAACATATGGAACTCACGCAGTTGTGTAACAAATTGTAACGGTAGGAAATCGAAAAAAAAAAATCTATAAATAAAATGAAAAATATATTTGCTAAAAGAAAATGTTTAAAAAAATAAAATAAAAAAAGAATAAGCAGGTGGGTACAATGGTGAGATAAAAATATTTAAAATTTCTTTTTTTTTTTTTTTTAGATGTGGCAGTTGTTGTCTTGCCCACTTCAATGTCAAATTCAAAATTGTATTTACAATATTTAAAATTTCATCATTATACTTTTTAAATAAGTTTTTAGTTTTTTTTTTTTTAAATTTTTTTATTCTCGCCTTTTTGAAACAGTGATCTTGTGATTCTGTTTATGCATTTTTTTTTTTCTGGACTGTAAATATGTTGGGGGATCCATAAGTCCACGGTTCATCGTTACCATCATGGACCGTTGCTTTCTTCTCACTGGGTAAAGTTTAATTGGCGATAAAAAGCCGTCGGCATCGTAAAAAAAATTTTTTACCGTACATTGTATTAATTGGAGCCAAGGCGTTGTAATGTTTTAAATAAGAAACACCTTCGATTATGGTCAAAAATAAAATACAGTATAGTAAATCAATGATTTTTGATTGTGTTTAAAAGTAATTATTATTTATTTATTTTTTAATTATCTTAAAAATATATTTTAAAGCTTTTAAAATTAATTTTTTTAAATTTAATTTTTCTAATTATAATAATAGTAATAAATTTTTTTCTAGTTTTAAGCTGGAAATGTTACTTGGTTTATTTATTTATTAATTATTTTCTTTGTAAATTAATTATTATATTTTTTATGGCAAAAAAAAAAAGAAAATTCTTGAGATTGTCATGATGGGTGTGTATCAAGCAATTATTATCATCTACATACACATTAGGGTAGTAAAGAAAATAAGGAAAAAAAAAATCCTCTAGGCATTGGATTAATCGAAATCGCTCTTCTTCACGGTGAAAGCCAAGTTTTAAAAAAACAACGACAACAACAACAACAACAACGATGTAGTCTCCATCATACTAAAACTTTTTAAACTTAGCACAAACTTTTGTCCGAGAGATCCTTGGATGCTGTAAACTTCATGATCCGTGACTTATTTTCAGTCTTATTTCTTCATGAAGATGCCGACACTGATTTCACGTCATTGTGTTTTAATATCACAGCTATACACGATCATTAAAAATAATCTTCTTACAGTCTATAAAAAAAAAAACAAAATTTATTTTTTTTCTAAATAAAACATTTTTACATTTTTATGAATAATTTTTCATTTATAAATATAAAAACAAAATTAATCAATCAATTGAATTTAATTGTATATAAATCTATATTTAAAAAAAATAATCATCTAATTTTAATAATTTAATTTAATCCATTAGAATTGAAAGAAAAATTATTTCTAATTTTTCGTTGAATAAAAATATTTTAAATAATTAATAATCAAGCTAATAATTATTTTTAATAACTATAAAATATATTTCAAAATGATGTTGATATTTTTGATTTATGATTGAAATTTTTTTTGAGAGGATTGTCTTGTGTTTGTGAATAGTTTTTGGATGGTCCTGATGGGCGTAAACGGCACGCGCTTGGTTAAGACCCCACATTTCTCGCCTTCAAAACATAGATTATATATTTATATATATATTTTTTTTATTCTCCCTGAATTGAAGCCCTTAGATTTTTATCAGTATCCGGGATTGCATATAATTATAATTAAAAATGATCGTAGCGATATGAGTATTCATGGCGGAGCTCGCGGGCTTCATCCCCGATATATATATATTTCTTTAGCGCATGTTTATTTCCCTCTCTTAACATTTAAATCGTTTCTCTTGTGTAGATCGAAAGGTATCTATCTATCGCTGTGTTTATAAGCGCACATTATAAAGGTAAAAATGGTGGCATAATATCCGCTTGAACTTAAGTTATATACATCGCTATATATCGAAAAAAAGGCATATAGTTCTTGAAGATTCAAAGTGAAGGTGGAGTCGCTGTTTGAGGGTATGCTAATTCTTGGGCCTTAGGCCACCACGCAGCCCTTAATAGTCCCACAGCTGAAGCCTCTTTTATACCGACATTGATAATATACCATTTTTTTTTTTATTTTTTTTTTTAATATATAAACGTTGTTTAAAGCATTTATTTTATATTTTTTTTTTCAAATTTTTTAATGGGATTAATAAATATGCATATTTTTTGAAAAATTAATAATGCATATTTTTTATTTTTCATATTATATTAATAAAAATTACATGAGTAAATGTTTTTGATGAATATTCTATAGTTTAAATATTTTTAAAAATTATAATGGAAATTTAAAAAATAATTTTTACAGTAAAAAATACATTAATTATTTAAAATCATTTTTTTGATTTAAATATTGACAAAATTTATTTAGAATTTATGTAATTAATTGTTAAATTAATTTTAAATTTAAGATACAATTAAATGGAAAATTTAAAAAAATAAATAAATCATATTGTTTTTAAAATATAAAAATTAAATTGTTTAATTTATTTATTTATAAAACTTTTATTATCAAAGCAAAAAATATTATTATTCTTCGTATTTTAATATACAAATATTAATATATACATTAGTTATTTAATAAATTGAAATTCATAGAAAAAAAAATTGAATTAAAATACAATCTTGTTGTTACAATTTTTGTTAATTAATTAAAATATATTATACTTGCCTTTTCCTACAACTGCTTAAAAAGAAGATCAATAAAATAAATTTTATTCCTAAAAAAATTAAAGCTAAGTTGTTTAATAAATTTCAAAAAGAATTTAAAAAATTTACTAACAAAACTGCATTGCATAATCTTATAATAAATCCAAATGTTTGAGATATAAGTTTATTTAAAAAAAATTTTAATGATACACAATTAGCATCTATCATACTATAATTAATTTTGACAATAAATATTTTTCTCTCTCCACAAAATAATAAATAACAAATAAATAATTAAATAATGATTTATACTTTTAGTATTATTAACACTCATCAAATTTACAAATTGCATCATATCAAAATATATATAACATTGCCCAGCATCATCAGATCAAAATCATGATATAAAATTGAAAAAGACAAGAATATACCAGGATCGCTATCTTCCAATAAAGCACCTGTAACTTCAATATATCTCACTCAAAAAAAAAAATAAATAAATAAAAAAAAAATTCACCTGATACCCTCAGGTATTTTCTGTCCCTTGGCCAACAAAAATGTTTATATATTTTTATTTTTTCCTCTCTCAGCATTTCACTCCTCAATCTTCTCATCATTCTCCAAAAATGCGTCGTTACTCATTTGGATTAATTCGTCCCAGGGCATTTAGGGTGTAAAACAAAAAAAAAAAAAAAAAAATCATACTTGAGGAATATGATGATGCCAGTATATGAAGTAAAAAAAAATTCGTAGCATCAAAGAATAGTCTGGCACCTCCTCAGGGTGAACAAAAAAAAAAACAAAAATAATAACAATAATAATAAAAATTATAAAAGGAAAAAAATTATCCTCTTTCCACTTGGACGTCGTTTCGAGTGCGGCCGTGTGCTCGTCGATTTCTACCTCATAGGCAGATAATCGCCTTTGATTTCTCTTCAATTCTTTTTTCTTCTCTCTCTCTCTCTCTCCCTTTTCTATCTCTCAATTTCTCTTCTCTCATTCCTCGATAATTTTTCACCTCTCAGTCCTCACCTCCCTTCTATCGAAGATCAATCCCTTCTTATATAATTACCTTATTTCCGAATAATTGGCCAATTTATACTCAAGTCCCAGTTGAAAACAATCCGCTTCACTCCTTGCTCTTTCTCTTCTCTTCTTTTTATAAATTTTTTCTTTTTATTTTTATTATTTTCTTTTGATACATCGTGGACCCATAGGGTACCGTATAGAGAGAGCGCTTATTTGTGATTAGATCGAACTTTGGTGTTGGTGTGCAGGTATGATAATTCTGCCCTGTAGGCCATGATGGTCCAGTCACTCCACCCATCTATACACAACACACAAATGTATACATAAATTTTACTCATCTCCACAAATTAGTACTATTTTTTATTTTTATTATTATTTAGTTTTCACGTTTTTTTATTTGTCAATTTTTTACTTGCATATCAACAAATAAAATTAATATCTATACCTTTATTTACATTTTTTTTTGTGACAACCTTATACAGATGTAAAATATTTCTAGCAGATATCAAACTTGGATAAAGTTTTTTTTTTTTCTACTGAAATGTATGCATAAATGTATGTTGAGTTATTTTCTACTGTGCTCACGATTATTTTATATATATTTTTTGAATATTAGGTAGATATGCAAAGAAAATTCACAAGACAAAGATGAGCCTTCTCGCCTTTTTCACCTCGACACTGTAATATCTCGCGAGAATTTTTTTATTTTTTTTTTTGTTCTTTGCAAGAAAGAAGTAGTATCTCACGTTATACTTTTTTTTTCATTGGCAAGGTGTTTGAAATGAGATGTTATGTACATTGAAATAAAATATATCGAGGATCAAGTATGAAATAAATTATCATTTTTATCATAAGAGATTGAATATATTTTTAATATTAACATTTATAATTGATTTCCTGAAATTTTATCAGCCTTGTTTTTTATACCCAATGAGTGTAAAATTTCAGGCTCATTTGCCAGGCTTGATTGAGGTTTGAGCCTCATGACACGGATACAAACTCAAACCGGGACTCAATTTATACCTGGAATACTGTGAAAATAATGAAAAATAAAAATAAATAATAACGAAGAAACGAGATTATGTATAGCAATTAAGTAAGATGCTTACAATGATAATTAGTAAAGTGTAGAATCGAATGAGGCAGCTGGTCAGCGTTGGTAAATATATCCACTATATACATTTACCTTCATAATTATCGTTATGATGATTATGATTTTTGCACACTTGGATGATGGTTAAGTACTCTTTGGAATCTCAATTTTACCACTATTAAAACCATATATTTAAGTATAAAAACTGTTTATTTTTTATTTTATTTTTTTCATTATTATTATCATTATTATTAGTAACACTGGAAATGAAATAAAAAATTTCATGATGCACAAAGTATCATTGTTCATTATTCATCTATAAAATTTATTTAGTCATGTTATTTATTTTTATTTATTTATTTATTTGTTGAAATTAAGTATTATACAATTGAATTGCATGAAAATTCATGTGTCTTGCTGATGGTTTATGTGTTTTCTATTTTTTTTTTTTGATACAAAGAAAAAAAACTGAGTGACTTTGCTGGATGTCTAGAAGCTGACTCATAGAGTTTATATTATTTCAATTAAATAATGTTAATTTGAGCTTAATTATTATTCATATATGCATAGAAAAAAAAAATTAATGATGATGAGTTATTTAATATTATTGATATTTAATTTAAAGTTAATTTATAAAAACAATAACTATTTTATAATTATAATTATAATTGTTGTAGTATTGAATTTATTAATTTATTTTTTTCATCAATTTAATCATGATATTTATCCTTGATAATTTATTAACATTTAAATACTATTTTAATTTTTTTATTTAAATTTAAAAACTATAAAAAAATATTCATAAAGTTTTTTGGTATTATCTTTGTAAAGTTATTTTAAATAATAAAATTAATTATTTTACTTTTTTGTTTCATTTTTGTTAAAACTATTTTATCCTGGAATTTTTTTAATTATTATTCATTTATATTTATTAAATACACAGGTTCTAAAATAATTATATTTTTTTTTTATATTAAAAAATAAATAGATAATAACTTGTTATAATTTGTTCCAGGTATCCATGTATATAATCACTTTGGTATACATTTAACAATATATTTTATTCTCTTTTGTTTTTTTTTTTCAATAAAAAACCACGAGTTTTTTAGTTATACATCTAGCACTACCGTTGACTTAACGATTCGTACTTTTTTTAAAAAACAAAAAAAGTCTTTTAGTGGCAGTGTTTGGTATGTAAAAAAAATGTTTTAAAATTTAATGCTTACAAAAATAACGTATGTGGTTTTGCATATACGATAAGTATATGTCTTGTTTTTTTTAAACCATAATATAACACGTGCTACACTTGAGTTATTTTTTAAACAATATTACCATCATTTGCCAAAAATAAAAAACTTGAAAAAAATATATACACACAATGATTTATCAATTATCCTCTTCCTAATATAAAAAGGACAAACATCATCGGTCTTCCGGACATTTGATTGGTCATTGTTTTTTTCTCACTTACTCTCATACAAATTTCTTTCTGTTTGCCTTTATCTATTATTTTTTTATTTATTTCGTTAGCAACGAAAAAACAACAAAAAAAAGCGAGTAAACAAAATTTTTTTTGATATTTTTTATATTTTTTTTTTGAAAATTGACATATTAAGCTAGCACAACTTTTTCAATAATCATCGGATCTCGATGCAATTGGGCTTAAAATTTTGTGCGAATTATGTGTTTTTTATGTGTGAAGAAATAAATTTGAAAGAAAATTTTTTTTTTATTTTTTTACATTTTTTTAAAAAATTCAAATATTAAGCTAGCACAACTTTCTCAATAATCATCGGATCTCGATGCAATTGGGCTTGAAATTTTGTGCGAATTATGTGTTTTTTATGCGTGAAGAAATAAATCAAAAACAAAATTTTTTTAAATATCTTTTATATTTGTTTTTAAAATTGACATATTAAGGTAGCACAACTTTTTCAGTAAACATTCAATCTTGATGTTATTAGACTAAAAATTACGTGTGGATTATGTGTGATTTATGTGTAAATAAATAAATTAAAAAAATTTTTCGTCAATTTATTCATTCTTTTTTTTTTTATGATAATACTTGTGTTTATAAAATCAATGAACAATGAACCTTTTAGAAGGCATAGATACAGGCGCGCGTAGCGCGCCAATGTGCTCGTATTAGAAAAAAAACAGTTGTCATCGATAATTGTAATCGATAATTTTAAGAGAGGGATAGATAAAATATGTGTGAGTGAGAAAGACGATCTCATTTTTTAAATCACGATATTTTAGGTATTTTTTTGTAGTTATTAAAAATATCTTGGTCTTAATATTTAAACAATAATATTCTTGTAAAAACAATATTCTATTAAAGTAAAGAAAATACGGCGGAGTTATTTTATTATAAAAAAAATTTTCACTACGATGATTTACTAATTTATTTTTAAATTATCTGATTTTAAATTTATCCAAGATATATGACAAAAATAAATTTAATAAATTGTTCAATTTTATATTTATTTATGATATTTTTATTTAAAAAATTCAAAAAACTTTTAGCAGTATAAAATTATATTGAATGATTACTGTTAAAGTATGATTGAATTTTACATTAGGTATCTTTTTTTCCAAAAAGATAAAAAGAGATGTTTAAAGCAGATATTTCCTGGCGTAGAACAAGTGCGTAGTTCACGTGTTCTATGCTAGATTATATTTGCCCTAAACACCAGCAGTGTATTCTGACTGTAGCATGTGAGAAATATCAAGATTCAATCTTATGATGCAAAAGCTTCTTCATGGGAAATCCATCCAAGCACAGTGCCCCTCATGTAATATTTGAACTTGAGACCACAAGCACTGTAGGCAGGGCTCTTGCCGACTTAACCATGAGCTCACGCGATGAACTACAAAAAATAATTATACTTTATTATTGATTTAAAAAAAATTCAACTTTAATTTAGATTAATTATGTCATTGCATTTACTCTTGTATTATTTTTCATAATAATAAATTTTTATTTAATAATTATCTAGTATATTAAAATTAATAAAAGTAATTTTTTTTTCAAACTTTATTCAACTATTAATTCCATGACAATAAATATATTTATGAATATTCATATATAAAAGTTTTATTTTTTGGCATTGATTTTAAGCTCATCCTGGAGTTTAAAAAAATGCCCATAGATGATAAATATCCTGGAATCTGTGAACCATATATTATCATTGAAAAATCAAACTCAGTCAAATAAAAAATAATAATACCAACTGATAAAAATAACTAAAAACTAAATTTTGAAAAATAAATAAATAAAAAGTTTTAATAACAATTGAAGCAACATATACAGTATAATAAATAAAAAATATAAAAATTTGTATAGATTCATGATGGTAGAAGATTTTGATTTCACTTTGGTTTAATAAAAGAATCACTGGGTATATAAGTTCAGTTGGTTCAATCGTAAAAAAAAATTGTCTCAAATATAATACAAGTTAAACGAAGGCATAAAAATTCACAAGTCCAAGCGAGCATTGTGATTGTAGCCAAGAAAAAGAAAGCTCCAAGCTAGAAGAAAAAAAAAAAAAAAAAAGGGCACAAGAAAATAATAATAAAAAAGAAGAATATAACGAAAGCTCGTTTGAAAATGGTGGATGCAGGTTTAGCGAAGTAAAATGACAAGAAATAAGGGAAAAAGCTTAAAAAATAGAAAATCTTTATCTTTTTCTTCTTGATTTTTTTTTTTTTATTTTTTCTTACATTTTGGCTGGGCATCTAGGTCTTGGTACTCGTACGGGGGCTCTGTACTCGTAACCATGGTAACTTGGTAGGCGGATCTTTTGCATATCACACATACATGTACATATTAAATTGTACAATTGTGTATGTCACACATGTGATACGGTACTTGCATGTGTGGTCCAAAATATATAGCCAATCTAAAATAACAATATTTTTTTTTTTTTCTTCTTTCGCTGTCTTTGTTATTTATGTTAAACTCGAAAGTCTCGCCTTCGAGTTCAAATGAATGCAGGTCTAGATGCATTTGTACATACACCCAGTATAAATACATATATAGCAACATATATCCATCTGGGATTTGTGTATTAAATATATACATACATATATATTTCGTGAAAAATAGTGGGTGGAAAGCTAAGGGAGGTTTAGAGATTTTTTTGAAATCTTTAGAAAGAGAAAAATAAAAAAAAGAGATATATATATTTGGTAGCATTCGCGCAAGATATTCAAGAGGACAAAAATAGGGGATTGGTGTGCAAAATGCAGATGAAGAATTGTCACCTCTCAACAGCACACACAGAGGGGCTTAGAAAAGTGATGAAAAAAAAATAAAAAAAAAATTTTAAGAAAGCTCGACATCTCTGTCACTCTTCTCTGTGCTTTGTCGAGAAATTTTTTATTTATTTATTTTTATTTTATTTCTTTCCTTTTTTAACAACATATATTTTTTTATCTTTTCGCTTTATTTATTTTTAGCAACCCCTTAGCTTTTGTGAGACCAACATCTAGCCCATTCTCAACTTTTTTCACTTTTCAACTATTTTTTTTCTCTGTCATCATGTGTGTGTGTGTATGTGTGCTCATCTTCAACCCCCTTATTTTTTTTATATTCGGCAACGTCGCGAAAAAAAATTCACGTATCTAGAAATCTGGTTTTTTATTTATTTTCATTTTCTATTGCTGCATATACATTGTCATGTGACTTTGGAAATACTCGACGCATTTTTTTTTTTTGCAAGAGTTTCTTTATACATCGACACGTTGAATTTGGTCGGGTGTAAAGCCACGGAATAATAAAAATATTTTAAAATAAACATATTCTACTTGAGTATATATTTTTTATTTATTTATTTCTTTTTTTTTTTTTTGAATATATTTTTTTTCGTCTTCAGTATGATCTCAACCATACCCATCCGGCACTTTGATGCATCATGGTGGCTGTTTTTTTAACCCCTCGGATATTGAAGGCCCCCTTTCGTACAATTGACGAATGTCGATTGCAAATACATATATATATAAAAAAAAGGGGGTGAAATAGTAAGGCTTGAGGGGGTTAAGATCGGACGCCTGTCACACACGAGGTACAGTGAGATAGAGAGAGGACAAGAGAGGCTTGTCTTATGCTTTTTTTTCTTTCTCTCTTTTTTGTAATTTCTATTTTCACTTTTTTATATTTTAACTTTCTCACTCTCACTCTGGCTATATTATGGGTGACGTGTTTTTCTGGCAGCCAAGGGGTGCGCGCCCCTAATTATAAAATAAAAAAAATCAATATTCTACCCCACGTCATTGTACTTACGATTTTTTTTTCTCTCGTCTTATTTTGGACTCAATTTTTTTATTTTTTTCATACACACGCACTTTCACTGTACTTTCTTTTGGTCTCAAAAAATAAAATAAAAAATACCAGGGTCTCCCCCGTCTTTCTATCATTTCCACCCTTGTAGTTATGAAATTGTCCCTGTCTTTTTTAATTTTTTTTTTTTTTCTGGGGACACGATGTGTGGCCACGTTTTGTCCCTCGTATGCAAAAAATAAAATAGAATAATAATAACAATCGAGATTTTAAAAAATATAAAATTTCCAAAAATATAAAGCTATTTTAAATTCATTAATTTCATTTTTTTTTATCTATCATTTGCGATTATCTTGACGAAAAAAAATATAAAAAAAAAAAACAATAATAACAACAACACCTGATGATCAGTATAAAAAATAAAAAAGGGAGAAAAAAAAATAGACAATGAAGAATATAAATTGAATGACAAAGGACGTGTCGAATTCATCCCTTTACATATATAGGGGAAAAAAAAAAATAAAATCAGCTGCATGATCGACAGTTCATCGATTGCGGCTTAAAAAAAAAATATAAATAAATATGAAAATATGGTATATATTTATATTGAATAATTTTTTTATATATTTTTCATTATTGTATTTTTTTTTAGAGCTTTTTTGAGGTGAGGGGGTAGAAAATTCCCAGGGATAAACATAACGAGATAAATATCGTAGCCATAGACAAGTTTCATATGTCCAACTGTGTACACGTCGTGGTTTGCCCAGAGAAGAAGGGTGACCAGAGAAGAAGAAAAAAAATATATAAAAAAAAAAAGAGTAAAGTACACCGAATCGAAGGGGACATCTCATCGATTCTCTATACTTTTTATTTTATTTATTTTATTTTTTCTTTCGTCTCGGCACGCGCTACAACACATTCAAATAAGTTCAACCAACCCAGCAACTCTACACATTTTTATACATCCAAAATTCTTTTTCTCTTTTTATTTTTTCTTTCTTTTTACCACCCACTAAAATTCACCCACTTTTTTTTTTTCTTGGTTGTGTTCAAGTGGGATGCTTTTGCGACGAGATTAAAAAAAAGAATCAATAGCACCCTTTGCCCTCACAAAACTACAACCACTACTATCTACTTTAACCAACTCTTTTTATTTTTTTTTATATTTTTTTGCAACCCCTCTAAGTTGCAACCTCAAAGGCCTTTACCATATATTGAAACGCTGTGAGATGACTCTGCCTCACCTTCACCCCCTTTTTTTTCTTCTCAATTCTTCCTTGAAGATAAAAAACAAAAAAATAAAATAATGAAAATACTATTCTCACCAGTTTTAGGTTCTTTTTGGACAAACACCCTTTTCCATCAAAATAGTTCTACAGTATACATAAATTTTTATTTTTTTATTTTTATCGTTTCACTATCAAAGCTCAATGTATTTTTTTTTTCTACTAGAACCATTCAAGTCTATGTGTGTTACTATTTTTATCTCTATTTTTTTTTAACATGACAAAAGAGAAAGAAGAAGAAGATAGATGAATTGATGCAACAAACCACATGTGCACTTTCATTTGAACTTTGATATATACCAGTTTGTGGTACCAATGACTGTTTGATAATGCAAGATATATTTTGAAACAAACACACGTGTGTTGTCACGTATCATGTCTTTGAACCTTTGTAAAAATATATATTTATATTCATCTGTTCTCATCGTGATTATCGATAATTTAAATGATAAAAAAAAAAAAAAAGATTATAAAATAAATAAGATAAAATATTTTTATGTAAATAATTTCAAAAAATATATTTATAAATTTTATTTTTTTATCATTCATAACTATTTACAATATTTAAGTTTACTTTATCTCAAAAGGAAAAAAAAAATCGATAATATATCTGTATCATCATTTAAATATATTAATTTTAAAAAATAAAAATCAACTAAATAAAATTGGGTACACAAAAATTTATGTGATATCCGTTTGTTCATATATATGTCTTAAGATAATGTTGACCTTACAACTAAACGTGATTACAAATTTATTATATAATGTATAAAAAAAAAAAAAAAAAAATTAAACACAATAGACAAACAAGCAAGGTAAGCTATTTTCAGTTGATTTAATAAATTTAAAAAATGAATTCTGTTATCGACAGGAGCTTGTAAAAGACGGCTATTTTAAAAAATAAAAAAAAAATTACATACACCCGGCTAGTGGCATCATACAGGATAAAACTGGATGAGAAAAAAGGAAAAAGAAAAATAAAAAAAGTATATATAAAGAGATAGGTATTAAAGGCAAACAAAGGCTGATGCGTTTCTGATGATATGAGACGTGGCCCTTTTCGCTTGCCCTCCTTGATGTCAAAAAATGAAGAAAAAAAAAGAAAAAAAAACATCTATGTACACCACCTTAGCAAGCTAGACCTGTGTCTTGGCATAAAGTTTACATATTCATGTAGAAATATGCTTTCCCACCCTCTAATAAATATATATATACTCTTTTTCTGTTTTTTTTTTTTCATACAAGATACCATCAGCATGATCATATGAAGCTTCTTATGATCTAGGTCCATGTATGGTTAAAAAGAAAATTTAAATTTGCATCTTTGTTTATATAATGTTGATGTATTATGTCTAGAATTGTAATATATATTTTTTTTTTTTATAAAAACAAGAAAGTAATATTAAATGGTACAAAAAATTGCATGGATAATATATACCTTGATGGTATTTTTGGTATGTTTGTAGAGACAAAATTTAATAATATATAGGGTAAGGTATTAGTGTGCATGGCAATTTTTGTATGTTGTATATTTTTTAACGTTATTGCTCTGCATAAATTATCGTAATGGATGTTGCCTCATTCTTGTCAGTTTCACGCCTCTGTTAATGGTACAAAATAACGTGTGTGTATGTTGCTAAAATATATCGTTTTTATTATTATTATTTTTGCTATTGTAAAAAAGTTTTTAATAAACATATATGAGTCTAAAAACAAAATACATATATTTGTTGTAAATATTATACAGTGTAAGGAAAAATTATCTTTTTGTTTTTTTTATTTTAATTTTTTCTATTTCTTGTTTGTTTTTTTATTTCAATTTTTTTTTTTTTTTTAATATAAACGGATACATATGAATATAAAATGTAATGTATATTTAAAAGTATGGATATGCAATATAAATATATACGTATGAGAATAAAGGGATGATAAAATTCAGTGTGAATTATGATCTCAAGTGAAATACAAGTTTAACTTGTTTTTATATTGAATTTGCGTTGGCATGAGATTCATGAGTAGGAAGAGGTATATAAATGAAAAAATAAATAAATAAGAGTATGTAAAAAATAATACGAAAAAATATTATTAGAAAAAAATAATGTTGACAATCAATGAATAAGCGTAACGAAAGAATAATGACAAAATAATTTTTTTGATATTAAATAAACCATGTTGTTAGTGAAATAAATAAATATATATGATAAAAGTAAATTTAATGATCTTGGATTTTAGCCAGTTTAAAGTTGTAAGTTATATTTCTTGATAAGTTATTATTCACTTATTAGATGGCCAATGGTTGAATAAAAATAAATAAAAATGAAAAATTAATTTTTCGTTGTATTGAAGATTACATTCAAAGGGGAAAATATGGGTGTGAAAATAATGTAAGACTTGGTGAAAAAAGAAATTAAAAACGTGACTCTGTTGTTGTTGCTGTTGTTGGGAGCATTGGTTTAATGCTCTTGGTCTAACGAGAAGATACGACCGGACAACGACACAAATCTATATAACAGCATTATGTACTCCATTATGTACTGCTGTTTCGTTATTAGTTGTGAATGCAATAGGATTATAACAAGATTCTTTTTCATTTGACGCGTGAGTTAATATGCTAACATTAACAATTGTTTATTTATTTATTTTTCCATATTATTTTTATCAGTAAGCAGGTTTTTATACATACCTTCAAAAATAAAAGACTTGAATCATTTAAAATTCTGTAGAAATAATATTTAATATTATTATTTTAAATTAAAAATAAAAAATATAATTGTATCTAGCTGGTTTGAAAATTAAACAATAATTTATTGTTTATAAATTAAATTAAATATTTATATTTTTGTTTATTTAAAATGTATATAGTAAATATTTCAATTTTACAAAAAGCTGAAATAAAATATTGATAGTAAAATTGGGAAAACGTGACATAGACTTTAAAAAGTGTCAGTTTTTTTTTTGTATAGGATCACGAGGAGGATCACAAAATTCGTCTAGATATACAAAAAAGAAAAAAAAAATCCCAGGAGAGCTATCCAAAAAAAGTCAACTTGGAACTGTATATGTATATATATTTTTATTTTACGTGCTGCTTTTATTTCGATACACTGTATAACCAACTTGAAAACCTAATTTGCCTTCCATCTTACGAGAAAATACTCTGATATTGCGGTGGCTTTTTATATCCATGCATCAACCCGATCCTTGTTTATTTTATTATTTATTTTTTATTATTTAAAATATGTATCGATAGAAAAAGTTTAAATGTAACATCTCCAGGGACTCACCAACATTCGAGCCAATATTTTTTTTGTGGCTTTTCACATGTTTATTATATGTCTCATCGTAATCTGCATATATTCCAATTTTTTTTCATTTCAATAAATATAAACTTTTTAAAAATTTTTTTCAGGCTTTTTTTCAAATAACAATAAATTCATGTCACCCATGAAATACAACAAATTTTACTTACCTTATTTTTCTATTTTTTCCAAATTTAAAATTAATTTATTTATTAAATTTTTAATTAATTAAAATCGAAATTAATTTTTTATTTCAAGTAAAAAAAATTGAGGAATATATATTTTTTTTTTTCAAGGGCAATAATTAATAAAACACAATTTTTTTCAATTTTCTGATAAACTAGCGTTTAATAGAATACGTCGAGGTTTAGTACAGTTTTTTTTTTTTTTTTTTCTTTTTTTTTAATTGTTATTTTTTGTTTTTTTAAAAAATTTTTTCTTTTTCATCTTCTTGTTTTTTTTTATTATTATTTTGTCAATTTACCAAACGAGCTTGCGATAATAATTTATATATATAAGAAATGGCACAAAATAAGGTTTATATATTAATTAATAAATTAATTTTTTGTATTTTTATTTTAACTTGGGAATGATGTAATTTTTAAATTCAATTTGCGCATCTTTTAAAGTTATGATTTGAATTTTTTTTATGGCAGACAGAATGATTTTTATGATCGTCATATATGTGATAATAAAATTATGAAATCAAGCAAATTTTAAAATCATTTATCATATGTGACATTGGTTTAGTTTCATCATGTTAATATACATTCTAAATGTAAATTTTAATAATCAAACAAAAGTGAGATTGAAATATCGTTAAAATTGTAAATTTGTACTAATATTGAAAAACCGGAAATGAGAATCGTGTTCAACGGAAATAAAATAAACTTTGATATTATTGAGAATGCTAAGTTAGTTTTGAAAACAATTTCAAAAGTCATTTTATTATATGTTACTGTTAAAATTGTCACGTATGTTATCATGTAAAATTTACGCGTTCATGAGCTTTTCAATAATGTCATTTGCACCCCCGGAAGAATAGATACATAAATAATAATAAAACAATTTCAATTTATTATCAAATATCAAAATAAATAACATTCAAAAAAAAAAATAATAATAATTTTTAATTCTTCTTATTCAACAGTATTCTGTCTGCCACAATATTTAATTTTTATTATCACTATTTTTTTTTTTTTTTTGATAATTTATCATCTTCAATACTCCTCGAAGCACTCTCTCATTCACACGACACGACGAGACACGAAAAAAATCAAAATTAAATCATCTAAAACAATGCAACACACTGAAAAAAAAAATGAAATTTCTTTTTTTTTAAATAATCTATAATTTACAGTATTTAATGATAAATTAAATTTTTTTTTTTCCTTTTTTTGTAAGCCAAATATTTGATATGTTTTAAGAAAATTTTCTCAGTTAATTAAATTATAAAAATTAATTATAATAAATGAATATTGCTTCTCGTCGTGAAGATTTTTTATTTCTGTTTCAATAAGGTTTATTGAGGAACAATAAATTGATAATATGTATATATTTTTGTTATTTTTTTTTGTTATTTTTACGGTAAAAAGAACGTAACATATTATGATGCTACAATATTTTCTTGAGTTTTACATGATAATTATATTATGTCAAATGAGAATAATAAAAAAAAAAAAAAATTATTACTATTATTTTTTGTTTTTGGAACAAATAAATCCAACAATAATTTATATATAGATTTACAAAGATACAAACTCATTTGAGAAATGGCACGTGTGAAGAGAGAATTCCAAAAGGATTATTCTATCCCAGGCTTCTCGTTATTCTGTTTATTATTTTTATTATTTTTTATCTAGTTACATATTTTTTTATTTTCATTTATATAACAGATTTATTTATTTATCATTCTTTCACATTGTTTTTATTTTTTGTTGTTATTGAGGATAATTTCATTGAATAATTAGGATTTTTTTTTGGTAATATTATTATTTATTTTTTAATTTTATTATTTCACATTAGGCTTATTTTTTATTTTCACATTATTTTGATGGTTATACATTCCCATACAAATGTCGACACAATAAATGAAAAAATTTGTAATGATTTTTATTTATTGAATGGGAGAAGGAAGGGTACGCACCATTTTTTTTTTCTTTTTTTTATCTATAAATATTGCATTGATAAAAATTATCACGAAAATTATTTCGTCTATTTTTTTTTGCAATATATATCAGTTCATGTAAATGCATCTACTATTTTTAAATCTCACATTTTTTCATTATGTTTATTATTACATCATCATCTTAATAATTTATTAAAATTATTTTATTGTTTTTTTTTTTTAAAATTATTATTAACTCGCGAGTCGATGATTTTTAAATATTTTTATTTTTTTTTCTATGGTGTTGATAAGTGCAACGTATACATGTGTGTGTGTGAAGGTAATATGCATTTTTATACTCAAATTATTACGAGTATATTTTTTTCATTTTTTGAATGTATTTGCTGCCTGTGTGTATTGTTGTTATCATAACCATTGTGTAAGAAAGAAAAATATAACAAAAAAAAAAAAGAAAAAAAAAAAAAAAAAAACAGTACGTTTTGCAGTGGTACAGACTACAGCTAGTCATATCATTATTTATATATTTATATATATATTTTTATATATAATATCGTATCATTCATCATTATCATTATAATTAGTAGTATAATTAATTACTTGCTTAGATATGAAACCTAATAGGAACATGATTGCACCGCTCCAACAGTACGTTTATCGGATATCTGGCATCACATTGGTCAACCCTTCTACCCTCTTGACTCATTTATTTATTTAATTTTTTTATATTAATTATATATTTCAATAATCCTTGATCTTTAATAACTAACTTTCATTATTAAACTCTTTCCTTGTCTCACCCGTTTATATTTATTTATTAATAATCATCATCAATATTTTTAACTGTTTACAAATTTATTTTTTTTTTTTTTCATATATTTTTATAAATAATTATTACATTGATTAATTAATTTTTTTTTTTCAGCAAATATATTGCATTTCATTCTACGTGTATTTATTTTCTTGGTTTTATTTTTCGCTGTCAGCTTAGTTTTGTAGTTTTTTTTTTACAATAAAATTTTAGTTAAAAGACAGTCGAAAAATGGCAGTATTTTTTTGCCAGTTTAAATATTTTTTTTTTTTTTTTTGCTTTCACGGACATTTGCAATTTTATTATTTGCTATTCAATAATGAATTATTTTTAAATTAAATTAATAAAGTGTAAAAAAATAGTTGCCAATTTTTGGAATGTGTTTTTTTTTTTTGCTAAATTTGTAAAGAGGGTTTAATTAATTTTTTGGAAAAACGGGTGAGAGTTAGCAAGGCCTCATTTGGGTACCAAGTATGCCTTCGTCCACGTAACTGGGAGCCAGTGTTTGGGCCCCGTGCCCCGGGCCGAAACCCAAAGGCTCCCCGGAGCCCAGTATTTTTTATTTTTTTATTTTTTTGCTCGCTCATTCACTCGTCATTTCATTCGCTTATTTTTTTTTTTTTGTTTTTTTGCTTTTTTTTTTACTCAATTTTATCTTTTTTCTCACACATTTTTACGCGAGCACATTTATAGATATACACAATTTCTCACAAGAATTATCAATTAGTAGTCAGTTAATTAATAATAGTCAATTACTTGCTTTTTAAATTGATAAAAAAATTTAAAAAAAAAATATTAAAAATCATTAAATAAACAAATTATACTATAACAAAACATAAAGCTTAATTAATTATTATTATTTTTTTTTTTTACAATGTCAAATACGATAAATATTAATTAATAATAATAATAAATAATTAAATGACTTTTTCTTCATCACGTTATTGAGATTTTTGTTATTTTTATAATAATTCGTATTTTTTTTCTGGTTAATAAATTAACTAAAAAAAAAAAAATTGAAAAAAATATTACAATAAAGTATTAATAATAAAAAATTAATTAACACATTGAAACTCAACAGAAAAAAAAAAAAAATTAATACTTTTTTTCATTTGAATTATTTTTTTTTTCGCATTTTTTTCTTTTAATTTTTATTTTTCGCATTTTTTTCCTGTATTTGCCGACTTTGGCCCTTCGTTTGTAATTTTTTTTCAATATTTATACTCAACAGTGAAACGCATACACACACGCGATGGTCTATTCTCATATGATCGTTTTTTGTCTAAATTAAATTCCAATTTTATAATTGGAATTTTCGTATTATTTAAACTGTAAATTTAAATAATTAAAATTATTATTTTTTCTAGCCCCATGAAATACTCTCGATTACGATAATATATATTTAAAATTTTTTTTTACATATATCTAAAGTGCAGGCATACAATTAAGAACAAGTGTATTTCGTATAAAAAATTTCAAGTTCACATGATTTTTATACTCGTTGTGTTACGAGGAAATTTACGTTTCAAAAAGTTTTTTTTTTCGCAGAGTAAAACAGGTCTTGTTTTGAAGATAAAAAAAAAAAAAGTAGAGAGACACTTTGAGAAGGCGACAATGACAAAGACAAAAAGATATTAACAACAAAAAAAAAAAAAAAGTAAACAAATATAATTGAATTTTTTAATTTTTACTTTTTGAAAAATTAAATTGCACCAAAATTAGGATATTTTCCTTTTTTTTTATCAATAAATTTAATAAATAATGACACTTGAAGTTGTCTAATTATTTTAAAACTTAATTATACATGTATATTAATAAATTTTATTAAATTATGCACACGTTTAGCACTCATTCATGATTTATTTAGGAACAGCTAGTATCGAAATAAATTCGGTATAACTCTATCACGCAATCTTTCATTCAAACTTGAACTCGAGATGCAATAATATTAGTACCAATTATTAATTAACCTCACAATAGCCACCAATTCTACTAAAATCTATTTAAAAAAAAAAAAAAATATATAAAAAAAAACCAACAAAATTCCATTGCATAAGTACATATCTAAAACTATTTCTTTTTTTTTTCATTTATTTTTTGTTTTTTTACAAAATTATACAAAATTGTAAATTAAAAAAAAAATAAAATATATATATAAAATATTCGTTGTTCAGCAATGGAAGTATGATTATTATTATTATTATTATTATTTTATTTTCCCTGATGGCAATGATATTTTTATTCCCTCGTTGATTTAAAGACGAGACTCGATCTTTTCCCTCGTACATTTCCAATATCTTATTTGCCACGTCAGAACGTGGAGGCGCGAACGATCCATTGATTTTTTTTTCTCCCCTTTAACATCATCATTCCTCCCCCATGTTAAAAATAAAAAAAAAAATGAAAAAAAACGATGGGGAGAAAAAAATAAGCACCCTCAAAATGTTCGCGCATACATGGCTGTATGATGCCTTCTTCAAATCATCCCCAATCTACGCTGTCGCAATGTGATAATGTCGCGAGTAAAATTGAAAATTGCACCAGAATTTTTTTTTCTCAATCTCTTGATTTTCATATAGTACCATAAGAATTTTCTTTTTAACTTTTATTATTACTAAATTAATTTTTTTTCAATTTTTCTTTGTTTCTTTTTCATTTTTTTTTTTTTTGATAAAAATTTATACACATGATTTATTAATTATTTTTCTTTCAAATTTAAAATTAATATTTTTTCTTTTTTTTGCTAATCATAAATAACTCTAATTAGTTAATTAAATTACAATCGTTATTAACGTTTGTTTTTTTTTTTTAAATGCATTTTTATTTTGACAAAAGGAACCTCAGTTATTTAGCTTAAAAATTATTTATTACTTTGTTTTTTAAATTTATAAATAATCCACGTTTATCAATTTCTTTTTTATTAAATTGTTTTGTTTTTTTTTTTTGTTTATTTTACCCCCTGAAATCCATTTGGGCCAATTGATAGCGATTGTAAACGCGTTATTATTGATTTTCCAAATTAAATATATTCTTATTGTATAAAAAAAAAAGAAAATCTAATAGTATTTTATTAAAAATTATTTTATCTTAATTAATGTTGTACCCTCAAATGCACCCCTAATAATCAAGCACCCACTAAATTTGTGATTTGTGATCACGTGACGTCAGAGTTAGCACTGATTTATTTTTTCTCGACGTCTCGATCAACCAACATATATTTATTTATTAATAATTAAATTTTTTTTTTGGTTAATATATATTTATATATTGCTTAAAAAGCATGAAAAATACGCGCACCATTTTATCTCGCACCCTTGAGTAATAATTTCATAAATTTCGCACTCGTTGTTATCACGTATCTACGCGTGTTATAAACACGCCACAAAAAATTTTTTTTATCATCTACTTAACCGTACATATAATATATATATATATTTTTTTTTAATTTTATAGATTTTTAAATTTATATAATACATACACTTGATTGGAATTTGTTTCTTCTTTTTCCAATTTTTATCTATCAACGTTTTTTTTTTCTTATTTTTATAATCTCTAATTGTTTTTTTAAAAAAAATTATTTAAATAAATTTTTATACTAAATTAAACTTGTTGCTTAATGGCTAATACTGATTTTTTTTTTTTTTCAATTATTTAATTGTTGGAATATCAATGTCTTTAATCTCTCGTCTCTCCATTTTTTTTTTTTAAATTTTTTCAATTTATATTTTTACAATTTTTTAGAGCTCAAAACGATTATATGAGAATTATTAATTGCGTTTTGCAATGCGTTCATATTGTTGTTGTTTTTTGTTAATTTTTCTTACGAAGGTTTTTTTTTTTTTTTTTGTTAAATTCATTCAATTCACTCGGTCATCATTCTTTCTTCAATCTACAATTTTTTTTAAATAACACAAAAACATACTTTTTCATCATTATTACTTGTTTTTTTATTTAAAATTTTTTTTTTTTTTTTTTTAATTTTTCAATCATCATCATTCTAGTTATTATTTTTTTAAGTCGTCATTTTCATATTATTAATTTTCGATTAAATTATTGTTCATCGAAATCATTACTATTAACAACTATTTGTTATTATTGTTATAATTTATTACTCTTATTATTTATTATTATTCATCATCTTTTTTTTTCACTGTTATTAAATATATTTTTATTAAATATAGGAACGATGTTGCTGGGTTTATTTTTTTTCTCATTTGTAATTAACAAAGTGACGGTCTCACCAATTTTGATATTCATTTATTTTCACCTTTTTTCTTTCTGTTATTAATTTTTCCTTAAAACTTTTTGTGATATTACGCGATTCACGATTAATTCAACTAAACCCTTACCTTTTTTTGTTATTGAATTTTTTTTGCTTATTTTTATAAATAAAATCAAAATTCAGAGATATTTTATCAAATGAAAATTGATTTTATTCATTTGAAATAATAGAAAAAAGCTCAATGACAAAAAAAGCTTCAAATTATATTGAAAATTTCACACCCGAGATTGATATCATAATTCGAATGATTTATTATTTTACATTGAATAATAAATAAATAAAATTGTGATGTATAAAGATGATTTTAAGATAAAGAGAATGTTTTTTTTTTTTGATATACGTACATTGTCGTAATAAATTTTGCAAAAAAAATTACATCACGATATCTATAAAAATGATTTTCTTTTATTCATCATTCTTACTCACGCGACTCATTTTATTATTATTATTTTTTTTTTATTGTTATCTTTCATCATTAATTATTATTCATTTATTATATAAAAAAATTTATCAGACCATATTAACGATAATATTTTATACAGCAATAATGTATAATTGTTTTTTTTTTATTTTTCTTAAATTTAAATTTTCATATTATTTCAACGATATTTATATCCGCATAATGATCAATCTTGTCCCCCCATATTAGTCAGTCATTGCCAATGATTAATACGTTGAAATTGTAATTTTTTTTTTATTTAAATATTAAAATTATCTACATGGTCTGTATCATTGATATCAATTACCCGGATAATAATTTTAACCGTTCATTTAATTTTTTTTTTTTTTTATTATTAATCAATTGAGTTCGCGCGATAAAAAAAAATATATATATACATATATATTTTAGCTACAAAAATAACCAGCCAAATGGAGGGATTAATATACATACCAATATTTAAATAAATGAACGGATATGATGTACAATTAATTCATTCATTTATAAACCCTCCCGCATTATTAAAACATATTTAGCTTGTTTATAAAATCACTTGTGTCTCTTATAATTCCCGTACACTCATCATCAATTATCATCATCATCATCATCACATTTTTTTAAAAAAATAATTATTAATAATAAAATTATTATTCAATTTAATAAATTAATATATTGTTAAACGCGTAAAACACACAGCAACAAAAAAAAGTAAATTATTACGTATGTCAAGGTTTTATTTAGGAAAAAAATTAAATAATGAATCATGATGTGTTGTTGTTGTTCAACGTGCTCCAGCCAATGCAGCAATTTCTTGTATTAATTTTTGCCTTTTAACATCTGGTCCATTGTTATTATCTTGTTTTATTTGTCCAGTATTATTAATTGTCGTTGTTGTTGTGGTTGTTGTTGTCGGTGTTGTTGCTATTGTTGTACTTTCAGCAGCAGCTCTTGCAGCAAGTAATGTTATTTGATTAACAACATCTTCCATTTCATCAATTAGAGGATTTGCATCATCTTCAATAATAATTTGTCCATTCAAATCAACACTACTAGCACCACTAACACCACCACCACCACTAACACCAACACTATTATTAAATTGATTAGCATATTGTTGATGATTCAATTGTCTTGGTTGTTGATTAAATTCAAGTCTAGCACGATGTTGTACTGTTTCAGCATGTCTACGCCATTCATTCATTGTACCATATGTTCTTGTTGATGTTGATGTATCACATAAATTACAGCTATAACGTGCTTGTACAAGACGTAATGCACCACGTCTTTGTTGATTACCTAAATAACATGATCTTTGATGTGATAATAATGTTGTTTCTTGTGGATATGCACGACCACATCTTCGACATATTAAACATACATCTGTTTCAATTTCACGACAATGATTTGGTAATGTTATTGTTTCATCAAATGTTGAATTTGGTAATCTAACTGTTTCTAAACCAGGTTGATTTGGATCTTGTTTTAAAAATGCTTGCATTAATGATCTTGGTACTTGTACTTGTGTTCCATTTTCAACTTGTAATGTCATCATTCCAGCATTTATATTTAGGCTCGTAGATGCTACTGAAATCAAATAAATTTTATTATTTTTATTATTTTTTTTTTAATGAAAATATACATCAACATATTTATGCAATATTAGAATTTAAATAATTGATTTGTCTTGACTTAAGTTGTCTCAATAAATAATATTTAAATGATCAAGTAACATTAAATTTATGGATATCCATGAGACAGGTAAATTGGCAGTTATTATTATGACCATGAGACCATCTTGTTTTATTGGCTGGATCATATTTTTATTTTTATTTTATTCTCTCTTATTCTGTACCACATGCTATATGTAACAAGATAAGCCTGATATTTTAATTGGCATGAATCAAGTTTATATATATCAATTTTACAATAAAGCAATGCAGCAATACAAAAAATAAAAAAGCTTAATCATCTTAAAAATATATAGAATAATAATTTTCATAGAATATTTGTTGTCACCTTATTCATGATAATTCTATTGAACATTGTCACGTGATTCAAGTTTAATAATTTGCCTTGTAATAGCTTGATGAGAGTTGTTATGAGACAGGAAGTGTTAATGATACCCTAGCTTTATATATTCACATGAATGATCCTCTTGTAATTATCAGTTACGATGGAAGTGGATACTTGATTGACATTATAACACAGGCATACACAAGTATGTCAAGTATACATTTATTTGTATTGAAATTATTTTTATTTTAAATCTACTTCTTGGGGCAAATTAAAAAAAAAATTGAATTAATTTATTTGATCAGTGCTTTAAACATCGAGTTAAGAGATCATTGAAATTAATCATCATATTAGATCAATTATTTTAATAACAGCTTATGTCAATTTATTTAACTATTATTTTTTGTAAATTGTTTTTTTTTTGTTTTTTAATGATTGCTGGTGTCAACAATTTGACAGTTGTCATTTATATTTAATCATTATTTTTTATTTATTTTTTATCATTCTAAACATGAGCATTTTTATTTTTACAATATTAATATTGAAAATAATTTTATTCAAGGTCATAATGTTGATTGTTGAGGTAGGTTGATTTGATTGAAAAAATAAAAAAAATAACACAAAAATCGTTTAAAATAAAATATATTTAAAATGTATTTGAATATTTTATCAAAAATATTTTTATTCATTATTTTCATGTAAGTATATTTCAGATTTGTTTTTGTTTTTTTTTTCTTTTGTTGTTTTTCAACACCTTCACCTCCCCCGCTCTTGAGAATAAAAAAAAAAAAAAAAGTAAGATTTACAGCAACGACACCCGGCACGCGCGGGGAACAGTGTCACTCCGTGTAAATATTATCGTCGAGTTAATTATCGGAGCAAATTATAATATCTAAAAATTTCAAGTCTGTCATAATGACATTAATAATAATTTCAGTATACTCAATGTGTCGGTGTTTTTTATTTTTGTCAATAATTATTTGCATGTTATTTCAATGGTGGGCGTCCATTTTTATTTTTACTCAATTTCACTTCCCCCCTGGTGAGAAAAAAAAAATATTATTCAGTAGGAATGTTGTGGAATGTTGTGTAAAGACGCTTTCCGATAATTATCATTTTTTTTTGTTAATATAACTTGCAAATTAATTATAAAAATATAAACATTCAAGCAAATTCGTTATGTAGTTTTTGTAAAAATAAAAAGTTGAAGAAAAAGTGAGTGAAATTGTGTTAATTTATTATATTTATTTTTCGGCGTCAGTTGCAATAAATAATGACGTAATTTGTTGGCTGTTAAAAAACTAAAAAAGCTTGGACCTGTCTACACGTTTGAGCGCATCTTTGAACACGCGAGGTAAGAATTTTATATTTAATCATATTTATATATAATTTTGCATTTAATAATTATCATTGAATTTAATATCAGAGTGATGTGTTGGACATGTTAATTTTTTTTCCCACGGAGTTTACCAAAAAAAAAAAAAAAATTAGACTGTTGTCCACCATTTTATGTGTAGCTTTTTTTGCACATCGTGATTGGCCTATATATACACACACACATTTTCAAATACCATCAGTCTATATACTTTTTTTTTTGGGTAAAAAAAAAATATAAAACAATTTATTTAGTTTACGAAAAAATTATTAGTTGATAGATCAATTTTTTTACTTAAAAATTTTACGATAAAATTGAGATTTAATTAAGCAAAAAAATTATTTAAATAGTATTTATTTCAATATGATAAATTGGAGTATATGAAAAAGATAGAATGAGAAAAAAAAAAAAAAAAACAAAAGACTTCTCGACATTGTCAAAATAACTGGCTCTATTTTTTTTTTTTTTTTTTCTTTTGTTGTTTTTATAAGAGGACGATGACACTTTCTTTGATGCTCGTTGTTATTATTATTATCAATGATATTTTGTTTTTTTTCTCATTGTCTCAGGTCAGTTTTGTTTATAAGTCAAAAAGGCATTTTTATTTTCAATTTCTATACATTTTTTTCGGAGTAAATAAAAAATAAAAAAAAATAAAAAATTTTGTCATCGTAATTCTTTTGCCCATCAAAATATATTTAATTTTATAACATTCTATTTAATTGACACAATTCTTATTGAGATTATCTTCAAATAAAATCATCTAGCAAAATAATTGAATTTTTTTTCCTCTTTGTTTGGTGGTCAGTAGGTCTGTAAGCAGTAAGACACAAATCGACCAGACTGCAGGTAAATTAACTCTTCGATAAACCAAAATAAAAATGGTAAAAAAAAAAATGAAAAATATATATTATTTTTTCTTATTAGCTGTGATTTAGTTTAGTATAAACGTGGGAATAAAAAAATGCGTAATAGCCACAAAGGCTAAACGAAATATAATGAGGTAGATTAGCGAAGCGAGATGATGAGACACTAGCTGTATATGAATGATCAGAGCAGATGTAGTATGATGTCGTGCGACACCCTTGAAACAATCATCCACAACGACAATATACATATATATTCAACTAAAAGAAATAGTAGTAAATTACTGAGGGATTGATCGAGTTGGATTATTACTCTTAATGAGGACTGGTTATTTCTTTGAGTGGTTTTGATTTGCTTGCCCATCACCGCATCATAATACACACAACTAACTTTTATACATTCATACATTTTTTTTTCTCTACTTGTTTATTCAGCATACAAATTAACACACACACACATACACCACAATAAGCTTTCATTTATATAAACTCATATATTAATGTTGAGTTTTGTATGAACAAGAGGTTAGGCATCATTTACACACGAGCATTGAAGCCTCGTCTTTCTTAACATTTAAATAGAAAATAATGTGATAAGAAGAACTCATTTACCTATAGTTTATTTGACCAGGTTGTTTGCTCTTTTTATTTTTTAATTTTTTTCTTTTCATTTTAATCTTGATTGCTTGGTGGTGGCCGCTCCCAAGTTCAATGACTCGAAATTTTTTTTAATATACATTTTTATTTTTCATCAAATATTATATATTAGAAAAAATAAACAAATCTATTCTAAAGTATTGTTCAATATTTGAATAATAATATTTAATTTTATCTAAATAAATATATTTATTATTATATTTTTTTCTAAAAATATATCAAATGATTTTTTTGGTTTTTTAAAAAAATCATGGAATAATTATGTAATCAAGTTATTCAATTATTATTTGAGCTTAGTATTTATTTTGTATGTTGATTGAGTTGTTGATGTCAGTAAAATTGGATATACCAATATGAAAATAGAGACATTATAATTGTAAAATTAAGATAGATGGAATTATTTGTTGTACAAAGTGTAAGTTACTTGTAATTCAAAGTACTTATATATATGTACATGTAACTAGTAATGGCAAGATTATCCATTGAAATCTTTTATCTTTCAACTGTTTATGTATGAAAATTCATACTGGATAAAAAAGCACAACATACTGGTTAATACAAACAGTGAAGAAAAAATTAATTCAGCATAATATTCTCATTCAGTAAATCGATTGTAAATACATACAATAAATATTAGCTAAGTAAAAAAAAAAGGAAGACTTGTAAATGCTTTAAAATATCAAAATAATTGCAATATGTATAAAAATTTTAGATAAATATTATAAGAATTAAATTCAACACTAGTTTGAATATTATTTTTTGTTATTTAAAAATTTTCTTCTTTTTTTATTGTCAAATATATTGGTATCAATATGCAAAACATCCGCGTAGGTGTAAATTCTTTGGTACCTTTGCATTATCTTGTTTTTATTTTATTTTTTTATTCATTTTATTTTTCATTATTTTTTCACTCAGTTTACATTGATCCTGTGAGTGTCTCGCTTCATCTCTTGCTCGACCACTTTTCCTGCTTCACCTATATCGCGTTTTTTTTTTTTTTTATTATTTTTTCTATATACACAACATTGGATCGTGGCGCAACAACGTGTTTCTTTGGACCTTACTACCTATACACATACTAAAAAAAAAAAAAAAATAATATATATATATAAATACATGCAACCCGTTATCGCTTGATGCCCCGTCCGAAACGGCTGTTTCACACCTTCGCTTGCACGAGAATTAGGAAATAAATTAGTGCGGGACTAATTTCGTTATCTCGTCGATGCCCGTCTTTTAGTTTATTTATTTATTTTTTTATTTCATCTTTTTTTTACTTCTTCTCATGTGTATGTATACATTTTTTTTATAAATAATATAAAAAAAAAACTTGTTAAAAATTGGAACCAGTTCGAAGAGTATTTTTTTGTCACGCTTAAATTTAAACGACCACCTTTTCGAAGTCTCTTAATACATATTTATATACCCAAATAAACATTTGGACTCGTTAATTCATTCATCAATATAAAAATAAAATTAAAAAAAAAAAAAACGACATTTCGATTTACTAAATTAATTATTTGTTTATCATTATCACTATCAATTTTTTTTTTTTTTTATTTAATACTTTATATCAATCAGCTTGAGGATAAATTATTTCACCAGGCTTTTTTTATTCCATCATGTTTTTATGGGCTTCTTAAGTTACCGATAAATATTACTAATTAATTTGTGACGTATGACCAAGGTTATTTTTTTATCAGTTTTTAACATGTAAAAAAAATTTAATAAAAAAAGAAAACCACAATAATAAAAAATATATAAACTAACAAGACACATGCATTGTAACAACACGATTTTAAAATGACTCTCAGTGCTTAAAAAAAATAAAAAAAAATAAAAAAAATATGTATATATTTAACCCACCCTGGACACTTTATTTACGAGGCATTTTGAGATAAGTAAAATACACATGATTGTATACTTATATAAATATATATATAAATTTTTTTTTTTCCATTGATATTTTATTATTATCATTATAATTTTATTTTATATATATTATATCCTTTCTGCGTATGCTTTTTTTTTTTTAAATTAATATTTTTTTTTCCAATGCACAAGTATGTAAATGGCTAATCGATTTAAATATTTGCATTAAAAATGTGTGGGTTATTGTCAATTTAAATAAAAGTGAATAAGACATTGGAAAATTTCATCAATGAATTTTCAAATTTATCACAATAATCATGTTTATTATAAGACCATATATATATTTTTCATTATAAAAAAAAATATATGCAAAATTATAAACATAATACATATATATAAAATTATAATTTATAAATATATATTTTTTCATCAGGTCATTAGCACGTTGAATATTTATCCTTGTGTCTCGTCGTTACCCGGTACTTGATTTACCATCGGTATCACCAAGTGCCAGGCAGGAAGACTCGTATTATCAGACCAATTGTCTCACCATCCCCTCTTGTCCTCAGCCACCCTTTATCCCCCTTCTACCCTCTATTTATCTCTGTTACTCTTTCACTTTTTGATATTACTCTTTTGCAATATATAAAATCATTATCACCCCCCTACCTCCCCCTTTTTTATAATACTTGATTTTTATTTTATATTATTATTATTTTTTTCTTCTTCTGGTTAATCTTTTTGTTTTATTTTTCATTATCTCTCACTCTCACTCATCTTGGCTATGATAATAAAAAATTATCTCACTATTGCCCTGACAATCTCACTCGTAATTCATAAATGTCGAGTATATATATATATTTATATCTATACATTGTGATCACACTTTTGCCTCTGGCAATTCTCGATTATACCATTAATACCATAACCAAAGATCAGACTATCAAGTAACATTAAACGTTCGTTGGAATATTTAATTATTTAAATGCACACCAATTTTAAATGTGTACATGTATTATAATATTGCCACAAGCATATTTTATTTGATGGTTTTTATATGAAAATAATTTTCTGTTGTTAGGATTTTTTTTTTATTTTAAATTTATAAAAAATTTACCAAAACAATAACGAGTTTTTTAATAATGGAGAGAGGAGAGACGATTAATTGATTGGAGTTTTTATTTTTTATTTTTTTTGATTTTTAAGAATGTCAATTGACATTTTTAAATAATTATTGCTGTTATTATTAAAAGCAAGTTTTTTTGTTTGAATTAGTTTGAGAAAATAATTTGATATAAAAGTATATTTTATTATTTTTTCTACATAGCATAACAATATGTTATAGGACATAAGACAATTGAATATTCATGAAATAATGTCTGTATTAAAGTAAAAATAGACCTAAAGTTTATGATAATTATACTTCATATAATTCTATATATTAAACTAAAAAAAAATATATATAAAAATCCATTTGGAATAAAAAGAAAAAGAATACAAAAAATAAAATCGATCAAATTATTTTGTCATGACTCAATAATGCCAAGAGTGTGAATGGAAATAAGAGAGGGTGTGGATGAAAAAAAAAAATAAATGTAAAAATAAATGAAAGATACGTTTGTTGACTTGTCGAGGTATATGTGTTGAACAAATGATAAGAGAGGTGCACTTATCAGACAGGAGTGAGTGCTTAAAAATTATTGCGAATGATGATACAGAAACGAGACGAAAAAAAGAAATAAATAAATGAAAATAAATTAGAAAGAAAAATCAAATAAAAAAGTAAATTTAATGGAGATGAAAAACGTTGTGTGATTATTTCTATCATCAAATGACAATTTAATGATTAATGCATATGCCGGACGTGAATTTAGAATTAAATGACACATGCTATCATAATTTGTGTAATTATCTCTTTTTCTATTTTGAATTTAATAATTCTACTATTATCTATGTATCAACTAAATAAATTTCTATATTTTTTATTTATAAACTACTATCTCTCTAATCAATGGCAGCTATATATTTGTTATGCAATTTCTTTTTTTAATTCAATTAATTATTTATAAACTTTATATTAGCATATGAATTTTTTTTATTTTACTATTTTCTATTTGAATTATAATCTTTAAATAAATCAAAATATAATTTTTTTTTTCACACTTAAATTTGCATGTAATTATATTAATTATATATTTTTATACTATATGAATCAAAACACGATATAATATTTATCAATATATTTAATTAGGTTTCCTTTTTTTACTCAAGTTATTCAATTTTTTTTATAATGTATATTGCTATAATTGGCAACAAGATAAATTGATTGAATAAATAAAAAAAAATAAATTAAATTAAAGATAAAATACAAAATGACAATAAATTTTGTGAAAAAAAAAATTTATTACTCATCAATTTTGATTAACAGCTCAAATAAAAAGAAAAATGTTTTCAGTCGAATTGACATAGTATTTTTAAAGCGTGTGATTTCAAACGTGAAAAAAAAGAAAAAATCGCAATTGTAGATACAAAAATTTGATGAAAAAAAAATAAAGTTTAAAGAAAAGATAAAATATATAAGAAATAAAGAAAAGACACCCTTCTAACATTTGTAAAAAAAAAAAAAATCCCCAGCAGATGCTACGTTAGCGGATCAGAGGCTCGTTAAGATATCGTAGAAATCGTTAAAAATAATTGTCAGCCGGATAATTAAGGGGGTGAAACCCCTTCAGAGAAAAAAAAATTAAAGAAAAAAAAATATATATACTCCTCCGGTGACGATGGATGATTTCTTTATACTTTTTTTTCTTTTCTTACGTCCACTGTATTTTTTTGTTTTTATTATTTTTTTAAAATTTTTTCTCTTGACTTAGGTGCTCCATGATTTTTAGATATATATATATTTTTTCTTGTTGTATTGGTCCCCCTTGAATTTTTTTTTTCGCAATCTACTTACGTACTTTTGGAAGCACTCTTTCAATCCATCGTCTTCCTGTATTTTTGTTGGCACATCGTTAGTCGACCGAGGGTTCTTTGATTCTTGGTATGAGGCTTCTTCAAGAATGAAAAAAATATATTTTTTCCCTTCATTTTATTATTCATACATTCAATGCTACTTCACTTATGGAAAAAATATATACATTGGCATTTACATATGTTGCAAAATTGAATTTACAATTGGAAGAGTCTTGTTGCCTTTTAACGATCGTCTCAAAATTTAAAATATTGCGACAGTCGCTGTTACTCACAATTTTCAATTTAAAAAAAATATTATTTCTTCGTTTTAATTTGAGTTAATAATAATTTATCTTATTTACCAATTTTTAGTATTTATTTTGACATAATATTTCATCTTGTTATAATTTTTATTCATATTATTATATTTATCATTATCTGTCAGACAAATAATTGTCTGAATCGTCTTATATTTCAAAGAATTGTCCAGTAAAGTTGCTAAAAAAAATTATTTCCCTCCAATTAAACAGATGAGATAATACAATTTTTTTCGTGATTGTACTCGTTAATAAAAAGGGGGATAAAAAAAATATATAAAAACCAAAGAAAGAATGAATATTAAAATCCAAGAGTTCATTTCTTTTTCTCCACTTTTACTACTATCATTATCATTACTATTATTATTACAAATATATATTCTTTTCTGCAACCTTTTCTGTTTGTTTGCTTTATTTTTTCTTTTAATTTTTAATTTTTTTTTCTTCTTACTCCGTCGGAAACTAAGAAGTGGCAAAGTCTCATTGTTTGTCGAGGTTTTTCCCCCGGATCTTTCTAATTAGAAAATTCCTTGTGACCCTTCTTCGTATTCTTATCCTTTCGTTCTTAATTTTTTCCTTTATTTTTTCTGTCTTATTATGATATTGTTTTTTTTTTTTTTTGTTCTTCCAAGTCTCTTGGATAAAACTAAACGCGAGTTAAAAAAAAAGGCGCATTAACAAGGGGTTGACGAAGACAAAAAATAAATAAATAAAATAAAAAATCTTTTTATTATACCAAGAACGTATAACAAGGGTAGCTGAAGGGGTGGTACAGTAATTATTATTCAAATATTTTCTTTTGCTATTGCTTTGGCCACATTAATATTTACAATGCTTCCCCAATTTTTTTTTCTTTTTTTAAATTGCTCACTCACTTTTATTCTCTTCAAACTGATATTGAAAGATTTTGTATACTTATAAAAATGATATCTTTGAATGAAAAAAACAATGAAAATGGCAAACAATAATTGAAACAAAAGATAAATAAAATAAATAAAAATATATTAAAATATTTTTGTGAATAAAAAAAAATTGTAATAATAAAAACTAAAATATTTAAATATACAAGTTCTGGATTTTCAATTTTGCACTACAATTTTTATTCCTTGTATTATAAATATATTAGTTTGAGCTTTCAATTTTGATTTTTGGTTCACCTCATGAGCTACAAATGTTGCCTAGACTATTTTATTTAAAATATGTGTATGTATATATTGAATCTTAATAAAATCTAGAATGTCTCTGTGTATGTGATAAAGTTGAAAAACAATTTTGATTGAATCTTTTATCGATCGTCATTGTTCCGACAGAATAACAAAAAAAAAAAAAAAACATCTATATATTATGTCGACTGTGCACGCAGCAACCATAGATATCCGTTTTAAACATCCGAAATATTAGAAAACTAAAAAAAAAAAAAAAGGGTATGAAGAAGAGAATCGAAAAGCATAACTTGACAGACGACGGATACAAAAAAGAGTCATGCCGGAAGTCACGAGGAATCAAACAAGGCACAATATGTATTTTTATTCTTTTAGTAAACCAAAAAAATATGGCAAAAGTTTGATAAATAAAATGGAAAATAAAAAAATGTAAAATTGAGTAAAAATAAAAAATAAATGAAATGAAAAAATGAGAGGCTGAATTGTAAAAGCATATTGAACTTCCGAGGCATTCGAGGGTCTTCTTGTTGGCCTTTGGCCTCGACACAAAGCCAAACTTATATTTTCCACTATACATTTAATTTTTTTATATTGTTTTTTTAAAAATATGCTTTATAAGTGTATGTATATAAATAATTTTTAGTTCTATACACAAACACAGGCATGAGTCTAATTAGCAAGAGCTGTTGATGATTTTTTTAATAGTATATATATATGGGGATTGGGGAGAGACACTTTATAATAAATATATATAAAAAAAAATTAAAAATAAATAAAAAACTAGGGCGTGAGTATTATACGCAGGGGAGATTAAGAAACCTTATCGATATAAAATGCACGACTTTGCGAGTTTAATTTACATTCAACGCTCAAAATGAGCCGAGCTGCCTTGTCAAATTACATTTTATATCAGAGGTTATATGTTCATATGCATATTGATAAGAGAAAAAAAAATTAAATATATATTTATTTTATTGAAAATTATTATATTTTATATATAGCTATTATATTTTTATTAAACAACTATATATAATTTAAATTTTTTTTCAAATTTCATATATATAACAATTATTATTTTTTTTCCCATTTAAAAACAGAAAAAAATAAAATAAAAAAAAAACAATCAATCAACTAATCGATCATAATTTAAAAAATTCTTTTAAAATTAAAATTTGACGTTTAAAATTTTACAAGAAGATTATTCTCCAAAGTAGACAAAATAATTTTAGTAATTTTAAAAAATATATTTTTCATTTTTTTACTATTATATATATATGTATTTTTTATTTTGTTTATTTATTGTTTTTTTTTTTTTTTCATTTATTTATTTATTTTTTAAAACGTTTGAAGAATTTTTTGATTGTTTCCTCGGGCAATATTAGAGGCCCCGTTGGTCATTATCGTATCCCCAATTACCCGATGCTGTGCAATCTAAACGGAAGAGTGAAAAAAAAAAAAAATATAATAAAAGAGAATGATCGAGACACGCGTTATATCCGTGAGAAAAATAAAAATATAAAAATAATTTAAAAATTAAAAAATAAATAACAACAACGCAAACGAGAAGATTGCCAAGTAAATTTCAGTATTCAATGCAGATAAGTGACGTGTATGTGCCTTTCTATATACGCAGTTTTGTAAACTTGATTATAGAAAATCAGATGAGTCATATTTTATAGTATATATTTTTCTATATCTTCAGGCTAATATATATCCGTGTATCTCGTGTGACAAATAGCAATTAGTGCCACTGCAAATGTACATTTAAAGATGAAAAAATCAAATAGAAAAAAAGCTGCAGCTTTTATTTCAAAGATCATTGGACTTTTAAATTTTCTTAAAAAAAAAAGGGAAATTTTATGCCGCAAGTGTTGTACTTGTAATAATAAAAAAAATTACAATTATTCTGTCAAAGAAAAAATGAAAAAAAAAAAAACCCCTTTACAATTGAAAATATTATTTAACAAATTTTATTTTTTTGAATTAAAAAAATGCATTGATTGATTGACTCATGTCAGAAAGTTGATGCTTTGAATAATTTACAAATAAACCAATTTATATATATACATGTTATATTACAATTTTAATTCACATGCACAGTCCGACAATCATTAGAGTAATCAACGAATTAGAGTTTCCGCAGTAAGGACTGGATAAGGCACGAAGAGTTAGGGAGATAAAGTGCGTCGTGACACGCGATCGTACGTGCTTTAAATATACATATACATATATATTATGATACTTAACACAAATTTATATACAACATAAAAATGTGAAATATACAAATGATTACTTCCCCCTTCATTGTTATAAAATTATTTCAATACAAATACCAATTTCATTGCATTGCCACCTGATTTTGTCAAGTTATTTGCACAATTATACTTAACCCGTCATTTTTCAATGAAAAATAATCAAACGTTAAATTAATTAAATTGTTTTTATATTGATGAAATAATTTTACCAATGATAACACTACTTTATCATAATAAAAATATTTTTTTTAAAACAGTATAATAATTATTTTTCATTTGCAAAAATAAAAAAAATTAATTTAAATTGCAAAAAATTGCATTAAACAAAGAAAAAATCTTAATGTAATCATACAAGATTTTTATTTAATTTGTAATAGTAATTTTTTTATTAAAAAAAATAAATTATTGCAATTTTTTTAAATGAATTTTTTAAGTACATATGTTTTTAAAAAATTGAGTAAAAGCCCCGGTTAAAGTGATGAAATGTGCATAGTGTAAAGATCAAAGAGAAAAGATAAGACATTTAGTGGGAGGGTCTGAGAGAATAACGTGGTCAAGAAGCTTGACTATCTCATCAGTCTTCACGCCTGCCTTACGACCTCATCGACACGCTGAGACCTTTTCAACAACTTCATACATGTACCTCAATGTAATATTAACAAATTAAAAATCAAAAAGGGAGTGATGAAAAGGGTGTTAAAAGATCGTGTTTGATCAAAACAATAAGATAAAACACTTGCTTTTTTTTTTTTATAAACAATTTGTACTAATTAAACGCTATTTAACTTCGGAAATGATCCATCATTTGACACAAATTTTTAACATATATATAATTAAATTTATATATAATTAAAAAGTCTTAAAATTAAACTGCTTTTTTTTTTATTTATTTTTTTTCTTACAAGAATTATAAAAATAAATATATTTATTTTTAGACCGAGGGTAAAAGAAGCCTCTAAACTTTGACACTTTGCTGAATCAATAGGAATTAACGAAGCTCTGAATGTGTCAGAAAATTATTAGATTACAATTTTCACGCATTCTCCCTATTGTCTTACTCATGCGGATTAAAATACCTACAAACACGTTTTAAAATAATTCCAATAAATAAAAGGAAAAAAAAAAATAACTCATAATATACCTCTGTTCAAGTATAAATAAAAATAAATAAATAAAACTATATAGACATTTTTTATTTTTTCACAAAGAAAAATAATAAATTAAGAATAGAAAGAAAAAAAATATAAATCTTCATTAAATGTTCATTATAAATCAAGAAAGATAAATGATGATTTAAAAAAAAAAAAAAAAGATATATCTCAAAGATTTAAGCCTTTTAAAAATCTGGTAGTAAAGTTTCATAATTGTCTCGTTGAATCACGGCACACCCTATATACACCACCAGGGTTGAACATGCAAATAACTCTGGGGTTAGTTAGCTAATGGGGTTGTTGGCGCGCTCCTGTTTCTTCTGTATTTTTTATTTCCATTTTTAAATCTTTTAGTATAACCAAGGCAAAGCGAGGCAAAGCGAGGCAAAGCGGAGCAAAGTTCATTAATTAAGAGGTTAATGGTTTAATTACCAGCTCACAGCATCAATCAGAAAAAAAAAAAACATAAATTGTCCAATGTGAAATAAAGCACACACCCTGCTGTCCAACATACAACTTGGCCCCAATCTGCACACCCTAACTGTGACTCCCAATGTGGGGTTAAAATAAATATATACGCACGAGGCCCCATCAAAATGTCGACTACTCATTTCTATATCTGTTTGTATATATATATATATATTTATTTCACAAAGCAACAGGTTGTTTTACCGGAATTTCAACTCAGCTTGTAAACCGTTTTTATTACACTTTTTTTTCTTTTATTTTTTGTACATCTTGCCATTAGAATTTTCCAACCAACTCGTTTACACCCTTCTCTTAAAATTTTCATTTCCCCAAATTGACTGTGAACCCGTGTTAATTAATTATCATGATTTCTTCACCCTTTTAACATCTTTCCCTAATTTTGTGCTTTAACACCCTCGTTATATTATTTTCATTATTATTTATCAACTTCAAAGATATATTATTTAACATCTACAAATGTATTAACACCCTAACTAATAATCCCATCAGAGAATCATCATGACTACTAATTGTTTTTTTTTTTTTTTTAAATACAAAGTATAATAAAATTAATTCACTGTTGTTTAGTGATTATTTTTTTATTTTAGTTTTTTTCATTTAATTTATATATTTGATGAATTTTAATTCTTTACTGGTTACAAATTCAAAGTGAATGCCAGTTGAGGTTGTCCAACCACTTGAATTCCTTACAAACAAGATAAAAAACAATGTATATTTTTATATAAAAAAAAAGAAGGGAATGAGTAAAAAAAAAAAATGCATAATGGTATCCTAAAAATCCTACGGGGCGATTGCGCCGCGCCCGATTTGTGCTTTCTCGTGACGACTGTTAAACACGTATATTAGCATTGTATTTTATTCGCCAACAACTTGGGCATTGGTGAACTGAGAATGAATATTTGATGTATATCAATGCAGATATATCAAAGAAAAAAAAAAAAAAAACACCATCTGTATATTAAATTTTTTTTTTAAATCTAAATCTCGTGACTATTTTTTTTTATATATAATTTAATATATTAATTATATTATTAATTAAAATATATGATGATAAATAAATAATTATAATATGAATTATATTAATCAAAATTTAATATAATTAATATATCATATTAATTATTTTGAATTTAATTAATTTTAGGAGGGAAAATTATTTTTTGTATTTATAAATTGTTAATAAATAAATAGCATTATTTTTTGATTATTCATTTTGAGGTTTTTTTATTGGTTTATAGAATACTATATTTATTTGTATGCACAGTGGTTAACGTGTTGTCAACTTACACAGTGAATTATCACACGTGTCAGATATATAAGCAAAACTTGCGACCTCCTCAACGACTGACAAGACAAACACGATGTTTTAATGTTAAATTATATACATATATATTTTTTTTATATAAAATCTGATTATATTTATTTTAAATTTATTTATATATTTTATGTGCGTATTGTTGATTTTTTTTTTCTATTTTTTATTTAAATTAAATATAATTTTTTTTTTCATTTTCTAAATATAAATTAAATTAGCTTTTATAAATTTGAATTAAAAATATTATAATATTCATTTTTTTATTTTTATAAATTATTAATTAAAAATTTAAAATTTATTGAATAAAAAAAATATGTGTTTATATTAATATTTTGAGTCAATCCTTTGCATATAAATGTAAAATAATTTTAATACGTGTTTTGGATTGTATGATATTTTTAAAAGAAAAAAAAAAAAAATCTTTGTGGCAAAGTGTCTGGATTTGAGGCGATAAATTATTTCTCAAGCTCATCCAATGTAGAAAAAAATAAATAAAAAATATTGAGGGTAAAGGGGGAGTAGTAAAATGTTGCGTGTGCTAGAAGGTTAAGACATGAAATAAGTTAGATGTTAGATGTTGAGGAAATAAGAAGAGAAAAAAATAATAAAAAAATAAAAAAAAAAATAGAGAAACGGAGGGAGAGGGAGGTTATATTCAAGGGATGATTTAGTAATGAAGATATTAACGGTGAAAAAAGGAGCGCGAGTAAAAGTACCACAGAATACTGAGATTCAACTATCTAACGGCTGTTATAACTCACATTTATTACCCCAAAAGTCCCGACTAAAATGAGGCACAACGTCGGCTTCTTTTGCTGGGCGCCGTTATGTCGGTAATTAACATTGAAATTGCTACTGTTTGAAATAAAAAGGGAAAAAGAAAAAAAAAAATTATATATAAATGATATTTTTACTTGATTAATATACATATATGTTTTTATATTAAAGTACATTATATACATATTTATATATTAATGTCAAAGTTTAGGGGAGTCCAAGTGACCGTTAAGAAAACAGATTTAATCTCAAATTTAGGCCAAACGCCAATTTTTATGGTTTTTTATTTTCTTATATTATCAAAATTATATTTGTAGATTTTTTTTTTCCTTTTTCCAATTTATTTAATATTAATTATTAAATTTTTATTTATTAGTTATCAATTTAAATTATTAAAAAATATTAAACTAGAATATTATTAATAAATTTTTGATATTGAGTCTCTATATATTTAATCTTGATATTTGTTATCATTTTAAATTTTATATTAAATAATAACTTAACAATATTTTCTTTCAAAATGTCTATTTTTTTTTTTATTATTATCAAATATTATTGAGATTTGACCTTTATAATATTTGATCCCGTTGTATCGGCTTTAAACATTTCGTGAGTTACATTGCACTCCCTGTTATATATAGATATATTTGCCTGGGGTTTTACGAACTTCCTCGTGACACGAAGAACGTGCTGTGCTTTTGCGTGAGAAACAAAAGTGTGGACACAAATAGTGCTCACCATAAGCATATAGATCTTGATGCAAAAAAAAAAAAAAAAATGGAAAAAAATAAACCAACATATAACAACAAACAATAAAAATATTTTCAAGATGAGATAATGTATATATTTTTTTTTTTCTCATTTTTTCATGTTAGTTACAAGGGTAGTACATATATAGTTTTAGTTTGGGGTATACGAGGGGTTGAATAAAATAGGTTTTCGTAAGGTACATTAGCAGAGTTATATCCTCGGGAGAGTATAGCTGGATGAACGTATATCTTGGTTATTTTTTATTACTAGCCTCCGGGCAACACATTGAACCAGTGGGGGAGGCAACCAGATGCAGGGTGAGACTATAGGTGAGACTTTTACTCACCTACTCATTCCTCATTTTTTTAAACCAAAAAATTAATAAATAAATTAACGTAAAAGTGCTTTTTTTCATATACTCATCAGCATGATTCAACTAATTTTTTTCAAATTAAATTCATGATATGTTTTTTTATAAATTTTAAATATAAAATCCCCCCATGTTATCCATCTAAACACTAAATAAATATCCCTTCAATAAAAAACAAATTCTTTCAAATTTTAACTCATCATATTTTTTAAATATAAAAGTATAAAAATTACAACCCCTTGATTAATTTTTTTTTTTTTCGATTAAAATACTTTGTGGTAATTTGTATAATTAAAATATTAATTTATTAAATTCATAATTATAATGATTAAAAAAGTAAAATATAATTTAGATAGTTATTTTTATTTTCAATTAAAAAATTGTACCCTCGTAGTTAAAAAAATCTTTGCTGTATCATAAGTTAGATAATTTTTAAAAATGTTTTTTACTATCATGCTCGAGTGCAAATTGCATTCTCCATATGTTGGTTTCGAATCGTGTTTGCCACGGTAACAGCGAACCCATCAAACACATACGTTATTTTTTAGTCAATATATATATACATATTGCACGTGATATTTAAGGGTGTTACATATGATAGGGGAATGAATCTCTTGTGTCTCAAAAATCATCAGAGTGCCATAAGTATATAGGTACACAAACAGGGATGAAATATTTTTTTTTTTTTGTCTCTATCCCCTCTCTATTTTGATAATAACAAAAATGATCTAAAGTGAGGTTGAGAGATGAAAAATAAAAAAAAAAACTATATATAGCTTTTATATTTATGGGCAAAGGGAATTAATTCCGGGGTATTTTTTTTTTTTTTTTTTTACGTTAATAACTTCAGACACCCTGGGCCCTGGCTTCAGGTTTTTTTTATCATAATTTTTTTACGCTTTTGAGATAGGGGCATTAGAGGGGTGGTAAATAATAAAAAAAAACACACTGGAACGGTAGAAAAATTCGAGGGGCTGAACAGTAGTCTAGGGTAGCTAATTTTTTTTTTTTTGTTTTTTTTTCCCCCTTCAATCTATCAGAGAAAAAAAAATGTATCGATTAATTTTTCTGGTTTTTTAATATTTTATTATTATGATTTTTTTTTTTTTTTTAATTCTATTTTATTTACATTTATTTATAGATATAATTTTTCTTTTTTTTTTACATTATTTAGTGGAAATTATTGAGAACTATTTTATGGAGTTTTATTCAGGTGATATTAAAAGTTTTTTTTTTTCTTTTTTCGCTGATAGAAAATGTGCATATGTAATTGTGAATTTGTGGGGCTTTTGTTTGTAGTACAGTGATGACAATTCATCAGCTATTATAAACATCAAATAATGACTTTAATAATAGTATAAAGTTTTTATATTTCCCTATGTTAGTGACTATTTTTCAACAACACAATGAGTATGTGTCCCTTCATTTACTTTCACCCTAGGTTGATGACATTAAGCACGAACTTTCACAAACTCGATATTCACTTTTTTATTATATTTTTCCATTGCTTTCAATCATTTTTAAGTCATGAATATTTTAATAAATAAATCAAATGAGAATCAACTCGTTGCGTGGGCTAAATATAAAATCAAAATATTAAAAATAATAAGCAATAATTTTTTATTTATTAAATATTCATTTATTTGAAAATATAAAAGTACTCGTGTGTTGTAAATTATAAATTCATTTTTTTCTTTGTCAATGCACAGGAAACTATGCAAAAGAAAAAAATGAAATAATAGACTTTATTAATTTTTGAAACTTATCGGTCGACATTTATCATTAAAAATTCAAAACTAATGATAATTTAAATGTGATTTTATTTTGGCTTTTAATTTATTCATTTTTACTTTTTTTTTTTTTTCTTTCACTCAATTATATGCTTTCACCGGTATTGAATAATAAATATAATGAAAGTTCAAATAATAAAATTACAGGTATGCATTAAAATAAAGGGTCCTATTAAAAAAAAAAAAAATTAAAAAAAAAAAAAAAATACACGCCCCAAAACAACAAAAAAATAATGACAAAAAAAAATTCACGAATTTGACATTTTTAAAAAGGTCGATTAAAAAAACTTTGAATTGGCATTGAAAAAGTTTTTAGATTTAAAAAAATTCTCCTTTTTTCTTTTTCAACTAGACTGACAAATAATGAAAGAAAAAAAAATATTAAAATATGATTTAGTAGAGAAATAACAATAAAGTGGAAAAAAAAAAATAATAAGAAAAAAAAAAAAAAAATCATAATGGGATTGTACACAAGTTTTTGATGATACCATGAGAGAATGAGTGTTATAGAGCAATGGCATATCACATCGACAGATAAATAAAGTGTCTGAAAAGGCGTGATAGTGAGAAATAAAAGTATTTCACTGATCGGTACGTATATTATTTGGGAATATAAATAACACAGTCAAACGACCGTGAGACAGTCGATCTAATAAACCAACCCCACAGAAAATTTTTTGTCTTTTTTATTTATTTTTTGTTTTTTTCGTTTAGTATATATATAATATATATCTATCTATTTATTTTATTTTAACCTCAGTCAGTATATATTGGTAAAAAAAAAAATCGAGTAAATTTTCGATTACCAAAAGCCGATTGTTTTCTCACCACGCAAATACGACTTGTCACTTTATCCTGTGTGACACATTGTTTAGTCGATATGTTATATTGTCTTTTTCACTCGTTCAGTCTCAAGAGTGTCAATAAAACTATGTCTCGAATGGAAATGATAAATCGTGATAGACAAGTTTATCCTTCATTCGTTCTTTGATATTATAAATATCATCAACACAAATTTTTAAGGTCAAATTATCACTAAATTAAATATTCTCGTGAACAATTATTATATGTACTATAAAATCAGTATCAGAAATATCAAATATATAATTAATTTTTCAGTAAAAAAATAGTCTAAACATAATAACAGACAAACGTAATTATGACAACTATTTTAGAAGAGTCCAAAATTATGAAAACTTTAATTTATAAATGTATGTTTTATTTTTTCCTGATTGTTTAATCTTTGTTATTAATAAAATAATTATTACATGTCTTTGATAAATTTTTAAATTATTAAGTTTTTACTTGTGACGTATTTTTTATACATCAGTTTTTTTATTTTTCAAATATTTCTCACGTGTATATATTTTTTTCTAAAATACTTTGACCCAAAATATTTATATTTTTATTTATTATTGTATATAAATAAAACACGCACTAGCTAGAAAAAAAAATATACATATGTATAATTAATATTGTCATATGAAGAGATAAAATAAATTATAAAAAAAAAAACATATCTGCTTATGTAAGCATTGTCATTATCAAGTTGTGGCTGGATGGTTTAGTTGTGGCATAATAAACCCTGTGTAACAAATACAATAAGCCAGTGCGAGTACCTAAATTTTTGCATGACAATAGAATAACAATTGTTATATTTTTTTTTTTGTCATTATTCTGTTGTTTTTTTTTTTTGCTTATTGTTAATTTTAAGAGTTGGGGTCAGGGGTCCAGGTGACGCCCCACTGATCTGTTTCACGGTGAAACGTCACTGTTAAGAAGATAAAAGTCTTTATTACGATAAATATTAATAGAATTGATAAAGATGTACGTCAATTTAAAAAAATATAAATAAATAAATAAATTACAAGTTCAAGTTTTAAATAAATATAAAAAAAAATGTCAATTATTATTTTTCAAATAGGAAAAATTATAAATTTAGCTCATTCACAACTTCCAAATATATTTTAATAATATATTCGTAAAAAAATAAAGAAAAAGCTTTGACATTTTTTTCAATAATGTTGAATTCGTAATTTCGTATATAATTTTTCACATGACTTATTTTTTTAGAAAGAAAATTTCCATTTTAGGTTTTTCATCTCGTATAACCCTCTATTTTTTATTATTTTTTTTTCACCCCTCTAGTTGCAAATTTGATGAAAGAGAGAAAGCGAAAAAAAAAAGAAATTTGGTTCATTTACATTTAAGGGGTGATACAGTAGCGAAAAAAAAAATTTTTAAGTAAATAAAAAAAAAAAAAATTGAGACAAAAAAAAAATTTGATCTTATAGAAACAAACCCCTGGAGTACATTGGGTTACTGTGACATAACCAGGGGGTTTGTGTGCTCAGACTAATTTGAGGTTTGACTAATTTTTAACGCAGCAAAAAAAAAAGTTGCGAAAAAAAAAATTAAATGTAAAAAAACATTCACAGCCCTAAGTTTATGTATACATAATTTTTTTTTTTTTAACTTGAAAGTTTAAAAAAGGGGTTGTCAAGCGAAATGTAATCTCGGGTGGCCGCAGGGGTTAGCCAAGTACATGACCATGAAAACGAATTGTTACAATTCAAAACGGCTGTTCAGTTTTTTTTTTTTCCTACATAGTTACAATTTTTTTTTTCTTTTATTCATTCATATTTTTTTTTTTGTATATTTATTCAAATGCATTGTTTCATGTGTCGTTTGTTTTCATGCTGGGCACTCAAGGGGGCTTAAACTGCAGTGACACTATATTTTCATAAGCAGGTTCAATAAAAAAAGAGTCACAAAAAATAAAACAAGAAAAAAAAAAAAAAGGATAAAATAGATAATCGGTGTTTGAATGACGCGTGTCGAAATTATAAGTGATTATGAATTTTTTTTTTTTTGAGATAATTAACTCGTCAGCCGGTCACAAAATTATATTATATATTTTTTTTCAACGTACTTCCTAAAACAGCAATGCAGGTGTTGCTAATTATTATTCTTTTCCCCTATCATTAAATTTTTTTTCTATAATTTTTTTATTTTTCATTTTCCTTAATTTTATTGTATTTTTTTTCGGCATCAACTAATCGACTGGGACTTTTTTTTTTTTTTTACTTAATGGAGAGTTAACGACCAGCTGGATCGATTAGAAAATAATGAAATATTAACATCGCAGTTGACAATATAAATTACTACAAATAAATTTTTATTATTCCCTGATTCACAGTATGTTTAATAATTTATTTTGAAAAATTACAACTTGTGTGTATATAGTATCCGTGATTGAATAATTCATCTAATAATATCGGTAAAAAAAAATTAAATCACAGGTTGTTTTTTTTTTTTTTACTGACCTGTTGGTGGCCAGGACGCGACTGAGACTGGGAGTGAGCCTGGCCTGCATGGTCTACTTGCACCACTGAAACTATCACAAGCATTTTGATTTTTAATTTACCGTTCTCTATTTTTAATAAATTATTTAGATTATATTTAAGCAATTATTCTTTTTTTTTTTTCAATTTAACAATTACTTTGCAAGCGAGACTCTGACGATACAACTACAATTAATCAATAAATATGTATAATATATAAATATAATAATTAAAATTACATATTTATATATATTGATGACATATTTATTTGACATGTTATAAAATAGCAACTCTACGAATTTCGAAGTAGGCCGATAATGAATTTAAATGACAATAATTTACTGTATAACTTTTTATCTTCTTTTTTTTTTATTATATAAATATTAAAAGAAAATATTTTAATGAGACGTAATAAATTTTAATTTAACGACTGTAATCAATATTAACATGAAGAAGAATCAGGCCAAACTCCTCCTCGCCTCCGTGTTCTGTTAGATGTGCCTCCAACGATAATTTGTAGAATTCTATGTTATCACAATATAACGATGCATTTTGCTCGCTTATATTTTATATTTTTTCTATTTAATCTTATCATCAACAATACCTTTTTTTTCATTTATTTTTTTGTTCTACAATACGCAAGCATAAATGCTACATAATAAAATATTATATAAAAAAAAAATAATCAATATACACACCTACTAAAATTACTATCATGTAGTTGCAATATATATATATGAAATATATATTTATAAAACATTTAAAATCAAATTTTACATTATTTACAATCTACTAAAAAAGTGTCTACCTGAATCTATATATCTAAAAAATTTACATAAAAATAAAATACGTATTTTAAAATAATAAAAAATAAAATTAATCTGACTCTAGTTTTTGAGATGTATTTTGAATTTTTTTTTGTACACATTGGTCAAAGAGAAGATACCAAAAAAAAACGCGGGGGATCAGAAAGGTGATCGAGAGTATAGGGCCAAAATATTGTTTAAAAAAAAAAAAGATAGAAAGAGAAAGATAGGCCACGGTAGCGATACGTAACCCCGACAAATAAATAAAATAAGACTGTAAGCGAGGAAATAAAATGTGATTTACAACATTGAAAAGACAATGGCCGAGTAAGAGGGCCTCGCGCGCGCACAAATTCTCTCTCCAACACGGATAATGTATTCGAATGGCGCAGACTGGTACTGGTAAATACTGACTTCTGATTGGCTTGCAAACGACGCCAGCGCTACAACGGAAAGCGATAAATAACTTGGTAGCAGATAAAACCTTTTCAGCCGGGTCTTTTTAGTCTGATGGTGGGCCCTTTTCTCTCTTTCTCTCTCAATTTTTTTGTTTTTGTTATTTCTCATTCAGTTGATCTCTTGTATATATATATTTTCTCTCCAAACTATCGCGAATTCTGTTGTATCCTTCACCACCCTCCATACACATATCACCCCCTTGATTCTTTATTTTTATATATATTTTATATAAATGTAGTTACTGTTTGTCGCGCCCACCTTTATTTTTCATGTTGGTATTCTCAACACCACGCACTAAAAATTCTCAATACAGTTTTTTTTTTTTTTTATATGAATCACAAATGATCATCTGATTTTATTTATTCATCGGGGGGAATTTGTAAATAACTCCAACTATTCGATTAAAATTATTATAACAATGAAAGAAAAAATTTATTTGACTCGATGATATTTGATTATTTTTTTTTATCTTCAAGTGACTTTTAATGTGTCTTGATTTAATTAATTTTAATTTAGATATTTAAATAAATTTTAGAGAGGTGTTTGTGCGTTTTCATTGTGCAAAATTGTATATATGTATATCAAAATCCATCAGTCTATCTTCATCACTCGCGGATCTTGTTGGCTCTATGTGTTTACCCTGAGGTCCCTCTGTTATTCACAATTATGCAAATAGTCGTTATCGCAAAGAGCTACCTATAGCTGAATATTTCTTTCTTTTGTAAAACTCGATGGCTTTCTTTTTTCTTTTTTTTTCCTTATGTTTCTTTTTCTATCACAAAGAGGCGGTTTTAAGAGGAACGTTATACAAAGAGTATATATGGCCGTAGGTCGAGGGTCGATCATTGGCGTGCAAGATGTAAATTCCTTCAGAAAGTCCACATTCTGGAGAAATAAAAATAATAAATGCTGAACGGAAAAAAAAAAGTGTGATTCCCCGGAGGGGGGTGTGAGAAAATAATAGGGGGTTGTTTAAGACGATCGATCGTGTTGAAGACTGTATAATCTACAAAGTGAGTTTCGCTTTTTTTTTTTTTTTTCTTATTATAATATGAAAATAATGATATTTTAATTTTAGAATTTCTCTAATTTTTTTTTATTTTTATTTATCCATACAGTCAAAAAAGCTTTATATTTTTTTTTCATTTATTATTTTTATTTTAATATTTTTTTTTTTTTTGGGATACGTGACTGTGAGCTTTTGTGACTGTGAGACTTGGGTATTTTTCGTCTCGTCGTTGGGTCACACGAATCCCGCGAGATATGCCCGCGAACGTGACGCGATTTGCCGAACTCAACATACCCAATATTGAATTATATATATAGTAATGTAAAAGCAAAAGACACTGCAGTAAAATGACTAAATAATAAATAAATAAAAAAAGAAATGAATAATTTTTTTTCCATATGTGTAATTCAAGGATATGTGTGTAGTGAGATCAAGGCACCAACGGCGAGACTTTGTAAATCACAGTCAGCGATGCGTGGCTGAGGAATAACTTACTGTATCAGATATACATCCATTTATATTTTCATTTATTTATACTTTTTTATTTAACTCATGAAATAAAAAAAAAAAAAAAAACAAATAATAAAAAGTATCTTGAGTATATATAAATATTTTTTGTTAGCTTTTAAATTTTTCATTTGGCTATTTTTCATTTTCAAGTAATCATTTAAAATATCAATCACGAAATTAAAGTGCTCTCTTGTATCTGAAAATAGTTGAAGAGTCAAGAGGGTGTGAGGGAGGGAAATGAAGATATAAAAAAATCGAAAAAAATAAATAAAAAGGATAGGCCAATCGTGATATCAGTGCATAGCATTGAATATATACGAGAAAAAATAATAATGAAAAAAAAAAAAGGGCAAATATAAATTCGGGTCCGGCTTTCCGGAAAAAGTCTGTAAAGGTCTGTAAAGATTTTTTCACAGACGAATGGACAGCAATGCCAACGTAAAATCAAACGGCAAAACCGGCCAGCGTTACTATCCACTATATCCAAGGGAGCCAACTACATATATTCTTTTTTTTTTTTTAAATATATTTATCTACCAGATTTAGTTGACTATGTGTGCAGTACTGCACTACATATACCACCGAGCGTTTACATAACTAAATACAAAAATAAAATAACACTATAACTTTGACAAAAATTCAATATGTCATTCATCTGTTCTAATTTTTTATTCAATTTTTTTTTTTTCCGTTTACAAGATTGTCTTTTGTCAGGGAAAAAAAATAAAATAAATAAAAGACCATCGCAAATGCATTTACACAATTAATCTTTTTAGAAAAAAAAAAAAACTCCCCCAAACGTTTGTCCGTTCAATCAGAAAGCTTTTCAACCTTTGGATTTTCATTTTGTGTATTTCAACATATATACTGTATATAATTTTGTGTTTTTTTTTTTCTTTCTCGTGGTAGAAATGCATCATCAAAGGGTTCTCATTGATCAAATATCACATATGCATCTAAAGAATAAAAAGCTAGAATACAAAAAAAAAAAAATAATAATATATATAAAAATAAATTTGGCAGATTTACAAATTGACAAGCTGGTTGGTTAAGAATCGATATATCCCATTACAAAATTAATGTTTTTCTTGTTAACGGGTCACTCGATTTCAGCCACCACCCGTTATATACCCAGGGGTGTGTTATACTTTATTCGACACATTCGATCCTTATTTACGAGCTCATATATATGCGAATCAATGCTACAATAAAATAAAAAATATAAAAAATATAAAAGGGACAATTGAAAATGTACAAAATTACTTTGCCAAGTAGTAAGGTATATATATTGAGGCAGTGTCGATTTATAAATATATGATATGACACAGTATGTACAGTGTAAAAAAGGGGTGAAAGAGCAAAGCTATCATCAGCAAACGATTCTTAGTACGATAGGCGTAATAAATGAAGGGATGCTAAATCAGTAGTAAACTACCGATCAAGTTAGAAAGAGAGACAGAGCTTTCTCTATTTAATAAAAAGAAAAAAATAAATTAAATAAATAAAAAAAAGTAAAATGAACAATAAAGAAAAATGCGTGAAAAAAATTTTAAAAAATTGAGTGGAAAGGGTTGCTAAAGAATGGACGTGAATTAGTCCCAGTGGATTGAAACACCCTTTGATCAGCCGTATCGGGGAAGTTTTAAATTTATGATCAGTATCGACACCCTTTTTTTTTTTTTATTTTATTTATTTCTTACATTTGTTCCTTACCACGTACAAACGAGGAGAAAATTCAGTTCGATTGTTGATAAATTAGACTGTGTCATTGACTATAAATTCAGCTTTCATTAATATTATTTTGTTATTATTATTTATGAATGATTTATATTTAAAATAGTTGAAACAATGATTTATTATTATTTCAATAAACTTAAAAGTGTCAATCATTTTATTTTATATTTTTTTTTTTGAGATCAATCATAATGATGGATACTGAATATATTGATAGATAATGTTATTTATATCAGACAATGTAAATTGAATAATGTATTGAAATTATTTTGAAGTATGATCGATGACCAAGCTCCTTATTATGTACAACGATTATACAGATTACTAAAGAATCTTGATTTTACTTTATTGTAAAAGCTACCCTCAAGAGTAACCCACCCCCTGTAATCTCCGGTTGGGAAAAAAAAAAAAAAAAAAAATCAACGTCTTTTTAGTTTTTTTCTTTCTGTTTTATTTTTTGCCTTCCGTCACTTCCTGATTACGATCATTTCTGATCCGTGGATTCATGTTCACAGGGTCAAAAAAGAATGAAAAAAAAAACACAGCGGAAAAATAATATATAGTTATACATTCTTGGCCCGAGGGTGTTCTTGTAGTACACACTCAAATTGATGGGGAATGATCAATTAAAAAAAAAAAGAAAATTCCACATCACTGGATAATTCAAAGAAGCAAAAAAAAAAATATATATATATTCAAGGGGATTGGTTATTTATCCACCTTGAATTTTTATTCATCTTCTTCTTCTTCTTTTTTAATTTTGTTTTTTATTATCAACAGGGAATTGAGGGTGGTTCAAGCCCTCCCGGCGATTTTTAAGTTCTCGTGTTTTGCCATCTAACGAGCTTGATTTTTATATTTAAAATTTTATTTTTTTCTCGTCTCTAATATATGCACTAATGCAAATTTAGGTAAATTATAATAATAAAAAAAAGCCAATATTATCAAGATAAAAAATTTAAAAACAATAAGCAAAAAAAAAATTGAAAATAAGAAGAAATATCAGAGATTTTTTAATAATATAGTAAAAAAAAAAAGGGCTTTTTCAAAAAGCTTAAAAAACTTATTAGGTCGACTTTTATTCCCTATACTTTTATAGTTATATATTTTTTTATTTTATTTATATTTTTTATTCCCTCAAGCAGGCCGTGTCTGGCTTCGAATTTTAATAACTCTGAGAATGTTCAGAATCCAATAATGTCCTTTCGTCTTCTCATGCATGGACCCATCGTGTCTTCCATATATGCCTGGCTTCTTTATGTGTTACTCCATCATTCCCCATCAGCTTATATAGCTACCCTCAAATTTCACATTCGCGATACACACACACACACACGTTCAACTCTACACCCCTCTTATATATATTTATTTTTTTCCGCGAAACTTTTACATAAAAATATATAGACCCTTTCTCAATATATATACGCACACATAACCCTCCTCCACATTTTTTTTTTTTCTTGAAAATCTCATATTCCAGAATGACGACGCGACTTCAACTTTTCCTTTTCACTACAATCTACTTCCCCGAGCTTTTTTTTTTTCATCTTATTTTTTCCTTCAACCCCTCTAGATTGTCTATATTATTTTATATTTCCCTCTTTATTTATTTTTATTTTTTTTCTACATACACAAATGTCTCTTATTCAAAAATCAGAAAAATCCTAAAAACATATTTACTGAATTTTCAATTAAATGAATATTTAAAAATAAAAGTAAATTAAATATATATAAAAGTAAAGATAAAATTTAAAATAGTGTAATGAAATTGATTGTGTTTTAAAAAGAAAAAAAAAAAAATGTTTAATTTAACTTTGAATGTATATTGAGCTTGATTATAAAATAAATAATCGATTCAATTTATTTTATAAGATTCCAATTTAAAAAAAATAAAAGATTTTGGTTTGCAATCACTTGAATTGAACAGTGACGTTATATTGGTAAAGGCGTTGGTCCGCGAAATGAAAAAAATCCTAAAAACATATTTACTGAATTTTCAATTAAATGAATATTTAAAAATAAAAGTAAATTAAATATATATAAAAGTAAAGATAAAATTTAAAATAGTGTAATGAAATTGATTGTGTTTTAAAAAGAAAAAAAAAAAAAATGTTTAATTTAACTTTGAATGTATATTGAGCTTGATTATAAAATAAATAATCGATTCAATTTATTTTATAAGATTCCAATTTAAAAAAAATAAAAGATTTTGGTTTGCAATCACTTGAATTGAACAGTGACGTTATATTGGTAAAGGCGTTGGTCCGCGAAATGAATTTCTTTTTGGTACAGTGGAGAATGAGATCTCGGTTCAAATAAAAAAAGAAGTAAGATTAAAAAAATAAAAAAAGAAGAAAGAAAAAAAGAAGGTGGTTGGAGGATGATGATAACGGTGAACGTTAGAATGAAGATTTGTGAATACATTAGAAAACGAGGGAGTATTTTTGGGTGGTTATCGTGTAGGTATATATGTGGACATGGTAAAGAGGGTGGACTGCCAGGGTGACCAAGTATCCTTGTTTGAAAAACCTTGAGAATTATTTTATTTTATTTTTTTCTCTATGGGTATTATATCTTTTTCGATCGTCCGATTTGGCATAGGGTCGAAACGACTTGAACTCTTACTCGTTCCATCGAACATCATTCTATCTTTTTTTTCTAATCAGTCGACTCGAGAAAAGAAGACAAAGTGAGCAGAAAAAAAAAAATAAATTAAAAAAAAGAGAGTGAGTGAGTGAGGCGTCGAAAAGCGTTCTCTTAATTCACCGGATAGTATAAAATGTGGTGACTCGTTTATCTTGACTCAGTCTTGTTGAACCTTTTTTAACCCACCCCCTAAAACATTTTCTTAACTTTTTATTTAACTTTTTTTTTTAACCACCAAAACTTGTATATTACAATTTTCTTTTTATAAAATAAATTCATGCATCTATTGATAAAAAATCAGAGTGTTTTTTTCAATCAGTTTATTTGTAAAAAAAAAATTAATAATCAACCAAGACTGTACTCTATGAACTCTATTTAAAAAAAAAATTAAATTAAAAATCTATATTGTTATCAATTCAATGGATTAATTATTAACGAAAAAAAAAAAAAAAGTTTTTTATCATCACTCGGAATATATTACTCAAGAATATATTAAAAAAAAAAATATTTAAAAAAAATTTCCCCCAATATAGTATTATCATTTTGAATGTATATATTTTTTTAACGATACACTCGTACGTGATAAAAATTTATTAACTATATCGAGAGAGAAAAAAAGTAAATACTAATTTTTTCTTTTTTTTTTTTAAATATAAATTTATTGATGTGTATGGAAATTTTTTTTTTTCGTTACTCCATTTGTCAAGGTAGGCATCATAAAAAGTAATTGGCTCATGGAAATTTCAATGGGGGAAAAAAAAATATTAATGTACATTTCTTTTAAAAACTCAAGCTAATAATGCTGACGATTTTTTTAAATTTTTTTTTGAAAGAGCATTAGATGAGATTGAATTGAATCTCATTGGGGATTCATTTAAATTGGATCACCCGTTATATTTTTATTTTTTAGATGTCTTGGTGGTAAAAAAGTGACATTAATATTAAGTTTTTCATTTATTTTTTTTACCCCAACCAATGTCAAATTATTTTATATTTATTTGTCCTTTGAAAATTCAAATTCAGTGACTCGCAATGATAAGATTTTTACAGTCATCGTGAGAGCGAAATCACTCGGACGTGAGTTATTCATTTTAATATAATTTTTCACTGATATGAAAAAAAAAAAAAAAATGTTATTTCTTTTATTATACTTGGAAAAACAAACAGAGTATTTATATTCTTCATTTATTTTCATTTTTTTTTAAGTCTCGAGATATCATTACAATAAATAAATATTTGTCGGGCAATATTCCAGTGCATCACTTGGAATATCAAAAGATCAACGAGTTATTTTCAACTAAAAAAAAAAGTAGCAGATAAAAATAAAAATATAATTTTGTATAAGAAATTTCTTTCGTGATAAATATTCAATTGAGTTATTTATTTATTCTTTTAATACTATTTCTGGATGACATAAAAAAAAACACTCTTCTTAGTTTATTAGACAGAAAAAAAAAAAACTTTTTTATTTAACTCGAATCTCGATTCCCTTTTTTATCCAACTTTTAATTTGTCTGGTAAGTTTACCAAAAAAAAAAAAAAAAAAGAATTATTCTTTGACCACAAACTGGGCTTGTTTATTCTCGTAAAGATAGCAAGGGTGACAAGAAACGATCGTCTAAAAAAATAAACCAAAAATAAAAGCAAAAGCAAAGTGTCTGCATGTGTGTGTTTGTGTGTGTTTGGGTTATTTAAAATCGTCTTTAAGAATTGTGAATTGACCCTTTTGTATTTTTTCGGGTGATAATTTTTAATCAGCTCGTTTTTGTGATTTTAAAATGGTAAAAAAGTCCAGCTCTTTTGTCGCCAAAAAAGTTTTTAAAAAATACATATATTTATATAGTTGAATAAAAAAATAAAATTTAAAATTTGAAAAAAAAAAATCTCACAGAAGCAAAGCGGAAGAACAAAAGACTTTTGATATAATTGGAGGAAAAAAACACGTTGAAACCAATAAACAAAACCCATTTTTTATTGTAAAAAAAAAATTTATAAATAAAAAACAAATTAAAAAAAAATCCATTCAAGCTTTTTCATTGAAATTTGATTTTATTATTATAAAAAAATAAAAGCTCATATTAATTAAAACAATATATGAACAATGTACTTTTTTATACGTTAAAATTAATAATTATAATTGAATAAAAAAAGTAAAAAATTGTCGAGGTGTAGGCGGTACGTAAAGCATGACATTCCAATGCCCATTGAGAAGACAACTTATCACTGTGTTGTCAGACAGACAGTCAGACGCCGATGTTAAACTTGCAATCTCTTTTTTTTTTTTTTTTGCATACACACAAATACTTAAATAAACACACTCAAATGCAATCAGTTTATCTGATTACTATCTTCCTCATTGGTCTCTTCCATTTAAATTAAAAATAAAAAGAATTCACAACATATGAAATATTTCTATACCACAACACCCACTCGGCTCTCCTCATGTATGCTACTCGATCTCATACAATTTTATTGAAATTTATATGTATATTATTTATAAATTTTCTCATTTTTATTATCAACACAATGATTTGATTATTTAAATCATCATTAAGACTTGTATAGTGTGTAGCTTCATCAAGAAAGTATTGTCTCGAAAAATTAGACCGACTCAAGTGGAAGTTTGCGTTTATTATTCAATTTTTTTGTTGATCGAAAAAATCATCATCATCATCATCATCATCATCATATATAAGTCGGCTACTGAAAAAGAGGAGAATTAGACAAGCCAAAAAGAATTGAGAGAAACTAAATGAAATAAAGTGAATATTGTTGTCTCGTTCTATGGCATACCACAGAGGTATCAACGGTTTAGTCACCTTCGAATAAGAAGAAATATATAAAAAAAAAAACGAGGATGTTGAATAAAAGAAGCAGAAAGACAAGGTGGAACCTCACATCTTTTGGATTTAGCCTTGCAGCGTGATGACGCGACACTCTTCGAGGTAAGTGGCGAAACGCGTGGACAAGAAATTCTTAAAAAGAAGAACTAAAATAACACAACAAGATGATACAAAAAAAAAAAAAAGAGTAAGAAAATAATACAAAAGTGTATCTTGAAATGATGATGATGGCGGTTAAAACAAAGAAGTTGATGGAGGTGTGACGAAATGATGTTTCTTTTCTTTTGCATCTCAACAATATACATCCTCTTTACTCAACTTTTACATCGTGCATTTCAAATTATATCTTCACAAAGGGCTCAATGAAATGAAAAAATAAAAAAATAATAATTTTTTTTTTTCATTTTTCAACAAATTAATAAGATAAAAATAAAAGAAAAACTATTGTTTAAAAATTAACAAAGCATGGATAAAATTTATGTTAAATTAAAAAAATTTTTTTAAATTAAATTTAAATTACACTTGACAATTTTTTAATGAACACTGAAATGATGATAAATGATATTATTTGTGGTTTATTTGACATGTAATATAAAAAGAAGGAAAGAAAAAAAAAAAATTATTCTTTGGCTTGATTAGAGCCTCGAGGGAATTTCATATACTTTCGCGCAATATCAATGGCTTTATCACTAATATGATATTCTTTTTCAATGCACGATGATTGGCTTGTAGCCCCCCCTTTTTCCCCCCGTCTCACCCTTGAATGAGCCACTGGTTTATCATAAATTCAATGAGTTGGCACAGTTTGTATACGTTTTGGTTATAAGTAAAAAAAAGTATGTCATTTGGAGTTCGAAGACCTGATATTTCGATTGTCACGCCAACCGTTAAAATATAAAAAAAAAAAAAAAAGTAATAATATAAATAAATAAATATAAAAATGAATAAAATTAATGAGTGTTGGTAAAATAATGAGATTGTTAACAGTGACTCATTATTTATTTATATTCACTGACAATAGCTATTACTTTTAATTATATATCATGACATAGAAGATAATTTGTTTTCTAATAATAAAATATTGTCATAATAACTGCTATAAATTATATTTAAAAAAAAATATATTAATAAATAAAATTATAATTATTTATTTATCATAGAGACACGGAATATATCCTGCAGTGATTAAATAGTATTTTTATAAAAAATAAACTTACAAAACTTTATTAAATTTTTTATTTGTTTTCTTTTTTTTTGTACTTTACAAGTGTTGTGACAAGATGGAATGATCTCGTCAATAAAGTTTTGTCATTTTGCTCGATTATGTGAAGAGTATATATATTTAACATGATAAAAAAGGTAAATAAAATAAAGAAAAAAGTAATTGACATGACAGTGAGCTGTTATGAGAATTTTGACGTTTCCTAGAATGGACGCTTATACGTTTTTACGATTGGACAAATGGAAATTTGTCTTTGTCTTTGTTCTCGCATTTTGCAATATAATATAATGTCAAAAATAAATATATACAAGGAATGAAATAAAATATTTAGTGAGAGCAACATGCTGAAGGGATGGTAAAGGAAACAAAAAAAAAAATAAAAAAAAAACTAATCGAAATAAATCCGGAGCGGAGTCGCACGGAAAGTGCGGACTTGCATGCCAAACGGCCGTTTTTAAAACTCCACGGGGAAAATAAGAAAAACTCATCAAGTTGAGACGATTGCCGGCGGTGATGGTTTTGGTTGTCTTGATAGTCTCGGTCCTCAAATTGTGTAGCTCATACTATTTTTTTACCACCCCCTTGTGAACATCTAAAACTTATTCTATTTTTTTTTTTTCTGCGGCCCAACACAAAAGTAGTGTGACTATTTGCCCAAGGGAATACACAACTTTAACACGATTTTTTTTATTCAATCTATATACTTGTTAAATTTTTTAAATTAAAATATAATAATTTTTTTTTCTTGTCTGATTACATATAGATTTTACTACTTATTAGTATTTTTTTTTTTTTTTTTTATTTCACTGGATAATTAAAAAATTTCTACTCATTTTAATTTAATTTATTTTTAATTTTAAAATATCTTTTTTTCTATTTACATTACCTGAATTTAATCTAAGGCTTTTTTTTATAATTAATTTTCTGCTCTTTAAATTTTGTTTTTCTCCAAGTAGTTTTATAATTAAATTTTATAATTTATATATTCAAAGTAATAAATCAATAAATATAATATCTCATATTTAAATATAAAAAAAAAAAAAAATCGTAATTTAAATATTTTTTAAATAATATTTTTTGTACTACTTGAAAATATACAGTAAAACAATTTTCATAAGAGAAAAGAATCGAGGCGTTGTCTACTTAAAAACTAACTATATACATACAAGCTAAAAAAATAAAAAAGAAATATAAAAAATAAAAAAAAAAAATAAGAAAGAAAATTGTTATAGAGTTCTCAGGTAATACGAGGTGAACACACTGAGACACGAGCGTCAGTACAAACTAATTTTAAATTCATTCGCTTGCCCGGGTAACTCGTCCAGTTCACTCACTCACTCACTCTCTCTCACTCACAATCTTAGTCGTTGAAAAATCTCATTTTCTTTGCCCTTAGGGTTTCACCACCGTCTCTCATACACATATGCCACTTATTCATCCATCTCATAAATACATACATATAAACTCTCCTATATACATTAAGTTTTTTTTTATACTTACTCAAGCATACATGTAAAAGAAGCAACCCCCTTTAGCTGAACTTTCAAAACCCACCCCCTGGCAAAAAACCCTGGCCAATATTTGCTCAAGAAAATTCAGAAAACTTTACACACGAGCTTGGTACTTTTTTTTTTTTTATCATTATTATTTTTATTATTATTATTAACGTTAAAAAAAGCGAAGCCCAGAATTTTTACCATACCCAATTTTTCATCTTCTTCAAGTTATTATAATTTTTTTCTTTTTTGTTTTTCATTTTTCTTCGACCTACACCTCATGTGTGTGTTCTATTTGCCTTAACTTTTTTATATATATATATATTTTATTCTGTTTACTATAAATGGCTATTCTTCAAAAACTTTTAATATATCTTAGTCTCCTCTGTACTGTGGATAAATTGAAATAAAGAAAAGGGCATAAATTGTTTTATATAGAGGAAAAATTGTATTATGATTATATATACTACTAGTGCGAGGGTGGGTGGGATATGTGTGCTCATGTGTACATTGAATGAAGAAGAAAAAAAATCATCATAGAGGGATGAAATAAGAAAGTTAAGATGTAGGGTTACTGAGGGTGAAAGAGGGGGCGGGATTACCCCTATGTGTGGGTCCACGACCGCCTCTACGAGAGTTGAAGGTCCGGTTACGCCTCCAGTATGTTGTAACCACCCCTTTATATATTTTACTTTTTTTTTTTTTTTAAATCAAAATACACACACATACACGTATGGATATATACAAATTGGAAGAGTTTTCAGTAGTTTTTTATTTTTTTATCTTATTCTTGAATATACCATCTTCTCTTTCATCCCCTACATTAAATTCAAAGAAATTTTTTATTTAAATTGGCAGTTGGATAGAAGAAAAGAGAATACTATAAATCATCCTTAATCTTTTTTCAAGATATAAATTTTACTTTTTTTTTTTTTTTATTATTATTAAATGGTCAAGAGAAAATTTTGTGTTTTATGGTTTATGGTAAATAAAAGTAATTTATATTATATAATATACAAAAGGATTTTTTATTTTTGTAAATACGTTTTGTATATTTTTTTACAAAAAAAAAAAAACAAATTTATATTTTGGAATTTAGAGCTTGACATGTTATTATTATTATTTTTTTTCATTTTAAAATTGTCAATGTGGTAGATAAATAAGCATCAATTGGAATCACAGAATAAGTAAATATATAAAAAAAAAAAAAATAAGATAAAATAAAAAAATCCTATAAATAGGTGGATTTTATGTGATCTAAGGATTTACCCCCAAAGTGTAAAAAAATATCTGTTGGAAATGTGAGTACGAAAAATTTTCAGCTATTTGAATAAAATCGATTTTCAATAAATAAGGATTTTCGTGATAATGTCAGAGACCAATTTCTAACAGCCCCAAATTCACCTCGTTGTAGATATATAATACAAATAAAATAAAAAAAAAATAAAATAAACCTGCATTGTTCTATTTCCAGATAACGAGTTATTTTTATTATTATTATTTTTTTTTTTCACACAATGGAAACTAATTTTCTTCTCTACCCCTTTTTCCACACATGTATAAAATTACCAGGAATAAAATAACATTGAAAAAAGAAATAAAAAAAAACCTATTCTCTTTACTTAACATTAACGAATAAAAAAAAAAAAAAATTATATAAATAAAATCGATATAAAAGCAATATACGTCGCGTGCGTATACCAGGCTCTGAAATAGAGGGATAAAAAAATATTAAAATAAAAAAAAAAAAAATGCAACGCACTGTTGGATAATATTGCAAAAACGTGATTTCGTTAAATTGCCGTAAAATAATAAAAAAATATATAATTAAAGTTGAATAGTAAAGGGTGAGGGTAAATAAATATACAAAAAAAATTTAAATCTTGATTTGTCATTACTCGGATTGATGACAAGATGATGATATCAATATACTGGATATAAATAAAAATAAAATAAGGCTCAAAAATTATATATTAAAAAATAAAAATACAAAAAAAAAATGTGACCAATATAATGAATACATATAAGGGTATAGTAGCGATCAAGTAGCCGACTCGACTTATTTGAAATGTAAAAACTTTTGTAAAACGTATTCTCGCATATCACATTCTCTGGTCTTTTCATCTTCCATATACTAAAAGTTGTTTTCTTAAACTTTTATTTTACACACATATTTACAATAAACATTCCATCTTGTAGAATGAAGGTCTGCATATCTACGTTGACATTACATAAATGTTGTATGTATATGTATATTTACTCTTGGCATACATGCATAATCGTTGGATAAAATTATTTATATACAAATAAATAAAACACACATGTATATACGCATTAATATACAAACATTTATGTTGTTGTGGGCAATCTGAATCGCGGCATTTGGCCAAGAAGAGAGTACAGAAAAATAAGAAAAACATTAAGATGAAGAAAAAAGAAAAATTTATATATATATAATCAAAATACATATGATGTTGATGTGATGAAAGCACATATGTATACCGAGAGGGAGGTAAGAAAAGAAGTTATTTGGCCCGTCTGGTTGACGATCTGTCCTCTATATGTCTCCGACCATTCGTCCTTCTACACATATATTTAATTCACAACGTTGCAAATTCTACCTCTGTGTTTGCATCGTTTTACCGCGTGTCTCGTTTCACTATGCAGACGAATGTCTGTCCATGCACACATTGGAATTTTCAACAAGTTATTCATTTACATTATATTTTAATGATTTTTGTTATTTACCTTTTTCTTTTTTTTTAAATAAGGGTTGATTCAATTAAATTTATATCGATAATACCCTTGTATGTATTTATTATTTTTAAATTTATAATGTCATTTTTTTATTTTTCTTTAATTAAGTAATATAAATTTAATTTTTTTTTATTTGTTTATTTTTTAAAGCATGTCATTTAACCTGCTCTGTGTATTTTTTTTTTTTTTTATTTTTTTAAGTAGAAAAATCTGTATGTAATCAGACATAGAAAAAAAATATTTTTTATTCCCTAAAAATTAAATTTAAAATAATTAAAAGTCTGTTGTTGAGAATAGATATTTGTTTGAGTAAAAAAAAAAGCTTTATAACAAGTAGAAAATTTTGTATATCAAACAAATGTAAATGGAATTTTTTTTTTCTACTCAATAGTCAATATATTTATTGAAAATTATTTTTTAAAAAATTATATAAATTGAAAAGCTTGGAAAAAAAAAATGAACAATTATTAATTTATTAAATTTTTTTTATTTATTTAATGAAGAGGGTTAAAAAATTGAGATGGAAAGGGAGGTACCGCGACCGTACGTGGCATACGTGATCAGAATCAACCCTCGTCATCATTTTGTCTCTTTGGATAAGCAAAAAAAAATAAAATAAAAAATTTAAGAAACACAAAAACATAAAAACCTTAGATGAAATGAAAAAAAAAAAAGAGATTTTTAAATTTTCTGGGCTATCTTGAAGGGTGGCTTCTTTGATCGGGAATGTCATTAGGCCTTGCTTCTTATGGAGCTCACCGCAATTGGGTCCTTTTCTATCTCTCTCTCGTCTCCTTATTTTTTTTTTTCCTTTTTTTTACTTATTCGCTAAAGCCAAAGGGAGAACTCATGGAATCTGAAATTCTTCACAACCGGCCAAACAACGTATACGTGATTGACCGACACAAATCTCACTCACCTACATACATATAAACAATTTCTTTCTATATAAGTATCAACATTTTTCAATAAATTTATAACTCAATTACTGAATAAATTCTCTGTGTAAAGATTTTTACCTTTTACAACCCTCCCGCCTCTTTTTATTATTATTATTATAATTTTTTCTGAGCTTAATGTACGTTGAATTTTTTATCAAATCATCCAATACACTCAAATGTCAATGAGGGGACACACACGCGGCCCATCGCATTTATCAAAAATTCGACATTTTTTTCTTCTTTTTTTATTTCATTATTATATTTATCATTGTTATTATATTATTTATTATTTTTTTTTTTTGTATATTTTATTATTTGTCAATAGACCAATGGGGGTTGGGTGCTGTTTATCACACACGAGTATTCTTAACGACCCTGCAGTTACACATTATGAAAAAATAAAAAATATATATCGAAATTTTTTTTGCAAAGGGTATATTGTAATATCGATTGCTAATGGCATCGAGAAATGTATATAAACTATATTTATAAATTACACAAAAAGTATATATACTTGAAGGAAAAAAAAGTAGAATAAAAAAATTAGTATGACTCATGTGGGCAAGACATTTTGAGGGTTGAATTGGATGACTTTGTGAGTAAAGAATTTAAGAATGTATATACAACATTATGCTTGTAGCACTGCAGCAATGAAAAATAATATATATGATAAATAAAAAATTGAGAAGTTAAAAAATTACAAGGGTGAAAGTTTGTTTAGTGCACCCTGGAGAATGAAAAAATAAAAATAAAAATATATTCGCGTACCGAGTGAGCATACTGAGCAGGTATTACCTGATTGTTTTGACGGAGAAAATACTTGTGTTATTCACCAGTGTCCAAGTCTTCACGTCTTTGCGCGTATAAATTGGCCAGTCGGGAATTACTGATAAACGCAAAACTGTCCAGAGTCACGGAGTAATACAAATAAAAAAAAATATAGTTAACAACATATATCCACACATAAGTGTTTTTTTTTTCTATTTTATTTTTTTTGAATTAAATTTATCTAAAGATAATGAGACTAAGAAGAGCATCACGTAGGATCGTGGCTTTAATTTTCAGACATTTTCATTCCTGCAATTTTTAAATAATAAAATAAATAAATTATATTTTTTTTTTCCAAGAAAAACTTTTACGGTTTAATAGTTTGCAAGTGTATCATTATTTTGACAAAGAAATTGATGGAAATTTTAATGAAATTAGTCAATTTTTTAATTTTATTTACTTGTGTTTGGATAATTTTATAAATACTAGTTGAGGAAAATAAATTACACAATGTGTCAGGTGGTTTATAAATAAATACTGATGTTAAGTGACCCCAATTTATTGATATAAACACATATGAGTACATGTCACAGGTACTTTTACCTTGTACACGAATATATATATTTAAAAAATAAGAAAAAAAATAAAAAATTACGTATATTTTGTTCCCCCATTTGTAATTAGAGGCGTGCATAATTAAGTTCAAGTTGATTGTTGACATGTGGTGTTAGCAAATTCACGATGAGTGTCTTCGAGGGAGCGTCTCAATTAGAACCTTTACAAACGAGCCCCAAATTGTTTACATTTTCACTTGACGAGTTGTTAATTTATATTCTCGTATATAGACACTTACTGTTGTTTTTTTTTTTTACCTCAAGTGATGACTACTATATTATGTATTGCTCAAATCCACTAATTGTTTTGTCAATAATTATCAAATTTCAATTTACATTAATTATAAATAAATATAATTTTTATTTAATTATCGTTAACCTCGATTTATAAATAAAATTATCTAATCAATATTACTTTTTTTTTTTTTTCTTCAAAATAGATATTTTATTTTTAAAGCTTCATGAAAACCCCCCGAATATTATCCACCATATAGATTTTCAACTGAAACGTTGGTTGTCAAATAAATAAATAAACTAGCAGAGTCTGATAATAGAGTCCATGAAACGAACTGATATTTTTCTTATTTTTTATTTATTTAATTATTTATCAACGCAAAGCTGGGAAATTATGAAAATTTGTTTTCTCAATATTTTCCATATTTTAAATTTTCAACCAAAACGTTTAAAAATGTAATTAAAATGTAGTAAATAAAGTAGTCGTTGTCGTTATGTGCAAGATATAGTACTTGTATTTTTTTTTTTTTTTACTATACATTTCGCCCCTTGACTAAAACTGACCATGAATAGCCCCTTGATTCAAAATCAGTTTTTCTTTTAAAAAATTTATTTATTCATTTTCAGAGAAAAAAAAAAACTCATGTGATATGCGACGTTACCAAGGGTGTCATATACAAAAATTAAAATTAAAAAGAGAAAAAAATAAAATTGGTTCAATATAATAATCAAAAGCCCACGACCCCGTGCGAAGAGTAAACTCAATCGATCATTTTTTTCTTCATTGTGTTTTATGATTTAAAAAGTATTTATTTCTTTTATTTTTTTTTTTTTCATGATTGACACGAGGCTTTAGGATGAACATACGTAACACAGAAGTAACGTGCATATGTATATAATTTTATGCCCATTATTATTTCCCACTCTAACCATTCATATAGAATATAAAATTTTTTTGGCACTTAAATTTCGGTTGGATAATAAAAGCATTGAAGAAAAAATATATTAAAATTACACCTGGGTGTAAGAAGAAAATAATAATGAATGTTTATTTTTTATTTTTTATTTTGAGAATAAAACAATATGAATATAATATGCCACTGTATTTTGACGATGTAAGAAAAGATACTCGTCTTCAGACCGCAAACTAATTTATATTCACACTCTCATACAAAGATTTATTTGAAAAAAAAAATAAATTTATTTTTTTTTTTGTTCATTGGATGACGACACTGTGTAGAGGCCTCTATTTTTGGTTATTACATTTGCCAATTTACATAAATTTAATGACAAAATATTAAAATGAAAAAAAAATATTTAAAAAAAAAAAAAATATGACAATTTTGATTTACAATAATGGGTTTTAAATTTTTTTAATTATATTTTTTAAATATTATTATTATTATTGTTTTTATAGAATTATAAAATTATTAAAAATTTAAATATTTTTGAATTTAGTATTTTAAAAGTAGATAAATTAAATAAATTTTTAAATTAATGAATAAATAAATAATTAATAAGTCTGGTTAATAGTGAGAATGGAAATAAAAGTTTATGATACATCTCAAAGTCAAGGAGAATTATCACTAGGCTACCAGAAATTCATTTAATCAAGAACCTCTGAGAAACAAATTACCCCATTGACAAGTCTTGTAACCACACACTCATACATTACACACAACTTAGAAAGAAATATAATATTAAAATAAAATACCACTTTGTTTTTTCATTCAACACCATCATCAATTTATTTATACAGACAATTGACTATTTTAAAAAATAAAAAAACACTCATGACATGACGTCCAGTAGTCTTTACCACTTTCATTTATTTTTTATCAACATCTCAACAATTTCAAACCAGAAATAAAACTAAAACCAAGTAAAAAAAAGCCAAAAAAAAAATATAACATTTTTCATTTAAACAAATAAATCGCCCCAGCAAAATCCATAAGATTCATAAATTATAAAACAAGTATAATAATAAAAAATACAAAATTTTATTCCCCAAACATACTGCAAGTATTTTTCTCATTGTCCAACGTATGAGAATGTAAAACGAGATAAAATTCTTGACAAAAGAATAAGATAAAAGAATAATAAAATAAGGTGAATTGGGTGGAATATGAAAAAAAATAAAATAAATAAATAAAAAGATTAAAAATATATTTATTCTCTTTCATATTACTGAAGAGGTGCACAAATGTAGTAGGAGGATTTAAAAAAAAAAAAAAAGGGTAAAAAAAGGGAGGCATTTATTCGCAGACAGAGGGCATAAACTGCCTGACTAACAACCCACACGTTTCTACTGGACCCGTACTCTTCTCTGGTACCAGTCAGAAAATAAAATTAAAAAAAATAAAAAAAACCTCTGTACACCACCATCAGACACTATTAACGTATATGTAAATATACATACACATATACCCTACACCTAATACATTAATAAAAAAATAAAAAACAAAAATCATCTTGTTTTCTCACTTCAATACATCGGTATTTATTATTATTATTTATTTTTTTAAATAAATGTGTGTATGTTATTTCCCTCAAACACCCTATATACATACTGTAGACATGTATTGTGAATATGCAGAAATGAAAGTGAAAAAAAAAACTAAAAAAAAAAAATTCAAACACACCAGGAGTAGAACGTGGTATAGGGCTGTAAATTATAAACTCCACTGTGAGGAGTCGAAGCCAAGAGAAAAGAGTCGAGGACTAACCTCAGCCAGACTCGTAAAAATATTGTTTCTTATTCCCTCGCACGTCTCGAGGTCTTCCCCAGTGCATATTATAATAGCCACAACATCAACACAACCAGCAGCCACATTTTTTTTTTATTTTTTATTCATTTACTGATGATAATACAATTTTTTTCGGCCAAATTGTATACATATATCCACAAGATTCATCTATAAAACACATGTGTATATGTGTATACAATTTAAGAAAAGATAATAAATAAAAAAATTAATAAAAAAAACAATCTTTTATTGCCAAGAAGTCGTAATAATTTTGAATTAAGCGATCAAATAATAAAGTCGTTTGCAGGTATAAATGTGAAAATAACAGTTGGATATGTTGGTTGCATTGGTAGGTGTTGGACACAGCGGGGTATATATATCGTGGATGTGGGCGGTTATTCGAATGAGAAAATAAATAAATTTAAAAAAACGATATAAGAAAAAAAAAAAAATGATATAAAAAATAATACACTGTAAAAAAAAAAAAAAATTAAAAATAATAAGAATTAAAAAAAATAAATAATAAGAGAAAATTATTTGTTGTTTTTTATATATGCAAAATTAAAAAAAAATTCTTAAGACTTGTGTGTATACTGTTTATTTCTATCATAAAAAGAAAATGAAATTTTTTATTTTTTTTATTTGCCACTGAGAAAATTTACATGGTTGATGCTAGTTGGTCTGTTGATGTTGCAGCTATAACAATAAATAATTCTGTGCTTTCATGTGGTACATGCTTTTGTAGTTTGATAATTTTTTAAATAATCATTTTATTTGCCTATCAATATGTCGTTACAAGATACACTTGAAAGTTGGCAAATTGATAGACAAATAGAAATTTTATTTTATGATTTAAAATTTTATAAAATTATTGTAATAAGAATTGTGATTTATCAAATGTAGATGATGAGTATTGATGATTGTGAGAAATAATATAATCCGTGGGATATTTAATGCAATTACTCAAAATGTAGTGTAACAAAAAATAATTGTATATATCCAACTTACAGCTTACTGACATGTCGGTTGCTTTCAATTTGGATTGGTTTGATTGAACGTTGTGATTCAATCGATCGAATGATTGTCAAATAAATAAAATCAATCTAACTATAAATATATAAATGAAAAATATATTCATAAAAAAAAAACTACGTGGTCAACGAGATTTTATTCTGTTATTATCATAAGACACAAGCTGTAATATTTCTTGTTATTTTTATTCATAATGATTTTCATCTGTAGCCGGAGACTTGTAGGATCCATTTGGCACGTCTCGATGAGAAAAATCAAAGAATAAAAAGTAAAAAAAAAAATCTATTCTCTTTTACATTAGCAGTCTCTAGAATGCATGAGAATGAAGAAGAGACGAAAAAAAAAAAAGTATATTTTTAAACAATGAAAATAAACGTCAAAAGCGCGCGCGGCAATAACCCCACGAGACGTGATTGGTGAAGAGGGCCCCGTAACAAATACACCAGACAGCTTGGAGTCTTCACAAGTGATTCAAAGCCACTTTCAAAAAATATATATATATACATTGCATTGTATAAAAATGACACTGACAATATGAATTCAAAATATTCATCAAATAAAAAATAAATTAAACAAGTTTAAATATAAATTTTAAATAAAAAAACAATTAAAAAAATAAAATCAACATAAATAATAAATGAAATAAAAAATTAAAGCTTTTGATGCGGCTATTTGGTCAAGCTAAAAAAGGGATTAATGATTATAACCAAAAGAGAATGACCAAGTGAGAAAATATATTTATAAGTACAACCATTGGACTTTGGAGAATTTATATCAAGGTCTTCTAGGTATACCAAGTGAAATGAAAATATACAAATGAAAAAAAATAATAAAAGTAAAACGACATAATATTATATCCTTATTTTATTTTTATTATCACGAATGAGGTGTCAGAACAAGAAATACTTGAAAAAAATATTTAAAATAGCGAGTCAATATATTGTGTATATATACAAGTTGAACCACTGCCTCAACTCGCGCAATACAATTGTGTATATTTATTTATTTATTTATAGTTATCAAGTTAAATTTTTTAAATGTATTCGGCATACATGTTGCACTTGGTTTAACAGCCAACACGCCTACATCTATATACATTTAAAATATAGCTGAGTTTGGTCCTAGTTTATGAAGGGTCAGGTCATGGTCACGGGGTCATACCTCTTCAAGGCTCCAACTTAAAGACAGAATGACTAATATAAAAAAAAAAAATTAAATATTATTTTAAAAAATGTGGATGTATCTCAGGTTGAGTGGATATATGCATATTGAGTCTCGAATAATGTCTCTCTGGTTAGGTTAAAATAAAAAAGAAAAAAACAATAAATAAATAAATATAATACTTGAGGCAAATGCAGGTTCAGTGTAAATAAAAATATAAAAAAATAAAAGTAACAACATATGGGCCCTTTTTTTTACTATAGTTGTTTTGAGTCAAAAGCACATGGTCAAAGATATAAGCCTCAGGCGTACGTTTAACAAGACTCAAGTTAATATGAGTCATAGATCATTTAACCGTGTGCACTAAACATTTGTAATATAAATAAATATAAACACCACGTAAATCAATGTGATTAGGTGGTGTGAGAGAAAAGGCAAGCAATTGTATATATAGAGAATGAGGGTTGATGTTAACTCACGGATTCACTCCCATTATAAAATTTTTGTCAGGTTATTTTCTTCAAAATTGTTCGTGTCAGTCATAAATTTTTTTTTTATTTATTTTTTTTTTTTACGCTCGTGACTTGAAGAACGCCAATGTTTGAGCTCTACTGACAGTAATGCAATGTCTAAAGTATTTTTTTTTTAATTTTATATATATTTATTTTTTTTTTTACAAAATAATTTATTAATTTTTTTTTAACTTTAAATATTTTTTTTTTCAAGTTTAATTGTTATGAAAAAAAATTTAAAAAACAATTTGTATAGATTATTTTTTGAGAAAAGAAACTATCGATGATGATGATGATAAAAATGTATATAAAATTTGAAGGAATTGAAATAATGAAAAATCAAATCAAAAAATCAAACAAGAAAACATTAAATTTTGTCTGACAGTTGACTTTCTCAACGGGGCGCGGCCGCCCGGTTTGCCATTTAAAATTATTAAGAAGGGATGGGGGATCAAAAGACAAGAGACAAAATGGACTGTCATCAACAATATAAACATGTGTGTATCTTCGCGCATAATGAGAACAAACCTTTTAATCTTGTGCTCAATTATTATTTTTATCATCAAAAAGAAACAAAATATTATACAGGTTTCAATTTTTTAACTTTTCTTCTCTAGCATCGCTCCTTTTATGTCAGTCCTTAATCAATGCACATAATCAAACGTGACGAGCACTCGACACCCACGAATTGGTCCATCCCTTTTTAGTAACAAAATACGAGTAGCACAAGAATGTAATTCAACTCGTAGAAAAAAAAATATATATAAAATAAATAGACGATGAAAAAAATTAAATACGTGTGTAATAGTCTTTGCATTTTTTTTATTTTTTGTATTATTTAAAAAATCTCTTCAAAGGTAGATCTAAAAAAGCGATGAATTTATTTATTTTTTTTTTTCATACTATTATCTATATAGAATTTTTATTTTTTGTCATTTATATTTTCTTGGGGGTGTTACTGCTCATGAAGATATTGAAAAGAATATAAAGAAAAAAAAAAATATTATAAGAAAAGAATAACACTTCGCCACCCATATAATCCAGGTGTTTATGAAATAATAAAAATCTTCATTCAAAATCCCAAAAGTTTTATTTCCATATGACCTAAATAATATTTCAAATAAAATAATCTATATAATTTCAATTCATCTTAAAAAATTAAATTCAAAATAATAAATAATATATTTATTCATACATCAATATAATTACCAATAAAAATTAAAAACCATAAAAAATTTTTACAATTTTTTTTCGATAAATTTGGCATTTATTTACTGAAAAATCTGACGGGACAAAGAAAATGATAATAATCCATTAAATATTGTATAATAAAACGTTGAAAATAAATTATTTATGGGTCATGATCTTGACACATAAAGGTCAAGATGTTAATATAACATCAATTCGTAAAGTCAATGTCAACACTTGGCAAGAAAATATATTAAATTTAAAAAGCTCTATATAGTCGCAAGATGATCAAATATTTTATCACAAAAAAAAAACCAGATATTTATATTTTGAATCAAATCATAAGACAAGTATATTAATGTAACCCCCCTCACCCCCCTTTTATAATATAATAATTAAAATACATCTACAAAGGAGCGAGAGAGCTTCATAATTTATAATATCAACAATAATGATGTTAAATAAAAATTTCAAGAGTATTTACTCGATTGGAGTACTGATATTTTGTACATAGTGATACACTCGAGAGAATCATTTGTGTCTCAGTGTATACGAGATAGCCAATCCCGCGTATTTTTGCTTCCTTCCTATCTACTGATGGCGACCACCTCTTACCAGGGGCGTAACCATCCTCGTATCACGGCCTCCCACCCGCGCACACTTACTTATATAAATACACACCTATATATACATATTGCACATATGTATTTAAAAATAAATATAAATAAAATCATATGCAATTTTTATTTTCTTCAACTCGCATATATATAAATTTTTTTTTTTTTTTTTTTCTTTACTTTCAACGTAGTTATATATATTGTGTTTAAAACCAAAAATTTTATCGCCCTTTGCACACGCACCATTCGCATATTGGCCGCACTTTCAATTCGGCTATAAATCAGTTCAATATTTATGACTCGTATTTGACCATGTTGACGTCTTGACTTCTACTACACTATCCATGTTCAAAAAAGAAAAATTAAAAAAAAAAAAACAAAAAATATTAATAATAAAATAATCCATATATAAAATTATAAACGCTATTATTTTTATATCTGACTTTTGATAAAATAAAATAATATAAAAAAAAAAATTTTTTAATTAAAATTTAAGTTTATATATATATATTTATTATTATTATATTAAGTTTGTGTAAGAAGAATGTTGAATTTACTTGATTATTTTTATATGAAAAAAAAAAATTAAAAAATAAACAAAATTCAGGAATGGTCTACGTCCCTGACGACATACGTATCACCTCTTTGAGCTAGTTTTAGTATATAAAAAAAAAAAAAACTCGCATACAATGCTCACACATAAAATGAGTTGAAAAAAAAAAAAAAGAAAAAAGTCAAGTTTATAATATTTATATATGTTGCAGGATGGAATGAAGAAACAAAAATACGACAAGCATGATGAGTAAGTAAGAAAGAATAAATATTTGGCAAAAAGAAGGGCAAATGATGAGGTGGATGGGGGTTGACGCTGGCAGATTTACGGCTATACTGACGAAATAGCGTCCCTTATGTGAAATTCTTTGGCATTCACTGATATTATTAGCAATCGCATCGTCTTTTTGATCCACCCATGGTTCAACCAATCGTCGTATCTCAAACTGTCGCATCGTCTATATAAAACAACTTTTATCTTTTTCTATAATATATATTTTATTTTATTCTTGATTCTCTTTAAAATGGAATTTCGCATAATTTCGAATAAAAGATAGTCTCGAAATATATTTATATTTTTTTCATTCCCCTCGTTTTATTTTTGCATAAACTTGAGATTAAACAAAATGTGTTTGAATTCATTTATTTATTTTTTTATTTTTTATTCATGTTAATATATATATATCTATTATTATTATTATTATTTTATATTATATATAGACAAGTGGCACTTAAAAATTCTTATTATGTTTTGTCTTTTATTCAAGTTATGTATATTATAATTTCACGACAATCATTGAATACAAAAAATATATATATCAAGTAAACACATTAATTTTTATTTTTTTCATGACTAGACAATAAAAAATTTGAGAATATAAAAAATAATATTTTTAAAAAACTATATCAAATAAAAAAAAGAAATTTATATAAGACATGATGAAAAAAAAAAAAAAGGGAACTAGTAAAAGAGAAATCAAAAAAAGGATAAAGAACAAAAGGATCCAGTGTTTTATTTGAAAAAAAAAAAAAAAAAATGTCAAATTCTCAGATGATAGTCGCGTGTCAAGAGAATTTCTTATTGGCTATTTAAACCGCGATACTTTGACTGCCTGGATTAGATGTCTACGAGCCATAAAGCATCGAGTTGCTCTATCTATATTTTTTTTTTTTTTATTTTTTAAAACCTCCTTCTGCCACCCATCACCTTTGTGGCATGCAAGACATTGCTACCGTGTGTTTTTTATACATATATATTTTTATAAATGTGTGTTGCTTGTGGCCCTCCTGTGCCAAGACATTACTGAGATTACAGGCGAGAGACCCGACTTGATATATACGTAATAATAACCCCCAACTCTCTCCATGACTTTATACCACCCTCTTATTCACTCTAGCACTTTTATTATTATTATTACTATACTATTACTATTTTTTTTTTTTCCATTGCTTTAGCTCACAACGATTTATCCATTTGGCATTTATTTCTTGTCTTTAGAAAATACCTAAATAAATAAGTAGTAAGTAGTAGTATAGAGTCAGACAGTGAACAAATGAGTCAGTCAATCAGTAAGTCAGTCTTTTACCATATACACTGTCTATTAAAACCATGCAAAAAAATTGAGAGGCACTATTGTATATAGTATATATACAGACAATTCTTGAACTTCATCACCACCGCAATTTACTTCCACACATCCTTTTATATCTTTATTTGTCTTTTTTTATTTTTGGCTTGAATTCAACATATATCATTTTTATATTTCATCAAATTGCGTGTGTACACACGTGAATGTCTGTATATATATCTCATTCTCAGTAACTTGGTTGTTTAATCGACTGTATACATAAAGTGATAAAAGAAAAAAAAAACATACATGAGAGAAGAAAAAAATTATCATTTGAATTTTTGCAAGTATAATCATTTATTTTGTTGTTAAAAGGATTTTAAATTTATATACATAGTGTATTTGAATATATATGTACACATTGTATCATTACATAATACCATAACGAGACTACTATTGAGACTACACTCAAATAGTAAAGTTAATATTTTTGTGTGTATATTCAACAATATAAGCACCAATTTTCTCGGTTAAAACGAGCACTGATATAACAATTTTACTCCGTTTTCTAAATTGAAAAAAACGAAAAAGAAAGGGAGAGATGCTGAAGAAGAAAAAAAAAATAAGTGAAGAGAATAGTGGAGTGGATGAAGAAGCAAAAAAATATTACGAACAAGATGAGATACATTATATTCATATGAAAGAAAATGTGGCTTTGAGTACACACATGATGAATAACCAAGAAAAATATATTTTTAGTAAAATAAATATATATATGTGTATTGCCACTACACGCACGGACTCTTCTTGAATTTTATTTATTTATTTATTTATATTTATATATTTTTTTCCTAATAAGCTTCGTACAAGCTTCTACCCGTTAGTCATACATTTATATAAAGGGGATGTTGCTTTACTTTCCCTGTCCACATTGAAAGTTCTCAAGATACGTATCCACTTGGTTATTAATGTATGTCTGTCTATCCACCCTCTCTTCAGCCCTTATTCTGTAATATGTCTATATACACTTTAACCAGCTTGTCTACTCGACCAAACTATTCGTTTTCTTATTTTTTTTTTTTATGATATATCACATATAAGTCAAAAATAAAAAATAAAAATGAAAATTTATATTTAACCGAAAAATATCATAACAATTGTTTGTTATTATTTTTAAATTAAAGCATTTAATTTTTTTTTTTTTATTTAAATTTTTTAATCAAGAAAAGCTGGGTTAAATTGAAAAATTTAATATTAAATTAAAATTATATATTTAATGGTTTTATAAATTATTAAGATTTTTATTTGCTTAATTTTGAAATTTTTTTTAATTATAAAATTAATTAAATAAAAATGAATTTTATTTTGATGATATGGCTAAACTTTTTTTCTATAATTAAATATATTTTCTGTAAAATTTTCAAGTAATTTTGCATTTATTTGAATGGGTAGTTTTTTAATTTTTTAATTTACAAGTGTTTATCAATTTTACCTCAAGTTTTTTTATGATTTTATTATAATTATTTCTTAACTAAAAAATAATGTAGTTGAGAGTCGCTGATTTCATGAGTAAGATTGTATTGATTACACTTGAAGCACCACCCACACTCTCCCACTCCCACCCAAGATATGATTTTCTAATACGCGAAGCCATTCCACACCCTCGACTACAGGTATGTCTTTATAATACCTAATGGATATACCAGCAAAATTACATTTAATATTACCTTTTTCTTTTTCATAATATCAAAGCAGTAGTTGTAGACTTATAACCACTAAAATATTGATTGATTTGTATATTAAAATTTCATCAAAATAACTTAACAATTTTTATGATTTTTTCTTCTATTAAAATATATAACATTATTAAAAAATAATGTTTTGAAAATTGAAATAATAAATTTAAAATTTATAAAAAAAATAATAACATGAATTTTTTTTTCGTTCTAAGAATAAAAAGAAAACTCAAACAGCTAATTATGTTTTCAGAGAGATTCTTGTTTCTCGTTAGTTAGCATAATTTTTTTTTTATTTTTTTTTGTGAACAGTATATGTGTACTGTTAATATAGGTATGTATATGTATCCAGCAAATGTGAATTCAAAGTCTCAACAATTCTTGAAAATTATACAAGCTAATCCAAAAGTAGAGGCCTCGCGTAAAAGGACACGAGCGTTCGCGGTCACTTCCTCCCCGTCGATTTACACTATAAAAAAATTTAAATGAAGAAAAAAAAAGGGAATAAATAAATAAGAGAATTGATGAAAAATAAAAATAGAAGATCAAGTATATCTCTTATTTATTTTTTTTTTCTTTTCACCTGGTCCATTGCAGTAAAAGCTGGTATATCTTTTGCTGAATGTTGCATGTATATATTCGCATTCGCATCTATCTATCTCATCCATTCGCATTGCAATGTATTTATCCGCATCCAGGTACCCTCGCCTTACAGATATAATGGCGTTGTTTAATGTTTAATCATACCCACCATGTACCCCCAGAGTATAATCAGAGTATAATTCAGACAACAACTTCAATCAACTGGCCGCGCCGCCAATCCAACGTAAACTTACTTGCTGATCTGTGGTCGCGCGGGTTCAAGCCCTCCTTTTCCTCCTCCTCCTCATCATTCTTTTACCCATCAGTATATAGAAATGTAAAGCTGAACCGAGATGTACGTGTACCTCTTTACCTCACTCATAAACCAGTAATGCCAATTCAGTGATGATCTTGACTTTTGTTCTTGATTTGTTTTTTTTTTTCATGAATAGTATGTGCACGAAATAGATATGATTTCATATAAATTGAAAAAAATATCTTCTTCTTTTTTGAGTTTAGAAAATAAGGAGGAAAAAAAAAATTCTAAATTAAAGTTAAATTTCTTGGAATTTTTAAAAAATAAAAATGATATTTTCTTTTGTCTGATTATATACAGATTTTTCTACTTATATTTTTCTACTAAATAATTAAAGCTTTTTATTTAATTTTATTATTATTATATTAAAAAATAATGTTAAATTAAAATTATTTAAATAAAATGATGAAAAAAAATTTCACAAATAAATAAAAAAATGCTATTTTCTCTAGAGTGAAATCATTATCTTGATTTAGAAAATTTTTATCCAATTTTTCCATTTATACACAAGAAAAAATTGATGAGAATGACAACGATGCTTTCTAAATGACCATCATTTTTCAAATTCACAGTTAAATAATAATAATTAAATGTCAATTTTCATTCATATATATATTTCCTAATATTTTTACACGTGACAATGACTCATCATCATAATTATCACTATTATTATAAAAAAAAAAATATAAAAACGTAAACTATTTCATTTATTTCCTTATTTTTTTGTTCGATTATTAATCCCTAATTCCCCAAGCCAACACCAAAAGCCAATGACCCATAAGAAACAAAAAAAAAAGAAAAAAAAATCAGTTTCCCTTGGGAGAATTGTTTGATACAACTCATGCCTGCTATTCAAGCACCATACTTGCCATGAAATCGTGAGACTAGACATCACGACATAACACGACAAATGTAATTCAAGTTTCAATATACACCGATTTTATATTTGCAGTATCTACACCCTTGTAAAATTAAATGAATATCAATATGTGTGTGTGTAGCTGTGTGAATATTCAATTCAACTTCTTGGACTTGAATTAAATCGATACTTTACGACACCGTTAAACTTGGAAAAAAATAACAAAATTTTTTACCTGTTGTTTGTTTCACTTGTAAATAATTATATTAAAATTCATTCCTATTATTTTAATATCGTGTTAGTTTCATTTTTTTTTTTATACAGTAATTTTGGACTTTATACTGAAACAACAAGGTGAAGAAGATTGAATAAAGCAAATAATTTAAAAATAAGAATTCATAGAAAAAAAATAAATAAAAAGAAACGCCGGCGCGTTCTCGATGTTGTATCGGGTTTCACGCGTGGACTCACGGTAGCCATCTCAACACCCTAAAAAATTCGTCTGTTTTTTTGACGATGAATTTCACGATGTAGAAACTAATAAAACAAGAAACAAAAAAAAGCAAAAAAACAAAAAGGATCAAGTGGCAGAGTAGTCTAAACTTTTTGCGATCAGTTAGGCACGACAAAACACGTCGTCACAGTGTTATATACCATACACACGGATACGATTTCTAATTTTTTTTTTTTACATTTTTTAAATATATTATATTTATCCCTTATACAAAAAGCAAATTTTAAAAGCATTTATTAGCCAAATAATTGAGCTCAATTATACTCAAAACCAAGTCACGTGCCAATTGTTTATACAAATATTATTTTTTTGACAGTTCTAAATTTATACAGTAAAAAAAAAAATCTATCTATATAATAAAAAATAAAATAAAGATAAGCTATTTTTTATGAAAAGAAGAAGCAGAAAAAAAAATTGATAAAAAAAGACAACGCCCGGATCTCGATCAAAAAGGGGGATGGTTAGATTTTTTTTTTCCTCCTCTCAATTGCCCGTTACCGTTCGATTTATATATATTATATATATTTTTTTCTATACTGTTACATTATTATTTCCCCCAAGGTACACAACACCTATATATATATATTTTATTTTTTTCAATATTTTTTTATATCCCCCCCGCGTGTGAGTCACATAATGGGCTCTATACGCGACACGACCTTATGATTTATATGCCTCATAGCTTTTGTATATTTGTGTGGATCGTTGGACGCGCGTGGCCTCCTTTTTTTTGTATATTTTTCTGATGTTTTTTGATCTTTAGTTTTTTAGGTTCTCACCCCGCGAGATAACATAAGGGGATTGGTTCTTGATCGAACACTGTGGCCGAACAATTTACACGCTGAAAAAGGCTAAAGAGGGGAAAGTTAAAAAAATGAATACTTGCATTTTGTATACTTTAGCTACTGTATGTATATATATGTTATATAGAAATTGATGATGGAAAAGAGACGAGAAGAGCATGATGATATTGTTGTTCATGTATATATAGTATACAAGTTTGATTTCACACGGGACCTTTCGAAACATATTACAAAATCGATATAATTAATAGGTTTTTTAGACTGATGGGATCGGGTAACATATGGCCTTTCTTTTTTTTATCCTCTTTTGTTTTGTAATACTTTTTTTTTTATATATGTATTTTTTTATTTTGAATTTGGTGGCGGCAAAGGACCGCCACCTCAAAGTTGACCATGCTAAAACCGAGACGGGATTAGAAATAAAGGCTAAAGTTGCGTCTAAAATAATAAAAAAAAAAAAAAAAGGGTTTTAAAAAAAATCAACTAGAAAATTCCTTACTGAATGCTAATTTCTTTTGCGGTGCGTCTCCAGAATTTAATTTGGATACGGTAAAAGATCGGATCGCTCTTGTGAATTTTGTTTTTTTTTAAATTTATATTTTAACTTTTTTCTTTTGATATACTAAATTTAGTCAGAATTGATTTAATTAATTCTTAATTTACAAATTAAAAATATATAACTTGCGAAATAATATCAATTGATTTAATCTTTGTTTTTTAAATATTAAATTAACTGTACTATATGTAAAATTATAATACAAATTAAGTTGTATATATATTTTTTTATTTTCTTAATACTTGAAATAATTTCTCAAATAATTCAAAATAATATATAATAATTTGAATAACTATTGAATTTCAAATGTATAAATGTCAGGTATTAGGTGTCAAAATGTTATCATCATTTGAATTTTTTAATGTATATAAATGTGCAATAGACACGTGCCATACAACGCACAATGTTTAAGCCAACAGCTAATATGTGCACACGATGTATAAATTCAACCCTTGACTATATACTCGTTGTATTATACAGAAAATATATATAAGAACGAGCACGCGAGCTTGCAGCCACAGTATAACTATACTTAGCATAATTTTGCAAATCGTAGTCAAGAAGTAACAGAGAGAAAAAGAGAGAGAGAGAAAGAGAAAAAAAAAAATGAAAAATAAAATAACCGAGAATAAGTGAGTGACATTGTACAAAATTACGATCATTTTATTCGTGTCCCTCTGCATAACTGTTCAGTGTTTTCCATTAGCATAGGGTTTATTCACTGTATACCTCCTTCCTTCTCTTTTTTATTCATTATTTTACAAAATATAGCGAGACTAAACGTTGCCACGTGGCTCTAACCGACTTTATATACCAGAACAATTTGTCGCGCACGCGTATGCTTCATACACAAGATGATATTATAACGAATAAAAGGGGTATAATAAAATAAATAATAGTATAAATAAATATACAAGGATATAATAATGTTAAGTTTAAAATTATCTAACTCTTTTGAAAGGCGAAAAAAAAAAAAAATGTATATATAAAAGATTAACACTAGATATATTTCACCTTGAAGTAAGACCTGAATATTTTTTCATATCGTTATAAGAATATACAAAATTTAATTTAAAATTTTTGGTTTCTTATGGAACACGTGACCTTCCTACTGACGATCTAGTTTCTCCTGACAACAATAACGACACACGCGTCTATATATTTTTTATTCTCGTTTTACTTTTTTAAAAAAAAAAAAAAATCTTTTTTTCTATTTCAAATTTAAATTCTAATCGTAACCCCTCGAATTTTTTTTATTGCTTATATTTTTACTATGAGATTTCCATGAAAATTGACATAATGGATATTTGAGATAGTCGTGTGTGTATGTGTGTGTGTGTGTTATTCAAGATGAAAATTCGAGTCAAGCATCACCTCAGCTCGCGAAATATATATAAGTCATGAAAATCAATTTAAATTTTCAGACGTCAAAATGAAAAATACATACATTTATTTGCTTCGTATATATGAAAAATTCACTTTTTTTTTTTTTATTTAAATTTAAATTTTTATTTATCTACTTGATTTTATTGAACGATATATATTTTGTAAGTTGTATATTATCGATGGAATATATATGTAAAAATCAAATGGATGGAATTTGAAAATGTACGAGAGTTTTGCCATGCCAATAATACACAAGCCAACATTTATATATAAATTTTGTAATGTTAAGTTACAGAGATGTCAGAGTGACGAAATTTCAAAGGTATAATTCAAATTTGCTTGTGTATATATATATTCGAGTCATGTATCAAAACCACCGACACGTCGTTGTCGTTGTCGTCGTCATCGTCAAGATTCAATTTAAATCCAACGGCTATAAGTTTTCTCCTGGTTATTCTCGCAATCATTACCATTATTATACAAAAAAATAAAAAAAGCTGAATATAATGAAAATAAATAAAGAGTAAATTTTCTCTCCTGATTTAAACTTGAGACAATGATCAGATGTGCTCAATGTAACTTGAAATTCCACTGTCTTGATAAGTACACTTTAAAAAAGCAGATGAAAAAAAAAAAATAACAAAATATAATAATAATAATAATAATAATTTAGAATGAAATAAAAGAGGAGAATGAACCGCAGCTAATTACTCAAACTGCACGACGAGAAAACAGCAGGTATCCCTGGGCCAGAAGAGAATCCAGGAGAAAACCTGAAAGGCGGAACCTCTTCGTGGTTGTTAATCGGTGGCTGTGCGACGTTATTACCACTCGAAGAAAATAAATAAAAAAATATAAGTAACAATAAAAAAAGGATAAAGACAAGGACACGAAAAATAATAATAATAATAAATAAATATATATATATACTTTTGTGATATTCCATCCTCAAGTAAGTTCCACGAAGGCCAGAAGCCAAGATATTCAACGGGCGTAACGACGGTAGTTGCTTCAACTTGGCAAATCTTCAGCCTTTTTTTATATTTTTTACTTTTTATTATTTATTTATTTTTTTTATCTCCTCACCAATCATCTTCTTATTTATTATTACTTTTTGTTAACTCTGAAAATGTCGTTGATTTGAGATTCATCAAGGTTGTTCATGGCCACCCGAGCAGTAATCATAATTCTCCAATAATAATACAACATTCTCATATAATGAGATAAAAAAATAAAATTTTAAAAACTAGATCATAAACAAAATAATAATAATTTAATAATATAAAAAAAATTATCTCACTGTATATTCACAATGACGTTGACAAGAATTGAGACGAGTTAATTCAATTTAAATTCCAAGTACAAAAGACGAATATATATATATATCGAAAAAAATTAAGTCAGCAAATACTAATCATATTTTAAAAGTCACCAAGTGAATAAAAAATTGCAGTATCAGTGCTTCCCTGTCCCATTTAATTTGCAGGTCATTTATATATCATATAATTTATCAGCATTTATTAACATCAAGTAATCATTTCAATTTAAAAAAAAAAAAACAAATTATATATATAACCAAACTTTACCTGCTCATAGTAACTCTTTATTACGTATTCATTATTAAATATGTATTTTTTTTTTTTAAATAATTTGTTTATCATTCAATTAATAATATTATTAATAATTATTATTTTAATACAGGCAATCAACATGATTTACTAATACACAAAAAAAAACATGCTCACATATCGTTTCCAATAATAATAATAAAATATAATTATAAATTCATAACCATAATAATAATAATAATCATAATAATAATAATGCTGTTGATTGAAAAAAAAAAATAAATATAAAAATTGATTAAAGGAATAAATGTTGGGATAAGGTTGACATTAAATATCATATATAAAATAATAATGAACAAAAATAATTAATCTTTCGATAGTATAGTTTTATTTTAGACTAGAACGGAAGAAAATAATAATATTAATAATATAATAATAATATAATAATAATAATAATGATAATAATAATAATAATGAATAATAATCATCATTATGTAAAATAATAATAAACTATATACACAAGTATAAATGGGACCAACATACATGTCATGAGTGTTTCGATTTAGTCAATTATATTGACTTCGCATATCTGATTTAATTTTTTTTTTTTTTTTATTTAACTTTTTTTTTTTTTTTTTCATGTGTCTCTACTTATTATCTCTGTGTATATGATTTCATATTTTATTTTTTTTTTTTCTTCTTTTTTATTTTTATTATTTATTAATTTTTTTCTTTTTTTTTTTCTTTATTATACATTATGGTTTTTTTTTTTTTTTTTTTTTTTAAATCATGATTTGAAATGTGATGGTAGAGAAAAGTGAAAAAACGCATTATTGCCACACCCTCGAGGACCCTCAAATAAATTTAAAAAAAAAAAGAAAAAATTATATAAAACAATAAAATAATTATGAATAGAAAAAAAAGGAAAAAAAAAAAAAAAATTTATTTTTGTTAATTTAAAAATGGTGGGTGATCGAAAATGTGGCATATTGATAAATTAAAAACGAATGAATATAAAATAATACATAAATGATAATTAATGAAAATTGATTAAAATCAATGTTTGTCATGTTATAATGGCGGATATATAATATTAAGTTTGTGAATGTATGTGCGCTTGCGTCTCTTTTCTCTACCAAACGTGTGACATGTTTTAAAAAAAAAAAAAAAGAAAAATATAAATAAAAAGAAAATGAGGATAAAAGGGGTCTGGAGAAGGAGATATAAAAGAGGGGGATATTAAACCACCCCCTGTGGGCGTACAATGTCGTTGGAGAGGGGTTGAGTATGTGTATGTATGATACGTTGTGTGGGCAAAAGAATCAGGACCAATCGAATCAAAGATTGTGAATTCTTATTTTTTTATTTTTTATTCCCGTTTGTTATTTGCAGTCTCGCGAATAATATGAGCAAAAGGGTTATATATATAGTTATTTATTTACAATGAGTTTCGAGACCGGTTGACGATAACGAATGTAGTAAGACACAAAACGAAAGATGACACGATGTTATATTGGAATGGCTTCGGGGTGGCTTTATGCGACAATGAAAAATCAAGGAAACTATATAAATTGGGAAAAAAAAAGGATATTTTTTTTTTCATTTAATAAAACCATAAAAAAAAAAAAGAAAATAAAATCATAGAAATAAAAAGAAAAAAAAAAAAAATCTTTGCTACTTAGAAATAATAAAAATTTAGAAAAAAAAAAAAAAAAAAAAGTGGAAATTTAGTCACTTTTTTTTTTTTTTTTTTTTCTCTCGTTATTCCATTTGCTTCTTTTTTATTTTTATCTTCTTCTTGTTTTTTTTTTTTTTTTATCTATTAATTAAAAATTTTATATTTTTTTTTTTTTAAATATTCACTATTATCAATGTGTTTTTTTTTTTAAGTTAACTCTTTTTTTTTTTTTTTTCTTTTTAAATATTGAATCAAATGCTTTATTTATTTATTTAATTATTTATTTATTTATTTTAACTTATCATTTGACAGTTCAATTTGCTCGACGGATAAATATAATATATGCGAATACAAGATCCGTCGGCATTGTTTATTTTAAATATACTTACTATACTTTGTATTTAATTAACGTCAATAATTACATGCTACTATAGTCTTTACTGTACAGCAACTTATTTTTCATTTAAAAACAAAAAAAAAAGAAGAAAAACAAACAAACTAACAAAATGTCTTTGCTCTCTTAATTGTAGCAATGAAAATTTATTAATATTCATCATCGTTAATAATTATCAGAAGATTTTTTAAAAAAATTCTTTGTTATTGTTATTGTTGTTTTTTCTTTTTTTTTTTTTTTTTTTTTTCTCTTAATTATTATTTCTAATTAATTTGAAAAGAATCGACTCATTCTTTTATTCTCTTTAATTTATTTATTAATTTATTTATTGTATTCTGAATGTGTAAATCCATGCGTTGGATAAAACATCATCAGTGTACTACATTCATTTATTTTTTTTACACCCGTAGTGTGTTTATTTTTTATTCTACTTTTTTAACATTTAATTTAAATAAAGAAGCGCGAAGTTATTGTAACTTTCATTTTATTTATATTTATTTTTTCTAATATTGATTATTTATTTTCAATTATTTATTAAATATCATTGATCTTGAAATGTTATTATTTTTTTTTTTATTGTTTATCTCGTCATAATCCACTACAAATATAGTTATCTGATAGGAACTTTCAGTATTGCCTAACACTGGATATATTATTCGTACTATATATAAAATTATTAATAACCATTCATCTATATAAACACGACAGTTAAACGGACCCCCTAGATTATCACACGGGCCACCCAAAAAATTTATGTATAATATTCTTATTAAATAAAGTAAATACAATATTTATTAATGAAATAAAATAATTAGAAGAAGAAGAAGAAGAAAAATAAGAAGAAGAAAAAGAATAATATATTAAGAAAAAAAAATAAAAAATAAAAAATGTGGATCAACGATAAATACGTGCACGACGAGACGAACAACTAATCATACAATAATACTGGATAATATTGCGCGGGCGCACACATTAGCATAATTTTTACACTCTCATTATTTCCACTCATCATATTGATAATGATTCATTTCATTTCATTGTTTAATTATTTCACACAAATCATTCCCGTCCCGAGAAAATTAAAGGTATAATAAAAAATTGAGTTTAAAAATGAGAAAATTTTTGAGGTGCGCTCGCGTGAATATATCCAGTTTAATATTAACGCTTATATATTAATATATATAATCATGTTGATGGACGCGTTACGAGTCTAAGAGGTCAGCCAGACACTCACCGGGGGTGGTGATAGCCGTATTGGCTGCAGTCTGCTGTTGCTGTGATTGAAACATCGCCGTTGGATGAAGAAACAATGAACCATACATCATACTATCATCATTGGCTTGTTGTGTTTGTTGTGATTGTTGCGATTGTTGCAATTGTTGTTGTGATTGTGATTGTGATTGTAGTTGTTGTTGTTGCTGAATTGCCGATTGATTGGCACTTGATTGAATATTAACACTAGTACCACCAGGAATAATTGGTGCACCAGGTGTTGGTGGTACAAGACTACCATCTTCAACAGCAATACGAACCGATTCGATGTGTCGTCTTGAGAAGACATGTTCTTGTAGTGGTGATTTTGGTGAATAACGGACAGAGCATAGCCGGCATTCGTCGGGACCAGTTGGTCCACGATGAGGTTGTACAGCAGAACCCTCCGCCGGGAGACCCGCCGCCAGTCTAGCCTTCTTCTCCTTAGCCCTCGCATTCTGGAACCATACCTGCAACTCGTTCTCCATTAGTCCCATCATTTCTTTCCCACTATAATGCAATCAAAGATGTTGCTCATTCGTCGTTGTTGGACCGATGCTCACCTGGACGACGCGTTTTGGCAGTCCGATCTCCCGGCCGAGCATCTCACATTCTGCCATTGTTGGTGTTTTATAATCAGAAAATAATGACTTCATAACTTTAACTTGGGTTGCTGACATTTGTGTTCTATATCTTTTACCACCGCCACCACCACCACTAGATTGATTAGCACTGCTTGTATTACCGCTAGTTGGTGTATTTCCGCCACCACCACCACCACTACTACCAATAACACTACCGACACTACTACCAATACCACCAATTCCACTAGTTGCACCACTACCTGATAAACCACCAATTGTCGTTGATAATGTACCACCATGCCTTGAACTTTGTGTACTTGATGCTGGACTTGGTGGACCACTTTCATCATCCATAAATTCAGTTGTTTCACTCATACTATCATCATCACAAATACTTCTTTCTGATAAATCAGTTAATGGTCCACAATCACTACCAATACGAAAATGTGATAAATTATGTTGTTGTTGTTCATCAAGTGAATGTCCTAAACTTGCTAAACTTAATTTCATTGGTCTGCTTAAATCAACTGGTTTACTCAAATCTAATGGTGATTCACCAGTACTACTTTGTGTACCTTGATTATTTGTTGTACTATTATTTGTATTATCAGTTTTTCCATTACTTGTTTGTGCACGTAATTCAGCACTCCAATAATGTTTTAATGATTCTTCATATATTTTTTTTAATGATGCTTCCATATCTGGACCAAATGATGGAAATAAACCTGGTAACATATTTGGTGTACTTGGATTTGATGGTACTGATTCCATTGATAATTCTTCATCTGGTATATTATCAATATTTATTTCACCACGTGCAACTTGATCAGCATGTTTACTACTTAAATGTGATTCTAATGCTGATTTAACTTTAAATAATGCTGGACAAAATGGACAACGTTTATTTATAACTTGACTGTGAGCACGAAATTGTCCTTTACGTTCACGTGCACGTGTATTTTGAAACCAAACTTGTACAACACGTTTTTTTAATCCAACTTCACGTGCTATTGTTTCAAGCATTTTTCTTGATGGATTTGATTCAATTTGATATTTTTGATAAAGATAATCTAATTGTTCTGGTAATATTGTTGTTCTTAATCTTTTATCTTTTGGTTGTTCACTGTGTTCAGAATTACTTCTACTTTCATTACCAATACTTTCTTCAAAATCTTCAAATTTACGTTTACGATCTTGCATCATTGCAATAAGTGGATGTTGTGAATCAGAATTAGCACTTGCATTTAATGCTTGTTGTTGAAGTATTCCAAATGGTGAATCAGGAGGATAAGCCGGTGGAAAAAGGGAAGGATTCATCATATGTACTAGTTGATGTTCACGCCATAATTCAAATCTACTGAATACTAAATTACATTTGTCACATTGAAAACTAGCTTCTTTTGATGATTCAACTTGTGATTGTGTTTGTTGTTGTTGTTGTTGTGATGTTGGTGATGGTTGTATATTTGGTGATGGTGATGTCATTGGTTGTTGAAGTTGATCACTCAAGGTTGGTGTTGATGATGGATTATTTGTTGTTGTAGTTGTTGTTGTCATCCCAATTGTTCCTGTTGTTGTTGATGCTGTTGTTGTTGGTGTTATTGTTAATGAAGGATTTATTGTTGTTGTTGTTGCTGAACTACTATTACTATCTTCAGAACTCATAACAGCAGCAACTTGTGCTGCAGCTGCTTGTGCTTGTGCACTTCTTTTAGCATCTTCTTCTTTAAAACAATGAGTTTTTTGATGACGTATAAGTTCATAATAACGTTGAAATACAAGTAAACATTTTTTACATTGATAATTTAAACCTGGTGTACGTTGAAAACGACCAGAGCCATCATCACCTTCACGACCACCTGGTGTTACTGGTTCAGCTGCTGGTTGATTTTCATAAACTTTTCTTGCTTTTTGACGAGCATTTTGAAACCAAACAACTATAACACGTGGACTTAAACCCAATAATTTACTGAGATATTCAAGATCATCATCTTTTGGATATGCATTATTTTCAAAAAATTCTTGTAATACTTTAATTTGATAATCAGTAAATCTAGTGCGATTTGCACGTTTGCCGGAACTGCCACCAGATGAATTGCTGCCATTGCTATTACCGCCAAATGAAAAATCAGTGGGTCCACGACCCGGACTGAGTGATCGCTGTGGGGTAAGAGCCATCGCGGCAATTGCACCTGGTAAAACAATACCAGCACCAGGATTTGGACTTGTAAAACTTTGTGGTGCTATTTTTGGTGGTAACATTGGTGTACTTGGTGTATTTAATGATAATGTAGCATGTGATGATATATCATGATGAATACCAGAAAATACTGAACTCATACTTAATGCTGGTGAATGTGGACGTGATTGTTGATCACCAGAACTACCTGGTGAATGATGTTGTTGTAAATCATCTTGTTGCATTTGTTGTGATGTAGTATCAATTGGTTCTTGTTTTATTTCAATTGTTGTTGGCATTGTTGTTATAATATTTATTGGTGGTGGTAATGGAGCTGGTGGTGGAGGTGGTGTTGATTGTTTATTTGGACTTTTATCATCTGATGAACTTCCACCAGATGCACTAGAATTTAATGGTGTTACTTTAGCTTCACCAGTTTTTTCATACTCTTCTAAATTAAGAGTTGTACTTGGTGGATTATTAAAATTATAAGGACTGTCTTTATTACGTTGACGTTCTTTAAATAATGTATTTCTAAACCAGTGTTTTATAACTTTTGGTGGAAGACCACTTTGAGCTGCCATATCCATTATTTGTTCTTCTCCGGGTGAATTATTTATGTCAAAATGTGCACGTAAAATTTTTAATTGATCATCGGTTATTCGTGTACGCGCACGTTTTTGTGATGCTGCTGCATTTGCTTGCTGTAAAATTTAAAATAAAAAAAAAAATTGTTTTTTAATAATTATTTTGTAAAATAAAAAAAAAGTCAAAAATAAAAATAAAAAAAAAAAATAATTTACTCCGTTATTGACTTGAAAAAATATTTTTATAAAAAAAAAAAAAAGGCAAATAACAATTTAATAATAATAAATAATAATAGATAAAAAAAAAAAATATACTTACAGCTGCAGCTTGTTGTTGTTGTTGTTGTTGCTGTTGTTGTTGTTGTTGTTGCTGTTGAAGAGCAATATGTTGTTTTGCAAGAAGTTCCTGAGTTTGAGAATTCATTTGTGGATATGCAGATGATGCACCATCACCATAAGGTGGAGGTGGAAGCATCATAGGTACCAATGGTGGTTGTAAATTCATAGCAGCAAGTGCAGGTACATTAAGACCCAAAGGAAGTCCCATCATACCCATCATAAGCCCAGGATATTGTTGTAATTGTTGTTGTAATTGTGATGCAGCCATAGCATTTAATGCTGCTTGCATTTCTGACATTTGTTGTGCTAATGTTATTTGATTTTGTTGTTGTTGTTGCTGTTGTTGTTGTTGTGATTGATTTGTATTATTATTTGTAAGTGCATTTGGTGTTATTGATTCTGTACTTGATACAGGTGTATTACTCAAAGCTGGAGTTGTAGCTGGTGTTGTAGATGTAGCTTCTGGAGTACGACTAGCACGATCTTTACAATCTGTCATTTCTTCTTTATCACGTTTAATTTCTTTGTCAGATGTTAAATCTTGTGCTGAATTAGAAGCTGGTGTTGAACTTCGTGGTGCAGTATTTGTTGATGATGATGTTGCTGCTGTTACAACAACACTTTTTTTCTCATATTCACACTTGAATTGTTGTGCATATTGTTCAAGAAATTCACGTGGTACAAGATCACGATGTACTTCTTCACAGTGAGCTTTTAATACCCAAACACTACTAAATTCTTTATTACAATGTTGACATGTGCTTTTAGTTAGCTCTGGAATTGCTTCTTCATCCATGTTTTCATCATTATCTTGATCATCACCAATACGTTGAATTGTTTGTTGATGTTGATTTTGATGCTGCTGTTGTTGTTGCTGCTGTTGCTGTTGCTGTTGTTGTTGTTGTTGTTGTACAGCAAGTGCTAATTTTTGTTGTTCTTGTTTTTGTTGTTCTTGTTGTGCTTGTTGTAAAGCCATAGCAGCTTCTTCTTCTTTTCTTTGACGTCTTTGATGATTTTCATTAAATTGCATAACAAGATCAAAACCAAAACTTTCAAGTAAATGTTTATACATTTGTGATGTTTTAGTACGTGGTTGTGATAATATTTCTTGTGCAACTGAATTTGTTGTTTGTGTATTTTGCGTAAGTTGTTGTTGTTGTTGTTGCAATCCAGGTGTTGATGATGATGATGTTGTTTTATCAGAATTAACTGATGCCATTTGTTGTGATGCAGCTAATTGTTGAAATAATGCAAGTGGATTACTAAATATACAATACAGTTGTTGATGTGTTGCAAGTTGTTCTTGATTAACAAATAATGCACTACAACGTTGACAAGACAACATATTATTATTATTTGTATTATTTGTATTATTATTATTATTATTGTTTGTATTTGTATTTAATGGAGGACTATTTGGACTTGTTGGTCCTGGTTGTTCAATAAGTGGTCTTGCTAAATCAAGTTGTCCACTTGCAGCAAGATCTGGTAATTTACTTGCACGTGTTTGATGTAATACACTACGCATATGAATATCCAATGTACTACCCTGTGTATATGCAACTTTACAAATATTACATTTATATGGTTTTTTATCTTGATCTTGTTGTGAATCTGGTGATTCAGTTGGACTTGCAGGTGGAACAACAGATAATAATGTATTATTATTACCTGGTTCTTGCATAGCCCTTTTTAATTTATGCAAATGACTAACACTATTATAATGTACAAGAAGTATATTTTTTTGTGTAAAACTTTCTTTACATACATCACATTTATATGGTCTATTTGGATCTAAATATTTTTCCATTGGATAAGTCATTTTTTCACCTTTACGATGTAATAATGTTTTATTATGACCAGTTAAATAACTTTGTCGTGTAAATGCAACTTTACAACGATGACATTTAAATTTACGTGTTGGATCTTGATATGAATCTTCAGCAATTGGTTGACTATTAAGATAATCTTCAAGTAAACGTTCTTCTTTATGTAATGGTGCTGAATCACTAGCATCACTTTCTTCTTCATCAGCTCTTGATTCACCATCAATATTTGTATCATCACCAACAACACCACCTTGTCGTCTTATTGCTTCTTCAGTAAGTGCTTGTAATAATGGATGTGCATGTAATAAACTTTGTTTATATTGAGCAAGTTCAGCTTCTTGAAGATCAGCATGAGCTGATTCTAAATGTTTTTGTAATGCTTGAACTGAACGAAATGATCTAGCACAAAGTGCACATTTTGTTGCATCTCTTATTGCATGATATTGTGAATGTTGTTGTAATTTTTCAAGTGTTTTAAATGCTAAACTACATTGTCCACAACGATATTTATATACATGTTTTTCACTGACAGCAAGTGTTGGTGTTGTTGCTGGATGTGCTTCTCTATGATGTTGTTGTAGTTCTTCAAGTGATCTACAAACACGTCCACATACTGAACATCTTGCTATTTCTTCAATATCATCATTTGGTCTTTCTAATAAATCATCATCTTGTATTTGTTTTGTTGTTGTACTTGGTGATGTTGGAACTGTTGCTGGTGTTGGTGTATTTCTTGGATTATTATTTAACCAATGACTTTGATCAACAAGTAATAATAATCTTTGTAAACCATCAGAATTTACTGAATGTATTTGCATAACATGTTTTTCTAATGCTGGACGATCTTTAAAACCATCTTGGCACAATGGACATAATAATTCTTGTACTGGTTCTTCTTTAACAACTTCCATTTTTTCGTCGTTATCCTGAGTATGAGCAATTTGAATATGTTGTTTTAATTCTTCTTTTGACGTTGGTTGATACGTACAAAATGGACATACAACTTCTTCCATTTCGTTTTCTGGCTCTTGATCTTGGTCTTGATCGTTGTCTGGTTCTTGTTTTACCTCACTGTCGCATTCACTATCATCCTCTCGTCGTTCTGTAACAATTAAAAAAAACAAAAAAAAACAAAATTAAATAAATTAAAATAATAAATTATATAATTGTATTAGTATATTAATATATTATCATAATAATATGATAATATTGATGATAATGAGAGAGAGAGAGTGTGTGTATATAAAAACGTCAAAAAGTTTAAGTTTGTCTTGTGAGATTAGATAAAATAAATTATTTAATATATACATAATATTATAATATATAATTGTCATGATGATTTCACGTTAGTGTTGATCTCATCTATAAGAGATGTGTGTAGTCTTACAAAAACATGCGACAACATCATGATATCCATATTCGATGGATTTTTATTTTTTAAGGAAAACCAGTTTCAACTGTTTTGGTGTTAATTTCCAAAGCATTGAATCAAAAAAATTATTAACAACGAATGATTAAGAAATATATAAATATACTAGGCAGGTTTACGATAAACGGCAGTTTTCAATAACCGCTACGCGTGACGACCAAGCTCTCCAGGGCGTCACATAAATGTAATGACTCAGTCACACGACAATCTCAGATTATTATTTATAGTTAATTTACATGTACAATGTGGATTTCTTTTTCTTTTTCTGTTTTTTTTTTTTTTTTTTTTTTTTTTTGAATATACAATTTTTAATTACTGTTAAAATATATAATTTAAGTACAATATGAAAGTTTAAAATTTTACAGGGGAAAGTTTGATGAAAACAATAAATAAAAAGTTGGATTAATGTCAATTTTAAACGACTGTCGATTGAATTCGTAAGACCGGAAGTCTAATAGCTTACTAGTGTGTACGTGACGCCCCTTCGTCCGGCTGTTTTTTTTTTTTTTTTTTTTTTTACTTTACTTTTATTTCCATTCTTTTCCCCAGTAACCACATTTTGATGAAAAATTATTCATCGTAACAAATCGATCCCATGTATTTGACCATAACAACTGTTAAAGCCAAAAAGTATCAGGGTGAAAGTTTTACTATTGACAACGACAACAACGACAACAAAAACAACAACAGTATATATAAAATAAATAAGCCAAGGGGGTGGAGAAAAAGATAAAAAAAAAAATAATAAATAAAAATACAAATGAATAGCAAAATTATAAAAAAAAAAAAAAAAAAATACTAAAGACAAGAAAAGAAAAGGAAACATAAGATTGACAGAAAACCCCGGCGGCCACGCAGATGCCAGTCAAAGCAAGCAAACTCCTTACCACTGACAATCAAACGAATTATAGATTCGTAATACTGAATTAGTCAATGTGGTCATTGTTATTGGTGCGAAAGAGGTGACCAAAGAAAACGAGAGGAAGTATGTTGAAAAAAAAAGAAAAAAAAGTGGAGCACGCGTTGGACACACGCAAAAAATAAATCAAAGAAACTATGATGATACAAAACAAAAAAAAAAAAACATGCAAATAATAATATCAAAAAAATTATAAGCAACAACGACAACAGATCGAACATAGAAAAAAAAAAAAACGGACATTATTTAAAACCGCATTTGCCGTCAGTTGTGAAGGAGGTAAAAGTTGGCGCGTGTATGTGCTCTCTCCCATATAACTCTATGCTCTTGTTTCCTTCTTTTGTCAATATCAATTGAGGGTTAAATTTAAAATATATAAAAATACTACACATATATATTTGCGTGTAATACGCAAAACACGATATAAGAAAAATATATATACTTTTAGTGATGGGCACACGCCATCACCATATGCCACAAAATATTGCACAACAAACAGCTAAGAAAAAAAAAATAACCGTAATCGCAATAGTGCCAATAGTTAGCTTTTTGTTTAATTGCGATAAAAAAACAAAATCAATCAATAAATTGAAAAAATCAGCCTAAATTTATTGTTATATATTAGCATAAATTTTAAGGTGTTTTTAAAATTTTTTTGACGTTAGTTTATTGTTGTAATTTGATAAATATATACACATAAAAAACATAAAGACAAACACAGACAAACAAAGCTCATGTCAATGCCAACTGTCAGTTATTATGTCTCGTCCTTTCGTCCCTGATGTGTCTTTTATTTTTTTATTTTTTTCATTTAATTAAAAACCACGAAGTTGCATGTTATACAATTTGTAATAATCGTTGAAGGCACAAAATTACAAAATGCTAATTGAGCATTAATCATATGTGATCAGTGAGCATAAATTTTGCGTTAAATTTTTGTTATTGTTGTTAATATAATAATTGTTATTATTGTTAATTTGTATGTGTGTAATAATTTTTTTTTATTATTGTTGTTATTGCACGTAGTTAGTTTATTATTTATATTTTTTTTCTGATGAGTGTAATGATAAAAAATACACTCACCATTGATGGTGCTTGCTGGATTTGGTGTAGTTGGTGTTGTTGGACTAGCTTGTTGATTTGATGCTACATCAGGATCAGCAACAACTTGAAATACATCACCAATATCAGTGTGTGGTGTTTCATTACCTTGTATACCACTACGTCTATGTAATTGATGTAATTGTTCCATTTGTAAATGTCTCAATGATCTAACATGTTGTAATAGGGGTAATCTATGTCGTGCACTAAATCCACACAATGCACAATGATAAAGTTTTCCAATTGATTGTGTATTCGCACTTGATTCAAGTAAATGACGTAAAAGTAATGCTGCAGCTTCATGACGTGGTGATGCTGCATGTATTGCTAATTTATGAGCACTATTTGTATAATAATCACATGCATGACAACGTAATTGTGCACTTGTTGGTGATGATAAAAATTTTAATTTCCAATCATTTCTTGGACCACCTTCTTTAACATGATTAACATGTTGTAATCTTTGTAAATGTTTATCTGTTTTACAATGTAATTGAAAATTTGCTTTTAAATTTGTTTTATATGAACATAATTTACAAACAAAATTACCAGCAACAAGTGCCAATATTTCACCTTCACGTGTTCTCGTTCTGTCAATTGCAAGATGATGACCAAGTGCTTCAAGTGAATCAGTACTAAAATTATTGCATACACAACAATTATAAAGACTTGATGGATCTTGATCAGCTGGTTCTGGTGGTGGTTCCATACTGTCTGGTGATAAACCAACATCACCACCAATATTACTCATAGCACTCATATTTGCCATACCACCAATTAATTCTGGTGGTAGCTGAGGTGGTAATTGACCGCCAGTCATCATTTGTATTAATAATGCTTGATTATATGCCATATCAGCAAGTGCTGCTTCAGCATGTTGTGGTGGTTTATCAAGACCACCAAGATGCAATAGCTGTTCTAATTGCTGTTGTTGTTGCTGTTGTTGTTGTGCTGCTACTGCTTGTTGTTGTGCTTGTTGTTGATGATGATGATGTTGTTGTTGTTGTTGCTGTTGTTGTTGTTGTTGGGCTTGTTGATGATGTGATTGTAATGCTGACAATGTTTGCATATGTTTTACATTTTGTTGTAATACTAGCATATTGTGCGTATGTTTTTCACTTGTCATGTGTATCCTTAAATTTCTTGCAACATTTGTTTCATAATTACAAACATCACAACGAAATGTTGGTTTTGGTTTACCTTGTGTTACTGGTGGACCAGCCATATGTGGACTATGATTTGATTGTTGATGATGTGGACTTCTTGTTGGCATTGGTGTATCTTGTGTTGTTGATGATGATGATGATGGATTATTTGTTGCTGATGATACTGCTGATGCAGCAGCTGCAACAGCAACACCACCACCTTGTTGTAATTCTTGCATATTATTAAGATGTTTATCACTTTGCATATGTATACTAAGATTTCCCTTGGTTGTTGTTGAATAATTACAAACTTCACATCTATATGGTTTATAACCACATGTATATGTTTCACCACGTGCTAACCTTGGATGTGGTTGTCCAGCAATACAATAAATACATGATGTTTCACTCTCTGGATGTTTTTCTTTCATATGTATTTCTAATGTTTCTTGATATTTATAATGCCAATTACATTTTGGACATTTTAATGTTTTACATGAATTACGACTGTGAATACCAGCAAGTGGTCCACCAGGTCCAGCAAGACGGCTACTTGCTAATATTAATTCACATTTTGGACATTCAACACCACTTGGACGTCCTTGCATATGCTCAGGACATACACCAATTGTTGTACCAGTCAAAAAATTTGGTGGTTGTTGTGTTAATGCAGCGTATGACGAGGGTGAACCCTTTGTTGTTATTGACGCTGGTGGAGGTGATGTATAATGCATTGATTCAGGTGCTTTTGCCCATGATGCTGCACTAACTTGACCAATTGGCCATTGATGTTGTTGTTGTTGTTGTTGTTGTGATGATTGTTGTTGTTGCTGTTGTTGTTGAGATGTTTGATGATTAAAATTGAGCGAATTTGTTGTATGTGAGGTTGGTGTTGTTGGCGTTGTTGGTGATGGTCTTTGACTTGGTGCTTGTGGACTACTTGGTATACCTGGTGTACTTGCTGGTGTACTTGTTGTCGTTGGAATATCATGATCATTTAATTCTGTATTACGTTGTTGCGATTGAACTGGTGAATTTTGAGGACATGATGAACTCGTTACCGGTTCTAAAAAGCTAACTAACGGTTGTTTACCTCGTCCAACAGCTTGAATAATTGCTGATGCTGTTGTATGTGATAACATTTGTCTTTCATCATCCATAAGTGTTAATTGATGTTCACCTTGAGCATGTGCAACAAAACTTTTAGCATAACCAAAACTTAATTTACAAATAAAACACATGAGAATTGGTTTAACTGGTACTGATGCAGATGCTGGTGATAAAGCTGGTGTTATTGGTGCTTTACTACCTTCAACACTTCTATAACTTGTTACCCGATAACTATGCATAACTGGTAAATCAGGATTATGTGATGATTGTGTTGATGATGAACGTTGTTGTTGTTGTTGTTTTTGTTGTTGTTGTTGATATGCCTGATGTGCATATAATCTTGATACATAATATGCACTTGCAATTTGAGGAAATACAAGTGAATGAGGCACAGATACACCTCGTCCATCAACAATACAACCATCTGGTAATGAATCATCTTCACTTAATTCACTTTCACCCTCAATAATATATGCTGAACCATCTGGATTATAAACAATTTTACCATCAAATTTTTCAACATCACCACCCGTAGGACTTGGACTTGGACTTATTCCTTGTGATTGTTGTTGATTTTGACCTGGTGATGTTTGTTGCATTGTCATTGTTGCACTCGTTGTATTAATTGTACTTGTAGTTGTCGCTGAAGAACTAGTTGTACTATTTGTTATATTTGATGGACTTGTTGATGAGGGAATTGTATCAGCTGTTGGTGTAGGTGTTGGTATTGCATCCCGTGTACATGGTTCTGTACCTGATGGTGGACTAGCCGTACGGGGATGCTGGGGCTGATGAAGTGCAGCCCCTGCCGTCGGAGGGGACCCACCACTTCGGCCACCCTCCTCCTCCGGGCTCATCTCCTGTTTCGGTTGCGCGTACGCGGAATTTTGAAAGCCAACGCCGTGCTGATGACTTTGTTGTTGTTGCTGTTGTTGTTGTTGTTGTTGTTGGTGATGATGATGGGCAGCCACCAGCTGTTGATATAGCTGATGCTGACCAATTGCGCTCGTCGATGACGACGAGAGCTGTTGTAAATGAGAGGGTGGAATTGTGGTGTGGTGTTGTAGATGGTACTGGGAGGGATGGGGCTCACTGGAGGGCATCACCCCAAACGTGAGGCGACCGCCAGCCTCACATCACCAATTGCGCATGCGTCTGCGCTCACTTGACTATCTTTATTTACTCTCACCGCGCACGACGCCCAATTTACTTGTGTTAACGCCTTCTTCACTGTATTATCTTTTTTCTCACCCACGGTGGAAGTTTCACTAGCTACCCCGTTTAAACTCCAGGTCGTACCTGCAATCAAATAAGGAAAAAAACAATTATAATATATTTCAATTTATTATTATTATATTGGTACATGTTCAAATTATAATATTTATATTTTGCTGTGATTATCATTTTTATTAATATTATTTATAATCAGTCATTTAATTTAATTTTTTTTTTCCATATTATCAACAAACACAATGAATGAATGTACAATTTTATTTTAATATATTTAAAAACAACAAAGACAAAATTTCCAAGTGCCGCACTTTTAGAAAGCTAGTCGTCGAGTTAATCCGAGCAAACAAGAGGATGATGGCGAAGGTGAACAAAATTAAAAATAATAAAAAAATAAATAAAAAAAAAAGATAGTGAAATACGCAGAATTGCGGCAAGCTGGTCACACACAAGAAAAATATAGGCGAGAACATTTGCCCGTTTTCTTAAGGTATATGGTATGTATATGTATATAAAAAGAGAGATAGATAACAACGCTTGTTATACACAAAGAACCGATGAGAGAGCAAGAAGAATACAACAACTTAGCCATGCATATAAGGCTCTTTTTCTTGTTCTTCTTTATTTTATATATTTATTTATTTTTTTTTTTATTAGTTGGTCTCGTCTTCTTCTGGGCCAGGTTATACCTGAGCAGCCAGCTGTGTTTGCGACCCGTCGACCCGACTTATCTATCGATTGGGTATCGATAGGTTTGCCTTACTCGAACCCTCACCAAAGAATCAACCATAAAAATAAAATAAATAAGAAAAATAATCATCATAAAGAATAAAAAAAATAAAATCAGCGAAATAAAGAAAAACACATACAGTCACGACAAGATCATCGTCATGAATGCCTGCACTATGTACAATATATATCTGTCTATCAAAGTTTCTAAAGAACTCTCAATCTTTATTTAAAAAAGATTTATTCAAACAAAAAAAAAAAAAAAAAAAGATAGATTGAATATATATCAAGAAAATAAATAAATATAAAATAAATTTTAAATTTTTAAAAAATTACACAAAATTATACATCTAGAATTTAAAGAATTTTTTAAAAAAATTATACAGGTACGTATAGTATAAATATATTATTGACGAGTACACATTTTCAATGGCAATGCAAACGGTGTAAAAGTGCCAGAAGCAGCCCGGCCATTTTATAATTGCATCCCAATTACATGAAATCGAGCTGGTGGATCATCTCGCTGGCCGCCACGTTTGTGGTATACAACACGGTTAAAATATCCCTGGAATCTAACGGATCTAAAGAGTCCCTCGAAGGAGTGATAACTATGTGTATATGTGTGTAGCTAAGAAAATATCTCATTTTGCATCCACACACAAATATGTCAGTGCACTAGTGCATCTGCAGTTTTGCACAGTTGGAGAACAATCTCCACATAATATTAGACATATTATATCTACAGTTTATGCACAAGTATACATGTGAATATATAAAAATACATATATATATAAAAATGGGGGTGTATAACAGCGTGACGGCCCAAGGCACTCTCATCTCGTAGAATATCTTTCACTCCCCGTTTATTTATTCCATCTCTTTCCTTCTTGTTACATTGCATCTCGTTGCATATTATGATACGTACGTGTACCGCATTATACACGTTTTTTATTTCATATATATATTTTGTTTTTTTTTGTTATTATTATTGTTGTTGTTATTATGATTTTAATACCCCACCCCAAAGCATCTCATTCTCTTTTTTTTTTTTTCTTCAAGCTCATAATTTCATGGTACAAACTCCATAATCCAGTCGTTGTGGTATGCATGTACCCATATAGAATCCCCTGAGCATATCGAGACTTGAGACCATATCAACTTTGTAATATGCGTACATATAAGTTACACGATATTCAACACACTCATTTTCCCAGATTATCACAGCCAAGCGCCATCTCTTTTATTTCATTTTTTTATTTTCAAATGGTCCCATTTCAAGATCAATTTTTTTTTTTTTTTCTTTTCATTTTCTTCAAGGTAAATTATTACGATTTAAAATAAAGTGATGCTGTGTGATTTTACAATCAATCTATCACAATCAAATTAAGCTATATATATATAGTTTTTTTTTTTATTATATTATTTCAAGTAAAAATAAAATAAATAAGTCAATTTCGAAAAAAGACTGATGGTTATTTTATGTTTTTTTTTTCTCTTGGTTTTTTTCAAGTGAAATGTATTTTCTCATTGATCTCTTGGGTATATATTATTATTTAACGGATATAACTATCGACACGTTGTCGTTGAACATTGTGGAACAAAGAGTGACGAGGTAGTGTGATTAAAGGTCTGACCGGAAAGGTTGTAGTCGTGATTTTATTGTTAGTGAAATTAGTGATTGAATAAAACACGTACGTATCAAGTTTGGCGTGGTGAAAAAAGGAAAAAAAAAAAAAAAATCTACAAGTCTGGTATACGAATGTATATAACAAGAATAATTATTTTAACGCCATAAATTATTGCATTTGTATATATGAGACCTAGATGGCACATATATATATTATGTGTTGTATTGATGGTGTATATTGAGGAAGTTTTATATTTTTTAAATATATATACGTGACTTTACTATGATCAGACAGGTCTTTCAACACTTTCAAACATATAGCCAGACCCTTCTGCTCTTACTCTTTATTTTATTAGAGCCCCCTTCTTTCCTCTCTGACCTCCCTTTGAATATCATACACAACAGTACATCAATGTTTAGCCAGCAAATAAACGTTTGATAAATATCGAAAATACTGGCTTGCTTTCAACACCTTTTTAAATGTTTTTTATCTTTTTTTTTTTTCTTTACTTTTTGATTCCTAGAAGTATCTACACACACACACTCACACACATCTATGTATATATAGATAATGAAGAAAAATCATTTTTAACACAATTTCCATTCTCAATGACTCGATTCGTTCAAGTTATGCTGTAAATGTGCTTCAAGGTATCGTTACTTGTTTTTTTTTTTTTTTTTAATTTTTTTTAAACTGCTTGCTTGTACTGTGTGTGGTGTGAAAACCGTGACGTCCCAGAATCATCACCACCCGGGGAATTTAAAAATGAAAAACAAGGGTGGCTCAGTGTTTTCAAGGTTTCTTTTTTTTTTAAGTACATAGAAAAAATCAAGAAAAAATAATAAAATAACATCTGCTATATAACCTGGTCCTATCACCTGGCTAACTTTCCTATTTTCTGTAATTTATAGTTTTTATAGTGTTGTCACGTTGCACACGAATATCTTTTATCATCATTAACATCATGAGATATAACAATCTTCATCATAATTTATCATTTATAAATCAACGTTTATTGTATAGTTATAACAAATTTTATTTTATGTATTTTATTTTTCTATTGACAATTCTTGGAATTACTTGATGTATATTTGATGATAATAATAATAGTAATAACGGTAATAAATAATTGGCCAATGAATCGATAATCTATAAGTCTGTGGTTCTCGTGACGATACGAATGACTAAAGAACTTTTCGGCAAACCGTTCATTAAGTCACTGTATGTACACATACAAAACACTATTGATTTTATGCAATAGACAGCTAGAGACCGACCAGAAACATAATGAAAAAGTAGCTAAAAGAGGGGTGGTTTTAGGCCAAGTGGGGGATAAAAAAAAGGGGGGCAACCATTCAATAAGTATTATACAAACGCGATTTGCAACATTTTATTCTCTTCTCCCTCATATCAAAAAAAAATAAAATAAAATGAATTAAAATAGAATAAATGAAGGAAATTAGAGTAGTCAAGAGAAAGATAGTTTTGTCGATAATTCCGTGTCTAAAAGCACCAGAATAAGAAATTCAGATTCGTGCACTCGGACCTTTGAATTGTTAAGGGTATATATGTATAGAAAAAAAAAGAAATTGAGGGGAGAATTTCAAATTCATAGAATCGTCATAGTTTATCCAAGAGTTTGCGTGATAAAGTTTATTTTCTTGTAATATCAAAAAAACAATTGGAATCAATACATAGTGTGTATAAAAAATTTAAAAAACTGTAGATTTTTTTTTCATTTGTGATTTCTTAATTATAAGAAAAATAAAAAAAAAATTAAGAATAAGAATAATTGCATGAAAATGAATGCATACAGGTGGCTGAATAATTTCAAAAGTTGTATGAATTTTTTTTTTTCAAATATATATATATATTCAAAAAGCAAAATGAAACAATAAAAAAGAGTAACATTGTAAAAACAAGTATCACATTTTTGTGAATAAATAGAGAGGGGAAAATAAAAAGATAGCCGGATTTTTTGGGGACTTGTGTGGCCCCATTGTTGATGAGTCTCATTGGGACACGACCGGAAACCGAACCAATGAAAGTACACACACAAAAAACCCCACAGCTTCATTTATTATATTTCATTGACTGACCGGGTGTTACAGAGGTCCACTGTGTGTCCTCTCTTTTGTGTATATGTGTGTGTCTATAATCATCAAAAACAAGATCACGATTTTTTAAATTTTGGCCACATGACACCATCACCACCTCCGGCCGTTAAAAATAAATATCTAAGAAAAAAAAAAAAAGCCTATATTTATATAAATAAATATGGATAACTCAAAAATTTTTGAAAAGAATAAATAAAATAAAAAAAGATTGAAAATTTTACATATGCAAGATGCACGCAATTATGACAAATTATCTTGTATGCATCTCGTTATGTCGCTCGAATGAATCATCATCATCATCATCATCATCTTCCCTATCTCTTTTACTTGTTTTCAAGTAGTGATGCCAAAATTGGAATACAAAAAAAAAATATTAAATATATATTGCGTGAGTAGCAAAAACTGAGTCTTTTCATTTGGCAAAAATAAATAAATACTCATTGTGTTATATATATTTTAAAATTGAAAATTGACGATCTTTAACGGAAGTCACAAAAAAAAAATCTACCCCTCAAGTCCAGATTGCATTCGAAAGTAATTATAACGGTTTTTATTATTTATTTATTTCTTTTTTCAATGTATAATATTTTATAAATTTCTTACATATTGTCCGAATATAATTCTCTTTCCATTAATTTTTTCGTTATTATTTTATTTAACATTTTTTTTTTTATTTGCTACTTTTCAAAAGGATGGTATGCCAACCACAGTATTGTGGTGTATTTTGTATGAGGCGCGATGAAAAAACAGAGGGCAAAATGAATAATAATAAAAAAAAAAAAAAAAGATTTCGAAGGAAAAGGGTTGTGGCATGAAAAACATAAGCCAAATGGTGGTGATGATGGTGATGGTGATGGTGGATGAGAGTAATTTACGTTCGACATGAATCCAGGCAGTGTTTAATTCAGAAAAAAGATAAGTCGGGGAAGAAGCCTGTGTCGATTATGAAGTCAAATTTTTGTTTCTTTTTATCTCTTTATTTCTTTTAGTGGCGTGGAATGAGCTAAGGGGCTTCTTTGTGATATCAATTAAGTGTGATTTGCCCCTTGCCCTAACTCTTTTTAACTCTTTCCCTCGACATGATCACTATATACATTCCACTCAATACACCCCCGCTTGAAAAATCATACTATACCGACATTAACCCGCTCCCTTATAATTTCTTTCGAATGTACAACACCGTGAGAAACTTGCTCGTAACACGCACGCATGCCGCAAGCATCGAAATTCTTTCATTTTTTTTTTTTATTTATTTTCCTCTCTCTCCTTCTCTCTCACCTTTGATTATTAGATTTTGTCGATTTTTAAATAATTTTCAACCACACACAGTATACTTTTGTTTTAAATATTTAAAAAAAAAAGTTTTTTAAATCACAGTGGTGATTAGCCCTTGATCTTTCTTTTCCCTTTTTTTATTTAAAAATTTTATAAGTATTAACTATTAATTTTAATTACAAGCGTTATTACTATTATAAATTTTTTTTTTTTTTTATTTTATCGTTATAAGAATATGGAATTATAAGAAATACTTCAATTGCATTTGAATCGATTTAAAATTGCACAGTAAATACCAATGTACAAGCTGAATAAATCAAAATTATTGTATATTTGCCACAACAAGTAGTAGAAAAATATAGATAAAAAAAAATAAAATAAATAAGACATTTTTTTGTATCGATAATACAAGTTTGATAAAGAATATATAATGAATATAAAAAGACTTTTGTATATCGTGTATGTTATAGATAAAAGGTTTTATATTATTTATTGGTGAGTATAGACATTCATGATTGGCCTCAAGACCACACAATATGTGCAAAATTCGAGTGTATTTTATTTTCTACATATGTATATGTTTGAATTACCTGGAACTATATTTATTGTGAACATACAATATATTAAAATCGAGACTTTGAATTTGCGCGACAGTTGACAAACAACAGGACACGCGATAGGCCACCACCAAATTAGCCAACTTCCCCGCGACCCTTTCTTCTTTTTTAATTTTAATTTTTTTTATTATCTTTATCTATTATTTTAATATTTTTAATTATATCATGTCTGCAAATTGTAATTTTATTTTTTCCATTATGTTTAATTTCTTTTTTTTTTATTATTAAATGTGTTGTCGTTTTTTTTTCTCTCTCAATTCTCGTCATTTAATTTTCATCGATTACTTTTGTTTGTTCCAACGGTTTATTTGTCGTTCTTTGATCTACTTTACACGGGGTGTCTGATATACTTAATATATATCGCAAATAATTCCAGGAAATCATCGTGCATAATGAGTGACACACATATTCTTGATTAATGGGCACATAAAAAGAGAAAAAAAAAAAATATATATATATATTAAAAATTATAAATATATATCTGTAGGACCTATTAATTCAATTGACGACATGAACGATTACAAATTCAAGTGTATGTATGTTAAATAAAATTCACACATATTGTACAATTTTTTTTATTTTTTATTTATTTGATAATGAGCTGATGAATGTGTGTGTGTGTTGGAAGAATTAACTTTATAAAAATAAATAAAATAGTACAATATATTTTAAGAACAAAAAAAAAGAAAGAAGATGCATGTGTTGATAATTATTTATGTATAAATATATTTGCAAATATATTCATGAGTTTAAAATGTAGACTTGAACAATACTCGGGAAATGGTCATTAGAGTGTCCACGATTGGCATTGCGACTATACACGTATATGAAAAATAAAAATATATATAATATGTTCGACATGTATGTATACGTAATGGTCAATTGAATTATAGTTGTCTCAGTGGTGGTAATATATATGCTATATCGAGCAAGGCGTGATTCATTACGCACATATAAAATCATGTTACTTTCGCGCGCTCACGCACTTTTTCACGAAGCCATATTATACTTTGCACACACAAGAGTTTACTATTAAATGCAAAAAAGCATAGAATATAATAAGAGGATATAAAAAATAATATAGAAAAATAAAATATGCAATGTACCAATAAGAGAGTACATATATACAGAAGAAAAACTATATGAAGATATATAAATTTGCCTTTGACTTTTTTTTTATTTTATTATTTATATATAAAAAAAACTAATGGACCAGATTGGCTGTTATATTATATATTAAGTTCATTATATTGTCACAAACACATATCAATACATAAAAATTTTATATTATATGGGTAATATATATTCTTGAATATAATACACACCAAGCAACAAACTAAAATGTTATAGAACCACTTTTAGTGCTTGTTAATTAATTATTATATTTCAATGTTAAACGAGTCTTGGGAGTGGTTGAATAAATTTTTGTATTTCATGCTTGTCCATGAAAATATACTTTGTTTTAAAAATCCCATAAAAATATAAATAAATAAATTAAATAACCATGTCTCGTAAAAATTATTTATTTATTTTTTTTCTTTTTTTTTTTCCCTCTTTCGATTAATCATAAAAAATGTCTTTGTTTTTTATACAGAAAAGAGTATAAATTCTGCTTGGTGAATATACAGTTGATGATGTGTTTTTGTTGAACGATATAATTCCAGCAAAACCACGGCTAATCGACATTATTTCAAATTGTTGAAGTCGAGTGAATCGTTTGAAGGGAAAGGGAGGTAAAATTATTCCATTGGCTTGTAAACTACATCAAGAATCCGGTATGAAGAATGCGAATGACCGATCGTGAAATGAAATGAAAAAAAGAGAAAAAAAACATTTTGATGAAAAAATTGATAAAATAAAAAATAAATACATTTTACCGTATGTATAAATGAATATGATTATTAACAAAGAGTTACAATTTCTTTTGAGATTATTATTTTTATTGTCTGTTATTTGAAGCATTTTAAAAAGAGAGAGAAAGAGAGAGAGAGAGAAGGTATATGCAGTGTTGTTCATGTCCATATATATATATATATAACTGAATAGAGGGTTCGCTAATGACAAAATCAATGTGACATAATTAGACATGGCAGGTATATGCAAGCACCTGACGAGCTTGGAGGCCGTTGTGGCGATTGCATACAATAAAAAGCTGCAACGGGGTTAAGTCCAGAGTTATTATAAAAAAAAAAAAAACATCCTTTATAATGTATGATCGATACATTTACTACTGGACATTCATATTTATAAATAAATTTAATCGAATACTTGACGTGGCAAAACTTTGTTGTGTGAAAAGTTTTACAATATACATTTTATTTAAAAAAAAAAAATAATAAACGAGTCTTTTAATTTGAATAAAAAATAAAATAAAACCCTTTTTAATGTACATTATCGATTACAAAGATATGATATAAAAAAATAAATAAAACACGCTTGAAAAAAATTAACAAAATAAATTTTTATATAGATATGACATAAATTATTTTTTAAGATCATTAAAAATATATTTTTAATTGACATTTTAATCAGGTTATTGATTGGCAATGTAAGCATGATTAAAATGTATTTTTAAAATAATAAATAATAGAAAAAAAAAAATTAACAATAATAGTGAATGGACAGCATGTATAACACGCTCTAAATTCTCGATAAGTCAAACGACACCTTTTCTCTCTTCTCTTCCTGCATTATGGGAACACTAGTCTCGCACAAACACACCCGATAAGCATCACACGCGGTGTATGAAGCAGCAATCGGTGCTGTTTGCAAGCTGGGCCATCGTTTTTCTACTCCATATATATATCCAACAACAAAAACAACAAAAACAACAACAACCATACACGACTCTGCCTTTTTTATTTATTTTTTTAACATCGTTATTATTATTTATTTTTCTCTTGCTTGCTTGCTTGCTATTATGTGGACACATTAATGTATAACGAGTGTAATGAGTACAATCTATACATAAAAATAGTCCACCAACTCTCAACACTCCATAGTGTATATGTCTCATTAGTTCATTGGCTCGGTAAACACTCGATGCTTTAATGATAAGCACACGCACCTACTTTTTTTTTGTTTTTTTTTTTTAAACGCTTTTTTAATCAACCCCTTCTCAGTTACTCTCTCTCTCTCTCTCTCTCTTTGTTATTTTAAATATTAAAAAAATAATTTATAAAAAAATAATAATAATCAAAGTTGGCCATGCTTTGTTTAAAGTCAACATTTATTGACTGTCCATGTGTGCATAGGCATGTTTAATATCGACACGTACCTGTGATATATCACGCAAACCAGTAGCAACATATACGTCACATTAGTTACAATCTATAATTGCATTATTAAATACCACAATATTATTTATACCTTTTTATATTCACGATTATAAAAAAAAAAAAAAAAAAAAAATTATTCTTTTATTGTTAATATAAAATAAAATAAAATAAAAAATATTGATTTAAAATAGTAAACACGCAAAGATGTTAAAAACTAATTTTTTTTTTTTTTTTTTAATTGTATAATAATAATTTTGCATTGTTTTTTTTTTATATTTTATGTTTATATAAAAAATATTTAATTTTTTTTTTTTTGTTTTTAAATTAAAGAGCAATTATGATGGGGCATTAAAAAATTTAAAAAAAAATGATAATATAGATACAAACATTGCAAAATCCAGGGCTTTTAGTTTGCGAGGCTAAGTGAGGTCATGAAAAAAAACTTTTTTTATATTTATATATGAACAATTTAATGTTTACGAGAGAAGCGGCAAAAGATATATCGTGTTATTTTAATTTTTTTTTTTCATTTCTTCTTGTGTTACACGATTTAAAGGATTATTATATAAAAGCACATGTTTAAAATGATTGAAGTGAGCTAATAATAAAATGAGAATAATAAAAAGAAAAGGCGTATCGAATGTAACGTCTTGATTTTCTCAATGATGATGATGATGATGATGCTCAACATGATAATATATATAATGACAATATTGACCTGTGTGTAGATCTATTATCTTGTCGATATATATAAATTTTTTACAGTTAAAATTATAAGTCATTGATATGCTGACAGATTAAACATAATATAAAATTACCAAATATAATTTATAAATAAAAAACATGAAATAATATTATTTAATTTCTTCTTAAACTTTTAATATATTTTCCGGTTTTGTTAATTCAATCGTTCAAATATTATCCCTCTTTTTTCTTTTTTTTCATTCATGATCTCCCTTATAAAAGTCAGTGCTTTTAGCCGTTTAATTCAACGAGATAATACAAGAATACAAGAGTCAGAAGTAAAATGAAATAAAAGAAAATATACCCCTCTTATAATTTAATTTATATAAATATATTTTTTTTTTTTTTCATTCTGGAGTGATACGTCTGTCCTGCTGGGTCATGGACTTTGGACGATAATTCATTAACGATGACGCGGTAGAAAATGGCATCGATGAGCAAAAGAAAGAAAAAAAAAAAAACATATATATATTAAATGGATAAATGAATAAAAAAAAAATAATGAACAAGTAGGAGGATTGTGAGTGAAAAATAAGATGCAAAAGACGAAGAAAGAAACATTATGAAAACGGCTCTTTGCAATTATCACGGAAGTGGGCGACGCGATATGCACGACAATCGTCATGGCGTACGCTTCTCAATAATCACATTCGTAATAATCTTTTTATTTTATTATTTTTCATTGAGTTGGTCTGTTGATGATGATGATGATGATGATAATGATAATGATGATGGAAAAAAGAGGATCGTTGAACGTCTATTGTATATATTTATATCTGTATCATATATAATACTTTTGTTAATTTGTGTATGCAGCTATAGATACATACTGGATCAGTATATGATCTTGTAAACCAATCAAAAGTATATATATGATGTACATATTCGCGTCCATTAAAAATACGACATGAATCTTTTATTGTCCTGCGTCTTTTCCCTCTTTATACGCATCACATGCGGGCTCATTGTCTGACAGAATTATTACTAATTGCTATTCGTCCTTCGTGTGGTCCCTGGGATTAAATCAAACCTATACAAATACATATACATATGCAGAGATAAAAGATGCATTCATATATATATATATGAGCTTTATTTTGGATTCATTCGACAGAATAGATTCATATATGTGAAAAATAATTATGCATGTGTGGTAAATTCAAAGAATCAACGAACAGGAGAGTCGTCGTCGAGACGTGACCTCTAGTGGGGAATGAGTTAAAAACTTTGAGCCACGCCTCGGCATCAATCAAACGCCTTGAATAACTAAGTCGTCATTTATCAATTCGTTATTTTGCAAATGTATTTTATCTCTTCATATGGACACTCAGATCTAACTATATTTTTTTTTATTTTTTTCATTCATTATCTAATTTTGAATTCATCTTCGAATGATGTGACACGTTCAAAGACCCTCTACGATGAATCGATTAATTCTCTTAATGTTTTTTTTTATTTGTCATATTATTGTTATTATTATAAATTAAATTTTCAATATTTATAAAATTAGTGTGGGTTGTTAAAATATTTATATATATATATATTAAATATCGCCCACTTAATTATTTTATTATAGAAAAATTAAAATTCTACATGAATTAATAGATATAAATATACCAATAGAAATGATTTATAAAAAATATATATATGTAAATTGTATATAAATTCAATATAAAGATGATAGAGTAAAATGGTATCAATTTATAATTTTTTATTGGGTTATGTATTTCTTGTGAATATTACATAGTGCAATAATGCAGAGAGAATCATCAAATGTCATTTTATATATAGCTGTCCATTTTCATATATATAAAGCAAAGACTGGGACACTAAATTATTCATGTTATCATTAAAAATATATATACGATATGGTTTTACTCGGAGTAAAACTGAGAGAGTCAATGGTGAAGGTACGTGCTGTAAATTCTGACCAGTTGTTGTTAATCATAATATGAAGTAAAATATATATCAAACTATCAAAGTGAGTTGCACTAAATTGCAACATCAAGTGTAGATGGAAAAGAATTTAATATTATATCAAAAAAAATAAATAAATAAATAAATGAATAATCATGAGAGCAAGTTGAGAAGAAAAGGAGTAATAATATAATAATACAAGAAAGGTGGATAATTTGAAGCAGCACACACCATGATGTTATATGTATGTATATTATTATTTTGTACTCCATTTAGTGGGGTAAAAGAGGTATAAATGTTTCAAGAGATAAAAAAGACAAAGAGAAAGTAAGCAAGTAAGTGAACTGAGCAAGTTTAGGTGATCATTGGAGAAAATGAAGGACGTTGCTTGTATTTGATGGATATGAAAGGTGTATCGATGCAAGACTAACGGGCTTACTTTTTCATGACTCGTATATATAAACGCGAGCGCCGCCATCATCGCTCTGATTATATTTTTATTTTTTATTTTGCTTGATGGTTAACTGACCAATGATGAGTCATAAACACAAACACACAATAATAGTAAATTTAATCAATTAATTGACTTTTAAAATTATTTTTTTTTTTTAAATCTTTAAATCTATTTATAAATAAAATAATAAATTTATATTATCATATTAAATGTCAAAAAATAAATAAATTAATTGTGGTGAGGAAAAATAATATATTCAAGATTTAATAAAAAATAAAAATCTAGTTATTTGTTTAGATGGAATGCATCAAAACACAAAGACACAATCAAGATTTTTAGTATTTTTCATTTGCATCAAATAAACACAAATGTAGCTGTTTTTATTTTTAATTTATCATTATACATTTTTACACCTACACTGTAGTTTATTTATTTTTTTTTCATACTTAATGCACTTGAAGACGTATACAATATTCCAAAAAGATATTCCAAAGTGAGTGCAAGTAACAATTCAAGCCATCATCAACAATTTACAATCAATTTAATTCATTGTATGTTATTAATTGTTGAGAATTATCATGATGACATGAGCATGTAAATGTGATCTCAACTTGGATCATATCTTTTTTTAAATAAAAAGTATGTGTATAAATATAAAAATTAAAAACAAAAAAGGATAAGTAATGATGAGATGCTTAATGGTAAATCCTTGGAATTTGTATATTTATTATTGTCTGTATTATAATATACAGTGAGAAAAGTGTCTTGATGCACAAACTGGTAGACATGTTTATGTGCACATGATGATAATGATGATCATCATCAGACAAAATGCAATAATAATAACAACTAAAAAGACAACAATTTCTTTTCATCGCCCACATAAAACGCGTGTGATTTCAAATGTATCTCTCCATTGAATTTGAGTTTCATTTATTTATTTATTTTTTTGTTTGTTAATGTGGGTGCAGGAAAATACCGACTTGTTCATGTTAACCACTGAGACGACACAATATTTATAATATTTTATTTTCAATGTGTTATTAAAAAAATCAATACCAACCCTCATAATCAAAAGATACCTCAATTTGTTTACCCCAATTTTTCGTTCATAACCAATCAGAATACATTAATAAAAAAAATAAAATTAAATATAAGTAAATTTTATGAAAAAAAAAAATGTCACAAATTAGTTTTCAAAATTTTGTAATATTTTTAAAGCAGGTGTTGAGTTTTTCCAGTTGTCGAAATAATATTGAGGGGAAGTGGTGTTGGTTGCTGTCAACTTCAGGTGGGTCCAATAAGAGGGTATAAAATTTAAACACACGCAGGTAAACGTTGACCAGGTGTGCCATTGGATTGGCATCTTTTTTGTATTATATACACTGGACTTATGGAAAGAAAAAAAAAATAATTCATAGGCTCAAATGGTCACAATTGTTGTTAAATCCATACATTTCCACCCCTACACATTTTTAAAACTAATTTTTTTTTTTCTTTTTTCTCTCTCTTTTTTTTTTTACTTTCATTTTGTAATATTGTTCGACCATGATGAATTTTCATCATTGTCCTCGAAAAACTTGGCTCAAAAATGTCCTTGCTTTGCATCCCGTTCTTTCACTCTCACTTTTTTTTTATCATGATTTTTTTTTACTCACTTTCTCTCTTGCATAGCAATGTCAGTATTCATCTTCCGGGAAAAAATAAAATAATAATAATAATACAGGGTCTTATTGTTAATCTCGTATTGCTACTTTGTATTACCACCGAATTCACACGGATATCCTACTTTTATAAATCTAGCAATTCATCTTTTATTTTTTTCTTTTTTACTGGACCGTTTTTGGCATAACAATTTACGAATGCATATTGTCAACTGAATCAATTTATAATCAAAATCCAACACACTCACTCACACACACCTGCTTTTAATGAACAAAAAAAAAAAGAAAAGAAATGAAATACTTCCTTCGTCTTCTTTGTACTTTCTTTTTTTTTTTTTTTCATTATTTTATTATCACATTAACATGAAACATCATTTAAAAATTTCTAAATACTTTGACAAACACTTGAAATATTTGTGACGCCTAAAGGTGGTCTCTTTTATCATTGAAAAAAAAAAATGTTAATTTTAAAAACTTTTATTGCACCATTGTTATTAGATCTAGAGAAAATTAGGGACTGTCAAAAAAATAAGAGAAAAAATCTCTTGTTTAAACTTAAAAATGTAAAATAAAAGATAAAGAAAAAATGTTTTTTTTTAAAGGACGAATGAAATGAAAAAATCTCTTTATTGTTTACAGATATATTTTATGATAGAGGCATGTTGTCTACAAATAATAGGTGTTTTTCCTTGTACCTTTATGAGGAAAAAAAAAAAAATATATATCTACCTGCATATGAATAGAACAATAGAAACGTCCGAGGGGTCGAAAAGAGGGGGCGGTGAAACTTGAAGATTGAGAGAAAATTAGAAACTAGAAAGAAAAAAAAATAATAATAATGAAAAAAATTTTGAAAAAAAATAAAAAAAGATCCAATGAATTCAAGCAAAATACGAAAATTACAAATTAATTACGCTTGAATAAAGACTATATGATTAAAAAAAAAAAAATAATTTTATACTATTTTCAATTCTTTGAAATTTGAGTTAATATATTTAATTTTTTGTATATTTATTTCGAGTTCAGGTATACGAATAAATATAATAGGCATATAAGCTGATAGTCGTAGCAGGTCACATTTTTAAATGGTTATTGTACGACAAGAGGCCAAAGACTGTGAAGGTCTTAGCATGTGTGTAACATCACACAACTGACCAGACATTTTTTTTTTTCCTCTCAGTTTGTGTTCCATTCTTATTTCTCTCGACTCATTTCGTTGAGAATTAATTGCACCAACGTGCTGAAGCAATTAACTAGAAAGACACTGTAGGGGAGATGAATAAATAAGTAGAAGAAAGAAATTCCTTGTCGACTCTATCGACTAATCCCAGACCCCATTTTGCTTTAGACAAAAGATTAAAAGAAATTTTTTTGGTTTTTCCCAAAAGCTTAATATTTAAAATATTTAAAAATTTTTATAATCAGTGTGGGAAATTATTTTTCACTATCTAAATGACAATTTAAATTTTGAGCTATCGACAACGAGCTCATCTACGAGCCATATGGCAACAACACTTATTGATGATCATTAAAAATAAAAATGCTATGAATATAAATCTTATCCATAAATTTATATTGACTATTAAATAAGTCGAAGAAAAAAAAAATAACAATTAATCAAAGTATTTTTCTATCTAATAATTTATGATCATTGGCAATGTGTTGATTGAGCAAACTTCATCCAACTGTATACTATTTTTTTTCTATTTTTTTTTTCTTCATATAAACTATTGTGCATTGAACAAGACAATTAAACTCTCAATATACGCAATGATATCAATTAGTTCAACTTGTAATTATTATCAAAGAAACTTAATTAGATCGAGAATAAATATATATATGAAAAAAGAAATAATATTTTTCAATGGAGTTTTATAACGAGGTCGATTGATTTCTTGTGACAAAGAACTTGAAAATAAATCAAATATACTATTAGTTGAGTATTTCAACTCGATACCCAACGATGTGAGGAGACTTGTATATTATTTTTTATTTTTTTTTATAATGATTTGTGAACATTCATATATCTGTAATAAATGTTGTTGTGTGCGCGTAAAGAATAAATTGACTCCCACGGAAACCGTACATTTTCCTGTGTGGATGTATATGTGGCTCCTATTTTGCAAAAGTAAGTGGAAAGATTAAAAATAAAATAAAAAATAAAACTAATGCTTGGTACAATGTAATTTACAACTAACCGGTCAGTATGTAGCCGTATCATTTCACCAAGTAGGAAAAAGGATGTTGCATATAAAACAAGCTCACAGTTACTCAAAATAACAATTCATTTGGGTGTGGATTTTATTTCTCTCAAATTATAACATCATATATACTTGGTTGATAATTTTTTCTTCTATTTTAATTTTTTATAAATTATAATAAACAATTTGTTTTTATATATATTAATTGAATTTATGTAAGGATAAAACATTTGATATTGTTGTGATTTTGTAAATCCAATTTTGATGGTAGTCTATTTACGGTAATCGTATGGTAGATCTTGTGGGCGGATCAAATATTTGACGGGGTTCCCCTTGGCCCGTCAATTCACCTGATACTAAACCTACTATGTATGGCCACCCCCGAGAGTTTATATATATCGATCCGTCACACATCCCTAAACGTCCAGGGGTTTACAATGATCAACTGACCAAAAATAAACATATGATCATAAAAAATATCAATTCAAATATGATGAAACATACAAGTTATCAAAGTTTAAATAATGATATCTTGTGGTTTTCTAAGAAAATTTATGACTATTTACAATGTATAATCATTGTTAAGTCAACGCAATGAAAATTTAATGTTTTTAAATGATGAAAAAATTGAATTTAAACAAAGATAAAATGTATTGATATTTGGTAATGTAATTCCATGAGTTTTTATTTAACAGAAGCGGTGTGGTCCATCAGAGAACAGTGGGGATAATACAGAAGGAACACATCATGGTGGCGATCGTTGTGTTTTTGAATCTCAAGTTTATCGAGACACACATTGGTATAGATTGGGTGGACATAATATATATATAGAAAAGATGCGAGAGAGTATACTACACACACGTTTTCGCTCGAGGATACAAAAACTAGTTCAGCAAGAAGAGAAGCTTATATTCGCAATCGGGCTGTATAATACCGCTATCATAAGCTCGTAAACCTCGAATACCGATGATACCTCAAGGTCATACTTTCATACTTTCATACCAATTTTAGACACGAATTTTATATATTACGTCACATTTACCATTTTTAATGCTCATAATTTAAATTTAAGATAATCATTCTTTAATTATACATAATAGTAATAATTATACTTTCAGACTTTTGTCATAGAAAACATTGAATATTTTAAAACTATTGATAAGTTCGACAGTGATCTTACAATTCTTTGGCTCAATTAATTCTTTATAAACCATAACACGTAAAATTTTACGAATACAAAAATTCATATGATAGTTAGTGCGTATATCTATATTATGGCACGTTTAATATTTCTACATACTTGCCATACGGCAAGCATTATACATGCACTATATATACGTATAACTATCAACGTCACTATATGCACTTTTTGTTTGTTTATTTATTTAAATATTATTAAACAGTTCAACTGAGTTTAATACTTAAATAATTGATTTTAAAAAATTCATGAAACGTACAACAATAATCATCGTTTAAAGAACATTGATAATAACAATAAAATTATTATAAATATATATAAATGATAATTATGAACAACAATAATTTTGATAATATTACCAATTATTCAAATAGATTAATACAATAATAATACTAATAATAATATTTTGAATACAATACTAATAATTATCAATATTTATATATGAAGTTAGAATATTATTATTCATATTGTTAATATCCTGATATTAATATAAATGATAATATTATTGTTGCTGTCACAATATTATACATATTTATTATTATCGATGATATTTTGAAATTATTATTTTATTTATACTCATGGTTATATATGAATAATATTATTATAAATAATATAACTCCAATAATATTATGATTAACAATAATATCAATATAATATTAGTAATAATATGATAGTATCACTATATCTCTCATTAAAGAATGAAGCCAAGTGCCAAAAACGTCAATTTTACGTAAGTGCAAATTTATAAATTTTGTTTTTCACAAATTTTTAATAATTAAAAAAGCAAAATGTAACAATTTGATGCAAGGATAAAAGAGCTATGTCAAGGATTTAGTTTTTTCCCAGATCAAAATAATTTTTGATAAAAGATGAAGGGCATACTTTCAATTTTATTTAAATTCATTTAATCAATTTTTAAATTATTGATTGTTTACTGATAATTATACATATTTATTATCAAGCATAAAAATAATTACAAATTCATCTTTATTAAAAATGATTTTGAATGAAGAAAAGCGAAATCTGAAATAATCACTTTTTTTTCTTTAAGTTAAAATTGGATGCAAAAAGAAAATTCGCAATCACATTTTTCTTTAGAAAAAATTCTAAAAATGGACTTTAGCTTTTTCCAAATGACGATATAAATAATAAAATATAATAAAATATTCGAAAATAAAACAATTATTATTAACTAATAATATTTAATTGAATATTATTGTCAGTATTAATATTATATTATTATATTAATAATATCAGGACATTATAAGTTTCATTCGCTACTCAACAGATTCCATAGTCATTTCATATTTATGTAAAACTATTGAAAAAATGTCTATGGAAATTGTTACATGTAATTCATAAAAAATATTTAGCAAAGAAATTAATAGATGTAGAAGTAACATCCTTTCATTAGTTTCATATTTTCCATAGTTTTATTAATTGAATAAATAAAAAGCTATAAAATGGTAGCTAAAAAATGTTGTAATGTATTTATACGAAATTATTTCAGATAATATTTAGCTGATACTTACACTTTTTATTTTTAAATAAATAAAATTCATGTGATAGTAAGGAAAATGTTGTCATTATTGTTTATATTTATTTGTTTAGAATTAATATTAGTAACATTTTGCCAAGCATTTTTATAGCTTTTATTTATTTAAAATGAATAAGAGCTATGGGAATATTATCAAAATGTTTGCATGTTAATTCTCTGGCAAAATTAATTTCGTATATCATGTGACAATTTTTCTATAAATATTTTTATGACCATTTATTTATTTAAATTAACAAAAACTATTGAAAATATTACTATGTTACTTTATTAATTATTTGCAAAATTAATTTTATAATAATTACTTTTTATATATTTTAATATAATAATAAATTGAAATACATTGTTTTTATAATCAAATGTTGTTCATATTATTTGTTTATTCTGTAATACATCTATTAATATATAACTGACATCTGAGAGTTTTATGCATGGTAGACAATTTTGATAAGTTCCTGAGTTTCATATTTCATTTATACGAAGATAGTTTAATACTTTCGTGTGCTAAAGTATTAAACAAAAATGACATTAACATGACTCGCAATCGGGCATATGTATGTATACCAGCGACACGTCGCAAGCTCTACTCTTCTCTTTTAAATTAACCGACGAATGACACCTCAAGGCTATCGATAACTCGTTGAACGTCACTTTCATACCCACAACTTGACACAACAAGAATTATATATATATATATACACACAATTTACCACCCACAATAAAAATTAGTTTAAAATAAGAAAAACAATAATCTTATATTGTTATTAGCTATATATGCATTAATTTTAAACAACCGAATTGAAGTTTACTGATACTTGGACGATTGCGTGTTTAGGATGCAGAAAAATGATTGAAGGTATTTTTTTTTTTACACTTTATAAGGTGTGCAAATTGAAAGTTAACTGACACGCAAGCGTCAAACAAAAAAAATACAACAATTTTATTAAAACAACATGCATTTTAATAGAAATTTTAGATAAACAATATATTTAAATTAAATATGTATATTCATATATGTATAATATATGATAAGAAGATTTTTCATTTTATCAGATATCATTTCCTTTAGAAAAAAAATAAATAAAATGGCTATACTAACATCCGCTTATGAAGAGAGTATATACGATCGTGTGTGTCACCACATCACTGTCCAAATATGCGCGAGGTGTGGCGTGTTCCATCCATATCGCCCACATTGAATTTATATTTTCGCACCAGGACGTCTATACATGTCCAAATGATTAAGTTATACTATTTTTTTTTTTTTTTATTAAATTACTCTTGAAACACGTGTACAGATTCATCCAAAGCACAATCACACTTTTTGTAACAGCTCAAAAAAAAATCTTAAACATTTAAATAATTCTAATCATCCCGCCAGAAAAAAAAAAGATTAAAATATATTCTAAAACATAAAAGGGCTCTTGAAGTATTAATTTTTTATATAACAAAAACAATAGACTTGAAAAATAAATAAAAGCAGCTGATGGGCGTTTTTAAACAAAAAAGAATGATTTTTTTTTTTGCTGATCAAATGGGGTAAAAAAAAACGTACAGTTTGCTGAAGAGGGGAGAAATTTTTTGGCGCCTTTTTCATGTACAATAAAAAGACTAATAATAATTATACACAAATGAGTTACATAAAAATAATATACACACATCTATAAAGCCAGAAACATCGTTGATTATTCGCGGCCAATAGCTATCTACCCGACCGGACACATCTTATCAATGATCTCATCGCTTTCACCCAAGCAACACACCCGACACACGCAGAGGGAATACTTGTCATGCCACCACGACGATTTTAGCCCTTTGGGCAATTTTTTTTCTCCTCTCTCTCTTATTCTCACACTTGCATCATATGAATAAATAAATGCATATACAGAATAACATTCCCTCCCAATATTGCCAGTTCACATTATTTTTCCGGTGATCCCCTGAACCACCCACCGAACTCGAGTGCCAAGAGTACAATGTTATTTACCCCTTTCCTCTCTCTCTTTCTTTTTCATCCTGGGCCATAATTCATCGACGGCTAAATCCTTATCAATTAAAATATCTTGGCGTCAGTGAGTCTTACGCGCCACCCGTACAGCCATACGCGCGTTATACTCACAAACGGTTGAGTGAGAATTAAAAGCAAAAAAAAAAAGGGTAAAAATAATGATAATGATAATAAAGCACAACGAGTGATGATGATGAAAAAAAAAAAAAGGTTTATTATACAACGAGAGAATAAAACAGCCGGGTTGCGCGTTCTTATTTATTTACGAAACTGTAGCTCACCTTGGTCTTTTGTCTCTTTTAATCCCTAATCCGCAATCAGGACCCATTGTCCCGGGGACTATTGGGTCTTTCACTGGGGCCGGTTATAGCCCATCATATGTGTATGCGCGCGCATGTGACTCTATATACTATATTACTGACAGAAAAAAATTAAAAAAAAAAAATAATAATAATAAAAACGACAAGATGGAAAATAATAATAAATATATTTGTTTTTTTCTTAAAAATTTTATAAAATAAAAATGAGAAAAAAAAAAAAAGATTATGAGCACGAAACATCAGGGACGAGGGATTAGTTGAGATTAAAATCATAGAAGCTAGAGAAAGAAATGACTGTGAGAGTGTGAGAGCCAGCTCGCGGGCAGGTGAAGAGAAGACACGACAGTAATAAGAAAAAAAAAAAAAAATGGAAAAGAAAAGAAAAAAAAAAAATCATTTAAAAATGAAAAGAAGAAAAAAACATTGAGGATATTCAAATAAGTTGATTCGTTAGTCAGACGGATTAATTTGACCGAACGTGTATCTGTCTGGTTGATGCTCTTGGGCATTCATTAGGCCAACTTAAATACATACATATATATGATACTACTGTTTGGATATTTGTGATGGTGAATTCACTAAAGTTTCACGTTGTTAAACAACTCCAATCGCGAGAATAACAAAGTTTAAAAAAATAATCCTGTCCAGTATAGATTGTCGTGATTTTAGCTACTGTATTTGCAATGATCATTGATTTACACAAACATATACATCATGTTATACACACAGCAACTATCTCAGGCATATGTCAATTGTATATTTATAAAAAATAATAAATTTTTACAATTAAAATATATGAAAATAATAAATAAATAAAATTGAGTAAAAATTTATGACATTGTGTTTGTATATATTTTTTTTTTGATTGATTTTATAGACTTATATGGTTTCGTGGTCTAGATGATGGCGTAAAAGAGGGAGAACTAAATGGCAATCAGAATGTTCTTTGGTTATGTATATAAAAGCATTGAGGAATATAACACATAAGTCACGAGGGCGACGAGATGGAATTTTTCGTTGTCGCGCGACGGAAAGACCATAGATCTGTCTGCGGTTTTGCGGAGCATTGAACGGAAAATAATTATATATATATATTTATACATGTACATAAATATATTCAACGATTGACTGTCATTACTAAACGAGCACTTTACAAGTACAGCCAATAGCTGGAATAACTTGATGATTTTTTTTCTATTTTTTTTTCAAATTATACAATAACGAATTACATTATATAAAAATATATATATTTTTCAAATAACCTAATTTAAAAATTGTCTGTATCATATATTTAACCAAATTAAAATGTAAAATTATTTATAAATAAATAATTAATGTTATATTGAAAATAATTTATTATAAATAATTGTGAAATAAAAAAATAAAAAGAAAAAATAAACAAGACGATGCTCTGGTCTATTGTCAATTATAAAAAATTATTTCTAAAAACATTAAACAAAATGCCGTTTAATTTTATCAAGATTTAATATAAAATTTATGTTAAAATAATTAATAAAATTCACATTAGGTTATATTTCTATTTTTTTAATTTAAAATTATATAAAACTCGTGACAGATGTTCATCATTTCATCTGGCCTCAATAATTAGTTCGGATGAGTTTTCAACCTGTCACGATTGATTCAACTTGTTTTGATTATTTATCATGATTTATTATATTTATTTATATTTATTTTATATTCTTCATATATATTTGCCCTTTATAATACGCATATATATTTTGACTATATATAGTTAAACAATGTTTAGATGAATGTTATATACACACATATACATATTAACGTGTATTTGGATATTTGAGATATCACAATGGTAGCTAATACCATGACAATACGATCAGCGGGATATATCAAGAGATAGATTTACGAGGGAGAGAGGTAAATAATATGTACGACCGGTCGAACCCGGAATACGTAACATGCGTATGTTGTTGTATAAAAGACCGGGTCAAAAAGCAATCCCTTATTTTACTTATATTTTATCTGTACATATTATACACATTGGTGACTCTAAACAGCTATGTTCATAAAAAAAATTTTCTGTAAATATGCAAATGAATAAATTAAAAAATTAAAAGCAACAATATATATATTTTTTCTTGTAAATGTAATATTGTCATTGATAATATTTTTCTACGAATTTTTATAAATAACTGCACACAATTTTCAAATGAGAATATATGCAAGTTTTGATAATTTTTGATGATGATAAAGTTGGAGCAGAATATAAATTTAACGTCAACACAACAACGACGACAGAATAAAGACGAGAGAGTAGTTTAATACACGCACCGGTATATCGGATGTCGTTGACTTTGGTTGTCGTTTGAGTATATGTTCAGAGTGGAAGTAAACCAGTTTCAAACGACAAAGTCAATCTTTACGATCCCAAGAGTTTTACCACGATGTTAAAGAGGGCGGAGTAAAGAAATGCAAGAGGGAAAATATATATATATATTTATACTGTTTATAAAGAAGGGGTAAAGTAAAAGATAGTCAAAGTTTTATAGCAATTCACGCGCAAGCAAACGTTCATTCCTCTCTCATCGACCTCTTCATGTCCCTCTCATTGCAATTTAAAATTACTCGGTTATATATCTTCACTTTGAAAAAATTTATAAACACACACACAAAAAAATTTTAATATCATAATAATTATTACTTGATAAAAATATTTATATTTAATTTTAAAAAAATATAAGTAAAATTATTATTCAAAATAAATATGATGAAATATAAATTTTGGAGTATTTTATTTGTTTTTAATTTTCATATATTTTTCTAGTCAAGTCACGTTTTATTTTGTTATTTTTATATTTTAAATATAATTTCTTAAATAAATATACATATAAATTCAATATTATGGAAATTAATTTTATATTGTTATTGTAATAATAATGACAAGTAAATAGAAAAAAAAGAAAAACCAAATTGTTTGGAAAGTTTAGTTGCAAAGTAATAAAAATATTACTCAATATTATAAGTTCAAGTATAAGGTCTAGTAAAAATGACAGGAAGCATTAAAGATAGTCTTTGATGATGAAAAAAAAAAAAAAAAATTAAGCAAAATGTTTAAGTAAAGCACGCGTGCGTTTGTGTGAACCTCAATAATAGATTATGATAATAAACAGCATTGTGTCAACATAAAAACACTCACATACCCGGTGGTATTCATTCTTTACACCAAATGACACGATCAGTCTCGCCCTCTCTCACTCTCTCTATCACTGATAATGTTATTTTTTTTATAATTTCAAATATATTTTACAGATAATCACCAAGAACCCAAAAAAAATAATAAATAAATAAAAATTCATTTGGTTTTTTTTTTTACATAGAATTAACATCGTGGTTAATTTTACGTTATAAACCTGTCTCAAATTATTCACCATATTTCGTGACTATCAATCGTTATGTATCACAAGAACGATTAAGTCTGAAATTTTTTTTTGTCCATTCACACGAATGATACGATCAACAATAATAAAAAAAACACGTCTACGATTATATATTTTTTTTTTTTGGATATATATTTAAAAGATGACTAAAATTAGAGATAAAGAGATATTTTTTATTTATTTCTAGACACTTGTCAAGTAATTTTTTGTATATTATTTATTATAATAATAATGTGCATTGATGTTGACACAATACTGCTACTTGCTATTTATTTATGTATTTAATTTTGCCATTTATTCATATAAGCCACACGATCTTTGAATTGTCAAAATCATAGTCCACTATACAGAGAAAAAAAACCCTTCTTATAATTTCTTGTCTATATCATTTGACTGTATAATTTTTTTCTTGTGATTTTTATATTTTCATTATTTAAGCGCGTGTATTTTAATTTTTGAGTAACACAATTACTAAATATATTTGATGTAATATCGCACGCGCCATATATAAATTATTTTATTCTCAACTTGAATAGTCACGAATAAATATTATTTACACAAAGGGGTACACAACACAAAAAACTACGTGTCTCGTGGCTTGCATATTTTTATTTACATTTATTTATTTTTTTTATTTTTGTATCTCAGTGGTTTTTTTCTTGTATATCTCTATACTGAGAAATTTTCTACAACACAATGAATAAAGGAACTGATATTTTAACCAGTAGTTGCGGGTATAAGTCAACTTGGTTTAAAAGAAAAAAAAAATAAAAAGATTTTTATTAAACAGCAAATGTACACATTGCGTGACATGGAGACTTCAACGCAAGCATCCGACGGACGAAAACTTTTGTGTCGGAGTATATAAAATTTGCAAAAAAAAAAAAAAGCGTGTGGTATTAAAAATTATTTATTTTTACAAATACAGTAGCGCGTGTTTGAGATACCGGATAAATATAATTTTCCACATACTGTCAAATTTAAAAATCAATAATAATTATAATTATATTTTTTTAAAAATATAAAAATTTCAAGGACAATTTATTAGACAATTTTAAACATGTAGCGTTAATGATATCAGCAATATTAAAAATTCATAAAATAACGTTAAAATTTATTTAAAAAGTTAGTACTCGTGTTTTAGATTATGAAATATAAGCGAACAGTAAATGAAGTAACCGTGACAAAGTTTGTCTTAAAAATTAGCTCAATGTAAAAATCCATAAAAAAAAAAAAGAGAACATACAACGTTAAAATAAATAATAAAAAAAAAAAATTATCTCAAACACTTTAATTATATTTGTTAATGAAAAAATAAATAATAAAAAGAAATATCACACATTTATATATGTATTTTATACTAATTATTGTTTTTATTTTTAAATTTAACGCAAATATTCTAATTATTTGACAAGGTTTATTATACTTGGACATTAAATTTTCATAATTTTTATTTTATCGTCGTGTCAATGAATGAAATGGCAGTCTATCTTTCTCACCAAGAAGGTATATCATCAAGATATCACACACAAGTACGATGATGATAAAAATTCTAAAACCGGCATTCGCAATGAATCACACATTCTCATATCTCTTGTGTATAAAAATAAATTCTATAAATATGTTTTAAACAATTGTTTAATATATTTATTCAATTTATTTTTTCAATATTATTAGTTAACACTTTTGTTTGAGAGTAAGTTTGTAAACAATAAGCTGTTTGTTTAATCAGTACGCAATATCACGTGCTACACGAGGGCAAAATAAAAATAAAATTCAAGAGAGAGAGACTACCGGTTTTTCTTATCTCATTCAGATCAAAATCTGACATGCCGCACGCGTTTCATGACTTTTGCAGAGGGGGGCAGCAAAGGGGGTACCACACATTTTCTTTTTTATTTTATTTTCAAACGTTATTTTAAATAATTAAAAAAAAAAAAAAAAAACGTACTCTGATTTTCTTTCACGAATGTTAACAGGCCAAATAATTTTACTCGAAAAATTTTATATGTATTATTTTTTCTAACACACTCGTAATGTCGATGAACTCAGTTGGAATAAAATATTTTTTTATCAATTAAACTATTTTTGATGATTCGATTTAATCACATATTGAATTTAAAAAAAAAACTTATACACTATGATAATCACGCACAGTTTTTTTTTTTTTAAATTTTTTTGATATTCTTTTTTTTTTTTTTTTTGACACTTCACATACCTGGGTTCATATCCCGTAAGCTTCCAGTTTCCTTGTAGCCAGTGATTGCACTTTTTTGTTATAAATTATTCAAGTAATCACTGTACTAAATTTTTCTTTTAATTAAATTTCCATTTGGATTTTTTAATTTATCACGCACCTCCTCGAGTTCTTACACTTGAGGATTTAACAACAATGAAAATTATTTATTTTGAAATAATGAAAAAAATATAATTTAATAAACCAACACACAGTCCTTGTTGATGTGCTGAGTATTATCCGATAATTTTAATGATCACCAATTAATATTAAACGATGAAAACATTTTTAATTCCATCAGAATTTTTTATTTAATTATTTTCGTTGTTATATTTTTTTTATCTTTTTTTTTTGTAAATTAATTTTTATAATTGTTGATTAAATAGGAACCATAAGATCAAGGCAAGGGGTGATGATGATGATGATGTGATAATGATTTTTTATTTCGTCAAAGATTTTCAACAAAAAAAAAAAAAAGAAGATGCACTTTGTTTTTTTTTTTTTTTCTTTTTATAAAAACAAAAAAGTTAATTTTTTTTCTTCGAAAAATAAAATTAATGAAAAAAATAATGAAACAATGAAAACACCTTGATTATTATTTTTCCAAATAAAAATTGGTTTAACCACAAGGTGTGAGTATATATCACATCAATAATAAATAAAATGATAATTATAAAAAATAAAAAATGAAGCAACGTTCAAATTGAACGTTAAAAAAAATATTAAAAATACAAATAAAAATTAATAAATTATATATAAATCATAATGCAAATAATTAAAATAATAAATTTTAAAAATCGGAGCTCACTTTTATTTTATAAATATTTGTTTTTTCTTTAAAAGAAAATAAATAAACAAATATAACACCACGCACTTTTAGTCAATTTGACTTTGTGATAATTTTTTTTCTCCTTATTTCAGTTAATTAATTTTCACGAATTAGACTGAGTTTATTAATTTATTAATACGTCAACTGAAGAAATAATAAATAAATAAAATAAACAGATAAATAAATAATTGAAAATAAACTTGTTTTTCTTTTTTGATAATTCACACTGTTTTGTTGATGTTGTATTATTAACGTATAAATATCGATGCACAATTTTTTTTTGTTTTCAACTGAGTTTATTAGAAATAAAAACAAAAAATAAAAATTATTTTTAGTTATTTTAACTATTTATATATATTTGTAAACATTAATTAATTAAATATTGGTGTATTTATGTCGTATTTTGAAAATATATATATTTTTTTATGAAAGACAGTATCAAACACCGGTGGCCTGGACGCGCGCGTTATTACTCTCGTGTTACCGCGGGCCACGATACGTCACGGATATATACGGAGTATATTTTAATGAAGAAAAGCCGGACAGCGAAGTGCCCACGTCGGGTCGCGCTGCCGAACTGTCTGCTCCCCGCCCCTCCGCAATGAGCATTCTACCCCTCCAGTCAAACACCAATGTTCCCCCACTACAATACAACCATGCGCTCAAGCAACGAACATTTTACATTTAAAGAGTGGGAATTTGTGGGCGTTACTTAAAACTGCCGATAGGTGGGGCTTATATGGCGCGCAAATGTTTAAATATATATATATTATTTTTTTTGTTTTTTTCTCTTTTTTTTTTCCCCAGTCTTTGAAATTACAAAACGGAGTGGGATAAGCTTTAATAGCGACAACATGTATTTGTAATTTTCCCCACTACTTGAAAAATGCGTGTATATGTGTATCACCACGAGTCCTCCTCAACGTCTTGATACTTTAGCTGTTGGACACCAAGATCGGCTGGAGTAGTAAAAAATGAAAAAAGTAAAAATACAAACTCGCGATCTTCTGGAGGAGACTGCGGGTGGTAGGAAGTATCTTTTTCTCTCTTTCTCTCTCTCCTATCTAACTCTCTCTTTATATTATACTGTTGTTGGCGCATATAGTACTGAGCATCGTACTTACTACCACTATATGTATACCGGAGGCCGGAACTTCCCGAATATCTTTTTTGCCCGGTAATCTTGGCTCACTCGTCGTTCGCACGAGCTACTCCCACCGGACATATCGAAAAATGTTATCCTTGTGATAACAAAAAGCCTCTTTGAACTTGTAACCATGCATCGTCCAAAAAAATTTTTGCTAGGCTAATTAGAAGCGTTTTAATTTATAAAAATTTATATAAACCTAATCTATCAACAAATCTTGTAAACAACAAATTGAGAGTTAGAGTGACTTTTTTTCAAAAACCAGTCAGAAGTGCTCAGGATGGATGGAATAGGATTCTCTTGAATTTGTAAAAACTTGTATCCAAATTTGCCAACCCTCCAAAATGACAATAAATAATGTTTTTCTTACAAAAATTAATTAATAAATTGATTTAACTCTTCTTAATAGATGCATTTGATTTTTGCTTGCCAAATCTATTGATGGATAATTATTAATGAATAATTTTCATAATATGAAACCCAAATTATTAACATATATCTATGATGAAGCCGATAAATATTAAAAATATTATTATTATTCATTTAAAAAAAAAAAAAATAATATTTTCAGAAGATGTCAAACACAGGCACGTATGTAATTTTTTTTTTCTTCGTTCTGAAAACTCCCCTATTTATAAAAAAAAAATTTATCTCAAAGTGAAGAAGAGGGTTGTACCTCTAACGCATTCCAGTTAAAGTCCCTTTTTTAATAAGCTTCACTTTTTATCATTATTATTATTATTATTTTCCTTTTTTTCATTTTAAACATTTATATTTTTTTTTTTGTCTCTTGACATTTTTTATGGAACACGTCAGTATGAGGTATAAGAAAAAAATAAAAAGAGTTTCGTATGGGACCATCAAGATCGCGAGTCAACTTACCCTTGGAATACTGATGCAAAGAGACTTGCTAGAGAGTATTTTGTCTTAACAATTTTTTTTTTTTTTAAATAAACCCTGGAAAATACAAGGCTGTCCTTCTATCGGAAACGATTCGTCTCCAAGCTGCCTCTGCCTCCACCGCGTCTTTCAAAGCTACGTGTCAGCCATCTCCCTAAATTTTATTTTTCCCATCATCCCCTTTTCTCACTATATACTTTCGCCGACTCCGTATCCTCTTTTGTCTCCCAAAAAAAAAAAACTCCAAAAGATTTTAAAAAGACACTTTGTGCAAATTTTCCAATTGTTTTCACGAAATATATATATTTTTTTTCTTCACAGCTTTTATGTACAACTTCTATTCTTTTGGTTTCTGTTTTTTTTTTTTTTTCCTTTTCCTTTTTCCTTTTTTTTTTTTCATTCTGGGGATTTTTACGATGACCGAGGGGTAGGTCAAGGTACTTGGTCGTATCCTAGAAGGACAAGCGTGGTGGGCCAAAACGTGAGTGGGAGTGAGATTCACTGAGTATGAATGGAAACCTGCACAAGGAGGGAGGGATAGTAAAAAAAAAATATAGAAAAGAATTTTCTACTTCCTCTGTCTTGCATCAAGAAAATTGTATCTTTTTAGTTTTAGCTACATAGTTTCTAGTTTTCCTCCTCGTCACGGTTATATAAATTGATCGAATGGCCTTCGACCAGGTGTCCTCAATGCTGATGATGTTGCTGACTGAGGGTGGATAAAACTCGTAAAGTTACTTCAACACTAAATTTTTTGGTGCATTTATTTTTTCATCCCTATTTATTTATTTTTTTTTTTTTCGTCTCATCGTTTTCCAAGTGCCGACTCATGACTGGGCTTTCTGTTCACAGGAATAAAGAGACGCAAATGGAAATAAAAAAAAAATAAAAAAAAAAAGTAACGCAAGAAAAAATAAAAAGAATTGAGAATATAATGAAAGAAAAACTTGGAAAGAAAAGACTTTTTCGTCCATCGTCTTTGTCCTGTGTTTGCCTCTTCTTTGGAGACACACACACACACATTGATATATATAATATAAATATAAATTTATAGTAAAAAGGTAAGAATAAAAAAATAAAATAAAAAAAATCTTATAAAGAATGCATGCAAACATTATTCGAGGAATGAAAACCATCAATAACTCGACTGAGAATTGCTCCGGAAAATTACAATAAATTTTCAACCGATCTGTGAAATGTGTTTAACGACTGTACAGTATTATTATATACTAGTGCAATTTTATTTCTTTTTATTCTCTAGTTGTAGTTTTTTTATCTTTTTCATTTATTATTGTTATTATTATTACTATTTGTCGACAGTTAAAAGTCATAGAAAATTGTATGTGTGTATTTGTATATTATACAGACAATAAAAGGGCCCATGGAACGATCTGTAAACTGAGATATTTTAAAAATGCAAATCTCAAAAATGTGTAAAAAATAAAGACAAGATAGTTTGCTTATTATGTGGCCATTGTGAGTGTATGTATGCTAAAGGTTATGAAGTGGAACATCATATACGCAAAAGTCAGTGAGTTTATATACAATATTTGCAGCAAAAAAAAAAAATAAAATAAACCATATAAAATGAAATAAAATAAGATATATAATTTTTTTTTTTAAAATACACAAGTATGCGAAGAGAATGGAATATAACCTGTGGAATGATGAACAAAAGTGAGAAGGTAAAAATAAAAAAATGTATAAAAATAAATCAAAAACTAGAAATATATATATACGATGAAAAGGGATAGTCTATCCATTTGGTTTTATGAGTTTCTTCAAAACGTTTGCAAACTCAAATGGCATTCATTGGTATGAGTTGCATTCTTCAGTGAAGAAGGGCCACTTTTAAAATGACGATAGACAGAATAAGAGGTTGAGAGATAAAAAATAAAATAAAATGTTGCGAGAGTTGAAGAGAGAACTTGGGCGTTTTCAAATGTCTCAAGAAACAACACGAGAAATATTATACACAAAAGAGTTAACCAGTGAAGATTCAGTAGCTGGCAAACGATTCAGCAATATCTCTCCTGAACTTGCGAAGACGAAAAAAAAATTCAAAAAAATTAAATAACTGTGGTATATAAAAATAAAAGGTGCCGAGAACAGAGTGAACAGGCTCATCAAACTAACGCGTGGAATTCTGGGCTACGAGAGAGTCAAGAATTTTGTCCAAGTATATGATGATGATGATGATGGGAGATGAAGAAGGCCCAAAAATATATTTGAAAAAAAAAACTAAATCATCAACTGAGCGACACGAGAGTGCTGAGTAAAATATTTGTGTATTAAAAATGTAATATTTTCAATGATATACGACACAAAATAATAATGTACTTGTATTTTTTTTTTGTTGCATATTGATTTTCCAACTGTTATTAAATTATTATTACCAATACATTGTACATTTTTTATTTTTACGATTATATTCACTCACAATATGTTTGTCTTGTATATAAAATTAAACATTTATATATAATTTTAGAATTCCCGACTTGCCTTGAAAATTTAAATTGACATTCTCATATGATAAAATTGCAGGTTTTCGATATCATGCGTGTGTTATCCTATTTTTTATTTTTTATTTTTTTCATCTACATATAATTATTTTTATTTTTCACAACAAATGGGTCAAAGAAAATTGTGTAATACATTTATGGGGTTACAACCGACTACTATTGTCGCTAAAAACACGCAATATTAACTGTCCAAATATATGCAGCTACATACGCGTCAATAAAATATATATAATATTAAAAAATATAAAATTTTTTAGTTGTAAAAATAATAAATAAAAATAAATTCAAGAAATATACAACAGTTTAATAGGGGAGGGTGTAAGACCAATCATATATTGAGGCAGGTAGAAAAATGGTCTTCATTTTGCAATGAAAAAAAAAATTATTACATTCCCATGTAAAAAAAAAAAAAAAAAAAGAATAAATTAAAATAAAGGGTAACGTGATATGCATTGTCATTATGACTGGGACTATATTTAGGGCTGGTCATTTTGCTTTGTTTACTTGATGATGCTCCCTGCATGCAAAATCTGTTTGCACAATATATATATTTCTAGTGGTCATGTATATATATAGCTTAACTATATTACTCTACAAAAAAATCAACTTTGAACTGCTTTATTCAAAGATCTATTTAAGAAAAAAAAAATATATATATGTATGAGATATATGAAAACGACACAAGTGGGAAACCGGCTGGACCAGACAGCCGGGCGCCCATCAGGGATATGCTATGGATTTCATCCACCAGGTTTCTTCGGACTAAGCCCCCTAGATCCTACCATTTTCATTGTCCTCATATCCTTATTCTTGACAACCCCAAAAAATCTTTAACGTACATCCCCATATATACAATTTGACCGTTATAAAAACAAAAAAAATATTATAATAAATTTTTTTTTTTAATGTATGGACATTTGTCATTTAACTTATAAAAATATCTATTCATATATATTTTTTTTTTTATATTTAAAATTGAGGGAACATTAATGTCGTGCTGTTTTTTTTTTTTTTTCATTTTTTTTTATTTTTTGATTATTGCTGTAATTATTGGGAATATTAAACGAGTTTTTTTGATTGAATCGGTGATACCTGAGGCGACAAAATTCCGGTGAATCACGTGTGTCAGCAAAAGCTGGTCTATCAGCTTTTCGTGACTAGTATATTCACTTATAGATCAGTGGACGTGTCTCTCAAGTCTCCTCAGGTATGTGTATATGAGAAAACCCAAGGGATTTTTTTTTTATAGATTCTGATGGACCAAAGTGCAATACAGCAGGTGTTACCTTTCACGCGTATTCAAATACTATATATATGTTAAAAAAAAAAACAAAATTTCTATACTTAAAAAATTTCTATTTAGTGCTCTTTTGCATCCGTCTCTTGAAAAAAAAAAAATGGCATTCACAAAAAAAGGAAAAAAAAATAAAGAAAAAATAAAATAATGAAAAGAAGTAAAAAAAAGAAACGAGAATATAAAGTTTTTTGTGAATCGTTTTTGTCTATTGTGCCGGAAAACACTGGGCAATATATACTTCTGAGGATTTTTTATACGTGCTTTTCGTACCTGGACTCCCTGCGATGCCGACACAAGCCTTTCAAAACTATCCAATAGTTATATTGTCGCTCTTTTTTTATTTATTATTTTTTTTTTATTTTCTATTGTTCAAAGGTGAAGAATAAAAAAAAAAAAAAAAAACTAGCCAATAATAATAAATAAAAATTTAAAGGAATAAAAAGAAAAACATAAAAAAATTTACCTGGAGAATCTGGTCATGGTGCTGGTACTTAAAAAAAAAAACCCACTTCTCCTATTTTCTTGATTTCTTTTTTAACAAGTCGTAGGGTACTCAATGATGGCCAATTTTTTGAAGAGTGAATTACCAGTAACTCACTGGAAAATCAAGACTGATAATGTGAAAAATAGTTTGTTCATCAAGCTCATGTCATCTGCAACAAAAAATTAAAAAAATCAAAAATAAGTAAAAATAAATATAAAAAAATTAAATCAAATAAAAAATAATGTATATAAGACAAAGCTGCTTAAGGGCAGAAATTAAATGTGTATTTATTTTGTATTTATACTGTCGATGATTTCTCACGCGAAATGTTAATTTTCAATGCAAAATAAAAAATAAAATAAATATAAAAATGATAGGATGATTAAGGAAGAGAATTTCAAAGTGGACTAATTGGTTAAAAATAAAAAAATATATGCAGAAATAAATATAAGAAATAAAAGAAAATAAAAAATTATAAAAATTGAAAAATAAAATTATGAAGAAATTTTTTTCTTTTCATTTTTTAAAGCCTGAACAATATTTTTTTATTTTTTCAAGCAGTATCCGTGGGACGAAGCGCGAATGTTGTTTAAAGTCTAGACACAATGTTGGACCCCTGAATTAGTCGGAGCCACACGAAAAATAAAGGGGGTTCTTATTTGATCCTCACTGCAGCGGTATAGTACCTCATGGTAATTAACAAAATTAGTCGTAATTAGAGTGGTCAAGGCGGGGAATATATACACTGTATTTGTATGTGTGTGTCTCTTCTTCCGACCCAAACTTAAAATTAAACAAAAAAAAAAAACAACTTATATTTTTAATATCCGTGTTTTATATTGCTGGTCCTCTACTATGTTTGGGTGTGATGAGCGACAAAGACAAAAAATAAAAAAAAAAAACATAAAAGAAAAGACAACGGACGTTTATTTTTTATTTTTTTAAATTTCATGTATGTGTGTGTGTGTGTGTGTGTTTTTTTTTTTTTTGTTTATACAACCAAAGGTGGGTCCTAATGACTAACCAGTCAAACGACGCTCATCTGAAAGAACACCTTGATAGAATGAAAATTACAAGAACCACGAAAATTTTTTTATTTTAGTTTAAAAACTTGAAAAAAAACTTATTTACTATTCAAACTAAAAACATTGATTTAAAAAACTTTTTTTTTAAATCTCAAATTTAATCGCTGATTGTTCTTTTTTTTATATTTTTTTTCAAAGCAATTCTAAATATAAAGCTTTTTCATTTTTTTTTAAAGTTTTTTTTGTCGCGGAAATAAGAAGATTTAGGTTTATTGTTTATTTTATTCGTAGAAATAGGTGTAGAGTATTGAAATGTGTTTTTTTTATTCTTTTATACACAAAAGATCGGCATCACCTTTTTTTTTTTTATTTATATTCTTCTTTATTTCCTCGCTGACCATCAATTTTCCCTAAATTTTCCACAGAATGTTCACAACAAGTGCAGCCATACAGTCTGTTAACAAAAGTTGAAAAAACTAAAAGAAATAAATTTATAAATGCGTGATGAAAAAGGCAAACGAATCTGAGGGTCAATTCAAAAATATATAATAAAAAAAGGAATTTTGGAACCATAAAATAAAATACGCGCATCATATTAAAAAAAGGGATATAAAACTAGCTAAATACACATTTGATTTTAGAGCCATTGATGGTTTAGTGAGTGCAGGGAGAAAAAAAAATAATTCTAAATGAAAAATTATTGAAAAGACTGAAAGATTTTAGTGGATATTTTCACCTGCATTCATCAACGAGACCATGGTAAATTTAATGCAAGGGTATCTATGCAAGTGTGTGTTTTCACATAAATTAACTATTGAATTGACAGTTTAAAAAAAGGTAAATAATATGTAGACTAACACCATTGACAGGACAATATAACCACCCGCCACTGACTGACCATTGTCCATGATCGTTGTGTTGCTTGGTGTTGCAACAACCCCTCATATTATATTATCATTATTATTGTTACAAGATGAATATAATTCTGATGCCAAATATAATTTCAGTATTTTATATATTTGAAGAAAAAAAAAATTTAGTGAATAAATATAAATAAATGAATGAATGGAGAAATGAAAAATTGTGGGTAAAAGATTTCAACATTCGACCTAGACCCTGAAGTGAATGCTATATGACTGATGGCATCACATTCAACCATGACCCCAGACAATATTCTCACTTCATGTACATTTTTAAACATCAAAAATTTTTACAAATGTTGAGTCATTGATAATGTATATTTTATTTTTTAATTTTATTCATTTCATTCTCATAAACTAGGATAATCATAATTTTAAATAACATCAATCCTTAGTTTTAAAACTGTCAAACTATATCATTTTAAGAGTTTAAATATACCTTAGATGTGATGGTATATAAAAAAAAAAACAAAACAAAGAGGGGAAATAATGGACTGGTCAGTTTTTTATCTTATCTTTTGGCCCATTTTGTTTGTTTTTTTTTTTTAATGTTTTTTGTAGCAATGAATAGTTTTATGACATTGTAGAAGACATTAAAGAGCCAAAACAAAAGGTCCAAAAGTGTAGCTTTGGGGTAACAGGTATACCAAAGTATCGTAAAATTATATTGCCATCTTAAAATAAAGGAAAAAAAACAACCAAGGTGGTCTAAAAGTTTAAAAAAATATGTGAAGAGCTATTTTATCAAATGTGTATAATCAAAATAAAAAAAAACAAGTCAACAAATTTGTAATTTTAAATAGAAAAAAAATAATAGACAATTGGTTATATATATTTCAAATTAAATTTTATCAAAAATTTTATATATTTAAAAAAAAAAAAAATACTAAATATCTAAATTCCAAAGAATATATACACGTGTTCCGTGAGAATTTGCTGAGGTTCGTTTTTTGTGTATATGCTAAATCGTCATGTTCGCGTGCCAGTAAAGGCGCGAAGGACGTAACGTAGATACAAGCTCGATATGCCAGTGAGGTACAGGCTGATCTGGTCGATAAGGTAATTACTAAATGCTAATAAATATTCATATAAATATATATATATAGAGCGTTTGGTATTTATGTTATTTTTAAAAATAAATTTTATACATAGTATACATGCACCACTATGTACAGTCTATAATGTATAAAATTATTTATTAAAAAATCATTTTAAATGTGTGATTTTATACGTATGTTCACTGACACTGACGTGCAATGGTGGTTTTTTTTTTCTTTTTTTTTGTGCTCAGGGCATAGTCATTACCCTTCTCCTTCTTTTCTCTTAGGCATTTAATATTTTTCTACATATACTGAACTTTATAGCACACACGAAAAATACTACATGGACGATTTTTATTTTGTAATAAGCATCAAAGTGAAAAGCCCTGTTTTCACTCAAGACTTTAAAAAAAATAACATAGGATTTGACTGAAAATATTCATTATAATATGAAAAAAAAAAAAAAATTAAATTATGTTTACACGTGTTTACCCTAAGGCTTGTTTTTATTCAAGAAAATAAAAAATTAAATTTAAAGTTTTTTTAAATTTTCATGATTATTTTTACTGTAAATTTAAAACTTGATATATATTTCGATTTAACAGTTACATTATAATTATATTGCAGTCTGTTTTATTGTTTTTTTTTCTTCTTTCAAATGTATTATTATTTATTATTGATGTATTTTTATATTTTACTGTGGAAAATTGAAATTGACATGTATGACAAAGTTGCAAATACACTGTCCAGTTGCAGTAAGTGTCATTGTATTTATGGTTACGAATTTTCCCTACATGTATTATAAATAACATCCCTTCAATTTGTTACTTTTGCAAAAAGAAAAAAAAAATTATCCATCTAAAAGTTTTCCCCTTGGAAAGTTTAATTTACCAATTTATTATTTATTCCTGTGAAATTGATATTAAAAAAAAATGAATTGCAAGTAAATGCATTTTATATATTTATTTTTACCCCTTACAATCATTTTTTTATTTTTTACCACAATTTTATTCGGGGAAATAGCCTATCATTGAGCATTTTTTCAATATTCAATGACAACCTATAAAATATAATCATTTTTTTATTTTTATTTTTTTGTTTTCTATATATACATGACCCTTCATACAAATGCACATGCAATGATTCACATAATGACTCAAAACTTTTATATCAAAGTGAAAAAAAAAAAATTACATATAAACGTCATTGAAAAAAATAAAAAAAAAAGATAATTGTGCTAGAAATTTTGAGGTTATTATCAGTTAAATATTCTCCGATCAATGTTTCAACTTTTTATGATATAAAAATGTGAGTATTGACTCTCAAAGGTCGAAGAAAAGAAAAGGAAAAATGACATATTGGAAAGATAAAAAAAAAATATATAGTAAAGATAAAAATAAAAAAATCAACAAAATAAATAAAACAGACGGAATTTAAGATTTGAAGAAAGACTATCACAATAATTGTGGCGCCATTTGTCTAATTTTCTGGCGCCATGAATGAATAACCTCAAAACTTCTGTATGTATGTATACATGACATAATGATGAAGAATAGAAATTAAATATATATATATATAAAAAAAAGGAGAATACAAAGTATAGCCGCCCCTGTAATTTTTTAATTACGCTTGGCACCTAAGGGCTTGGCCAAGAGTCACTCATGTCCAGTGACTTGCATCCTCTGACCTAAATATCCTCAGTCCTAATTTTTAATAATACCTTTTCAAATATTCATCCGGACGATCTTACCAAATGGACCGGATATGAGTATTACCCTGCGGCTTTAAACAAACCCATGTATATATTCATAATACATATAGACAAATATATATATACTCCATATGTCAGTAAAAATTTTCCAATTGAAAAAATAAATAATAAATAGTAATTCAGTTGATATATAATTTTTGGGTGGTGTTATTATTATTATTTATATTTTTTTTATTTTTTCAATACAACGGATATGAAAGTTGGTGTATCCATTTCATGTAACTGACCGGATCAAAACAATCATTAGAATTATTTGCATTGAACAGACTGCATAGTGATGAAAAATTTTATATGTAAAAATTTATTTTGAAAAAATTCTTCTTTGTCTTTGATATTGACTGGTTGGTTAAATTTTTTTTTCAATAATAAATTTATTTTAAATGCTACAGATCGATGTAAAAATTCATCTTGTGGCTGGTCCCCATAAATATATCAATATAAAGAATTCAAGTATTTTTTTTTTTGAAGAATAGAAACGATGCAAGAGCAATCGATAGCTGAACCATCAAAAATGATGTTTTAAATGAAAAAAAAAAATTCAGGTATCATTGTTGTTGTTGTCGTTGACTTGCATTTGTTGCATTTGTTTTATTTGTAAATGATCGTCCTAGAACCTTGAAATTCTTTTTAGTTCCTGCTCAACAAAATCGTGGCCTTGCTAAGTCCTTTTCTTCCTTTTTTCTTTAGTTCTTTTATATTATTGTATCTTTCTTGTTTTTATCATTTAAAAAATGTTTATTCGATTCTTTTTGTCATACTTGTTTTTTATTTGAGACCTTCGATACTCGGGAATATTATATTGTTATTATACGACTGTTTTACTCCATAAATTTTGTGATTTTTTATTATTTTTATTTTGTTGACAGAATGAATCAAAGTTTATATATTTGTTACAAGTTGTTGGATGAAGAAAAGGGTGAAATAAAAGCACGTTGATTATTAGCAGCTAAGGCGTCGCGACGTCTTTTGGTTTAAGAAAATTCCGCAAGATGGAGACGGAGGTAATAAATGAAGTAATATCGTATGTTTTTCTCTTGGAAATTTTACGAAAAAACACACCCAACACACGCACACAAATGAATGCTAGTAAATATTGTGACTGAATTTATTTTACGTTAGGGGAAACTCAAGATAATACATATGTCGATTTTTTTAACTTCAAAGATATTTTAAAGACTCTTTTATTCTGTACATTACTAATACAGTAAAAACTTTTTTATAATAGTTTATTATTTTTTTTCATCAAAGAAAAGCCAAAAAAAAAAATATGAAAAATCAAACATCAAATTTTTGAAATGAAAATAACAAAAAAATCAAAAGTGTGACATTGTGAAATTGTTTTTTTAAAATATGTCAAACGAATATAAAGTAATTTTTTTCTTTTCTTCATATTATTATTTCATTTTTTTATTCAATATATCGTCATATTTGGCAACACATTTCCCCTTCATCATACCTATATAAATAAAATATTACTTTTGGTCTATATATTGCAAGTTAAAAAAAATATTGACATGGAAAAAAGTTAAAAATAAAATAATATGAAAAACAATGCAATTGTAAAATAAAAAATTACATGGCACAAAAAAAATCGAGTAAATAAATTGTATATAAATAAAAAAAAAAAAAGAAAAATATCCAAAGTTATATATTATGTATAAAATAAAAGAGTTTAAGAAAAAAGAGGTTGTCACCTTTGATTTTTTATTATAATTTTTTTTGTTCTCCAAGTTTTCATCTGAGGATTTTTTCGTTTTTTTTTATGCTCACATATACAAATATACCTGCATATATATAAATTCATACATGTTAAGTTTTAAACGTATGCGTCGTCGTCGAGGTAACGGCGTGAGGGAGATAGTACTCTCAATAGATTTTACTTGTTCGACAAAGAGAGAGAGAGACTTTGAAGAAAAAAAAAATAAAATATATATAAAAAAAGAAATGAAATAAAAAGAGGGGTTGCTGCGCAAGAAAGACATGGCAGCTTCGAGCATAGCTAACTAGCTGAATCTGAATCAATACTAACTTTCGTCCCAGCCACCCACTGCCTCTGTCTTTCTTACCTCCTCTTTACCAACCCTCATTTACTTTTTCTTCTTCTTTTCCTCTTAACTTAGCTACCACACTCTTACTCTACTTTAATCGGTCTCTCTACCATCCCCCTCTTATAACTTGCTTCTTTTACTTATAAAATTTTATTTATTTTTGCCATTGCGCAGTCTTTAAACCCCCTTTTATAAAAACCCCCCCTGTTTCTATCTTTTTGTCGCGATCATCGCACTTTCAATCGTCATGGGGTAGCCGCGTTTGATCAAGCTAGAATTTTTTGCTATATATATTCTCAACTTCGCACCTTAATTTCCGGCATTTTGGCGCTTCAAAAGTTTTCAATTACTTGATGGCAATAGTTTTAGTCAACTAACTGGCGTTTGCATTGAAGAAAATTTTAGAAATTTTTCCTTTTCCTTTTATTTTTTCTCAAAGACTGAATGAAGTGAAAGGCATAGCTAAGAATATAAAATTCGAATAAAAGTGACTGGTTTCGACACATTTTTTTTTATTTTATTTTTTATTTTTGGGGATTTTTATTTTATTTTTTTTTTATTTACTTTCTTGGATCGATTGCTGCTGCCGTGCGTCTGGAGTGAATTTGACGAGACGTTGCGTCGTCGTTGTCGTTCTGCAAGATTGTCGTCGTCACGAAAAAAGTTTTATCACGCTCTACCTACTGTGGACGTCGAACCGTCTATCGGTCTCTATCACGGCTGGTTTGATTTCTTTGACTGCCAAGACTGATTTCATAGGGCTCGTGCACCGCACCCTACTTTTTTACCTATATATTTATTTATTTTTTTTGTTCTTGTACATTTTACTTACTCTCATACAGTGGCACTCGTATATATATATTTTTTTTTGTCTTTGGCTATCAAGGGTTCGAAATTTTTTACGAGTTCATTTCTCAGCAACGAGCTCTTAAAACACCCGGAACTTTTATCTCTTAAGTACAAACATATATATAGTCAGGGACTATTTTCTTCGACTAAGTATTTAACGATTCTTTGGGCCGGTAAAGGTGACTGATAAAAAAAAAAAAACAACCAAACTTTTACATCACTATCTTCTATTGAAATAAATTAAGTAAATAAAACATTTTTTTTGTTTTTTTAAATATCATAAATATACATATAGATATATCTTACAGTGTTTAATTTTCAATGTTTTATCTTATTTAGTATTTTTTTTATTTTATCAGTATAAATAAAAATATATCTTATTAAGTTTTTTTTTTTTTTAATTACTAAAAATACATATATGACCGCATATAAAACATAATCAGCAGGCTGATCGGTTGTTTTTAATATGAGGAAATAATTAACTCAATTCAAATGACCGAAAAAAAAAGAAAGAAAAAGAAAAAAATTATAGAAAAATAGAAAAACTTGATTTTAATCAGATAAATTCATGGTTTTTTTTTATTAACCCATACATATATACGTCATATAAATTGAGAATATATATTTCTCAAATTATCTGATTGAAAAATGTTTTTCAAATTCATTCTAATTACTACATCCACGCATTTCTGACGTGAAAGTTGTAATTTTTCATTTTATCAAAACATTGATAAACCAGTTATTGTATATAAATTTTTTTTTTTTAACTTATTTTCTCTCTCTTATGACTATATAAAAACCGTAAAAAGTAATAAAAAAAAATACATGAATTTAGGAATATATATATATTTGTCTATAGATACATGACAAATTTATTAAACACGAATGAGTGCTGTTAAATAATAATAATAATTATTTAATTTCTTTTTTTTTTTTTTTTTTAATTTATCCATTGGGTACAGGGTACTCGTAGTTCTTCATTGCACGCGGTGTGGGCTAATTGTGTTGCGTGGGTGCGAATATGTTTTATAGTTCGGCGGAAAAGCTGGCCCACAGCCAGGCAAACGAGCTCACGTGACGTCACGCGACGGAAATAACATCACGGTGGGCTAATTAGGCAAGCCGCGTTGTTATATATACATATAAAATTAATATCAACATTCTTACATATATATATGTGCAAACTGTACACCCTTCATCCAGCCATTATCCACATTTATACACATTTAATATTTATACATATACATTTAAATAAACACATTACACATGTGTAGAAAAATTCATATGTATATGTATATTTATTTTTTCATATATCGCTTGAATGCGAAAGGAACTCAAGCGTCTCGTAATTTGTGAAACACTGATGAACCAACTCGTCTTTTTCATCTCGACATTACTGAGTAACTTCAAATTGCACGCATGCGTTTGAATTTTTTTTTCACTTTTAAACACAAAATATTCACAGTTAACAATTTTTTATTTTATTTTTTTTGCATAGATATAAATGATGCTTTGAAGGGTTGTTTTGACAACTGATTGAACGTTCAAATGATATATCTTCAAAGAAAATAATAAAATTCTAAATAAGGCAGCTTATCAAGTTTGAATATTATTTATTTTTTTGTTTTTTAAATAATTCATTATTCAATATATATATTTTATTTTGATTTTACAACAATAGAACTCTGATTGATCAATTCATTTGTTATTTTATTCATGAATATATTTTTTTTTATATTCAAAAATAATAATAATAATAACGATAAATATAAATTCAGGTTTTTTTTTTTTTCAATTAAAAATTCTAGCATTGCTACTTCTTGTCTACAATAATATTGCCATGGATATAAGCGTGTATTAACGATAGCTACAATCGTTACAACTACCCGCATATAAATATGTTCTTGACTAAGGTATTTGTTGGTATATAAACATGTATTAAAAAATATATACACAATACCCCAGCATCATTCGACTCGGATCTTTTACCACGCGTGGGCAGAGGCTAATTATTCGCCGCACCTTCGAGCTTCTCTGGATTATATACATAAACATGTACCTATATTATACATATATATATTTCAAGTATATTATAAATACACATATATATATATCCATATGACGTTCACATATACTTCCTCAACTTCCTTCCACTGTGGATTCACCATATAACCTTATTCAAACTCATTCGTTATATATATAATAATAATACATGGATCTCGCCACTTTTCACCGAGCCGTTTCATTTACATAACAAATTGCGAGCGTAATTAACCACGAGAAATGCATTTATGAAAAAAAAAATAAAATAAAAAATAAAAAATGAGATACGTGGGGCGCCTTGTTAGATAGACATTGATGGTAGGGAATTTTGAGTTATGCATGTGGTAGTGATAATGGTTGTGATGATTATAAAAATAATATTATAATAATAATGAAAAAAAAACTTAATAATTTAATTATACAAGTATTTTTTAATGATAAATTTGAATATAATAGATTTAATATAAATATTTTATAATTTGTTTGTTTTTTATTTTACATTAAACTATATATTTTTAATTAAATATGTAAAGAATGTAAAACGTGTGCAAATAAATGGTGTAAATGAAAAGAAAAAAAATTTAAAAGGGGTGGGCAAGCGGGCGTGACTCTGTTAAGTCAAGTTAAAGGCAAGGTTAACTCCCTTAATTACTCAGATTTAATCAGTAAATGTTGCTTCATGTGTAGTCTTCTTAATATACAAAAGAACGATGGTGCAACATTGACGTACTTATAATATAATTTCTTGATGGTGCTAAGTTGCATAGTTTACTTGGCGTGTGTATATAGCATAACGCTTGAAAGATTGAAGATGTGTATGCGCGTGAAAAGTGTGCGATAAAGTTTAAAATAAAAAGAAAAAAAAAAAAAAACAGAGTTATAAAAAAGAGAGGGAGATCTTGTCTTGACATGCCTTGTGCATGATGGTTGTACTGCAAGTATTTGTAAAATATATACATATATACCCTCTCACTTAACGAAGATTAATTGCACTTAAACCAACTGCACCAATCTTACGTGACATCAATGACCCCCAGCGAATCAAATTCATTTTCAAGTATACCACTCTCAAGACTATTTATTTTTTCATATTTTTTTCATGTTCAATTAAATATTTAAAAAAATTATATACATAAACATAAACAATTATTTATTTATACATATATCTTTTTAAATATATAAATTAATATAAATTATTTTAATGTTTTAGGAATAAAATAAAATGAAAAACATAATAGAAATCAAAAAAAAAGAAAAATTTGTGATTGAAAATCATGATAAAACACATTTATAAAAAAAAATGATTGACGTGTTGAGATTGTGTAGAGACAAAGGTATTAAGTGATTAGACAAAGACCGTAAAAAAAAAAGAATTAAAAAACCCTCGATATATAGAAACTTAGGAATTTGTATTTGGGGATTTGAAGAATAAGGATCGATCGGTATCATTAGGTGTGATATAATTTTTATGGTCTATGTACCTTTAATGCGTTAATAAAAAATGATTTATTTACTTGTCGAGTCGTCGAGTACAATGTACGATGAGTATTTTGTGCACAAGTGAGTATAATTCATTTAAGTATATATGTTTATGATTAAATATAGGAGAAGATATAAATAAATAATATATAAACGATGCGTGGCTGTATATATATACAGATGATGTTGGAATTTATATGTGTTTGAAATTTTGGGCGTATATGATGAGTGACTCAAATGGGTGTCTAATGAAGTGGCCCTGGCCCTCGTTGATTGGAATGACTCGGTAGATTTTTCGATGATAAAGTGTCATGGGTGATTGGAAGATTTTTATTTTTTTTCAGCAGTTTAACATCAAACCAATATAACAACATGTATATATAGATCTGCATTATAACGAACTCTTAGAATTTATTTTAATATTTTATTTTTTTTTCTCAATCTCACGCGAGGTCTTGTTGATTATATCAATCAGTATATATTTATATACAAATAAATGATTTGTTTAAAATTATATACCTTGTGATTTTTAACAACAGGATGATGATAATAATTAAAAATTCTTAATTAATGATTATTTTTAATTTTTATGGATATTGAAAATGAAGATTAAATAGAGGGATGAAATAGGAAGCAAGAGGGAGAAGGTAGGGTATATGTATTTGGCAGTAAAAATATGGGGAGTAAAAAAATAAAAAAAAAAAATGGAAAAACAGATATTCGCTGACGACGCCGGTGTTCGCGATAAGAAAACGGTTTCTTAAACCTTTATAAGCTCAGCGTCTACTTCGATAACAATCGCTAAGGCGGAGGTCGTGGCTCTCGGGCCCTCCTCATTGTTGTGTATAAAATATTATTTTGCCAGGCCGAGCATTCATTCGCCCATCCAAGCGCGATATATATATATTTTTTATTTGTTTTTTTTTTTTTAATTTTTAAAGCTTTTTTTTTTTTTTTTCGTTGAAAGAATACTGAACATAACAGAGATTAAGGACGAACCCAGGCCAAAAATAAACGCGGTATGGATAATTATCAAAGAGCTGAGAATGTATTAAGAACTAAAGATGCTAAAAAATAAGAAAAAATTAAAAAAATATATTAGGGGTTGAAAAGGGGGAGAGGTCGAGGAGAGGTTAACGTTACGGGACGATGAAAATTGTGAAGGCAAAACGTCGTTCAAGACAAAAGACATGCTCGTTCATTTTTTTTTCGCTCCTTTACATTCGTTCATCCGTTTGTTTTTTTTGTTTTTTTTTTTTCTACATCTCATTCCATCTCTCATTTCATTGTTTGCACTCATTGTGATCTTCTTACCTTTGCCAAAAAGTCTAAGACTAAGATCCCCGGGGAAATATTTTTTCTTATATTCATATTATTTATTTTTCCAAAGTTTTTTTTTCTTCTTCTTCTTCAGTTTTTTTTATTCATTCTCATCGTTTCAATTTATGATCGTCATTAATTGCTGGTAAATATTTTTCCAGCAAAAATCAAGGGAGAGAAAAATATCTTCGTTTTCACCACTTTGTCATCCTTCGGTTCATCTTTTGGTTTTTCGTTTATATATTATTTTTTTCTTTTGTTCTCAGTGATTTTTTTTATTTTTTTGTTTTTTATACTTCTTGAGACCGAGAAGGAAGATTGAAATAAATGGTGCAAAAGTTTTTTAACGTAATGGAATTACTTTGTTTCGATATCCAACCCCCGGCATAATTCTTGGGTTGAGAAGAAGAGTCCGGATGGATCGAGCTAATAGGAGCCGGAGAGATAATTATACAATGGCTAATTGCACTCTGCGTATACTTTATATATATATTTTTATTCATTTAAAAATTTCTTTTTTTTCGCTCCACTTTTTTTTATCCTTATAGCACTTTGTTTTTTTTTTTTATTTTAATTTTTTCTTTACCTTCCGCAAAAAATAATAATCCTCCACCCCCTTATTTTTTTTAAAATTATTTTCTTTTTTTTTTTTTTAGCCAACGTATAATAATATCTGCCGGTGACTTTTTAATTTTAAACACGCCAAGTATCTTGGAAAAATGCTCTCATTATTATTTTATCCCAAGAAAAGAAAATTAATTGAAGCTAGTATCATCTCACTCAAGATGATACTAGCTCACCAACCATCCAAAATTATACACAAGACAAATTTCGAGACACTGATGTATTGATGTACTTATAATATCAGACATAAACATAAATACAAATGTTTTTTTTTTTTTTTCATTTTTTTTAATGAATAATATAATATTTCAACGTCACAATTTCATCATACATTTGCAGTTCATTTATCGTGTCTCATTTTGAAATAAACAAAAACCAAAAAAATATAATATTTAACTTTTTTTTTTTTGTCTGATCCCATAGGGCCTTATTTTCTCGATGCTTTAATCTCATCGCAATGCCCGAAAGCAAGAAGACACACGATTTCGTGCAGATATGCAAGTGCCTTGAGCCATTTCACAAGAACCAATTCTTTCATTTCACATGACTACTAAATATCTCATATGCATTTCTACCTCTTATCATCAATTTTCAATTTTTTTTATTTTGTTAAACATTGATTTTTTCGTTTTTAAATTCTCATTGTCCTGTTTTTTTTTTTTTGCAAACTATATACATACACACATACAACAAGAGTCATGGCTATTCGGCTGAGAAAACTTAATAACAGGGGGTAGTATAGTACCGATTATTTTGCGCGGCGATAATTAGACGTCGCGCCAGTCGGTTCACGAGGTAAATAACGAGTAAATAATTGCGAACCAAGAGGTGAATCCAACATGGCAATAAAGGGGCCAAGATATCGTTGCTATATTGCTCTATACCAAGAACTCGGCTCTCTCACACAAATACACGCATGTATATATATTAATGCAGAAAAAAGTATAAAGAGTGTGTGACGATGTGTATAATATATAAACGAAAGAATAAAAAAAAAAAAAATGATAAATAAATAATAAGAAAAATATAAAACAGACGCTTTTATTTGAAAGCGCGATAAAAAACATTGATATAAAAATAAGGGAGAAAAATAATAAAAAGAGTTGAATAGAACAGTTGGAGGTAGAATGATAATTATAAAAAGAAAAAAAAATAATAATGAAAAGTTGTAAGGTCATTTTGTAGTTGAAGAATCTTATTTCAAGTTGAAAAAGCACAGTAGACAAAATTACAACAAGTTGGTATTGTTTTTTTTTTTTTGGCTAAATTAAGAATAAGGAAAAACAAGAGGAAAAAAAAAAAATATAAGTTAATTAAGCAATAAAAAGTCGTCGTGGATTGTTACTTTTTTTTTTTTTTTTTTTTTTTTTTAATATATTAACAACGGAAAAGTACTTGGGATCTTGGTAACTTTGTTCTCATTTATTTCTTTTTTTTCTGGTTTAAAATTAAAATAAACATCCCCTAAATGAGTCGCAAGTATAACTACCAGTTGTCTTGTGTTTTTTTTTTTTTTTTTTTTTTCATGATGAAAAGACCGCTCGTTAACAGCTCACTAATTAATTCCGGGCGTTGTGAAATCAAGAGAAACGACGATGACGACAAGAGGCAAATGAATTTGAAAAAGAATGAGGGTTGTAATGAAGGTGGGGTTAAAGAGGAATTTATATATATATATATGGCACGAGCCAGTTTGTTGGTAAAGGTGTATTAAACACCACAAAACCATCAGCCACTGTCTGACTCTCTAATTAGAGACCAAAGTGTTTATTGGCCGCGGGGTAAAGTGCAAGAAATTTGGCATGGGGGTGGTGGTGATGTTAAATTGTTAAGAGAGGGCGGGGAGCAACAGGTGAGAGATGCAAAGCAAGGGTTATATATATTTCTTCTTGATGCTTTTATAAAAGGCTTTATCATCGGCTTTTTTTTATCAGCCGTTTTAAAAGTTATGCAAAAGAAAAAAGGGGTGACAACTCGACGATGACGTATACAAGATATTTTATAGAGTATATCATTTCTCTTATTTTTTTTTATCGTTATTTACAATGAACGCCACAGATATTTATTTAAATATATGTATGTATATATGTATTTTATAATTTATGAAAATTGTCATTTAAATAATAAAAATAATAATTTCAATTTACAAATGTAATTAGTTTTTTTTTTTTAATGAAAATAATATCATGATAAATTAATAACCCAGTGATGAGTTTTACTTTATCAAGTTAATATTTAAATGTATTTATAAAACAATTAAAAACCTGTTGATTTAAAAAGTGTAAAAGATTTGAAAATAGGGGTTCGTTGGTGTACCATATAATAGTGTTTATATGAAAGGGTTGTAAATGAAAAAAATGATGAATATTTTTCGAGTATATTTAAAAATAAAAAATAAAGGGAAATAAAGATACTTTAGTGGCAAAATGACAGTTGGGCTAATGAAAAGTACATTATTATACACAAGTCAAGGGATACACCGTTGAAGGGAAAAGTTTTTGAGCGGGTTAAATGTGATAATTTGCGTGGGAGTATATTTATATATACTAAAAATATTCAAGTGAAAGGGTTTATACAGCCATCAGATTTTAGTTGTAATAGTAAAGACCCTCTGCCATTTAATTACCCTTGAAACATGCCTTAAATATTGTTGAAGGGTGAGAGAGACAACGATGCAATGAAAAATGCCATACTGACTTGGAAGGGTTGAACCCTTGAGCTCGTTAAGTGAGCTGAGATTCGTTGCAATCTGTATATATATAAACTCCCTCACTTGTTCAATTCATCAGTCTTTTTATTTTTTTTCTTATTTGATTTTTTAAATGGTCCAAATTTTCATCAAGAGATAAAATGATAATAAACTTGAAAAATACCATCAAATCATAATTATATAAATAAATTATTTTTTTTCAAAAATTTACAAACAAAGTATTGACTTGAAAATGATACGATTTATTTTTGAGTGATTTTAAAAGAAAAAATAAATAAATACAGTTTAAGGGTGTTAAAAAAGAGGGTAGTAAAAAGTACTTTTCTAACACAATAAATATATATAGATTTGTTGTTTGTAACATTTTTGTGCTTTTACTTTCTTTTGAGAAGTGGTTTTAAGCTAGTTTTTGTATTTTTTCAAAGACAAAGAAGCAAAATAGAATGACCATAGTCGACACAAGTCCATGAGGGAGCTATTAATTGTCTTTGTTGATTCATTCGATCGTGCCCAGTGTATCAAGTTGTCTTGATACAACACCCACAACCAACAATAAAAACAACAACGACAGCATTGGACACACGTTCAAAGAAGGCATCGACAGGCATTTACTATATAGAGTCTCAGCAAACTCTCTCTCTCTATATATACTTGTTTTAATTTTTTTTATTTATTTTTTATTTATTTCAGCTGTAATCCCCATAAAAGCTTTGTTGAAAATAACGATTAAAATTAACACGACATTTGCCAATTGAAGGATAAATTTATCATCGAGTCGAAGATTTCCTTATCATTTTTTTTTTTTTCTTATTTTATATTTAATTCTCATTTATTGAAATAAATTGAGATTAAAAAAAAATTAGTGTTAATGATGGGAGATAGATGTTGAAATTCCTTCCACATGCATCATCAGATATACAAAAATTTTTCATGATTAATTTATACGCTTATTATTGTTTTTTTTATTTTTGTTTTTCAAGAAAAAGTTTTAGTTTATATATCATGATATTGTTTGAACTTGAAACGATGATGATGGTTATTATTATTATTTATTTTTCGATTCCCTTTCATGCATGTGCATGATTTTGAATTGTTGATAAATTATTGGTATGATGTAAGTCGTCTTCATCATATGGTTTGTGTATGTGTTCGTGTCTGGAAGAGTGAGAGGATATAGGTGAAATCAAAGTTGAAACCTTGACCGTGACCTACCTTTCTTTATGGCGTCTATGCTCGAGAAGATATAAATATATACTTGTACTACCACCACACATTGAAAAAATAAATAAAAAAAAAATAAATATATATAAACTCGAGGTGACTTGACTCTGGCCATTCGCCCACGCATTTTTTTTTTTTTTTTCTTTTTTTTATGTACATGTACATACCAGACAGATTTTTAAAATAATACTTAAATAATAATTGTCATTAATTTTAAAAATAAAAAAAATTATTTATTTATTATTAAATTTAATAAAAAAAATAAACGAAAATATTTATATTTTTCTCTTCTTCTCATATTATAATATTAAATATTTAATAAATTCATAATACCAAGTATCGATTAAAATAAACATTATACTAAGTCTGAATAATGACATCCGTAAGTTTATAATTTTAACCATTAAAAAAAATAAATAATATAATAACAATAATAGTAGAAAAAAAATAATTTATTTATAAGAATTGTAAATTAAATATAAAATAAAATTAAAAAAGACAAAATTGTCTGGCATTTTTTGAAGCATGAAGAATTTCGTTGTTGGGTCGTTTTAACGTTTTGCACGGATGAGCGAGTTGCGGTGTGATTCACCAAGAAAAACGAAGATAAAACATGAAGAATTAATTAGAGCCAGGCAATCAAGAAGATAGTGAGTTAAGGTGGCCAAAAGACACGAAGAGAAATGACAATAAAATAAAAAAAAAAAACCCACGTATTAAAGGTGTGAGAAGTTGGATATATATAAATAACCAAACACACGTTTAACACACCTCTTGAAAACCAACCATTCGTGAAAAATTCGAAATATATTTTTATATTTTTTTATATTGTATATATATAGGTACCTAAGTAAATCTTTTTTTTATATTTTATTTTAAACATTTTTAATCACTAGTTTGACTCTTTCTCGCAGTCTTTATCTGTTTTTCTCTGCTCGATTTTATTACAATATTTATTTTTTTATTGAATTCTTTAAAAACATCGATTCTTATTTAACGTTTTTAAAAAGAGATACGACTTTAGCGAGGTCCAGGTCCACTGGGTGAGTAACGGCTATTCCAAGAAGTTGTTTCAGATAGCAAGCTAATTTGTTCGCACTAGCACCTTCATGTGTATACATACATATTTTCAAACACTGATATACACCATCCAAAAGATATATACGTATGCCACATGGTCAAAAAGATATAATAAAATTCAAAAAAAAAAAACGACTAACTCAACATGAAAGTAAAAAAATATTAATTAGCCAAAATCCCAAATAATCTTTTAAATTAATTGAAAAAAAATATAAATAAACAAATTTATATAGAAAAAAAAAAATTTATTGTTAATTTTTTAATTAATAAAAATAAAAATATCAAGTTATATGAAGATGCCAACATGTTGGAGGCCATTATAATCGAAATGGGTTGTGATCCCCACCTATGTAAATGCATATAGCTCATTGTTGGTATTCACAGAGAGAATATATACAAGATATGTAAAAAAATGTGGGGGTAAAATTCCGGGCGACCAATAGTCTTTCATGTATATTCTTGCATATAAGCATCTTCTACTTCCATCAGACTTTTTCTTTATGTATATGTGGACGACGAGAGGGTAGAATGGCAATGGATGTGCAAAAAAATATAGATGAAAAATAAAAATAAACTAAATAATAATAATAATAAATAAATAGATAAAAAAAGAGAGAGAAAGAAGGGATAAAGAAAGAAAATGAGATGGAGAAATGAGGAAAGAGGAAAAAGACATGTAAGGGTACAGGACGCCTTGGGGATGGACCGTATATGAGGGTGGTTTATCGCATGAGTTATTAAGATAACTTATGCGCATGCCCGCGGTTCTTTCATCGATTCATATAAGAATATTCTGCGTCTTCTCTTCTTTTTTTTATTTTTTTTTCATTTCACATATGTGTAAATGTGTAAGAATATGTGAATGTATTTGAGACAAAAAAAAGAAAATTTCACAGTGCCGTAGACCAATGTCTCAAGAGGGATAATAATAAATAATAAAAAAAAAAAATAAATAATAATATGATGGTTTAATTTTATTTTTTAAATTTTATAAAATAATTATTCACTTTATATATATTGTTTTTTTTTTTATGAAATATTTAATAATATGGATAGAAAGATGAAAAAAAAAAAAATTAATTTATGAAACATTGTAGGTAGTGTGTGTGTGTGTTTTATAAATTTTATTAAAATTTAATTTAAATATAGTTAAAGAAAAAATAAATAAATAATAATTAGAAAAATAAAAAAGTAAATAAATTAACTAGTTTTTTTTTTTTTTTTTTTATGAGAAAATCAATGCGAGAAGAGTGAAGCAGGTAATGAGACGTGGACGGTAGTTCATGCCAAGATGTTGGGGTCACGCCTTCATTTCTTTTGATGAGAAACCGGTGTTTATTATTATAAATATAGATGCTTATTTTTTTTTTTACATTATAAAATTATCGGTTCCCTTATATTTCGACAAAATACTTGTATACATTCAAGTATACATGTATATTTATATTTTTTGAATTATAAAATAATGATAAATAAATTAAATAATAAGAAAAAAAAAAAAAAAGGGATATGTGGGCGTTATGAGGATGAGACAACACACACAGAGTGCCAAGTTGAATCACAGGTAAACTGGCATTTCTACTTTGTGAAATAAAATATCGAGCATTACAAACCAAGCCGGTTGGATTATTACAGTACTGTGTCTAACTCAAAGCCCATTGAGAGCCATTGACTCAATGCAGTTACATTAAAAAAAAAATATATATATAAGGAATTCGATAAAATGGAGTATAAAAGATATGCTTGTAAACATATACATCGTTAGGATGATTTTATGTATTTATTTTTAAAACGCGAGAAGAAAAAAAAAAATTATAATTTTAATCTCAATCAATTTAAACTTAAATTATCAAATTTTTTAAAATTTAAATAAATTTAAATAAACATTGATATTTTTTAAAATATATTTTCATATAAAAATAAATAAATTAAAAATAACAGTAAATTATTTTATATTTTTTCTATGTTAACGACCGCACATGATTCACATGAATTAATGTTTCAATTTTTTTATTTCTTTTCTAAGCTCTAGTAAATCATATAGATATAATGAAAATATTTATAAATAGTTTTTTCTTGTTTGACTAAGGCAATGAGAATTTTTGATACGATACTGTCGATGTAGAGGGTTAAGTCAAAGTCTGTGTTAAATATATATATATAATCTACATGTAGACATTAAAAGACGTTGGCTAAAATGTGTGAGAGAATTAAGGGGATGCTTCAAGACGAAAGAGTTGGATAAGTGTATATATATAGCTGCAGAGTAAAAGTATAGTTGGGTGAAGAAAGAAAATGTGGTGGGTGATCTATGCGTTTAATTAACCATAGAGACGCTACTATACCAACGGCAAAGAGCTACTTAACTGTGGCTATCTATGATTTTGCACACATACAAACACACATGAACATAATGAAAGAGAGAAAAAGAGAGTTCAGACTGGACTGTAGTAAAGGGGTTGATGGCACGATGCTCGCGGACTTTGCACCAACCAACACCAGCATTTTTTTTTTTTGGTTTTTTTTCTTCATATATGTGTAGTAGCCCCATCAGGGTTAAAGTGAGACGGAGAATCTTCTTCAGTGGTTCGAGAATAAATAAAAAAAAAAAATGAAATAATAATAAAAAAAAAATTAAAAGAAGAAGACAAAAAATACGAAAGAAAGGCGATAGCATGTATGGTGCTATCGCTGGTGAAATTAACCCCTGGGAAAAACTTATAATGTGTCTTGTTAAGAACGTGGGGCAAGCTGATACACAACCGCACAGCCGTTACTCTCTACGTTATATGGATTTTTTTTTTTTTTTTTTTCATTATTTATTTTATGATTATAAAATTTTTGATTTTTTTATTATGAGTGTTTATATTTTATTTATTTTTGGGTTTTTTAAAAATGCTTTATTACAATAAGTTCATCAATGCTTAAATTATAAATGGATGAATGAGTGATGATTTTATTGAACAATAGAATAAAATTATTTTGTAAATTGATTTTTATGGAAATTTGTATGATAAATGACTATTAAAATTATATATTGACAAATTATATATCTTTTGTTTTGGTTTATATTTGTAATGCTTTTCATATACAAAATTTTAAGTACAAAACGCGAACACGCGGGAGCGTCAATTTGGGCGCGGAAAGTTCAAAAGCAATTATAATAATTACCGGAATTGGGAACGCAATTGGGATCACCAGAGCGATATAGCAATGTACTCTGATTGTCGTTCTCACTTTATTTAAAATTATAATTCTCTTGTTTAAACATAAAAATTTATTTTTTTATTTTTTACTTTAAATTATTTATTTAACCATTTTTTTTTTTTTTTTTACATCTAATTACTCTGCCTGATGCTTTCTCTTTTTTCTTCCGCATGTTTTTGAGAATTTTAGTATATATGTGTGTGGTATTTATGCGTGAACGTGTTTACGTTGATGTAATTATACCTCCCAATTTTTTTTTCTTTTTTTTCCCCATCAGTCCAATGTGTTTATTATCATTATTTAATTTTTTTTTTTCGAGAAATTAACGCCGCTCCCTAATTATTATAGCAGTGGTCTCTCGGAGAACTTGAATACATTTGCGTGCATAAATAAATGTCCTTGTATATACAAAGTTCCGGTTTACCAAGTAAAATACAAAAATTAAAAAAAAAAAAAAAATGTAATTATAAATGAATGAAAAAACAAATAAGATTAATAATTAAATTTTAGAAAAAATCGCAAAAAAAAAAAATCCATTCACGACGGTTTTTTCTTTCTTATTATTTTTATTATATATATTTGAAATTTGTATTTTTTAAATGCAGATTATAATTATATATATGGGATATATATTTTATTTATATTTATTTTAAAGCCAGAGTCACACGCAATTATGTTTTCGATTGGCATACATATATATGTACATAAAATAACAGCAATTAATTGAGTAAGAAAGGGAGAAGAAATATATATAAAAAAATAAAAAAAAAAAATAAAATCGATTAACGCTGGCAATTTTGCACCGGTTAATGTCCGTGTAATCAAGCACTCCTGCGCGTGGCACATATACGCAAGGTACAAGAGAACGAACCGGTACATCCGTGTGTCAAGTGACGAGCGGAAGTGCCTCATAATAAAAGAGTGACTTCCGTCGGTGAAACAATACGTCTGGGATTACTCTGTCTTCCGTGATTCATGCTCTTCATGTATTCATAATTTTTTTTTTTTTCCTTTTTTTTTGGTACATATATCCAAAATGTACATATGTGTGTTTATATCATCACACGCATGCATATGTTCATCACGTGTTATTATACCCATTCATTAATTTTCAATCATATAATTGTGCCACTCGTCACCTGTTTTTAAAACCGTTATTTATATTTTAATAATAATTATTTTTTCCTTTTTTTCCTCTCTGCTGTTGTTGACCCTCTGACTGTAAACTAACTTATTTTCTACCCCTAGTTGCGTCTTGGCCAATGAGTTTATTGATCGTGTTGACCTAGCCCGCAGTTTTTATACGCTCAATATATCGATTTTTAATTCTTCCAAGTCTCTGGTGAATTGCATCTCACATTATTCAATTCATCCATCTTTTTTTTCTCCAGTTAATGTTATTTTTTTTTTTATCTATTACCTTCTATTTTATTGCACTATATACATTTTCTTTTTTTTTTTTTTCGTGAAAATAAACTCTTTTGCCTTGAATATTGAGACCAAATAAAATTGCAAAGAAAAAAAGAAAATAGAAGAAATATTTTTTATTGGTTATATAACAGGATAGCTGCAACTTGTTGAATATCATAGTGTACTTGTATTATTTATATTTATTTGTGACTAAGAATACTGCTCTGATATTTAATATTTATTTGAAAAAAAAAAAATGAAAACTATCATAACATAATAAATTGTGACGAAGAAAGTCATAACCAGTTTAATTTGATAAGTATATATAATATTTTTTCTCCCATTCTTTATGATTTTTAAGGTATACTGATATACCTTTGAGTATTATCAATAAAATAACCATCATCATGATAATCATGAAAGTATAACTCGTTGAGCTTTCCGAAAAAAAGTAAATAAAGTGGTTCAACAACGATTTTCCTTATCAGTTCCATATGGCAATGAGTGTGTTTTCATTAATTCCTGTCTTGTGAATAACTTGATGGAATTTTTATAAAAAAAAAATAAAGCAACGATTGGTATTTTATTGTGGCAATGGCAATGAGTATTACTTGAAGAATTAAAAAATTGTAAAAAAAATTAAAAATTAAAGAAATAGTGGGGAATGTCGTTAGGTGCGTGCGACATTCATGGAACAACCGGTTTTTCACACGTTTATTCGTCGTTAATTCGCAAAATGAAAAATAAAAAAAAAAACTAATATCTTTGCAATGATGCGAGAAATGTATTTGTGTGTGTATGTCTCGTGCGAGAAGTCTTGCCAAAGTGTGTATATATTTTTATTCGTATATGATACTGACCACCGTGACAGTACCAGTAATATATTTAATTCCCGCCCAGGCTGTCTCGACAAGACGACGTGTCAAGTAATGACCCAAGGTAGAGGTAACTATAGAATGAAAAGTGTCAGTGATCACATCCAGACAAACTACTTGCCTTGGTATTTTTACGAGTTTTTATTTTTATTTATTTTTATATTTTTCTTCATTTTTTTTTTTTTTCGTAAACTCTATCGGTAATCAAAATAGCTAGAATGAATGAATGAAAAAAAAAATATATATTTTTCCATCTTTATAAGCTATCAATGTTAATTTTTAAGTCATAAAAATTTCACATATATACTCATTAAGTTGAATTTATGTTCTTAGGAAAGACGGTGTCAAGTTTTAACATCTTGACTTTTTTTTTTTTAATTTTAATTTTCTGTCTTTTTTTTTTCCGAACGAATATGTAATTAAAAATATTTTCTTTCACGTCGTTAAATACAAGTTGTTTTTTTTTTTTTTTGTTTATAATAATTTTCTATATACTTTTTATTATTTATACTTTTATAAAACTTACCAGTTTGTATAGTAATAAATCCAATGAAAATAATCTGTAACAAAAAAAAATAAATAAAATGATTAAAATTGATTTAAATAATAATAATTAAAATATATAATATGTAAATTTGTAAAACTTTGATTATATAATATATGTATTTTTAATAGTTAAAATATATAAAATGGCAGAGTAGTATATGCTGTAAAACTCTTGTGCTTGTTCAGGACTATTATTATATTTAACATCAGACTGACGTGGAAACTATGGGATAATTTGAGCGCAATGAGCTGCAATTATTTCAGGGTTGGTTATTGCATACATAAGAAGTCTGGTAAAATAGCACACACAACTTTGGGATACTCAACATTCAACTTATATGCCAGTTCAATGTATACTATTATATATAATATACACTAGAATATACATATGTATATACATTTTGTTCACTTTTCATCGTCTTTGTCTCAGAGACTAACTCTTTTACTAACTTTCAACAAATCGATTCTTGGCTTTTGTTGAATACCTCTATGTATTATACCGCACAAGACCACCCGTCGATTTTCTACTGTGACAATATTTCTACTGCATCATTATTTTACGCTTTTTACACCCTCGAGTACACTAGTACTACTTCATATATGACACACGCCACTTGAACAAGTCATAAAAAAAAAAAAAAAAAAAAATTATTTCTATTTTTTGCTGAATGTTATATTGAGTATTGTATTTATGGGTGTCTATACCGTGTGAAAATATCTAAAACATCTATATATCTAGACATTCCAAATAAATTAGAAGAAAAAAAAAACAAAAAAATTATTATAAAAAAATGTGATTGTCTTTTTCTAAATGAAAAAATATTTTTCTGTTGAATGAGATGAAAAAATAATAATAAAATGCAATATATTTATTTATCTAGAGTGTTGAAGTTGATTATATGAAGGTAAGTGGCATCGTCCAGTTTTTTCGTACCCCTTGTCCATCAGACACACCACCATCACCACCATCACCAACATCACCACCGTCACATTGCTCTTTATACATATATATACATGCTGCTTTCTTGCTTCAGCAGCTTTTTTTCTTCTTATTATTCTTCTTCGTCTTCTTCTTCTTCTTTTTTTTTTATTCTTTTTTTTACCCTTCTTATTTTCCGTGCAACCACCCCACGCTTCCTCAACTAAAACTCGGATCAATACGCTAAAACATTTGCTACGAAGAGTGAATCCCGCTTGGCCGCGTGAAGCCCAATAAAAAAAACCTCAATTCAAAACCAGCAAATATCTCTATCAAACAATACAAGTGTTTCACCCTTTATTCATTTTATTTTTTATTATTCTTTCATGCACATTTAAAAAATACAAAAAAAAAAAATACAAAATACACTAGTACAATATATTTTTTATTTGTTAAAAAACCAGTAGCATATATCCTTTAACCACAAAGTCGTGAAACTTTATTTACCTCTGTACTTAGTGGGTATAAAAAAAAAAAAAAAACAAAAATTGTATCTGCCCTAATAGTAGCACGAGACTTGACCACGACCCTTGCTATGATAGGGTGGTGCAAAAAAATAAATAAATAAATAAAATAAAACCAAACTAAAAGTAAAAAAACAAAATAAAAAAAAAAATAGAGGCACAGGGTGGATGAAAAAAGTGATGAAGAGTGTGTAGGTGAATTAGAGTGTGGCCTCTGGGTCTGTAGTCGGAAATTGTGAGAAGGGATGTCCGTCCATGGCCTACCGCAAAAGCACGTAAGGCTGACGTCCGGCGATTCAACGTCTGTTTGGCCAATGGTGCTTTTGCTATATACATGTATAAAACTATTTTGTTTTGAAAGAGAGACAGACCATCACACAAAGTGAGTGAGTGGTCATCACACGCGCTCGATATATCGATTGTTGTTGAATTTAACATGTGGCTTTTGGACAACTACTGACTACACGAGGCCCCACACAATTCATGTGACATATAAATAAAATACATGGACATGTAAACATATAACCATATATACTTTTTTACTTTATATATATAGCATGTGTGTGGTCGCACTTGTTGCCGATGTTTCTCTTTGAAAACCACCCTCTTTCTCAACCCCCATGACGAGACACACTATTTCTCTATGGTTTATAGGTATTTTTTATTTTTTTTTATTTTTATTCCATTTTTTAGCTGGAATCTTATTCATGTTTTATCTAAAATCTCGGAAATCCGGTTTAGTTTTTTTTTTATTTTTTCAAAAAATCAAAAAAAGAATTTGAAAAATTATTTTACATAAGTATATTTAAAAAAAAAAAATTATATTCAATGAAAAATGTATTTTAAAATTTATTGTTTTTTAAATTTAATTGTTTCTTATTTTTTTTTCAAACATGAATAACATATAGAATAATATTTTTATTATTTTAAAAATAAGATATATTTAATTTTACGATGAGACCATTAGTTTTAAGTTTAATCGCAATTCCGGTTTAATATTGATAACTCAAAGTGTGATAATATGTATATATATGTTTTTTTTAAATATTATATTTGTTATTTGTTTTATTTTTATTTATTTTTTTTGTAAAGATGTGTGTAATCTGTGGGTATAAGGCCAAGTCTATGGATGTCTAGTTCAAGGTGTGCTGTGACCGTGAAAGGTAAACATATACTATTTTATAAGCATGTAGAATGAAAGATTGATATGATACACAACGATATGTATGAGTTTGTGTTTGTACAGACGCACATAATACACATATACCTATATATATATGCATGAATATATACAAAGACCGGTAAAAGGTGACAAATTCCTGTGTTATCTCCATATAATGTTTTGAAAGACCACAAAACCTTCAAGAATGGAGACGTGAGATAATAAACTTCAACTCAATGATAGTTATGGCCAGTATATTTTGTCACTCTTGATAAATTAAATAACAGTTTTTTTTTTTTTTATTTAAAAAAAAAATTATTGAAAGGGCCAAATGCGATTATCGACTAATTCTGATAATTTTTTTTCTATTTTTCTATTATGATTATTATATTCAAAAAATAAATATAGAATAAAATATAATCTTTAAACAGATGGCTCATATAATAACCATAAAAATAATAAAAAATAAAAAAAAATCTGAGGAGTTTAAATGATTTTATATTTTTCATCCAACAGTACATATATTTTGTAGGTTTTTAATGAATTTTTTTGAGGAAAATAACCTTCATGAATTTTTGGATTAAAAAGTTAATTTATTAAAAATGAGAATATGAAAGACTTTTGTTTTTCAATTACGCAATAATGAGGTTCATTAAATTTAATTGATTAGAATTAGTTGATGTATCCTTCAGGGTGATTAGTTTACTTTGACCACACGGTTGGCTTCAAGTTGGCCTTGAATTGAATCAATTTAACCCCAGCCCTTTACCTCAAGGGTAAAATATAATTATACATAACTCTAAATTATTTTTATTTTCTATCTTTATTTATACAAGGTATTATTATTATTTTTTGTTCTTTAAAATCTTTATATACTACGCGTCGTATTTAATTTAATTTTAAGTTTGTTTTTTTATTTTTTTGTACTGCGTGGCAACGAGCAAAAGAATTCGATTATCGAGAGCTCGTTGAAGTCGTCGAAACGAAATGATGGATGGAATTAATACTCGATAGGTGGCCAATCGATTATACGGCTTGATTGTGAAAGCACATAAAGTGTTGGTCTGTAACAGTCTTTAAGATATTCTTTCTGATTTTTTGCATGAAAAAAAAAAAATAATAATAAAAGAGATCTTAAAATTAGATACAATCGTTAGTATATTGAGCGTGCTCTATACCGCCATCATTGAATTTTTACCATGAGTATCGTTTTATTACCAATCAATCACCAATTTTATCATCGTAAAAATAAATATTCTTGAACAGAATAATTTAATTAAATTTATTATTTTAAAAATGTTTTTAATTTAATTTTTTTTTTTTTTTTCATATATATTTGTGTATATTGATTTATCTAATACTGATTAGATAATTGTATATAATAAAATATATTTATTTTTAAAACAAATCAACATATATTCAAGAAAATAAAATAATTTTTTTTCTTTTTGTTCAAAATTAACTTATTAAATTTCATAAAATACTTGCATTTATATGACTGAGTGGTATGTATTCTTTGAAAATTACTGATTAGATAATTGTGTAAATAATAAAATATATTTATTTTCAAAAATAAATAAACATATTCATAAAAATGAATTATCATTAAAATTTATTAAACTTAAAAAAATACTTGCAGTTATGACTGTATGTATTCTTTGAAAATTAATAAATTTATCAAGTAAAAAAAGAAAAAAAAATATATAAAAATGAAATTTGACAAAGTAAAGATTTAATATGTAAAGATTAATAAACAAAAATATATCTGGTTTTTGGCTGAGTGGATATTCTGTTACAAATCTGTTATAGGCCTCACTAAAAGGGCGTAGATGTCGGCTGTCTTGTTTTTTGCTACCAGCTTTTACTTTAAAGAACCCATCTTAAATTTTTTTTCTCCATTTTAACCTCCTCTTTGCCAATCCAACACATCTTGTGTTATTATATGCATTTGCTTGTATTTTTTTTTATTTTTTAAAAATCTTGACTAGCATATATTTATCGCAGTTCATATTGCATAAATATAAATTGCAGTTCAAGCTTGTCATCAGGTGAGAAACAAGACAAATGATTATAAAAAAAAATAAAAATAAAAACAAGGCGGAGAAACACCTAACTTGATATATTCACTCTATGTATGGTCAGACAAACAAATATTGTTTGGGATGTTTACAAGTAGTTATTTATTTTGTATACATATCATTGATGATGTTGCATTTGAACAATGATAATTCTATTCTAGACGTATCGTAAAAAAAACAAGACATCTGACCTCAAAAATAATAATTCAAAAATTTCTTCCAAATTGCCCTTCCAATCGACAAAAAAGTACAGTACTTATTTTTTATTTTTTTGCTGTTCTTGTATAACTCTATTTCATTACAATCACACTTTAAAAATTATTTATTAAAAAAAAATAATAAAAACATTTTTTAATTCCCAACAAATAAATTTTATTGAATTTTTTTTTTTCTCTTTTTTCTCTGAGTTATTATTGTTGATATTATTTCTTTTCTGATTCATAATTTTTACTCTCTTCTGTGCATATTCTTTTAATCTTCTTTGTGTCATCTCTTCGTCTCACTTTATTTATATATATAAATTTTTTTTATAATGGTACATTCCTTAAATCACAATCAATTCAAACGTCCCAAATTCAATTAAATTTTTTTTTTTTCTTCATAATGGCAACTGAAGCATAAAGGCTCATCCGAAAAGTAAAGGAAGAAAATGAAAGAATGGTATATATAAAAAAATAAAATAAAAAAAAAGGAGAGAAGAAAATAAAAAAAAAAAAAAAAAAAAAAAAGATTATTTCGTACGGGTGACATGTCCTCTTCTTAAAATTTGATGCAGAGGAGCAGGATGCACCCTGTATAAATACCTGAATGGACCAAAGAGAGACCAGGTAGTTTAACATATATCTGCTGAGCCGAATGCATCCTGACAAGATGTTTAGAATTCGACTCGGTGTGATGGTGTTGTGTATAGTCGAAATGAGAAAAAAAAAAAATTAAAAATTAAAAATATCAAAAGTAGAATAGAAAAATTCCATGTGTCAAAATGCAAGAGTAGTAGTTAAAATTATATTTTTAAATATGTAAGATAAAGATTTAAAAAAATAATATATATTCATATGATTATTTAAGTTTGAAAAATCTAGCAAAACAAAGATTTACTGGTCCAACTTGAGGTGACCTTTTTGACACGATTTGAACTTATATATACTTGAAAGCATTTCCATATATTAATGTAGACATAGAAATATGTATATTTTAAAAGGCGTCTGGTCACGGTTTTTCCAAGAATATAATGACATTTTTTTTAAATGCAAATTTTAAATTATCACAACTATATATTTTATTATTTATTTATGTCAAATTTACGTATGAGAGTGTATCTTCTCTCATGATAATCGTGATAAATAAATAATCTATTCTAAAATTGATAAAAATCTTTGAATTTTAAATTCAATCGAAATCCGTCAACAGAGAATTCTATTTATTTTATTTTTTTTATTCTTTCATTTTCTTAAAATGGAATAATATATCAGCTGAGAATAATAATAAATAAAAAAAATATATATGTATTCAAGGTTTGACATTTACAAATCTTGAAATAATTATTAATGACAGATATAATATCTAAAGCTGTTCTATTTAAATTAGAAGAGAAAAAAAAAAAAATGGAATGAGACGAAAAAAATTAAGAACTAAATGATTAGTCATTTATTTTCATTGTTTTTTTTTTGTTATTTTTTAACGACGTAGATCTCGCTGTCTTTGCTCATTCATCTAAAAATTATGAGAAATTCGTGCAGGATTTCTGCGGGGGGTAAATCTCCATCCCAACGCCGTGAGACGTGCCTTCATATTGTAATTAATTACAGTCATGTTTTAAGTCCAACATCGTTGATTTTTATCATGGGGAAATACTTCAAGTTCCAGATGAATTCTCGAGCCCTTACACTTAAGATCGATCAATGCTTATTTTTTTAAACTTGAATTTACAACTTTACACAGTCATAATATTACGAATATATTTATGACAATAATTTCACAAGATTCAAGTGTTAACGACTTATTAAATACACATTTAAAATTATGCACAATCATTTGCTTCCATGATGTTTCGAATCTTTACATTGTGCTTGTTTATCACACTCAAAAAGTATTATTTTTTAACTTGTAAATCAAGCTAAATATAATTAAAAAATAATAATAAAATTACATAAATTTTTTAATAACGATATTAAAAAATAAATTAAAGATAAAATCCATTTTATATTTTTACTATATACATATGTATTATCTATATAAGTAATAAAAATATATCAAGTTTTTATCTTATTTATTTGAATTTTTTTTATTTTTCTTAATTTTCTAATTTAGAAAAAATAAAAAACTTAGAAAGTCAAGATATATATATGTACCATGATTGTTAATGGGAACCCAAAAAGAAAAAAAAAAAAAAAAAGTTGTGTAATACTTAAAAATAAAAAAATAATATGAAAAAGAATTTTCATTGATTTAAAAATATATATAATAAAATGAAAAAAAAGGTGTTGTATATATGTATATAACAAATATTTTAATATTCTCTATCCATGTAGTAATAATAATAAAATTAATTATCACAACACCCAGCTGGATAAATATATATACCTCACGGATAAAGATGAAATCAAAAAGAAATAAAAGAAAAAAAAAATATAAATAAATAAAAAAATTAAAGAAAAGATATAGACCCCACTGGACTTTGGTTTTTTTTTTTTTTCATATATGTATATTTCTTGTTTTTCATGGTTTTATCTTTGGCTTTCTATTGCACTCACTGATGGGCAACCAGTTTCAAACAGTTCGATGGAAACCAGTTGAGCGAGAGAAGATCTGAATGCAACGAAAAGAAAAGATGAAAATAAAAAAAATATATATAAATAAATAATAATAATATAAAATAATAAAATAACAGGGATGTGGAATATGGATATGTTAAAAAGAAAATAAATAAAAAAAGAAGGAAAAAAGGGAAGAGAAGAGAGAGAGAGAGAGAGAGGTAAAAGAGCGAAAAAATATTTAAGAAGGTAGAATATACCACGAAGAGGGACTTACGGACACTTGGACGCTCAATGGCGCGAATTTAAGAGCGCACAGCCGTTACGCTTCTCATTCGTTAGCATAAATTAATTATTTTTTAGATGAAGCGCCCGCGGTACCAGCTGATGTCAGCATACCCACTTGAAAACCCAGTACTTTTAAATATATTTATATTTTTTTTTTTTTCTATATAACATCTTTATTTTTCTTTAACAATAATCATTGAAATTCTTGTTTAATCGTTTTGATATTTATAAATAAATTTAAAATAATTGACAAAATTAATTACAACTATATTTTTGTTATTTAATAAATTATTATAATTTTGAAAAATATTTATTTATAAATATTCATAATAATGACCATCACAAAAGAAATATAAATTTTTTGTAATAGAAAAAAAAGTTAATATAATAAAGACCAAGAATGACGAGGTCATTAATCAAATTTAAATCCCAGTTGAGATTTCGATCGTAGCTATTTCCCTCTAAACTCCGGTAATTAATTAGTCTTCTTTTATATCGACATTTTTTTTTTTTATTTTATTTTTAATTCTCAAATGTAACGATTAAACTTGATGACTCGGTTCGTTTTTACGACAACGTTTTTTATTTTTTTTTTATGTTGGAATAATTTAATAGAACAGTCATTAATAATAACTGATACAAAAATAAATATAAATAATAATAATAGCTTAAATATTAAGAAATTTTATTTATTTTATTATTTCATTCGTTAATTTAAATTTATTCATGTGATGCTGAATTTGTTTATTGATGTTTGCTATTTATTGATGCTTTATATTTTTCTTTTTAAATAAATAATTGTGAATGTGTTATAGTTAAATGTTTGCTATTGTAAATTATATATATACTTGTATTAATAGAAGCATTACAAATGGACTTAGATTAGGTTAATTAATTAATGCGCACGTCCTGTTTCATCTCGCCTAATTATCTCGCTTGTCCGACTTGTAATCTTTGTCTCCCCACTTTAATCAACATACCAATGAATTTTTTAAATATATATATGTATACATACAGTATCTTATTTGTCTGATGATAATTGTAATTACACTCATTTTGACATTGTCAGACAGGAAATGGCTACACCTAGAAAAATCATTTATTCCCTCTGTGTATATGTGTGCTGCACTTAAATAATTTTTTTTAATTAAATCAAATTTATAAAATTTATAAATTAATTGAAAGAAAAAAATATAAAATACTAAATTAGAAAAATAATAAAATTACATAAGTAATTATTGTTATTATTATTTTAATTTATTTAATTTGAATTTTTTTCTTCGATGGGAAATCTTGATTTTAATAATAGGGAAAAAAATTTTTTTTTCAAAATCAAACTAAAAAAGAAACATTAATAATTATCATTAATATTGTTTTTTTTTTTTTTAATATAATTATTTGTTTGTTTAACTTGAATTTTGTCGTAGAAAATTTTAGTCCAGAAAAAAATTGAAATGAAAAATTCAGGAGACTTATTTTCATGGCAATAGAAAATACTTTTTATATGAAGGTGTATAAAACACTTTATTTTTATTTTCAGGTAACCATCTAGTGGTTCATTAATTTTGGAAAATCCACGGGGACTCAAAAGATCTACCATCAGAGAGGTTATTTTATTATTATTATTTTTTTAATATACTATCCCTTTTATTTATTTATAATATTTTTTTTCCCTCTTTTTATTTTCTTCAGGTTCAAGATTAGCCAGTCATTATCCAATGAAAAACATCATCTATGTGTGGGTTAAGAATTTTCAATTGACAATACAATATTGAAATATTAAGGACCATGGGAAAAAAGCAACAGTGCATATCGCAGGATCATCGATTTTTTACAAGATATTTTTATACATTATTTTTTCAATGGAAAATATATAATGCAAGCCACTGTGAATAGGTCCAGTTTATAAAATCGTTGGAATGTGAATAAATGAGGAAGTTAGACAAATACTTATTTACTATTCAAAAAATAATAAAAATGAATAAATAAAAATAAAAAAACTATTCATCACTTGGTGTTTTAGATTTATATTTATCTTTTCTCTGACATAAATTATTTAAAATTTATTTTTTTAAAATTGTACACTGCTACTGGTATTCTCACGATTATTTTTTTTTTTTTAAACAAAAAAATTTATAAAACAATATACATACTTAACAAATTGTTGAGTGTATAATAAATTTATATATTTATTTTTAACTGATCATATTTATTTGAATTTTACATCTTTTTAGATCGTTTTTTTTTTTTGTTTCATTTTCTTGGCTTGAGCTGTCCAGATACTCGTGAATTTCTCACGGTTTTCACGATCGAGCAGGTGCAATGATTTTAAAAAGATACATAATAATGTTATTAATAATAATATAGGTACTCAAAAATTTCAACATCAGTTAATACAACGTTGTATTTTTGTTTTAACACGCTTGATAAAAATGTATGTATAAACAACGCTTGAAGATCAGTGCCCCAATAATTTTGCAAGTTTGATCTGTTGATCGCAAAGAGTTTGATTGAGATTGTTGAATAAATTATACTCATATATAAAAAGCATATGAATATAAATTATCTGTTACACAACACAATTAGCACACGTTGTCAGAATAATAATACCCAATATACACGTGTATCAAGTCTTATACGTCCAATAAAAATAAAAATAAAATAAACTCTTGATTTAATTTCCTGTTACAAGATCGTATCTTAATTAAATTTTCTTATTTAATTATATTAAAAACAAAATTATATCACCGACTATTTTTAAATCAATGCAAATTTAATTTGTAATTTTTTTTTCCAATATAATTTTAGTGAGTTTAAATTCAAATGAAAATAACATGAATTTATATCTTTGTTTTTTTTTTTTTCTTACAAGCAAAATTTAATCGATTATGTATACCTATTTTACGTTATTCGTTATATTTATTTTTACATTAAATTTTAATAATGTAAATGTAACAAAAGGTGAATTGATTCATATATGTGAACTAACATAAAAATCTTGGGTAGATTTGATCGTTAAACGCCCCTGCGTCATCGAGGGGTTATGCTCTTGTAACGGCAGTGACTTGAGCGATGAAATAAAAAGAAAAAAATATATATATAAATATATAAAAAAAAAGTAACTGAGAAAAAAATCAGAGAGAAATAAAAAATAAAAAAAAAAAAAAAATCTATATAAGAGACAAATGACATATATTATATATGTTATATGCCAACCGACATTTGCGCCATCGAATTATCGAATATTTCATTTGTATTTACTCGTCTATAACACAAAAATATATATATACATGAATATGTATACAGAAAAATTTATTACAAAAGAAAAGAAATCAAAGACTTCACCCTCAATGTGTCGCATTTAGGGCTGTGTCATTTTTCGATATATATTTTTTAATATTATTATTTTACTATTTTAATATTTATTTTCATTTGAGAATAATCGAACCTGGCCCAGATATTTAACGAACCCCGGAGGTGAGCGCATAAATCGAAGAAAAGAGGTTGATCAAGGGTGAAATATAAAAAATAAAATAAAAGGTTATATATAGGAAAAAAGAAGCGCGCCCCAAACTACCGCAACGTATTTTAATTGTATCGGTGAATATACATTTGTTGAAAAAATTAAAGTGAGAAAACGATGATGTAAAAAAAAAAAAAAAATATAAATAAATGAAATAAAATAAAAATTAAAGAAATGAAGAAGAAGAAATATATAACTACATACACTGAAAAAGAGGGGTTGACATTGGGTATCATGTACTGTTTGATATTTGGGTCGGTACAGTGGGGTTTCACTGTTTCTATTATTGTCTCACGGGGGTTGATCCTCCGGGGTACCTTATTTTATATATATATACCCAAGTCCATGTTTTTTTCTGTCGCCATCGTCATCGTCGTCATCATCATCATCATCATCATCAACATAGTCGTCGTCCTTTTATTTTCCATTCATGACCGGCAATGATCTCGTCCACAAGTTTTTTTTATTGTGTCCTTTTTCCCTTACTTGATATTATTATTATTATTATTATTGTTATTGTTATTTAACCTGGTATTAATACAAGAATCTAGTGTCACTTTGACATTGCTTTTATTCGTTTAAATGAAAAAAAATAAAATCATGATGATGGGCTGCAGACCCAATATGCCAAATGAAAGGGGATGATTTTGACGTCAGTGGGCAATGTCTTTCGGTCAGGGGACAATGTTGGGAATTAAGAGTAAAGCTGTGTGTGGGAATTTAAATTTTTTTGATTGAATATAATGTCTTTTTTTTTTTTTTATAATAAGTTATATGAGTATACATGTGTGGAAACTTTTACATATATGTGTATACACTTGTGATGTTAAGTATTGTCTGTTACTGATGTTCACAAATGAAATGAAGGAGATTCAGTAAATTTAGTGTGTATATTTGTCTGTGTCAGTGTATGTAGAGATATTATATTCCCATAGTGAACAAGAGATAGAGCGTAACGACCCTCAAAAATATTTGGCAAAGGACGATTCGTTTCAACGGTACAATTTTTTTATTTTTCAATTGTTTTCTTTAACTAGGGTGAAATTTATCAATTTTTATAATTCAATATTCATATATACAACTGCAATCCTTTAAATTTATTTTTTTTTTTCTTCTTTTTCAACGACTTCCGGTATGTATCGATGTGCACACTATATACTAATGCTTCAATATTTTTTTTCTACGCTAATTTTCATTATCGATACAACACATGTCAGGTAGAAAGAAATAACAAAAAAAAAAAAAAAAAAAGAAATTTATTCTTTCGGTTGCTTCACGACAAGTGCGCGTACTGTTAAAATGGGATGTAATATGTATGTATATATTTTTCAAGCCCCTTCTTCATTCAGCCATACGTACATGCATAAACCTGCATATTTAAATATTGTATATATATAAAATAAGTAACAGAAAAAAAAAGATTGATATAATAATAAAATAAAATATATCGAGAGTGAATTAGCGATGCAAACGAGTTATACTTGCAACCACGTGCGTGAACAAGCAAATATATTTGAATTATTTTTATTATTTGAGAATGCATTACGAGAGTGGTGAATAAAATAAAAAAATAATTTGAATTAGAATTGATTCGAGGTCGCGTGCTATATGTATAAAATAATTTAAATATCGCAGATCACCCTTGACGCAATATGTGCCTGCATCTGCATCAAAGTTCGATGAATTTTCAAAGTCGATCGAAATTAATAATTGCCCTTAACCCTTTCTATCTTTTGCTCTTCTTCTTTTTTTTTTTTTTTTTTTATTTTTCAATATATCCTGCATATTGAATATGCTTATGAGAGACCATGCCGATTTGTATTTTTTTTTATTTACCATTATACTTGTGATTATCTTTTTCTACCTATGGATATTCAAATAACCTGATCATTTTGTAACCGTTTTTTTAAATTTTTTTTTAAACATTTTTATTATTCTTTTATTTTTCTAAAAGATCGACAGTTGCATTGTTCCGGATAAACGACTTTGGAGGATTTTTGTTTCTTTTTTTTTTTGTTATTCAATTCGATTTCTTTAAAAAAAAAAAAAAACAAATAAAAAAAATGAATAAATAAATGAATAGTGTGTATAATGTTTGACAGCATTGTTGCTCATCGATCATTATCAATTTTTGATTTTTTTTTCTGGCCTTTAGAATTTATTTGAAACGTGATATTTTTTGTTTTTGAAAATATGAATAAAAGTATATCAATGATATTGTGATAGAAGATTATTTTTATGTGGTTTTAAATGTAGTCAACATTAACCCCCTAATTATCAACTAAAAAATAAATTTAATCATGAGAATACATTCAGGAGCTTTCGGCTCGTGACAATTTTTAAATATTTAAATATTGTCCCTTCTATATGGAGTAAATATATTTTTTTTTTCAAAATGTTTTGGCCCGTGCGGCGATTCAAGATGCATGAGCACGCGTTCAACAACAATATTTTAATACAACAGCCCTTTTTTTTAAAACGCCAATTCTAGGAGCTACTCGTAGATAAATGTTTAATGTATGAAAAATTATCTCAAATTGGGTGCATATATTTTTTTTTTCTTCTGTATATATGTAGTGACTGGGCTGCACATATATTTCTCCGTGAAAATGAGACACGCGACTGAATTTATTCAATTTCATTCTCGTTTACTTTTCGACTTTACTTTGTCAATTTACATTTTTTTTTTTTTACAATGTCCTACTTGTATCTTAATACACATATATATTCACCCTGTGGCATGATTTTAGCTCGTGCCATAATTTTTATTTTCAACATTGAATTGTGCCTTAAATTTTCATCGTGATTTTACTAATGAAATCACCACAAACCAGACTATTCCAACACCAAGATTGATGTTAAAAAATTTTCATAATTTTATATATCAAGTCAAGATATAATTCATAAAAAAAATATTTAAATTAAAAGAATTGAATGTTAATTTACAGCGTATTTATTTAACAGCCAATATTTTTTTAAAAATAAATTTCCTTGTTATTTTACAAAATGTATAAAAACATTTTTTAATTTACTTGCAAGTCTCTTTACGACATTGACAATACGTGCAATTTAAATACTAACAACAACAACAACTAATTTAACGATATATTTTATAAAAAAAAAAAAATAATGTACAATGCATCAAAACATGATGATTTTTGTGTGTGGGTGATAACTGGATATTTTTATTGGCTATATGCCGCCACATAATACATTGAACTTGATCGAACTTAACTAAAAATTCAATAGTAAATAAAAATATATAAAAATAACATACATGTAAATTTGAAATAAAAGAAACATCTTCATACATTCATTTAAAGAAAAAAAAAATAAATAAAGTTGTATAAATCAGAACCAAGGTATTTTTATATTTACGATTGTCATTTTATTGTCACCATAACATTTAATAACGTAAAACAATGATGATAAAGAATATAACGTTAAAATGTTTACCATGCTCAAGTATTTGAGCATATGAATAATATTACATGTCAAGAGTATATGGCACCATCATCATTGATCAGTACAACATCAATGTTGATGGGATAAATTTACTAGACACACCCCCCTCGTAAATAATTCCTTTCTTTTTACCAAATAAAAAAATATAAAATAAAGTTTATTTTGCATATGCATTTATGTCACGATGATACCTCAGTTTAAAGTGAATCAACGACTATTTCAAATCTCCGATTTAACTGTTAACTGAAAAATTGATTCGCTTTTTATTCTATATACTATAATATTTCTTGAAACTTTTATATTCTGGCAAATCGAATAACCAACATGCAACAAAATCTAAAATTTATTAAATAAAGAAACAGAAAAAAAAACAATGAAATTGTTTGCTTTTATAATTGTACGTGTTTTTAATTGAATTCAGCAAAATTGATCAAGCACTTTTTCTTTAAATTATTATTGCTGAATAATAAATTGGACAAGAAAAAAATAAAATATAAATTTAAATGGCAGCACAGAAAATTGAAAACAATTTCAACAATATAAATTTACTAAATTAAAGTTGTAAAGTTTAAAAGAGTATTTAAAAAAAAAAACAAAAATAAATAAAGCAAAAAACACAATTTAAATTTCTTGATATTATTTCAAGATAGCACAAATAGTGGAGAAAAAAAAAATGGATAACTTTGATCATAAAAAGCAATGATATAACAGGCCATTTGAAAAGGTTTACCCTCTACCTAAACGACACAAGTAGAATGCACTGATAAACGTTTTCATCTAAATCCTCGTGAAACTACACCCTTCGTTCTCATCGACCCGTCTTTATTTTGCATTTTTTACATAAACCCTACTGTCTAGCTCTTACCTGTCTACAGCACAAAGATATAAAAAAAACAAAAAAAAAAAAACAAAATAGACTTTTAAAAACAAAATGTATAATAAAATAAAAATTTTTAAGAATAAAAAAAAAAAAAGAAATTGCAATAAGATAAGAGGACAACAAAACACAAGCAAGTAGTAAAAGTATGAAAAGCAAAATAAAAAATACAATAAAAAAATATGATAAATCCAACGATAAACTGAAAAGTTTAAAGTAAAAATTGATGATACAATTGACATGATCATTTACAGCGAAACGATTTACTTAGTCATTTTTTTTTCAACAATTTAAGGATTATTCTTTATAAAAAATCATATGAAAAAAAGTCAAATTACATGATATAATTAGTGAAAATAAACCGGACGTGAATCATGTAATTGATTCGTTCAATTTTCTCATATACAAGTACATATATATAGATATTTACCCAGTCAATAACATGATAATATGCTCTTTTGAAATCTCAGTATCACGATTACACGCCGGCATTTGAAAATATACATAGAAAATATTTATATATACAAGTTGTGAGTGTGCAGTTATCGTTTGTGATATGCCGTCATTCTCACACCCCAGTGTCAAGGTTATGATGTTGCTTTGCAAAGTGAGTAGAGTGCCAGGATCCGGGATTGCTGATGGGGAAATATACAAGAGGCAATAATAAACTGTTTAGAAAAAAAAAAAAAAAATACATAAAAAGAAGAGAAAAATAGAATAAAAAAGTTTTAAAAAAATAATAATAAAAGAAGGATGCTAATATCATGCTTCATGTTGGTAAAGTAATGTGCACATTGGTCGTGCGGCTTTTGGTGGCCGGAGGCGTTAACATGAAAATCATATGGTAATATAGCAAAGAATATATACAAAAAAAGAAAAAATAATAAAAATGAACAAGACGATGAGGAAGATCGGTCAGTTCTTCTAGTTTACATCTTCTCTTTCGTTGTATTTATTGTAAATATTTAAGGATATGCATAGATATTTTTTTTTTTGTTATGTATTGATGAGAAATAAAGAGCCAAAGGATGCGGTCGTCGCATGAGTCAGTCCACAAGCCAGATTTTAATAATAAAAAAGATAAGGATAAAAAAAAATAATAGGGCTTGAGGCAATACCTCCAAGTGCAGAGGCTCGCGTGCCTTTGATAATTATACATGGTCACTTTTTACTTCTGACTCTTCAAGTCTGTCTACTATTCGACAGGGTCGAAAAAGTTTAACCGGCATCAAATCGATTTATCAAGCTTTGACTAACAGACAAAAATAAAGAAATGTTATTAATAAAAAAAAATAAAATAAAATAAATATTTATAAACATCAATTCTTATCTCACTAAATTGAATAGATTAATATATTTTATTTTTAAATTTATCAAATAATCATCTGAAAAATGTAATTTGTAAATGAAGATAGACGTGTCAACAGATTTATAGACCACTAGTGCGGTCTGACTGCTGAGTAGAGTGGTCAAGAAAAAGCAACGCTTGAGTGGTAAATTTGTGAGGGTGTCGTATATCGATCGATGAAAAAAAAAACTATACATTAAGAAGCGAGGAAAAGATAAAATAAATAAATAAATAATAATAATAGGCCATAGAAAAAAAAAAAAAGAAAAACAAATAGTCCAGTGTTAGAATGTGGTGAATTCATGGTAACAAGCCAAGCACCAAGGCCCAACGATCAAATAGTCTTATCTGGCGCCACTTTTATATACACCCCAGACTTGTGGGTAGTTTTAATTTTTTTTTTTGACTTTTTCATCCTTGTCTTACGCAATATTTTGTTTAATTTTTTTCGCTCTAATTACCGTTGCCAATGGCATTTTTTTTCCGCAGCTTTTTAATATGTATATATACAAACATTTACTACCCTCTCTCATCGACTTATCCGGAAATTTTTACCCACCAATATTACTTGATCTCATACAATATACATCATCCACAAATTTTCTTTCAGTTCAAATATACGTATCCAGCATCTTAAGTAAATCAGAAAAAAAAAGAATAAAGATAAAAAAAAAAAAAAATCTAACGAAAAGAATATATAAAGAAAAATTTAAAAAAATAAATAAAAAATAAATTCATTTGAGAGTGTTTATTCAGGCGCGTGGTCACCGGTCGAATAATTGATTAGAAAATTTTTTTTTCCATTTTCAAAAGAGGCAACCGAATATATAAGGAGATGTAAGGCGTCCGTTTCGTTGATGCGACAAACGAGCATACTGGGGGAGAAAGAGTAGCTAAGAAAAAAAAGAAAAAAATAAATAAATAAACGACCTGAATATCGGGTCTCGTTACTTGTGAAAAAAAAATAAAAAAAAAATAAGGGATGTGGGTGGATGTACATAGACTTAGATACAAGGTGGGGTTATATTGAACACGATTGAAAATTTTTTGCTTTGCTGGGGGTCACATATGTATAGAACACCTACTCATTTTTTACTTCCAATTGATTTTGGTTTATATATACATCTAGATCGAGTCAAGAAAAATAAAAAAAAATTCATTTCCCTAATGATCTTATACAACAGAGTGGTTACTGTTAATTCAACTTCTTTGGGTGACTTTGATTTTTTTTTTCTTGACTATCATTACCTCATTCTGACAGTTCTAATTCTTACTTTTTTTATCTACGAATTACAAGCTATGTATCATAAATGAATGTATTGTGATATCAAGCCTTGGTAAATTGTTATCGTTGATTTTATTTACACTTGGTAATCAGTCATCAAGCCTGTATTTTTGTTTTACCCGGTCTCACAATCAGTAGCACACGATAAATTGTCCCTGTTGATTTAGGTCTCACACTTGGTAACAGTCTTTTGATTATAGTCTTACACGATCTTGAAACACATCAAGTTAGACGTTTCACCAACTTGACAAACTTGACTTGTGCATATATTTAATAAAAATAAAAAAATAGTAATATTGTATAAATGTTATATAAATTTTAAAGAAAATTATCATTTGACTATTGTTCAGGCTTTAGGACTGTGTATTGATCTCATAGAGTTTATTCATATAAAAGTTTCACTTCATCTTACATCAATACGACGGTTGACTTGATAGCGCGTCGACTTCTACGTGAGAGAGATCGATCACGTCACCCAGTTGTTTCGGTTAATTATTGTCGTTAATTGAATTGTTTAAATAAAAAATAATGTTATAAATATAAATAACATTAATAGTTTATTTTATTATTTTATTGTAATGTGTCTTGACATTGTGCCACTGAAAAACAACTGGGATAATTCGACAGCAAAAACTTTGAACATTAGCTCACAATATGCCAGGTAGCGAGGCTCGACACGATAAATGACAAAATGTATGTTCGTCATTTTATGGCTATACCTTCTAAAAGGTTCATTGTTCATTATAAACACAAGTATTATCATAAAAAAAAAAAGAATGAATAAATTGACGAAAAATTTTTTTAATTTATTTATTTACACATAAATCACACATAAACCACACATAATTCACACGTAATTTTTAGTCTAATAACATCAAGATAGAATGTTTACTGAAAAAGTTGTGCTACCTTAATATGTCAATTTAAAAAAAAAATATAAAAAATATTTAAAAAAATTTTCTTTCAGATTTATTTCTTCACACATAAAAAACACATAATTCGCAGAAAATTTCGAGCCCAATTGCATCGAGATCCGATGATTATTGAAAAAGTTGTGCTAGCTTAATATTTGAATTTTTAAAAAAAATTTGAAAAATAAATAAAAAAATTTCTTTCAAATTTATTTCTTCACACATGAAAAACACATAATTCGCACAAAATTTAAAGCCCAATTGCATTAAGATCCGATGATTATTGAAAAAGTTGTGCTAGCTTAATATGTCAATTTTTAAAAAAAATATAAAAAATATTTAAAAAAATTTTCTTTCAAATTTATTTCTTCACACATAAAAAACACATAATTCGCACAAAATTTCAAGCTCAATTGCATCGAGATCCGATGATTATTAAAAAAGTTGTGCTAGCTTAATATGTCAATTTTTTAAAAAAATATAAAAAATATTTAAAAAAATTTTCTTTCAAATTTATTTCTTCACACATAAAAAACACATAATTCGCACAAAATTTTGAGCCCAATTGCATCGAGATCCGATGATTATTGAGAAAGTTGTGCTAGCTTAATATTTGGATTTTAAAAAAAAATATAAAAAATATTTAAAAAAATTTTCTTTCAAATTTATTTCTTAACACATAAAACATAATTCGCACAAAATTTCAAGCCCAATTGCATCGAGATCCGATGATTAAAGAAAGTTGTGCTAGCTTAATATTTGAATTTTCTAAAAAAATGTAAAAAATAAAAAAAAAATTTTCTTTCAAATTTATTTCTTCACACATAAAAAACACATAATTCGCACAAAATTTTGAGCCCAATTGCATCGAGATCCGATGATTATTGAGAAAGTTGTGCTAGCTTAATATTTGAATTTTTAAAAAAAATGTAAAAAATAAAAAAAAAATTTTCTTTTAAATTAATTTCTTCACACATAAAAAACACATAATTCGCACAAAATTTTAAGCCCAATTGCATCGAGATCCAATGATTATTAAAAAAGTTGTGCTAGCTTAATATGTCAATTTTAAAAAAAAAAATATAAAAAATATCAAAAAAAATTTTGTTTACTCGCTTTTTTTTGTTGTTTTTTCGTTGCTAACGAAATAAATAAAAAAATAATAGAAAAAGGCAAACAGAAAGAAATTTGTATGAGAGTAAGTGAGAAAAAAACAATGACCAATCAAATGTCCGGAAGACCGATGATGTTTGTCCTTTTTATATTAGGATCTTTTTTTTGAAGAGATAAAAAGCATGACAATGCAAAGTACAGAGTGCATGCATGATGATAAAAAAAAACCTAATTTAATTTAACAAATTTGTTGAATTTAATTATCGTAAATATAATAAAATCAATATATAGCTTCAAATTATCATTTAAAATTAAAGAAAAAAATAATAATTCAAAATATTTCTTAACATTATAATAAATTTAATTATTATCTTTTTATCCATTTTAAATATTCCTCAATTTTTTTTTTAAATTATTATTTTATTTAAAAAAAAAAAAACAAAATTTCATTGTAAAAAAAATAAATGTACTCTTATATTTTATATATAAAATTAAAAATACTTGAAATAAATATTAAAATAATTTATTCATTAAATTAAATATCATATAAAAATAAAAAAAATAAAAAATTAACCATCAAATTCATATTAATAATTTAAAAAATAATAATAAAAAAAAAAGGTAAATGTGTATTATGACCCTGTTACTCATACGTAATCAATGGTAATTGCTGCTAGCGGCAATTCTCATACAAAAATTTATATTTCAAAGTGTTGGTGTATAAAATACATTGCATCAAATATAAGAATATATTTTTCAATATCTCGCAATATGTATAGTAGTATATTCTGTATACAAACATCGAGTACAAATGTGTTTATATTCATATATACATTGAGCATTTTAACACTGTAAGACAAGTTTTACAAAATTTTTCGTAGCATTAAAATACATTTCCGAGACATAAAAATTTTACCATATATATAAAAATAATACCTATATACTTATAAACACGTGTCTGTATATATACTTTTAAAATTTACACACACTTATAAGTCACATATTTTATTATATATGACTTGCTGTGTCGATCGATTTGCACACCGAGTATCGAATTAAAAACGCATAATACCCGGGCCTAATTACTCACCCTGGTATGAGTAAAATTGTTGGATAAGAATCGAGTACTGGGTAATAACATGCCGCGTCTTTTATGAGCTCTTACTCGCTAACGGGGGGGCTGTTGTAATATAAGGGGAAAAAGAGAATGTGCAAAAAAATATAACCAAACAAAAAAAATAAATATTAAGAGACCAAAGAAAAGAAAGCACATGAATTAAAGTAAGGGAAAAATAAGATACAGTCCTTATATGCTTTAATATTTTTTTTTTTTTCTTTTATATAATTTTTCCGGCAGGATTCTTCTTCGACTTTGCATTCACTAACTACACACACACACACACACATCTCATTTTTATCCATAATTTTTTTTTTCTCATCTCTGCTTTCTTTTATTCTTGTATATTTTCTTCTGCGTTTACAATATAGATGATCAGAAAGAAAATGAGCTGAAGGGGCGCGCTTTAACCGGTGGAATTAGACCAAGAAGTGGAATGAGTAAAAAAAAAAATAAAAAAGGGGGGTGGATATATATGGGGAGATGAATACTTTTCTTCCCTATTTTTTTTTCTTTTTTTCGCGAGTCGTATCGATTTTTTAACATCTAATGAATTCGAGCTCAAAACCTCTCCCATCGTTCTTTGAATATTTTCTTTTCTCGTCATTCCCCAAAACCACCCTTAACTCCCATCACTGCTTTTTGCCACATTATGCTTTACACGCTTAAAATGTGCATGATTACGAATAAAAAAAAAAAAATTTATATTCGTCTTTTATGTACATGTAACCATCCAGTTTTCAATTCTTATTTTTATTATTATTTTCTTTTTTTTTTCGTTAATTGTATTTAAGTCGGAGTGTGTGTGTGTGTTTGGTTCCACGAAGCCCATGCCAATCATTTCGACGTATAATTACACTAGTCGAGGCTAAGTCGATGAAGCTTTTTTGCGAATTCTTAGGTTTAAATGGAAACCTAGAAGTGTGCTAAGTACTTTGGGTTAATGGAGCAATAGGAGGGCATATAAATGCTTTTAAAAAAAAAAAAACAAAACTCACTCAATCATTATATTAACATGCGAAAATTAAAAAAAATTTACATTATTTAATTTTAATAGTTAATAATAATAATAAAAAAAGATTGACTGTTGATGCAAATATAATAATGTTTTTGTGTAAATGTTTTTTGAGAAAGAAAAATAAATTTTAAATTGTTTTGTGATTTTTTTTTTTATTTTTCATGACATCTTGGGTATTAAAAAGTATCATAAATAAATGATGATTATTGCTGCGTGGGTTATATGTTGTCTTTATAGTTATAAGACTTAGTTTTATTATCAGTTAAACCAATGAATGTTTTGGACAATCTTTGTTGACTTATTTCAACATAAAACATTTTTTAAAATGTATATGTGAGGGTGGAATTATGAACCCGCACTGTCGAGTCACTCAAAGTTTATAATTTTCATATACAAATCATGTTTAAAAATTTTATTGTACAGTCTTTTGACAGACCAATTTGACGAAGAAATAAACGGTACTTATTATAAAAAAAAAAAAAACAAATTTTTAATAAAATATTTGAAAATTGGAAACAATGCATATTGGAATTACTTTTTGTATTTTTTATTTGAAAATTATTTGTTTGAATTTGTCAAAGGGTAAATGGAACAACGTTGAGGTATGCGATACAAAATTCACGACCCTTAACTTAAAAATAGCCAAAGGCATTAAATGAAACAAACGAAAAATAAAAAAAAAAAAACAGCCCGAGAAAATTCCCTTAAATATTTTCAAATAACAATAGTATTATTGCGCGCCTGGAAAGAGTTAATACACAAGTATTTTGTAATCATTTCTTAAACACCACAATGATATTCATGTGATAAAATTATATTGCAAAAAGAAAATTAAAAAAAAAAAAAATTAAACTAAAGAAAATCGGAAAAAAAAGGAAGAGTGTATACTCTTAAGAGGGTGCGTTAATCGAAATGAAACGGTGCGAATGAAAATTCTATGGCTCCCAAGTACATTATCCCATGAGTTTTTATGTTTTTTGTCCCTTCACACTTTTATTTTTTTTTTCTCCTTCATTTTACGTAGATTTTTTTATTTTTTTTTCCACTATATAAGGCAATAGATTGTTGCTAAGAAGAGCGAGTGAGAAAGAATGCATTCAATCTGCAATCAAGATTTCTTTCATTCGACCACGACGATCGTTGATTGCAAGACGTTAATTACAAGACATTTTTTTTTTTTTTCTTATTATATATATATATATATATTCTCCAAGCACTGGATCGCCCTCTTGAACGCAATTTCAATTTTCTAAATGACGCTATTCGAGGGTATCTATCTATAAATATACTTTTTTTTTTTATAAATGTGGGTGACATCAGCTGTGGTAGAAATTAATCCAAAATTATACGATGAAATTAAAAATAATGGTCATAATAATAACTACAAAGTAACTTGATGTCAACAATATTTCAACTTGAAATTTAATTTTAAAATCAAATGGATTATTTGCTTTATATTGTATAAATATTTTCAAAAGTTAAATATTTAAATTTAAAAAATTAAGGCATTCATGAAGACGTTTTTATATATATATTTTTTTTTTTTAAACAACACAAGATAAGGAAAAGATATACATGCGGAAAAAAATTCAAACACTGGCATATCACGATCATCATAGCTAAGAACCCCCCGATGTGTGTTTTCAGGGTGAAAGTGAGATGATAAAAAATATGAAGCGTAAAAAACTCGTGGTGTCTTATAATGAGATTCATTCAAATTCATTCGCATGGAAGTTTGCCTTGAGGATTTCAATGAAAAAAAAAAAAAAAAAGTGACAAAACTCTTTGCAAGACTTTGTATTATTTCATTATTCTATTTCATTCAAAAAGGCGTCGAAGCATTTCACATATACGTTGTCATTTTCATCACAAGAGTCATGTCCTGCTGCGTATAAGGTACACTCAAGCTTTGAATATGAAGAAGGAAAAAAAAAAAACCCCATATGATATATATAAAAAAAGATACATAGAATTGAAAAAGGTGCATTTGACTTTTTGGTTTCCTGGTGATCGTTACCATTTGCACTTGATCGACTTCAGGGTCTTTCTATTCACATTTATTTTACCTTAACTCTGTTAGGGGTTATATAAATATATGGTTATAAAAACTATACAAACTATGCCTTTAAATAAATGTATTAAATTATTTTTTATATTATTTTTTCATGGAAAAAATATGTTTTTTTTTTTTTTATAAATGTGCTGAAAGGATAAGAAAATTTACGATGTTTACTGAGTAATAAAAAATGGAAGGAAAGACTTCTGTTCAAATTAGCAATCTATCCGTGGCCGCGTTGAGTAATGATCGATGCAAGTATATATAGCCAAATGCGCCAGTCATCATTACCATAATTTGATTACTACGATGCAGTAATGGTCGCGTGGCTGAAGCTTGTTCGGCTTTGGCTGATTTTTTTTATTTTACTTCTCTTCATTTTCGTTACCTTGATTTCATTATATTTTTTTTTTTTTCCTTACCTATATACTATTTATTATTATTATTTTTTCATTTTTATAATGAACATTAAATGGATGCAATGAAACTTTGTGGGGATGCAAAAATTTGTTAATATAAAAATGTCAATTTTCTCATGAAATTTTATACTGTTGTTTAGCTAAATTATTTTTATTTATTACTGTAAGGTAATATGCGGTGAAATAATAAAATATATATGTATCGGTAAATTTAACATGTCACCCTAGCAGGTTTATATATCAGTGTTGATAATAATAAATGGACACGTAACGAACGAGAGAACTCACAATCATTAATATAATTACATTACCGCGTTCATATATACAGCAATATATATAAGTAGATTCAACATTCGCGTGTGTCATCTGCAGTGCATGAGGCTCGGTTTAAATGTGAGTTTTTTATTTCACAATAAAATATTACGGAAAATTATTTACAATGAAAATTATAGAAAATAAATAAAGTAATTGTATCATACAATTTATTATATCTTTATTTTAATATTATTTTTTTTATTTCAATTCAATTCATTTTTTAAATTATAAATATATATAACGTAATGAGATTTGTCACGCGGTAAGGTAAATACAAATTGTATAAAAATAGAGAAAAAAAAAGAATCTGATGTAGCAGCTTTTGTTCCCGGCAGCTGCACAGTGCGGGTTCAATTCGCTGTGCGGATTATTCAGTTTGAATCTAAGTGCAAAGAAGCAGGTAGATATACAGGGGTACCTGTGCTCTGTGCTTGCACACCACAATCAACAAATAGTAAAAGAATGAAAAAGAAAGGAAAATATATAAAGAATAAAGAAGAAAAAAAAAATGAATATACTTTGTAATAAAGCTAAACTGAAACGGTGGGATCTTTGAATAATATAAATACACATATACAAAATGTATATATATATGCGTTTATAAATACATTTGCAGCATAAAGATTACGCGAAGTATATGAGTGAACGGACGCAGAAGTGGATCGAAATTGTATAAGCAAAAAAAAAAAAAGAATGAAAATAATATTTAAAAAAAAATAAAAACCAGAACGGGTGGTTGCCTACAACGAGAGAAAGATATGAGACAAAAAAAAAGGAAAACAGAGAAAACTCACGATAAATTATATATTGATAGAAAAAAAAAAAAAAAAAAAGTAAGTAAAAATCGCGAGATGAGGGATGAGCTCAGATGGTGAGGACAGCACTGAGGAAAAATAGTGAAAAAAAAAAAAAATACTAGGGGTAACTCGTGAGACAGAATAAAAAGAAAATTCGCGTATGGAATTTAAGGGATAAAATGAAGGAATAGTCCGGCAGTCTACTTGATGGGTACAAGCATCAATCGATAGGGAAATATCATCAGGGGTGAGCTAGTTGAGATGGGGATGGATAGGATAAGAAAAAATAAAAAAAATAAAGATTGAAGAAAATGACAAAGACAAGACGAGATAGAGTCGGACGAGCGGTATTACAGCTCCTTACGTGGGGATGCAAAAATAAAGAGAAAAAAAATAAGATTGAGAGAGGTTTCAGGGGAGAAGTGGGAAAATGAAAAGGTAGAAGAGTAATAAGGGACAACGTTACGGATGCATAAGGGGTGGCATTAGTCGACAAGGGATGAACAAAAAAATAAAAAAACTCGTTGCTTTTTGCATGGTTCTTTTGTTATCACTTGGAAAATTTTTGACTCACCTATATGTATGAACGAATACGAACTAAAGAATTGAACTATCTCCTTACTTTATTCTTGTCTCTTTATTGTTATTTTCAAATGCGACCCTTATCACATTGTCCCACTCATCTCTCAAGGTCCGAGTGTGAAATAATAAAAGAAAAATATATATATGAATTTTTTTTTTCTTCTTATATTTATTTATTTATATATTTTTTTTTTTTTGAAGGACCAAATGAGTTCAAAGAAAATAAAAACTGGAATGAGAAGGGGAAAGAACATTTGTGAATTCAACGGTCGTGGTTATGACCCTCGATTGCACGATTTCTTATTATCACCCTTCGTGAGAAACTCAATTAAAACGTCTGTAAGGCTTTCAGACAAACCCTTGATATACCTACCACTTTTATGTACAAGTACATTGTAATTTAAAAAACTAAAACTGGTAATTATATTTATTTATTTTCTTTCATTTCTACCCTTAATTTGAATTATTAAAAAAATATTTTTAAATATACAGCAATTGAAAAATATTTAAAAAAAAATCAAAAAATAGTTAAAATTTCTTTTTTCTGTTTTTTTTTATCTAACAATCTAAATAAGTTAAATATTTTTTTTATGTACACGAGTATATGAAAAATTGTTAGTGACGTTACATTATTTTTTCATTTTATCTGATGAAAATTTTTGGCATGCTTCCACTTATCAGGTAGTCTGGATATACATTTTATATAAGTACAAAAAAAAGAAAAAAAAAAAAAGTGAAATAGTTCATATATAAGGTATGTTAAACAGATTCACCCCTGTCGTATCAAAATGTATCGCAAGAGGGCTATGTGTCTTTTTAGTCTGAGTAGAAGTAAAAAAAATTGAGTACACACATGAGGGAATATTTTTTTTCTATGTACTAGCGGATTTTGGTCGATGGGGCTTGAAAGAGCCTTTCTGTGTTTCACGATCGCAGAAATACCCCAAGCCACCCCTTGGAAATTTAGCGAAAAAAAAATATAATAAAAACAAAATAAGAGACAAAAGATGAGTGTCAAAGTATAGCTCAATTAGACTGAGTGAAAAAAATGTTAAAAATATATGAAAATAAAATTTGACATAAACATAGTGTTAAAATATATATTGATGTAAATAAAAATTAAAAAAAAGTAAAATGATAAAAATCTTGTCTCAATAAAGTCTTGGATATTTATTTTCAAAGATATCTCAGGAGGGTTTGTCGAACAGCCTGCTGAGTTGTACAAGTATTATACTATAGATATTTTTTTATATATATAGTTATTGAACCTTCGTGTATAACTATACAACACACGATTCAGATTTTTATTTTTTATTTTTTTTTTTATGAGTGTATTATATATAGTGTATAGTTCTCGCGCAAAGAGCAGTAAAATCATCACGCTTTTCGTTGTACCGAATGAGCCGCAGGCACGTACCAAGATCGATTTAAATTGCAAATCGATTTCGTCTCTTTGTACTCACCCACCCATAGTACGTACCAATCTGCCGATATATACGTGACGACGTGTCACCCTACTCCTTTTTCTCCCTGTATATTTCGACCCCCTTTTTTATTTTTTCTTTTTTCGTTTTTCATTTTTGTATCGAGCAGAGACTGTGTCATCCTTTATAAAACCGCGAAATAAATGCAAGACATCTACGAATATATTTTCAACAAATCAAATGTATATATGCTTCGAAAAAAAAAAAAAAACAAAAAAAGATTATTGGCAACGAAAGAATAAAAAAAAAATACACTGGAATTCTCATATACAATTTTTTTTTTTTTACTTCTGATGAGCAACAAAACTGACACACTCGTAAAATTTTTAACGATAAAAAAAAATAAATATAAAAACAAGAGAAAAAAAAAAAAAGAAAAGGATAAAAATAATAATAATCAAAAGAATGAAATAGTAAGAACCGTGTGCGCTCTGATTCAAAAATGGTGAGAGGCCATAAAAATACTTCATTGGCAAAATGGTGTTGGGCCCACGGTTAAGGATTAAAAATCTCTTCATATACACACAAAATGTTGTATGGTTAAATTCTACATAAATGTATAGCCGTTATTTTTTTATATTATATTCGTTTGAACGTTAGTTGCAGCCATTGTCATCCACCAATTGATATAAACGAAAAAAAATTAAATAAATAAACTAATAATGTTGCCAAGAAAACCCTTGGGACGTTTGAATTAGAGTAAAAAAAAAAAAAAGGCTGCTTTTTTTTTCATCGAAATACAGCCCACCTGAGAATATCGAAAAGGGTTATGATGGGGATTATATTTTATTGAACTTTTTAATATAAGAAAAACAAACTGGCCAATATCAAAATCCAGTTCATTCTCAAGCGAGCCATATAAATATTCACGAATAAAATACACAATATATTTAAAAATATAAAAATTTAATATATTTAAAAATGAAAATATCACGAAATAATCAGAAAGATATAAAAATTCATCTGCCTACATATTGACTTAACTCAACCTACGGTATCAATAAAAAAAAAGATGGAAAACAAGAATCATCAATTTGAGGTGAAAAAAATAATAATATAATAAATAAATCATTAAGTATCTTAATTATATTTATCGATAAATAAATGTTGTAAATTCAGGTTTATTTTTTTTTATTTTTAAATATTCATGTGTGAGCACTGAGCATATATATTGACTCACCATATTAAAATTTAAATGACATTTTTTCAAGTTAATTTTTAAGCTAATAAATTTGCTATTTTAATAATAATATAATTTTTATATTTTAATATATAAAATTGTTATCGTAATAGTTCGAGAACAAAGCTATATATGTAATTAAATTGAATTTAATTTAATTTTATGTATGTATATATGAAAAAAATTTCAACAATGAAAGTTGAAGAAAAACGATGTGTCGTTGAAGGTGCACCATGGTTGAAGTAAGAGACTGAGAAGAAATAAAAAAAATGAAAAAAAAAAAAGACAAGATATATCGTACGCTTTGAATAAAAATAAATGAAGAAAAAAAAAAAAAAAATCAGTGTTGGCTTCTACGATGCTGTGGCTTCGCGCTGTTTAACGACGATTCCAATCGTTTACGACTTTAATAATTTAGGCGCGGCTTGGACGCGACGCTCGACACGTTTTGGATCGTAAACTGCCCGACTAAATCCGTATTTATGGGGAAGTGAAGGTAGCCGGAGTCGACCCTCTCTGCATCCAAGTGTATATTTTCCTTCTGTCTTTTTTATTTTTTTTTTTTATTTATCTCTTATTTTATTCTTGCTCTTCTCTTTCATCGTTGCTTTTTTTTTTTTTTTATTCTTATTTTCAAATAATTTTTGTTACAGCCTTACGAGACAAGATACTGTATAAATAAATTGTTGTATCAGTTAAAACAGTATAAAGATACATTTCGATTTTAGCCGGAAACAAATTTGTATATATCCTTGTTGATAAAAGTAACAAAAAAAAAAAAAGTGTAAAAACAATTCAGGATATTTAAAAACAACTACACATTGTTAAAATTTAAATTGAATAAATATAAATAACTAAATAAATATATAATAAAATGAAAAGAAAAAAAATAAATAAATAATCTTGAATTTCAATTTGAATCGGTTAACATTTTACGATATTTCGATTTGGTCATTGCATAGCAATTCTATCAAATAAACACCTAAAGAAAAAAAATAAAAAAAAAAATGTTTAGTGTGATCCTGAGGGTCCAAAGGGGGGTTGGGAGGATAAAAGTGAATTCGACACGTGTTTCCTGAAATGACCGAGCAACTAGTTTACTGCGGTGGCGATGCCCGAGGGGTCGAGTTGCCGAACACTCAATGAAGGTTATAATGTTTCGCTTTACTTTTTTTTTTTCGTTTTCGTTTTTTTCTGATTGTATCTTCTCTTTAACTTTGTTTTATTCATACTCTGATTTTTTTTTTTCTATATAGAAATAACCAGTAAATTGTCTACAAATTGTTTATAAATATATTTATTGTTTTTATTTTTATAAAAAACTTACCAAGTCAGGAAGACAACTGAATTCATCTATGATCCATTGACATCCTCACGTCCTGCAAAAAAAAAGATAAGACAAAATATATAATATGAATTTCGAATAAATTCGTTTAGAAATAATGCATGCCCGCGAATTTGAAATTTTTCAAGTCACGATTTTACAGGATAAAAAGATATTCCCTCTGACGTCAAAAGCAATTCCCTTCAAGCTATACACCGTATATGCATACAATCAAATACTATATGTATTCAAATATATATATAAAATACGATGTAATATATAAATGGATAAATCTATATATACAGACATATATAGATCATACAGTATTGGGCATGAAATGCCACGCCTACGGGAATAGCTCAACATTGGAACTTTGTCGAAGCGAAAAGAAGTGGATTGCATATACGAGTCAGATATCACGTTAAATTTATATATATTTTCAAACTCACAAGGGAAAAGTAAAGGGTAGATGCATACAAATTCGAAAAAATAAAAAAAAATAATATATAATATATAAATTAAACAGAAATACAAAAAAAAAAAAAAAGATATATATAAAATATAATAAAAATAATAATGAAATTAAGTTTGAAAAAAAATAAAAGTTATATCCAACATTTATAACTGTCGGAGAATGTCTGTATAATTGTCGAAAATAACATTGATATTTTTTGAAAAAAAAAAATATATGAATAAATATATAAAATAAAAACCCATAGTGTGCAAGTTGCAATTAAGCGGCTATTAATTAATACTTGGATGTGCGACAATGCAAGCAGCGTGTCGAGAAATGATACGATGCGTATAGAGTGTCTATAGCACTGTCGGCTTGGGGTCTCCATAAATTAACATGTCTTTGAATCGCGAGAATCATTTTTTAAAACTGTTATAAGCCACAAGAGCCAAGTGAGTCAGAAGACTGATTTTTTTATTTTTTATTTTATATCTTTTTTTTTTATTTTAGTTAATTTCAATTTTTATTTTTTTATTTTGCTTTCAAGCACGTGTAGTGTATTGGTTAATTCTGGGGACCTACAGCATAGTCACATATATACAAAGACATTATATGTATATCGAACAACTTGAGTCCCTGTGGTGTATCATCAACGTATTAACAAGTCAATGTCTTTACCTTTTCTTATAAAGTGTAAAAAATATCGTTACAAACTTTGACAATATTTGACTATTATTATTGTTGTTGTTAATATTTTTTTTATATATTTAAATGTATTGTTATATCTATTTATAATATAATTTTATACAGTGTTTCTTTTTGTGACAGTCTGTTAAAATGATATACACGTTTAAAATTGTTGCATTTAATAATATGAGTATATATAGTTTAACAGAGACCAGATATAAATTCAATGTATATGATATATAATATATAAAATATAAATATATATATGTATGTATGGTAGAGACCTCCGTCAACGCGGCAAATCAATTAGCCACCGGGCACATTTTTATCACCCACAGTCAACCATAAATTTTAATTCTGGAATTCTTGAACGATAATCCGATCACTTTGTGTGAGTATTTATACATATAAATTAATGTTAAAAAAAATTTCTCAGTATATATGTGTATAAAATGTTTGAGTGGTTTTTATATACGATCTCTTTTCTTCTGCACACGTCGTAGGAAAATTAATGAGCCAATGAGAAATACTCGTGGATCGTTAAAAAAATATAAAATATTTTACTTTTTTTTTATATAAAAGAATAAAAAATAAAAAAATTAAAAATTTATATATTAATAAATAAGTAAATAAAGCTTAAATATATCAATGATTAGTTGGTTTTTATTTTTTTTTTCAAATAAATGAAAAAAAAAAAATTAAAAAACTTTCTTATACAAAAAAAAGAAAAAGATAATAAATCAATAAATGAAGAATTTTGTAAACAAGTTTTTCATATATTAAAATAAATGAATAAATAAATATTTAAAAAAAAAAAAAAAATGAGTCATTGTCATTTATGTATTATTTGTAATGAGGAGTAAGTCTAGAATGTGTATGTAATTTAGTAAATTAAGTGAATCAAAAAATTTACCGCTTCAAAAGTGCGAGAAGCATTTATTTTTATCCCAAGTTATGATCGCTGTTCAGTAACCACATACACTAAGCAACTTAGAGCTCAACGATTGTAACTATAGTTATATGTACATGTATGTTATGTGTAAGTTGATATATATTTATGTATATGTAGTAGGCAATAAGCAATGCCAGTGCGTGTCATGCAACCTGAACCAACCCAGAACTCTGAGTTGAGATCCAATCACGGCTAATTACACGCGTCGACAATTACCACAGTGAGGTTTCTATCATGCTAAAAATGACTCTCATATTATAACAGTCATCAACATCATCATCATCATATTTATAATCGATTCTAATCTCAATTATGTTTACACACATATATATAACATAATTATTACTACATTGAATATTCAAAAGAAAAAAAAATTAATAACAATTTTTTTTTCTTCTTTTTTTAGTAAGTAGAAATTATAAATAATTAATACTTAGAATATACTTTTTTTTTCATAGCTGTATTGCAATATGGAGATATTTATTTTTATCCAAGTGGTCCATTTCAAAAGATGTCACAACAACATATATATATACTAGAAATTATTTTTTTATTTGTCAAATTTATAAAAAATATGTAGGCGAAATTTTTAAATAATTTTTTTTTTCTCTAAATTTATTAATATACTTAATTTATTTTTGTTATTTTTGTATAAATGTCTCTTGTCTTAAATTAATGAAAATCAACAATGACTTTGCTGTAACTTGCCAACTTTAATTTTCACTTAAAAATTATATTAAAAAAATTAAAAAATAATAACAAAAATAAACAATAATAATTACTATGTTTTCTTGAAAATTTCATAGTAATAATTGTTTGAAAAAAAAAATTTTAATTTATCACTGAGTATATTTTTAATTGCAAGTGATTTTGAATGTAAATTAATAATTGCAAGACATTAATAAATCGTATTGTATTGTAATGAATTTTATGATGACATTATGACAAAAGGCTTATTTTTCAAAGTGACCCTAACTCATTGTTCTTGATAAATTAAAGTGTGTATATATGTGGCGAAGTGGAGGAGTTAATTATGAAACTTGATTGTTGTAGTGTCATTATAAAATCAAGTGGTATTATAAATGAAAAAAAAAATAAAAAAAAAAATACCACAAATAATTAAATTTGCATTTGTAATTAACATTGAATAATCGTTAATAACTGATCGTTAATTGTATATATCTGAGTAATGCTTAAACAAATGTTAAAAGAAAAAAAAATTAAATTAAAAATAATAAAAATGACGTAATTCTTGCGTGTCACTTGCATTATAATATTATTCTTGCATCAAAAAAAATAAAAAATAAAACTAATTAAATTGTTACTCGTTTTTCAACACTCATGATTTTATGTTTTAACTATATATCTTTATTTGCTGATTATTATTTAATATTCAACTTGATCATACACTCTTGTATACAACGAATACAAAATTAATAATTTTCATCAAATTATATATTATATCAATTAAAGTATTTATTAATCCAATGAAATAATAAAATTTTATGTATAATGAAATTTCAATGGTATGTATCAAAGTGTACACACTCTGTCTTGCATACAAAACATACAACACGATGCAATTTAATTAAATCACACAACGAAATTAAATATACATGCCATTAATTGAAACTTTCAATTTATTATTTGTTAGTTTGTTTTTTTTTTCTTTTTTAATCATCATTTGGAATTTATTTTAATTTTTTTTATTTGTTTTAATCTTTGTAATTTTAACAACATGATCTTGTTCTTGATGACTTTATGTTTTTCATCAATATCATTAACTAAAAGTGTGTGGATATATGTCTCAGTTATACAAATACAAATAAATAAATTTCAAATCGATATAGAGCGCCGAATAAAAAAATACAACACGTGCAACGTAACACGAGGAAATTTAAAAAAAAAAACGGAAAATTAAATAATATACCTCAGCACTGTATCCATTTATTTACTCAATGAAAAACGAAAAAAAAAAAGTTTTTATATCTATAAATAATAAATCACTCTTTACGCTTTTAAATTAAAAAAAAAAAAAATGAATCACAAATTAAAAAGAATTTTTTAATTAAAATTTGTTTTATCAAAAAAAAAAAAAAAAAATTAAAGCTAAATTAAATTTTTATATAATGAAAAAAATGTTAATTTAATGTTTTTATTAAAAAAATTAAATTATTTATGTAATTTGGTAGAAAATAAATAAATTTTTTTAAGTATATACATATATATACGTTAGAGAGACAAGTAGAGCGTGACGGTATAGGTCGCGACAACCGGGGGATGAGAGAAACCGATGGCGCTCACGTCGACACTACGCGACAACGTCGTCGAAACAACGAAAGGCGTCGTGTCTAAGTTGGTGGGGGCGTTTGTGGCCGCTTCACCAGAACTAAGGGGTTGTTTGCCTCATCGTGCTTTTCTCCAGGATTCTCGGTCATCCCCTTTTGCGCCCCTATCTTCTCCTCTTTCCTCAACTATATCTATACCCTCTTGCCACGAAAAAAAAAAAAAAAAAAAACCAAGCAGCTCTCCTCTTTAATGCTACAGTCTATATATACATATATAACCATCTCTAGTTCAACCAACCTTACCACCACCCACCACCACCCACTATCCACTCATCCACCAACTTTACTCTTAGCTATTTTGCATAGGGCCTGCGCGCGGGTAAAGGCAACGTCGCACAACGTCTCGACAACTCTCTTTTTTATTTTATTTTATTTTTTATATACAAATTCAACACGATACACGTCTTCGATTTATCTGAATTCAACTTTTATATATATACACACACCAATTCTTGACGTCAACGAAAAGTGTATAATTCGATTTTACCTATTTTAAAATTTTATTCATTTTATTTATTTACAATTATTATTATATTATTTTGATTTAACATTAAAATTATTTTTCATGATTTATATAGGGTAATAAATTATATATTGAATATTTTTTTTTTTTCCTTTACAGCATTGTTCTTGAAAATTGAATATGAATAATTTGATTGGTTGACCAATCAGCATCATAGCAGATTTATCTTGTAAAATATTGGTAAAAGGGTTGGTTTTATAAGAGCCACAGTGGCTGTATCAAAATTTAAATAGTGGGGATACTGTGCGTTAGTTAACGCCTACGTTTAGTAATTAAGCAAAACAGGGTAAAATGAAAATGACGAGAAACTGCAGACGAGCTCCTCCTCTTATACTCATTTAGATATAGAACAACCCTCTCAAATTTAAGAGGAAACAGTGAATAAATATATACTGCAAAATGGAGATACCGCCCTCGCAAAAGTACTCCTTTTGGTGAAACTTGAGTTGAAATGAGTGAGATGCAATTATCAAAAAGAGAGAAAGAGAGATGCTGGCTTGGTTAGCGCATGTATAATTAGTACGGGTCGTACGACCAAGAGAATGAGGTAGAAAAGAGAACAGTGAGGACAGTAGCCAGGGTGGAGCAAACCCTTTGGCGCATGTGCCAGCATCACTTTGAAATGTACCACTAGATATTTAATATATTCATACAAATTTTTTTTTTTTTTCAACTATACGATATACGTTTTATCATGCATTTAAAATAAAAAGTCATTTAAAAAAATAAAAAAGTTTTAAGTCAGCTCATATTCACGTAAATCCTTCACTGTATATCATGATTTCTTTTTTTTTTTTTTTTATCAATATTTACTCATTTTTATTTCACCCTATACGTTTGACAAATATCTTTCAACAACTTTACGGAAATAAAAAAAAAAAAATTAAAGAAAAAAAAAGTGTAGAGATTGTGAAGACTGTAAAGTAATTGACCGCTATCTTGAAGGGTAGTTTTCAAGCTCGAAGAAAAACGAACAGTGCACTTATTCATTTTTCTTTTATTTTCATTTTTTTTATCTTCTTTATTTTATTACTTAACTTTTGTCGCACTTCTATATATATCTGTATAAATAACAATGGATAAATGTGATTTTCAAAAATTATTCGTTTATAAAAATTACTTTTCAAGTTTTATATATAAAACATCAAGTGATAATGTCATTCAGTATTTTATTACTTGTTTATATATAAAATTAAAAAATAAATAGATAAATAAATCATAATATATTGTATGCGCAATAAAAATAAATAAATAAAAAAATGACATTTATAAGATTTATAATCGAGATTTTGATATAAAAGATATTGAGAGGGGGTCACACACAGCGTTGTGATAAAAATCCACTCAATAGATATCCGGATATTTAAGCGTAACTATTAGAAGCAGTTCCGGATTGATTTGCCGTGTATGATTGAGGGAGAGGGATGAGATACAATGTGTGTTTTTCCGCGTGCTTGGCCAACGACACATGTGTCTGACCAGTCATTTATACACCCTTGGAAAACACCGAGGATCTTTTGGTGTTCATCAGCCGAGGGGACAGTGCCAATACGACAACAACAACGACGACAATACACACGATGGTCTGCTAATACAATTTTCACTACTACTGTCAATTTTACCACAACTACAAGTACTCAACTCCCACATACATGTATGTACATTGTGAGGGTGACTATTAGGGTAAAGTATATATGAGCAAAACAATTTTCGACGCTGTGAGACAAAAAAGAAAAAAAAAGAAAAATTCTTAGCAAAGGGCAATCGTGTCACTAGGCACACAATTAGGAACTAGTCGGGGTCATCAGAGCTTATAACTTGTGGACATCTAATGGTAAAATCAAGTCATGAATCTTTTGTCTTCCTAATTTTATTTTATCAAATTTTCCTTGTTCTTATTTATTTTATTTTTCTTTTTTTTCTTTTTTCATCCCTTACTTATTTTTTTTTTCCAACAATAGTTGACTGAATAATATATCACCTTTTTGAATTTATACGATTACACTATTATCCGTCTGTGACGCAATTATGCAGCCTTATGACGTCTCGTTAACGCAACCAGTCACCCCACTCAAACTCTCATATATATTTTTTTCTTTTTCTACAATTTTTCATGCTCATTTTTCACCCGCTATATCTAAGAGGGACACGCATATACACATTGACTCACGTGTATACAATGAAAAAAAAAAAAAAAAAAACCAACTAATGTCTTGAAAACTATTTTTATTTGGTTTTATTAATTCTTTTCTTATTATTTTTTTACTTGTTTGGTATTTCGAAAAACAAGCTGAGATGGAAAAGAGGTAAGACAACTTTGATGCAATATTACAGTGGTAATAGATGAAAAATAAAATGAGAAAAAAAAGGCAAAAAAAGCCAAAAGATGCGTAATATAAAATTTTAAAATTCAATAATACCTGAGGGGGTTTGTATGTGTGTCGTTTTCGAGGACGTAATAAGCCCCAGAGCCCTGCGTGTACGTGAGCACTGTCGACCTGGTCGATGTTTTTAATAAGCGACAGACCTGTAGCACGTACCAGATATTACCGTGACACTCTCTTATACTCATATACACCCACAACACATACACAATCCATACATGTAAACCCTTTTTTTAATTTTTTTTTATTTGGGACAAAATGAGGCTCTGTATGAAGGAAGCAAGAGACCGAGAGAAAGAGGTGTAAGGCCAAGAAATGGGCGCCAGACCATTTATATTTCTAATTAACTCACTCAGTTTTTTTTTTTTATTTATTTATTATTTTTATTCTTGGCGGGGGACGTTTGCTTCTTTTTTTTTTTTTTTTGTATTTTATTTTTTTCTCTACTCGTCATTCGTTAAATAAAAAATGGTTCAATACTTATATACGCTTGAAAAATTATTAACAAAATTAATTTTATTATTAGAAAAGTAAAATAAATAAATAATTAAATAAAATGAAATAATAATGATCATTGATCACATCAAGGAAGTTCTCATTGGATTAATTAATATCACTGTCACACTCAGCACTTGTATATATTTTTTTTTTCTATTTTTTTTTATTTTTTTACTTTTGTGACGTGAGTATACAGTAAACGTGAGATACCTATTATATTACATGACGTGTCCATGAACCCTAATAACGATTAGATCGATTATAAAATTGCAATGTATACCACGTCGATAATATGCCTTTGTTTATATATTTTATATCGACACTATTTCATTGGAAATAACAAATTTGTATATTTATTTTTCATTTATAATCTCTCTGCAGTATACACTTATTTATTTATTTTTATATTTTTCAAATGAATTTAATATTCGTTTCATGAAACGCATGCATACTTTTTTTTTATTTTATTCTTCTACTTGAATGAACCTTTTACGCAGAAAGTATATCTTGTCCCTATACTTACAATGACGCATGACAGAAAATAGAAAGTTTTCATTATAAAAAAAAATAATAATAAAACAGCATAAAATGATGCTTGGAATTTTAAATATTCATAAAAAAATATTGAGTGTAGTAAATTTACTTACACATTTCATGTACAAGTAAGTATTCTTTACTACTTGTCATATTTTTTTTTTTTTTTTCATTATTATTATGTGTACAAGGGCGTGCGCAATGAAATTATCTTCTTTGGCAAACGAAGTAAGAGCAATTGAGAATAAAAAATAATAATAAGAAACGAAATGAGAGAATGAGAACGAAAAAAAAAAAAATAAAAGGGCAGTAACAAAGAAAAAAATAAATAAATAAAGAAGAAGGAAAAAAAAAAAAACAAGAATGAGAATAAATGAAACAAATAAAAGCACAGACGCGCGAGTATTGCCAGGGTGTATTATTAATATACGAGATTCCGCGATTAGAAGCAAGCGCCCTGGAATTTTTTCAGCGAGTGTAATCGCGTACTCATCAAGCACCCCTCACTGTATTACATTAATGATATTGATTTGGAAAAATACAATCAGCCCAGTATTTTTTCACTTCTTTTATACCACAAACGTTTGCTCATTCGTAATTCTTACTGTGTGAGAAACAAGTCAATATCTATATATATTATTAATTTATATATTTATATATATATACATATTTATTTACCCTTAAGGCATTCATATATATTTATCTCAGTTAAAGAGAAAAGAGTATATACATATATAAAATGTGATTATTCGATTAAAAGTTTGAGAGGGTAATTGCAATCTTGTGTTACATACAAACGTATCAGTTTTCTGGGTCAATTATACTGCAATGCTTCAAGTACCATGCTGTTTTGTATTTTATTATTATTTTTATTTTATTTATTTATTTATTTATTATAATTATTATTTGATGAAAGAATACAATGGATGAATACACCTACATGTGGATTTGTTTTTTTATAAACAAAATATAATAATGATAAAGCTTTTATTTATATTGTTTTATATTTTTTTTTTTCAACATTTAAAAGGACTAATGTGTTTTGTTGGCATGACCACAACACCCCCTGTTAGATTTATCATTAGATTTATGTTGAATAAAAAAAACCATAACATTTACAAGTATCAAAATCTAATAACAAACAAATTTTCCAACTCTTTGTCAATGTTATAATAGTTCTAGTTCCGTGATAATATATTTTATATTTGATGACAAGCCTAGCGGAAGTTGCCAAGTTTCTTTGTGACTTTGTTTGGATGATCATTAACAAAATATGCCTTTACTGATGGACACTATTGATTTTTCCAAATTGTCTGATTGAAAAATTAGTTTTAATCAATTTAATTATTATAATTAAAAAAAATAAAATAATTAATTGTTTTAATTTACTTCCTGCAGAATTTAATGAAATAAATTTGTACTCATCAAGTTGATGTTAATGTTAATTAATGAAATAAATTTATCTTTTCTTCAGCAGAATATATATATATTTTTTTTTTGTTTATCAATACTTGAACTAAACGATTAATCATATTAATTGCAACAAAAATTATGCACAATATTTAATTCAAGTATGTTATATGGCCTTGGAAAAAAAAAAATAAAAAAATTAAGTCGGTTAATTATAAATTGTAATTAGCACCAAGTTTTGTAGTATATGCATAGCGATTAATTAATGTACTACACCCCCGAAGCCATTTATTATTAATCGTCGTCAGTGGCATTTTCATGATTCTTCATTTCAAGTGTATACACATGGCTTTAAAAAATAATAATAAAATAAAATTACCATGTACATATTGTGTATATCTATTTATAAAAAAAATTTTTTTAATTTTTAATTTCCAACGTAATTTAATGCAAATGATTATATGTTTTTTTATTTTTTTTATTTGATTTTAATTTATACTGCATGATAAATTATTTAATTATTATTACAATATTTTATTTCGACCCAAATTTTAAATGATTTTTTACTGTCTCTAATTATCAAGTACAAGTCCAGTACGATGTAGAGTGATTATAATTTGTTCACTGATATACCCACGCGACTTAATTTACCTCAGCATAAATATCTTGTGTTGCAGGTGATAAGGGCTCATAAAATTTTACGATGTTAAATAATAGTTCTAATAATAGCTGGTATATATCCAATCGACATTTTGATAAATTTATTTCTGAGAATAGTGTAGGTATTAACGAAAAAAAAAAAAAAACATTTTTTGTTATTTATTTATACCAGTCAATTAATATCCTATAATTAATGTAGGGCGACAAAAATTTATTGAGTCTTTCACGTCTTATCGAACACCCTCGTCTTGAATTCTCTTCTTATTCTCATTAATTTTTTATTTTTTTTTCATTATTATTGTTTGTGCTTTATTTAATTTTTGTTTCTTTGATTCCCTCCCATTTAATTGATCGGCATAAAAAACAGATCGTCAAATTGAGACTCACGCACACACAATTTTGCACTTAATATTTAAAAATAAAAAATAGAGAGAGAGAGAAAGAAAAAAAGAAGATATACAAGTATGGGAAACAACTCGCCGAGTTAATTATCAGTCCCTGTGCGTATATAATTGTTGGGAATTAAAAAATATATTTAACTGTTGGAAGAGTCCAACACACTGGTCACTAATTAATTGGCTCCGACTGATTGGCCTACGTGGCGTCACAAAGCCGCTAAATTGTAAACACTTTGAATTCACATAATTTTTAATGTTTTATTTAACTTTTTTTTTTTATTTTCATTAATTTAACATATAATTTTTATTTTTTATTTCATCCATTAATTCCTTTCACTTTTTGATGGTATAAATATATAGACAAAACTTTCATTTTAAATTCAACTGCATTTTATCAATATCTTAAATTTTATTTTAATTCATTTCTTCTTCTTTTTTTTTATGCAATTGCACACACACACAGACAAACTGACGAGCATTAAATAACACATACTGTAAATGATAATTAATCGACGCCCATTCGTCGCACCAAAGTACCAAACTGATCGGAATGCAGATGAACACGCGTGAATTTCGCGATTCGATACGATCAGGTTACTTCAAGTTTCTCCTGTTGTTGTTATATATATTGTACCAAAAAATAATAAGAGAGTAAATTCATACATTGAAACAAAACTTCTATATAATATATATAATTGACAATGCGCGCATCCAAAAAAGGAACGTTAAAATAAATTTTACAATAATCAAGTAATAAATTTTTGAATAAATTAATGTGTTATCTTATCTGATGTGGATGCTAGTGTCATTAGCTCAAATGTTTATAAAATCTTCTATATAAAATTTATTTGTTTTTATTGTCAATTGGACGATGAGACTAGATGCTATTCTGATCAGGTGACAATATACCTACATGGAGCACTAATTACTCGACAATTACGCAGCATTTTATAAACACGATGCAGCTTCGTTAGACATATATATATTTATAATACATACACCATTGAATTTGCGTAATTAATTTAAGATAGAGAAAAGGTTTTGTATAATGGTCATGCTAAATACCAATGCCCCAACGTCACAATAAATATAAATTGAATGAAATAAAAAGAAAAAAAAAACTTTTAATTAACAATGGGTATGCTTAGAGTTTTTATTTTTTCTTTGAATCAATTTTGTTTTTTTATTAATGCATATATGTGAACGGGACAAATGATTGGAGAGAGAATCGAAAGGAAAATATATAGTCGGCGCCTAGAAAGTAAATTCAGAAGTTGACGTGTTAGGCTATGAAGCTCGCAATGAACCAGTGATTCTCACATAAATCACTTGTCATATTGCAAAAAAAAAAATAATATGAAATATAAAAAAACATTTTTAAAGTTGAAACTCACGATGTTGTATATGTATATATATTGGTCGTTATATTCGGTTTAAGTTTATAACGATCCTACAATAAAATCATTTACACTCGGTGGAGCAAACATTGAGGAGAGGGTGGTTGATTGGTTGGCAGGTAGAAAAATATTTTTAAAAAATTAAAAAATAAAAAAACCATATGCAATATATAATGAAGAGAGAAATAAAATAAGAAACTGGACTCTCTGTAGTGTATATGTATATATTGCAGAGTTTGTTAGGTTCGTTATGAGCCTTTCTTCTCTAAAACCATCATTTTACTTTTTGTTGATTATTATTTTTTATTTTTAATATATTTTTTATCACTTGCTGCTCTTTCGCTTCATCCTCATAATTTTGTGGCTTTTTTTTTTTTTTATTTTTTAAGAGATCCACATTGCAGTGTCTCGTAACTTTTAAAATAACTTCAAGAGTAGACTTGTTTATGTGTTTGTGCATGTTTGTTTGTAAGTTTTACTGGATTGTGATCAATATTCAACATAAGAGATTATTTGTAGACTTTGAATATTCAAAATTTTCTTTTATTTTTTCTAAAATCAAAGGTTAAATTTTTTCTTTCCAACTGACATTATGAATTGTTTATTTTCAAATTGTTAAAAACATGGAACGATAAAATGAGGAGAAAAAATAAAATAATAAAATTAATAAAAAAAATAATAAATAATACATACATACCAAAGAACGTTGCATTGGATTTGAAAATTTCTGGCACTTGTTTTTTTGACAATTTGCCAAAACTAACAATTTATTACTATTGTTATTATTTTAATTTTATATTATTTGTTTCATTAAAATCACCAGTATATATATTTTTTTTCTTTTTCTAAATTTATGTTTGTTTGTGTTTATATTATATTTTAATTTTGACTTTTCATTGGTATTTTTTCATAGTTAAAAATAAATTTAATTTTATATTATTAAATAAAATAATTTAATAATAATATCAATTTATTTTTTATTAATAAATTTTAAATAAAAAATTTTAAAATAAATTTTTCTTCAACTTTTTTTAACATCACAAACACACTATATTATTTGGTTAAATATTATTTTATAATTTTATATTTATTGCAAAATAACTTGATTATCAATAAGCTATTTTATATATTCAAAATTATTGACATGCAGCATGGTGTTTTCCCGCTAAATTCACGTGGTCAGATACTTCGTGTTGTGCCGGCAACTTGTTTTTACCCGAACCAATCACAATGCTTCACTCACATCTCCGGTTATTCTCGGTCATTTCCGTAACTCACTATTTCTTTAAACATAATATTTTTATTATATATTTCAAATATTAAACATTATTTTTTCAAATACCAGTCGATTTAAACTTCACCACGTGAAAACATAGTTATTGGAAAAAAAAAAGAAATAAATTTATTCCCACACTTTTTATATATTTTTTTAAACTATTAAAATTAAATTTTTATATTTTCCTATTATTTCTATTACTTTATTTATATTTTTTCTTTCAATGCGGTAAACCACTTCCTTTTGATTATTAGCAAACAGTAGATATATATCAGTTGAATTCCTCAATCATCTTCTCACACTATTTTAAAATTGACAAACAATTCCGATAACAAAAAAATGCCATGTTTCAAACGAACCAAAAACAATATAAAATAATTTTTTAATTATTAAAAAATAAAAACCGCGTAACGAATAAGTTTGCATAAAACGTGTGTGTCTCGTCCAGCGTCCGAAACGATACTACTTTATTTCTTTTCTCGCTCACCCACTCTTGTTTTCTCACTCACTCAATCCTCCCTCCCTACACCCACCGTTTAACCGCGACAGAAAGATGATTGTATATATATATACATATATTTTTTCTCACTTGTGATTCTCGTTTACTATTTTTCATTTTTCTTTCTCTCTTAGTCTTACACTTGTTATACACCAGACTAAACCTCCTTAGCTATCAACCAAGTTGAACACATCTCTTGTTGCCCATACATCTAAGTCCATGTACAATCATTATTCTCGCCTTGCTTGTCTTTAACTAAACTTCTTCTCTTTGCTTTTAAATGTTTTTTTTTTTAATATTTATTTTTGTTACTTTGTATAGTTTCTATAAACACTGATTGACTTTGGAATTAGACGCTGTGGGCCTCGCACTATCATTAAACAAACTTCCAAATATTATTACGTCATCAACACGCTTAAATTTTTATATTTCAGTTCATTAAGCAAGTCATCGTTTATTCAGGCGCAAAAAAAAAATATAACTCAATTGATTTACAGTCACTTTTTGGGACCCACCTTTGGCAATTTGTTGGGCTAGCTTGCTTTTTTTTTTTTTTTTCTTGTGGTGTGTATAACAAAATTTAATTATTTTCAAGATCGTGTTATTTCCTCATGTTGGATGTATTGGAATGTCGTATATGTATGTATGTGATATTTGGTACTGCCCATTTCCTTTCATTTTAATTGTATTATACCATTGAACATGTTAATTATACTCAAAACACTTCAAGTGCAAAAACTTTCACGTTACATGAAAAAATTTAATAACTGTTACAATAAAATATCTTCATATTTATCATAAAATTGTGTGTAGGTAGAAGTAAATTTATTGATAATTATTCTCAATATATAAATATATATTGTAAAATAAATTATAGTTAAGAAAAAAATATAAAAAATGACGACGTTTGACATCATAATATTTTAAATTTATATCTGATCAATTTAAACAAGTATAAATTTTTAAATCAATATTTTAAAAATCACTATTATATTAGCTATATATCTGTGTCTAATATAAGCACATAAAATTAGGATTGTGAGCATATGCTAAACATTCAAGCGCTCAAAAATACGAATAAAAATAAAAAAAAAAAACCCGTAATTATAAATAATTAAATCTATAAATATATATTCACATTTTCAGCTGTTAGCTTTTTGTATTTAAATTGACGTTTAATTTTTCAAATGTTTACCACGCTAACTAAAATATTTAATATTTTTTTCAAACAATAATATTTTATAAATTTAAATTATTAAAAATAAAAAATTCATATATCAATTTTACGATAATGATATATAGCTTTTATTAAAAAAAAGTTGATAAGTTTATTATTGGATTTTTTTTTGATGTATTAAAATTTAAAAACTAATTGATGCAAATTAATCTTGATCTATAAAAAGGTTGATTTTTAAAAAAATACATGTGGCAATGGGATCATTGGATGAATGTTTATTACAGCATATCGACATAGACATATACTTTGATAAAATGTTAGAGGGAGCAGCCATCGATCACGCGATCGAGCATTACATGTATGTATAATGGTCAACATCATATATACCAATCAAACAGACCGGAGATCGTCCCAGACTGAAAAAAAATTGACTGTTCATTTTAAATAACATAATGTTTAACTAAGCGTGTCCGCGATGGTCATTAGTAAGTAATAATGGTAGGACAGTTTTTTATTTTTTCGATTAATAATGTTAAATACATATATCTACAGACCAAAATACCTTTAAATAATTAAAAAATTTTATTTGAAAAATAGAAGGCCAATCACAAGCATACACAAAAATTTTTAAATTATAATTTTATAATCATACGAGCACATTATCTATACCTTCTATAAGGTTTGTTGTTCATTGATTTTATAAACACAAGTATTATCATAAAAAAAAAAGAATGAATAAATTGACGAAAAATTTTTTTAATTTATTTATTTACACATAAATCACACATAATTCACACGTAATTTTTAGTCTAATAACATCAAGATTGAATGTTTACTGAAAAAGTTGTGCTACCTTAATATGTCAATTTTAAAAAAAAATATAAAAAATATTTAAAAAAATTTTGTTGTTGAATTATTTCTTCACACATAAAAAACACATAATTCGCAAAAAATTTTAAGCCCAATTGCATCGAGATTCGATGATTATTGAGAAAGTTGTGCTAGCTTAATATTTGAATTTTTTAAAAAAATGTAAAAAATAAAAAAAAATTTTCTTTCAAATTTATTTCTTCACACATAAAAAACACATAATTCGCACAAAATTTTAAGCCCAATTGCATCGAGATCCGATGATTATTAAAAAAGTTGTGCTACCTTAATATGTCAATTTTAAAAAAAAATATAAAAAATATTTAAAAAAATTTTCTTTCAAATTTATTTCTTCACACATGAAAAACACATAATTTGCACAAAATTTCAAGCCCAATTGCATCGAGATCCGATGATTATTGAAAAAGTTGTGCTAGCTTAATATGTCAATTTTTTAAAAAAATATAAAAAATATTAAAAAAAATTTTCTTTCAAATTTATTTCTTCACACATAAAAAACACATAATTTGCACAAAAATTGCTCCAATTGCATCGAGATCCGATGATTATTGAAAAAGTTGTGCTAGCTTAATATGTCAATTTTTTAAAAAAATATAAAAAATATTAAAAAAAATTTTCTTTCAAATTTATTTCTTCACACATAAAAAACACATAATTCGCACAAAATTTTAAGCCCAATTGCATCGAGATACGATTATTATTGAGAAAGTTGTGCTAGCTTAATATTTGAATTTTTTAAAAAAATGTAAAAAATAAAAAAAAAATTTTCTTTCAAATTCATTTCTTCACACATAAAAAACACATAATTCGCACAAAATTTTGAGCTTAATTGCATCAAGATCCGATGATTATTGAGAAAGTTGTGCTAGCTTAATATTTGAATTTTTTAAAAAAATATAAAAAATATTTAAAAAAATTTTCTTTTAAATTTATTTCTTCATATTAAAGCCCAATTGCATCGAGATCCGATGATTATTAAAAAATTGTGCTAGCTAATATGTCAATGTTTAAAAAATATAAAAAATATTTAAAAAAATTTTCTTTCAAATTTATTTCTTCACACATAAAAAACACATAATTCGCACAAAATTTCAAGCCCAATTGCATCAAGATCTAATAATTATTAAAAAAGTTGTGCTAGCTTAATATGTCAATTTTAAAAAAAAAACATATAAAAAATATCAAAAAAAATTTTGTTTACTCGCTTTTTTTTGTTGTTTTTTCGTTGCTAACGAAATAAATAAAAAAATAATAGAAAAAGGCGAACAGAAAGAAATTTGTATGAGAGTAAGTGAGAAAAAAACAATGACCAATCAAATGTCCGGAAGACCGATGATGTTTGTCCTTTTTATATTAGGAGATAAAGGTTTAAAATAAAAGATATAGTTTAATTTTTTTGCATTGACATGCAAAATAAATTGTTAACAAAAGACAGTGCGAGATTTGTTGAAACAATTTCTTTGCATTATCAATTCATGGCTTTTGGTAATTTAAAATTTTTCATAATATGATTCATATATAGGATATATATTAGAGTCAACGGACATATGGTCGACTGGTTCGACCGATTAGACACATTTGCATCACAATGCGCATAAAGTCTGCCCACCATTGGTAACAGGGGCCCTGTTTTATTACAATCACCATGGCCCATAGTCTAAGATGACTGTATGTATGTATATACGCATGCAGACGACATATAATAGCACTTAACATGGTAAGCTGGAGAGCAGTTCGAGAGAAAAGAAACAATAAAACAAAAATAAAAGAAATATATATATTTTTTTTCCAAAAGATTGTTACGTTGTGGGCCCGCTTGCATATCTCGCACCCGCGGCGATATGCTTTTGTTTAAGAACATTTATTTCTTCTCTTATTCTTGTGTGTATTTTTTTGTTTTGTTTTTTTTTTTTTTCTTCTTCAACAGAGAGACAGTCATGTGTAACTTGGGTTGAATATAAGAGAGGCCCTTTATTCAGTACTACTACACGTATAGCCACCGACAAAAGATAAAAAATTTAGATGCATGAAATATATGCACATTGAAATAAATACAAAATTTTGTATGTCTTTTTTTTCTTAAGAATTGTGTCCTTGATGTTACAAAATAAAAGATAAATAATATAAATAAATGAAAAAAAATAAAATAAAAATAATTCAAGTTAACGAAAGTAAAAGAAAAAAAAAAAAAAAAAAGAGAAGACATGAGAGTTGTGGGTTAGAAATTAATTAGAAAAGTGGTGAGTGGTCTGTGGTAAGGCGATGGAAAAAGGCAATCAACGGTCAGATGAATTAATGGCTACCCCAACTACCCCTTGGAGATAAAGTTAACAGAATGGACATATATATAGAACACGTCTGTCGGTTACGATATGTTTCTACCAAGTAAATTCTTATGACTAGCCAAGACCCACCCTAGTCAAGCATACCAACCAACTTTTATGAACAATTGTTTAATATATGTATATGTAGACTGACCAAGTCACACACAAATAAATATATAAAATATTATCGCTGCCCTTTGCCCGCGTGTGCAACGATATAACTACCAATCTATATGTCGACAGATTTCTAGAGTCCCTTATTATATTTTTATCTTTTGAAAAAATAAAAAAAAAAAAAGTCAACAACGTGGGTCTGTTTATCTAACAAGTCATTTTTATATATATATATATATCTTTAAATTACCAGCCATATATTGATTGAAGAGTAATTGATTAGCTTAAGATAATTGATTAGATACACATTCAAGATATATAAATTTGATAAAATATCATTTTATTTATGAGTATTTTAATGTAACAAAAACATTTTATAGTCATTAATTATTAAGATTATTTGTCGACTATTGTAAATGTTTATTTTTATCTTATTCATGTAGCATAGCAATTATTTTACCACATCAATATAGTAGCATGGAATGCGTTATACTTATGCAACTTAATATTTCATAGGAAATTTCTTACGCCCCTGGGCACACGAGCTATATAGCAAAGATGGACTTGAGAATTTCCCTGAGGCATAATAAACAGTATACTCATGCTTTGATGATGTTGAACTCTCATTAACATTTAAACTATATTTTATTAATTAATAAAAAAAAAAAACGACTATACTATACCGTTATAAAAACATGTTAAATTATATATTGAATATAATTGAAAAAATATATACCTATATATTTACATATGTATACTATTATCAAGTAGGGTATTTAAACAACAACAGTAATATTTTCATGATTTTTTTGTTATTGTTTTATAGTTCATAGAGAATAATAGCAAATGTTTTTTAGACTTTTTATTTGTATAAATTGTTAAGTTGCGTGTTTTGATATATACATATAAACAAAGTGGTAAGTTGGTTTTTGCTCCCTTGGTCATCGTCATCGTTTATGTCGCTTATGTTTGGTTGGTGTTCTCGCGTGTGCAGATCGTGCTCTGACACCCCGCGAGGGAAATAAAAAGTCTCACCTTTTAATGGCGGCATATGAAATACACTGCATAATGCAGTGTGTGTAAAAGAGATAAATAAATAAATAAATAAATAAATACAAAAAAAGAAATGAATAATACTTGAATAGAGAAAAACGATGAGAAGAGAGGCCACAACAAAGTTAACGATATATCTCAGACTATTGTTTTGCGGATACCGCGCGACAGTCGTGGCCATTATATCAAGATTAACTCTCTCTCTTACTGCAGCCAGCAAGGGAGAAAAGTCTTTTGGTTCAGAGAGTCCAGGAGGTATATATATAAAATGAAGAAAGAAGAGGTGGTGCAGCATACCACATGTATATGTATGTACATTGCATTACGATGATTTCTTATTATTATCATCATTTTTCTTTTTTTTTTATTTTGGTTTTGAAAGGGTGTGTTAGGGTCTTTACGTTAGTCTCGAGGTTCACTTGGACTTTGTATACTCGATTCAAGTCTCATGAACATACACGCCGCGACGACAAGACCAAACACATTGTTCAACTTGTTTGGTATATATATACACAAAGACTATCATCAATGTGTTTGTAATGTCGTGGAGGACATCAGAAGAGCGCATATAAGAATCGGGGGTGTAGGCTAGGCATCCGCAGAAGAGGACATTATAAGGAGTTATGAGATCCTGCCCCATACGTGAGCATTGCTCTTTACTTGTTTTATTTTTTTTTGCTCTGTCGTTTTCATGTGGTAAATTCTTGTTTTTTTTTTAAACGCGAGTCTTGTTGTTATTGTTGCTGCTAGCTGTCACTGTTTAATATTTCTTTTTTATTTTTATAATAAGTACTACTCTCTTCAAAATCCCCATACAATATCTGTAGCTATATTCTTAATGTCTTTTTTTTTATTTTAATGTTTTGCAGTATGCTCTTGAGGTCAATTCCAAATATTTCTGTCCTCAACCTTATATAAATTTAACTCCACCTTTTATTTTTGGGTCTTTAATTCAACTATTATTATTATTATCTTATTTATTTATTATTGATTTAATTAAGTTCATTTTTTTTATACTCTTCAAGTAGTTTCTTGGTATAAGAGTCATGATACAGAAGCTATTCTAATTCCAAGCAATACCTATAGAGTATTGTACTCCTCCTTTGGGATGATAAAATATCTAATAAAAAAAAAAAAAACGAAGAAGCAAGAAAAACTCTTCAAGTTCATAAGACTTTCCACCTATATCGACATCCTGAAATACATGTTGTATAATAATAAAACAACTCTAGTCCAAGTTTTGTCGATTTTGAAACTACCCTATATCCTAAAATGTCTTTTTGATTCTTCTTAGATGTATAACACGCATGACAAGGTCATAAAGTTCATGACCCAGTAGCACATTGGATAACTGAGAGTTTATATATGAATTTTTTGATAAATACGATGACAAGAGCATCGAACCAAATATATATATATCTACCCAGATCATCTTGTGGCTATATGAAATACTGTGACATTGACTCAAGTCAAGACTGATGCTATATAGATTTAGCCAACTTTTTATAGCCCTTTTTTTCATCACAAAAGAATTTCCTGTAAAGCGTATCGAGTTATGTAAGGTATACATAGACATAGATATATATTTATATATATTTCAGTTTTTTTTTTGTAGCTTTTGTATAGTAGCTGTATATATATGTATACGACGCCTTCTTTCGCTTTCTATACACCTTCTTGGTTCAACACATCCATCTTCCTGCATCACCCCCTCAATCTATCTCTCTTTTTCTTTGAGAAAGTCTTAGCCTTCTAGATAGCTTGGCTACTGGCACACGCTCGCGTATACAACTATGCCATTCAACCATGAATGAAACCACGTGTCTTGCTATTTCACAATGCCTACTATGTTGTCTCTTCCACTCTTTTTCTCTCACTCTATGATGTGAGTCTTTTTTCTTTAGCTGGTACAGCAAGTTGCAGTAGGTATAGACACAAAGTCTCTTGGGCTCAAAATCATCTTTCGATAAAAAGAGGATATAAAACTTTTTTTTACTGGATACATATGTACAGCCATAAAAAATATGCATTTTAGATTATAAGTTTTTATTTTTTTTATTTTTAAGTAAGGGTTTTATTTTATATAGGTATGTTATTTTGTACAAGGTCACCATCTTGATGATGACAGTGTCTCTTAAATATCAATATAATATTATATAAGATAGAATGAGATAAAAAATATTAACGAATTTTGGTTGCACCCCAACAGTTTTACGGTCGATTACGATATATACCCAGCTTTGTGAACATTTTAAAAGGGAGAGAAGAAAATTTTATATAAAGACTAAGAATATATACGAATACGATACAATATATTTTACTGAGTGTAAATAAGACAACGAAGTAGATCGAAATTGAGATTAACAAAACAGCAGGTATCGAGGTTCGAGGTGTCACAATTTCTGTTATTGTCTTCAAGGCTACTGTACCATTGTCAGTTTTATCCCTCAATGCTTTTTTTTTCATCTTCTTATTTGACAATTTTAAGGCCAGGGTGGCTTGACAATAAACAAAACAAAAAAAAAAACGCAGCAATAGAAAATGATGGAGAAAAAAAAAATGTAAAAACACTGAATAAAATACTTGAAACGAGATCGTGGGATATATATATGTATTTTGTGTATCTTGACACTCAGTAAAACTTTGTAAACTGCGCCTATTTACTTTTGGGAATCTAGATCAAATTTTGTTTGGTTTTTTTTTTTTATTTTTGAGATGTCATAAACTTTGAAAATTTTTGTTTTATAATTCTCTATTTTCTTTTCTACTATTTATAGCTATGTATTCTTGCACTTGGCTATAAGATTGCTATTATTCCTGGAAGTGCAACAACGATGAAACGATTAAATGCATAAAAAAAAAGAAATAGTAAGACAGGATACAATAATAATGAAAAATAAATAAATAAAAAATACATAAAAGAATAAAAAAATCGAAGTTAGTTGTGGAGTTATACCACGAAGTGTCCATCAGAGACAAAGCAGTTGTGTCCAAAGAACAGGACGCCCTGAGAAATTTGAAGACAATAGTTACTATGAAACATTTTCACACGCCCTGGGGTCTCGCGAGAAGCCAAGGGGTGGTTTTGCCCCTTCAAACAATGACCAGAGACCGGTCATCACCTGGCAAAGAATAAATATACGTTTTTGCTATATGGTCGTTTCACTGTTTCTTCTTTTTCTCTTTTATTTTTTCTTTCTTTTCCTTCATCAACCACATCAAATCAAACATAGAATACTCAACTTCACCACGTTTGCAGCTTGCATAAATTAATCTTTGCAAAACAGGGGAAATAGAGGGAAAAAAATGAAAAAAAAAAATTGGAAATGAGAGCAGCTGATTCCCAAGAGTACAATTTACGACAAATCTTCTTGCTCATCTTTTTCTTAATTGCATCAATTCATTTTTATAATTTTAAAATGTTTTTTCTTTATCTTTTTATATATATATTTCTTTTGTTACCAAGAAGACAAACCATTTGATCTCATCTCCCTTGTCATCAAAAATTTTATATTTTCTTAAAAATAGAAAATTTAAAATTCAAGCTTATTCAATTCTCATAGATGAATAACTCTATACATAGAATACATATATATTTATAATTCTTTAGTATTTTATTAGTATATGTGGAACTAGGATATTAAAAAAAATTTTTATAGTTGTCACGATGAGGGATCACCTGGCTCAAGAGTCGAACGATTTGAGCATTTAGCTTTTGTCCAAAAATCAGAGAACTTTACGATTTCCAAGAGGCATCTATTGGTTCTTCTAATGACCATACATTTACACATACACATTCATATATTCACTATACAACTTTTTTAACTTTTTTTTTTTTTCAAGGAAATGCCGCGCGAAAGGCCGGATCTAACCAATAACCTATCAATGTTCTATGTATATGCGCGAACGAACATCCAAAAGAAAGGTCCCTTTTTTTTTTGGCTAAAGATCCACGATATATGGTTAATTCTCTAGAGCCCCAAAGAGATACTTTTTTCTTGCCATGTATATAAACCACCCCCTATTTTATTTATTTATTTTTTTATTTTCTTTAGATCACCCCCACTTATTTCTGGGTTGCAGGTTTTACCAGGCAAACAACACTGTTTCTCACGGTTCGCCAAAAAAAGGGACCGTCAATCAGGTACATCTTTTCTAGGTATTGTCATCATTCGGCCGATTAGCTAAGGGATTTTTTTTTTTTTTTTTTTCGAAAAAAAAAAACTTCTTGAATCTATTATACTCATTTTCGCATCAGTTTTTGTGTTTGCCAGGTCTATTGGAAAATGTTAAAAAAAATATATGTATATATTTATCTCGGTACTTTCATCTTTTGTATATGAATTATTATTATTTTTAAAATTATGAAAACCCAGGAAATTGAATTTTTAATCTATTGTTAAAATTTATACAAGCATATTTATTTTTTTTTTTTTTCATAAAATATTCAAATGAGTTTTGATTTTTTATTATAATTATATTTATTATTTATAAATTCATTTGTTCAATCTTATTAAAAGTAAAGTATATCTTTTGAAAAATAAAAAAATAAATAAATAAATACGTTGCTTCATTGAGATTTTTTCAAGTAGAACTGATTATTAAACTCTGAATATATATATATAATTTTTTTCTACATATACTGAGGTAAGAAAAAAAAATTAAAATCTTCTTGAGTGAATAAAAAAATATTTTTTCTTTTATAAAAAGTTAGTTTTTTTTTTTTTTTTTAACGAAGTTCGTTAACGAATCAAGGTAAATCGCCGGAAAACGAGAAACGATCGATCACAAGTAAAATAGAGTTTACGGTTCTCTCTACTGTTTTTCATCTCTTTTTATATAAAAAATCAAATAAAAATTTGGCGTCTCTATTCTTTAAATTTTTTCAAAGTAACTATCAAGCATGCGTCATTGTGTTTCTCTTTTTTTGAGGCCATAAAATACGTGAATTCGTCGAAATCGTACGTCTTTGGGATAACAATACGATTTAGATGGTATAAATAGGAGGTAAAAAAATATAAAATAAAATAAATAAAATAAAAGATGAAGGGAGAGAAGAGACGATTCATCTTTTGGTATTCATTCATCGCGAGAATGAGCAATGGGTGTGGTGGGTGCTGCTGATGCTGCTGATGTTATGCCGAAGAATACTCGTAGACAGAATGACGCCAAAAGATCAGCCAGAGATGCAGTAAAAAGACACATCTTTTCAAACTATATATATAAAAATAAATTAAATACCAGAGCGACTATAAAAGAAATAAATATTTTTTCATTTTTAAATTATCTTTGGGTGAGAAACATCGAACAGGAACCAGTTATTAAAAGCCGATGATGAATAAAAATAAAAAAAAAAAATATTATTAAAAATAAAAAAAAACTACTGTTGCTAGTTTTTGTCCATCGTAATTTACATGGATGGGAGCGGCCCTCTCAATTCCTAACTCACGCGGGGAATAAAAATTTTTTGGTGGTAAGTAAGTTTGTTTTTGTTGGGTTGTATTATAAAAATATAAAAAAAAAAAAATCAAGAGAGATAGAAATAAAAAGAATAATAATGAAAAAAAAAAAAAGAATAAATTAAAAAAATAATAAAATAAAAAATTAAAAGTGAACAAGCAAGGAGGAAGATGCCACTCGGAATCGAAACGGCCATAATGAGTGGACGGTGAGCACATTGTCATGCTAATCTTTAGTTTGGGTCCGAGAGGTCTTGTGTCTTTTTTATTTTATTTTTTGATATATTCTTCTGTTCTTATTTATTTATCTACTTGTCTCTATTTTCATCATGATCGTTTCTCAAGTTCAGCATGAGGATCTTCATCATATGCAAGGACCTCGTGGCCTGTATACATACACTACAAAAGTAAAAGGGACAACCGGTCTTCTTTGGACATACATAAATGAGAGAGGACGACAGTCAATAGCCAAAACTATATTCTGATGACAAAGAATCATTAATTTTTTTTTTTTATTTTATATATTATTATTTTTTTTCTTTTTCATAATCGTCATCTATATAGCCATATACATAAATGTATATTTATAAATAGCCACTCCTTGGAATCATCAGGTTTAATTGTTATATTTTTATGATCATATACCTAGGGGTCGGATTCTAAATTCATTCTATTCTTCTTTGGATATATATCTTTTGTCAATATATAACACCAAAAACATTTCATTATTAGACATGTGAATATTCTTCGAAGAATCATATAACAAAAGAAATTCTTTTTCACTCATTCCTATTTTTTGAGGAAAAATTCATGCTTCACATATTAAAATTTTTAATATATACAAGCTGAATATGTGCTGAATCGGAAGATATAAAAATTCAAAAGCACAATAATGAAAGAAAAAAAATTTAAATAGTCGATTGGGAATTGATAATTATTAATTAATAAAACACTTGTTAGTTTTTTTGAAAAATCAGTTGAAATACCTCCAATTTAATCATTAAATTCTGAAAAATTTCAACAATAAAAAATGATCAAAATCAGTTAATCAGACAGTTAAAAATGATTTTTTAAAAAACACATAAAAAATCATGATAATTTAAGACAATTAATGATTTGTCAAATGTTTTTTTTTATTTTTATTTTTTTTTCCTCATAAGAGGGTAGATATTTTTAATTTTTTTTTCATTTATTATTCTGAATTTATTGGTATTTCACGTTATTGAGACAGGTATGAAAAATTGAGAGTAATATTTTCACGGGACATTTCCAAACATCTGAATATTCATTGTAGAAATAAAAAAAAAAAATAAAAAAATATATTGAAAGAATGAAAATGAAAAAATAAAAACGTTGCAGGTATACACCTACATGATGATGAAGCCAGGTGTGGGATAGATTCTTGAGTAGCTGCCCGCCTGCCGTTTTTATTTTTTTTTTTTTACTTGAAAAATTTCATTGTTAGTTAGTTTATGTAGGCCTGACCCACAGTCGTTCGCTAAACTATTTGTTTACTAATGACGGATTGTCCTGTCCCAGCGGTCTTTTTTTTCCTTAGTAAGCTCTATACTTTTCTATATATATACATATATGTCATCTCTTGTATCCATCAATTTTTATATTTTTATATTTTTTTATTTTTCACCCTATACCCCCAAAGACCACCGTCACTCTATCTCACTTTTCTCTCATACACTGATTCATTCGCCGGATTAAAATAAAATAGAAAAATATATTTTTAAAATCTCCAAATCGTACAAAAGAATATTGTAAAGAAATAATGTATCGGATTTTTCTCCCTGTATTTTTTTTTTTTTTTTTTTAATTTCTTTAAAAATAAGTATTTATATTTTTTTTTTTTTAAATATTGAAACGAGTATATATTATATATTTATATCTTTTAGAAGATAATACTCTAAACGTGAGCGTTCTTTGCCCTGTAATAATAAAAATAATTGGTTTCAGGAATTATTGTTCCATCATTTTGGAAATAGAACGTGATTCATCGAGTTTTTAATTTTTTTAATATGCTATCAAGTGTATTCGACGAATTTTATTTGATGATCCTTGATTCTTGATTAATTAGGGTATTGGTTAAACATCAATTGTAAAAAAAATATTATTTGGCAAATATTTTAAAAAAGCTTGAAAAAATTTTTACAAACTCACTCATTTTAATTTTTAATAATCTTATTTCTTTTTTATATATAAATATATATTTAATTATTAAAAAATTTTGGAATTTAGTATGATTTTGTTGATGATTTTTTTTTTCTAAATTTAATTTTTTATATATTTTGTTTTAACCTGAAGGCAAAAGTATCAAAAAATGCCTTCAGGATTCTAGGCCCTAGCCAATCCAAACTAATTGGACTCTGGAGGTAATTACGCGCAATTAGGAGTAGGTAGAGTCGCTTGGTGAATAAAGCCAGCCTTGAAGCAACAAATTAAAGTTTACAAGATAAAGAGAAAGACAAACGATGTCATGATAAAATAAAAATAAGTGAGACAAACAACACATGTATATAAAAATATGTATAAATATACACGTACAAATCTTGTAGTGATGAGTTGAAAAAAAAAGCGAGCAGAATAAGACAGGAAGGAGGAGGAGGTGAAGATGAGGGAAAAAAAAAAACTAAAAAAACTAAAAAATTAACCAAGAAATGGAAAAAGATGAGAAGAGAAAAAGAGAGAGAGAATTATTGTGCCAAGGGTTGAAGAGGATGTGGAGAAAGCAACCGACATCACCAGGTACACAAATTATCTGGCGACGAAAAAAACAACGGATGAGCAATTAAATAATGCTACATCATCACAAAGTATTCTTTATTACTGTCTATTTTTATTTACCAAATAATAAGCCAATAATAATATTTATAAAAAAAAAAATCAAAATTTTAGTGGGAAAAAAAAAATAACGCTTGAGAAATAAAAAATATTACAAAAAGAGGAAATAAAAATTAAATATATAATAAAGAAAAATAAAAAAGAAGAAGAAAATTTGGATTCATCAGAAAAATCTTTTGTTAAAGTTATATTGATGTCGCCATCAATCGATATTTCACATTATGTTACAGCATGTTACATTGGTAATTACATTGCGGTTCGGTCATATCGCAGTTGTTATAAATATATTTTAATATATAACGGTAAAAAATCCAAGAGATGAATTTATCAATACACTATGTATTTAACAAAGAAATACCCAGTTATATATTCGATCAATTCAGGAGAAAGTTTTTGCATCTTTAAGTCGAAAAAACGGAAGTTGTAAGACCATAACTTCCGAGTCATCTGGCATGTCAGATGGATGAAACAACCGTTATATAAAATTTTTACCACACGGTACATTTTTTTTTTCACTTTGTCTTTTAATAAACAATATATTGATATACAAATGGTAAAAATAAAAAATAAATAAATGCACACGTATACTAAAATATTTTTTGGTAATATAATATACCCACTGCAATATTAGTCAAACATTTTAAAAAATAAATCTAATACACAGAATTCAGAACAAAAGATTACCGACTCATTAAGATGAACGCTACAATTAAGGATCCAATTTTATTTTATATATTTAATAACGGTCAATCTGGCGCCAAACGTAAAAATTTTTGTTGCTTCACCTGTATAAGGTTTTCAATGAAATTCTAGATGATCTCTTCCCCCTCGTATTTATACACAGAGCAATTTACTATTTGGCATTCTTAATGCTTGACGCATCATCTCACCTAAATACAACAATAATTCTACCAACCCTTTATTACATGTCCATCAGACACGTGAATAAAACAAACAAAAAAAAACAACAAGTTGGCTAAAAAGTCAGCATATAGTATATAAAATAATTGCGCGCAGCTATATATGATAAAATAAAAAAATAATATTACAAGGGTTTCACTTTGAAAAATTTGGATTGAACGTTTGCATCAACGCGATCAGGCCAATCGTTGTGTTCAGTCTCTATGGGTGTATGTATATATATTTTATTTTATGATGGTAATGGGTAAAAGTGGGGAGAGGTGAATTGAACAAGAGGTGAGGCTTGTACACATATGCTCAATATATATATATATAGTTAACAGTCAGTCAGAATAATATTCGGAAGCACGGAAACTGCAGTTGGGGATGCCCCGTTACGCCAACGAACAATGTACGACAATGGGATCGCATCCGATTTTTGCATGCCAATTTTGTACTGACTGCATTGTAACGTAGACAATGCATCAATAATTGCGCTAAACGTTTACCATTCATACGCCCATTCTCGCCGAATTCAAACCACCTTTCTCGTATATCCATTATCGTTCAACGAACATGCATATATATGAGTCTACTACTCGCGGCCTAAATCATTGGGCGCGAACTCTACACACACATATATTATTTTATTTCAGAGTGGCTATATTGCAAGTCGAAAATGAAAAAAAAAAACCAAAACAAAACAACAAAAAAATTGCTAAAAGTATATAGCTATAGGTATAACATCATTTACAAGCGACAGTATTAAACAGACTTTCTCGACATGCTCATAATAACCCTTTGATGGGACTTATTTTTGAGTAGGTAAAAGATATACGATGGTGTTTGATACTTTCGGGTTATTTTTTTTACTGGGCCTTGAAACAAGATTTACGAGGCACTTCAACCCGATTAACGCCTGAGACCAACCAACGATATGACGAGTGCCGCGCATTCACTGCAATTTGTTCTGGTCTTTCGTAATTTTTTATTATTTTTATTTCACTCGTTTCTGTTTTTTTTTTTTTTTTATATATATTTTTATTTTTACCAGATTATGACAAGTATTACCCTAAAACTGACAAAGAAAAATTTACATAAAGGCTCTATTTCATTTATGATACACAAATCTCCATCATAAATGGTCAAATTTTTATGATTTTTTGTTTTTATTATTATTATTTTTTTCTCTTTTGAAGTTAACATTTATACAAAAATTTTATACCGATAATAATATCTTTTCATAATAAAAAAGAAAAAAAAAAAAAAACCGACTTGTCCCATGTAAATCTGTATAGTATAAAAAAGCCAAAATATTAAATAGGGATTTTGCATTGTTAGTGTCCAAGAGAGGCTTTATGGACATTTGACCAGTACAAATGCACGACGTCTGCGGAAGCAAAACTCCTGAAGAAGGTAAAATATATAATATAAATCGTGTTGTTAGACGAAAAAATAAAAAAAATAAAATGTAAAAATAAAAAAACTGACCCTTGTGAATATAGTCACGAGAGAATCATGGCAGCACCAGAGTAAAGGGCAAGAGTTAAGACAAGAGGGGTAAACAAGAAAGACGAAATAAATATATATAAAAATATGAGTACTTGGTTATATATAAAATAAGTAAAAAAAAAAAGAGTAAATGAAATAAAATGTTGAGGGTATATCCATCGAGGTGTGAGCCAGCAATACCTACGGCCTAACTGGTCGTTTATTATGCATCGAAATGCAAAGATGCCACGCGAGTAGATGAGACGTTGTAAACGCAATGAAAAAATAAAGTTAAAAAAAAAATCTGGTATATACCTGAGTGATTTTACGTTGCTACAGGCAATCTTTGACTCTTCTCTCTTATATAGTTTTATTATTATTATTTATTTTTTTGTTTCAACTGTAAGATGTATATTCTCACTTGCAATAGATTTTTTTTTTTTTTTTTATCATACACAATACGCAAGCACACTCTCAAACAACATATGTATGTATATTAAAACAAAGAACTTTAAAATACTCAATTCAATTTATATATCAAAGTTATTTCAAACTTACCATGCTGCTGATTTGAAAATATGTACTGCATCAATTCCATCAAACAAATCTGCAACAAAAAAATATTTTAAAAATAAATATAAAGGTTAATTATTGATGATATTAATAATAAATACATATTGAAATTAAATGAAATGGAAAAATATATTTAAAAATTCCAAAGTCAGCTGTTGGCACTCATCAGAATAATACACAAAGAAATTATATATACCGATAAAAATATTATATAGTTATATGAATTCATTAGTAAATTCAAAATATATTTTTTTTTCATCTACCAACAAACTATGTAAATGTATAAGCTATATTCTATAATTAGTTGTTCATCCAAAGATTTTTATTTTCGTTTAAACTTGAACGTCCTTGCAGTAGCCATCATCATCATCAACAACATCACCACATTATATATATATATTATTTTTTTTTTCTCTTCGATCAAAAATAGACGTAATCAAAATGTTCCACATCAAATAAAAAAGCTTCTTGTATAAGCTCTTCTCAGTCAATTTCACTCAGACAAAATAAAAATAATATTAAAAGAAAAAAAAATATAATAATAAAACGTCTCATGTGTATCTGCATATTAAAAATTTATTACTTCAGAAGAATCAACTATTTTTATCATTTAACAAATGTAATATTAATTTGATAATTTATAAATGATTGAAAGTATGTAGAGCACATATGCATGCATCTATTGTATGACAATTTGTTGATTTTGAAATTTGAGCACGTGCAGGAAGCAATGGATACAGGCAAGCACGTCTTATTAAATCTAATACAAGTGTAAGAAAAAATAAAAAAAAATAGTGGAATAAAAGGATACTCAAGAGTGATGAATAATAGACTCGATAATGTTACTCACAATTATATTCACAAATACACTTATGATGTAACTGTGTGTACATTTAATAAACCCAAATGAAATATATACAATTTAAAAGAAAAAAAAAAAAAAAACATGAACCAATAAATTAGATAATTTGAAATAGAAAAAGAAGAGAGATTAAATATATATGTATAATAAAATGTAATATAAATTATTTTTAAATTAATATAATCTCTTGAATGTTATGCTGGCTATTGACGATGGCCTAATTAGAACTGGCACAAAAGATGTGCTGATTTAAGATTTCACATGTATTAACAAAATGTTTTATATGTGTGTGTTGTGAACGAAGAATTGTCAGTACGACTCACGTATAACTCCTTACATTACTTCTCCCCACTATTTTTCGTTTTTTTTAATTTTATTTATTTAATTTCTTCTTTATATTTTTTTTTTATTTTTTTCTACTTTGTTATCCTTTACTTGTGTCCACTCTCGCCCACGTATACACGCAAAGCCCATTTGTGTTTTTCCTGTGTTTGTTTAATCAGACTCGGAGCTCAGTCTTCATTACCCGTACTAATTTATCTGGCCTGTCGCCCGATTCCTTCTGGACTTGGGCCGAATGTGAGAGAAAGAAAGACAGTTGCAGCAAAAAAATAAGACAAAGAATCAGAGAAACACTCTCCCCCTTTTTTTTTTTTTTTTTGCATGGACCATTTCTACTGTGAAGTATTATATAAAATAGATTTTTTTTTTTTGTTTTTTTCACTTTTTTATTTTGTCTTTCGTGGATTGACTTGATTAGTTTATTTGTCTCGTAGCTTTGTTGTTATTTAGTGATTTAAAAGAACGAAAAAGGAAAGAGAGAGAGAGAGAGATGAAAAGAGTAATATAAATCAGCAATAGAGTGTATGTGCAATGTGGTAGTGTGGATACATCACAGGATTAAAATTAATTTGATGACAGAATGGAATTCATGGGGGTGGTAAGTAAGACCGAGAGGTTAACATTGATGCTGTGAAAAAAAAGGGAGAACTTGATGCTATAAGGGAGAAAAAAAAATCGTGGGATATCGACAGCAATATTCGTTAAGTCTTGTGTGCGCACAGATCCTGTGACGGTGAAGTTTGGTCCTTTACACAGCTTTTGGTCTTTTCCCCACATTTTTAATAATACACACAAGAGTGTCCAAGTTATTTCATCCCTTTCTGATATTTCTTTTGGTATCTTACTTTTGTCTCTCGTATAAAATCTCTCATATAAAGACTTTTCACCCCTCTGGTATAGTACTCAACATTCAAAGCTGTAATTTTTTTTTTTTTTTTTTTTCTATTCTTTTTTATTTATTAATTAAACTATATAACCACAAAATTTTTTTGTAATAGCAAGGATATACTTTGGCAAAGGATCAACATGTCAATAAGGTGTTTGCTTAATTTTTTTTCAAATTCATTGGCAATTTCAAAATCCGCCAGTCTGTCGCCAGTGATACTCAACTAGATTTTTATTATAAATACAATTCGACTCATTTCATGCTCAAGACTTTTTATTCGTTCAGTCATTTTTCGAATTAATAATGAAGAAAAATAATTGAAATTAAATTCTGTAACATGCAGAATAATTATATCTAAATGCAAAAAATAAAAATAATACTGTACACATACTATTTACTAACTTCGCTGTGGTAAAATCTCCATCAAAAAACTCATATGTTTTTGTAATTTTATATTAACCATAAAAATATAAAAAAATATATATCTTGATATATATAACAAAAAATAATAATAAAAAAGTACAATAGACTTAAAACGAAAGAAAAAAAATTAAACGAGAAAAACTGTATTGCAGAGAAAAATGTTATCTCTGAAATTGCTTTTTACGTATATATTTCAAGATATTCGTCAATTGGCGCGTCGTATTGTACACACTACTCAACCAATGAATTTATCATGAAATTCAAGAAATCCATATATCGACATACTTTAAAAGCTCTTGGATTTCATATCAACTAACTTTTCTTTTACGATAAATTACATGCTACCAACTGTATATGTCACATATACTGATAATCTTTTAACTCAATCCAAAAAATTCATAAATTTATCCATATTTGATATATTTAGAAAAAAATATTATCTCTTTTAACCCACTAACATCTAAAACCTTCTATCCCAATGTTTAAATATTCTCACAATAATAGACGCTAATATACATATTTAAATGACAAACATACAAGTATAAATTAAAATCAAAAGAAAAAAAAAAAAAAAAATTAAATATATAATTGTTATACAACGGACTCATTGAGATTATTGTTCAACCGTTTTTTTTTTTCTTTAGATTTTAAGCAATGACCAGTTCTCATGAGAACTAACTAGAACAAAGAGCATCAAACCTGTTGGAAACAATTGGCTCACGAACGGCTTACAACACACAACCCCCTTCAGTTCTATCTGACTGTCTATCCTTTAACTATAGGGACTTTGTCTCTATTTTTTTTTTTCACCTCTCAACTCGGTCAATGTTCACGTACAGGATCGCCCCGGGGGGATGAAACAGTTGGGTGGCTTTTTTTTTTTTATTTTTACTCTTTATATATATTTTTGCACTATGGTCTTCTTTGGCGTGTGTCTATTGTGCAATGTCGATGGCAACATGTGTGCCCTCTTTATAGTTGACGCGATCGGATAGTGTCCATGATCAAATTCACTAACAAACACTTACACACAACACACACTCATATACACACATGGATAACGGGAATTAATCGCATTGAAAAACTCCCTTCTCCCTCTGTTCATTTTTAATTATCATTATTATTATTCTTTTTTACTTTATTCTAATTATTAGATAAATCGTTGAGTCTTATAAAAGGGTTTGAATAAATTATCCCGTAGATAAAAAGTTCTGTTTTATATGTACACACACACAGACTGTATAGTCTATATGTTTATATACATATATTAATATATTTTATAGCCAATGTGGTTGGACAACTTGGAAAATAATTTTTCATATAATTAACGAATGAATATGGTTGCGTGATTAACATCAATTAAAAGAAACCATTACTCACGCAGTTTTATCGAAAACTTTACTGCTTTCTTTTTCGTATATTTTTTTTTATATATATATATTTTTTAATTTGACCTTTGACGTCAATGCTTTGAGGCTAAAAATAAAAATAAATCACTACTCATCAGTGTGTATAATTTGGTAGTGGATGATTTTTTTTATATTTATTTATTTATATATATATTTTTTTTTAAATAAATAAATGAAAATATAGCTGATGGCTTAGTGGATGTGTTCAAGTTCGCATTGGAAATTTACCAATACAGGACATTACAAGGTCTTAGTTAATTTTCCTTGTGGTCACTTCATTTCCGATGGTTTTGTTTGCGTGTGTGTGTGTGTTTAAGTACATTTAGTATTTGTATTTTTGTGTGTGTGTGTGTATTGAGAAGAGAGATGTGATCGTAGGAATAAGACGCCCGCCGATGAGGAAAGGGAGGGTAAAAGAGTAAAAGCTTTAGCAAGATCGAACTATATGTACATACATACTGTGTGTGTGTGTGTATTTTATATATATGTATATAGATAAGGTGGCTAGAGAAAAAAAAATAAAAGAGGTAAAAAAAATACGAGCGGGTTGGTCAGTGCTCCTTACTTAAGGGGCGGTGAGTCTGTTCTTAATTAACGCTTGCCTCTTTTGCTGCAACCCCCTTGTCTATGTAGTATTTTTCTAACAGTAATGAGGGTGCTACTGTGTATTTGTAAAATTCACATGGCACGTGTATATATGTATATAAATTTTATATCATTGTATTTGTGACCCAAATGAAACGCGTTCTCGGTCTAGCTAATTCTTTTTTTTTTTTTTTTTTTTCGCGTCTGACCACTAAAGTAAGTAGATGGCTATGTGCCATCCTTGGGTTTGGATTTTTCACATCTTTAACTCTATGTATGCTTCTTTTTTTTTCTTTATTTTTCTGTCGGTGTGGTTTTATATAAATTTTAGTTGTCTGCAATTTTATGTTTGTGTATATGTACAACCCATACTTGCACTGCATTTTTTTTCACTAAAATTTTCTCAAACCGTTTCTCATTGAGGTTTTTTTTTTTTTTTTTGTTCTTAAGAACGCGTAGATTGTTCGCGAATTTTATGAGCTTTTTCTTAAGATTTGTTTTTTTTTTTTTTTTTTTAATTTTTTTTAATTTAATTTTTATTATTTATTTTTTCAACTTAACAACTAATTCTACAAAAGGTCAGAAAGATTTCCTAAATTATACTTGAAAATAACTTTTTTTTATTTTATATTTTTTAATTAAAAATAAAATGGAATTTTGTATTATTATTTTTTTTTGATAACATAAAAACAGTATATGAAAAAAAAAAAAACAAGTGTATTTGTATTAATGTTTTAGGAAGGAAGTGAGCAATTATTATTTAGAACTACACAAATTCATAGGGTAGGTAGTCGAGCGAAATAATTGTTCGTGTATATGTTTAGACAGACGATGCGTTTCCTGTCTATTTTAATAATCAAAAAATATATGTGGATCTTTCTAATTGACTCAATTCAAATGAATTTTCTAATACTAATTTTACTTGTCAGAGTTTTTTATATTATATACATAAACACGATATGTATATATATAAACCTATATAAATTAAAAAAAAAAGTTTACTCTCAAGACAGTTGATTATTGTTTCTTTAAAAAAAGGTAGAGGGGTGATAATATAGCCACAAGGTAACTTATACATAGGATATCCGTCGTACTCATTTCATTCGCAGTTCGTTTTGTATCATTATTTAATATACTCTTTCTCACCCAACAGCCGACTATATATTACAGTTTAAAATACTGACCAGTAAGCAAGCACCAAAGGCATCGTTCAACATTCAGTGACATCAACAACTCCAACTCCTCCAACAACAACAACAACAACAACTAGTCATACACATTCGCATAAAATAGCTACTCGTATCTCGGATAACAGCAATTAAGGCATCCATTAATGGAGACGATTGTGATTAATTATCAGATTTAATGACCGGTCAACACACAACTTATATAAATATATAGTCAAGTTTCACATAAACATAAGATATGCACTGTAAAAAAAAAATTAGAGACCATGATTTTCTTGTGTCTCCGGTTTTATAATATGTATATATTCCAAATAGCCACAGAAGTATGTATACTTGTTCATGTATTTGAGACACAACAGCAATGAGAATTGTCGTTAAAAATTAAAAAAAAAAATATTAAATAAGGTGAGCGAATAAACGAGAGATGAATAAAAAAAACGACGAGTTATATAGTCAGTTACACTCGGCTGATCCTTTAACCAGCAATCACTTGTGCTGTGGGACCGACCATAATCTTATTGTACATACTCTTTTTCAAATTTTCTATATATACATCAAACTCACACTCGTATTTTATTTCTCATGCGTTTTTTTTATATATTAACTTTATATGCAAATATTTATTCGATAAGTTTGTTTTTTCTTTTTCAAGTCTCTCATCAGTCGATGGTAAAAACTTGATGGATCTTGGATCTATTGCAAAAAATGTCAATACATTTTCCTCACTTTATTCTCGAGACAGTCATTGGATAATACTTTTCTAATATTATTCTCATAAAATAAAAAAAATTAAATTAAATATTCAAAAAATAAAAATAATTGAAATTAAATTTTTCAACTTGCAGAATATAATTATATTTTCATTTTTTTTTTTTTTTAGAATTTGTCTCGTATTTTTAAAATGCAGTAGAATTTTTTTTTTTTCATAAAAAATTTACTTATTCACGTCTTTTGATCATCTCAAATTACAAATTAAATATAAAAAAGGTTTTTTTTTTTTTTAAGCTAATATTTATGAGAATAAAATACATAAACAGGTGTATATTTAAAAAATTTTTCATATGACACGTTGATTAACATACAGATGTATGAAATAATTGATAATTTTTCATGTTAGTTATTGCTAAATTGTCATATACATTATACATTAATAGAAAACTCATGTTTTGTAAGATTTGGGAAGAGTCAAGAGACACATAGAGGCCAATAAACACGAGAAATTCATGATGTTAATTATTTATGCAATATGTATATGTATGTATTTTGTGTATATCACTCGTTTGTATCAAAAATAGTAAGCAAGAATAATTAAATCCCCTTGGCACACAAGATTCTCTCAAATTGTCCATTTGGCAAGTAGTATGTATCGCAAGCCACACAAATATTTTCAACTATCGCTGTCTTCAGTTATAAGCTCTTCTTTTTTTTTTCTTTTTTTTTCTTTTTGACGTTTAACTGTATATGAACCACATAGCAGTCCAACTGAACTCGTTTCGTATTTTATTTTTAATGATTCCATGCCACTCTCATTTTCGTATATGCCTATCGAGTATTTATTAATAGATCATATTCACAAATGTGTATGTTATTATTGTTATTTTTTTTTTTTCTTCTTGAGGTGGACAGAAAGATTGTTTAACTTACATATACATCATACACATGTATATATTTAAATGTTGAAAAATTTTAAAAATAATATAAATCACTTTTTAAAACGATGAAATTTCATCTTGTCTAGTGCTTTTTCACGAAATAAAAAAATAAAAACAATTTATATATATTATATATTTATTTTTATCAAATATATTCGGCAAACATTATTCAAGACTGCTCAAGGACTTGTTTGTTTGCTGAAAAATTTGAATAAGAAATCACCTGGATAGTATTTTTAATTTTATATTATTTTCTCTTTTTTTTTTAACTTGTTGTCACATTGAGAGAAAAAAAAAAAGCTAAAATATGAAATATTTATTACATATATTATGTAGTTATAATAAAGTCAGTCGTCTTTAATTTTGCAGAAAAAAAAAATAATAAAAATAAAACAGCCGTTTTCTCTAGCAACTGCCAGCGGAAGTACACGACTTTTTTTTATTTTATTTTTTTTTCCTTTCACGCATATGTGTCCTCATATAAGTATATACCTATGTGTATCACGTCTTTCTTTTAGATTGACGATTCGGACCGGGTGGTGTACTCAACATTACGCAATTCTTTCCGGCTCAATTCATCTCGTAATAAAAATGAGGGAGGGACTCTCATATGAGTAAGAGCAAAATTTGAATTTACTTTTTTTTCAACGCATATTTATGAGAGTCGTATCACATACAAACTATATATATAAACCAGTAAAAATTACGGGTTATAAATATACATATATGTATAATATAATAGATGAATATGTGATGATTAGTGTAGGTCGATCAAAAGGGTCGAGTAAACGTTGAAGAATATTAGGGGTAGTAACGTACAAAGTGCGCCACCACTGTGTTTAGTTAACCTCGAAAAATCCAAACTTCCAATGGATAATATAACTTAATTATTATTCCTTTTTTTTTTCCCTGAGACTATCTTTGTTCTTCAAACTATCGATTGGTTCGTGTGTATAATAATTACCACAGTTGTATATTAGGGGCTTAGGACTACAATATAAATTCGCAAACATTGGTACTTAACAGTAGTTTCACCCGATCTTTATCTGTGTGTATGGTTTTAGTCTTTTTCAAGACAAAAAAAAAATAGCAATAATAATAATAAGAAAAGGGGAAATTGAGATGGGAGTAGTGGGCTTGGAATCGTCTTATTTTATATACTCAACATCTTTTTATACTCAAAATATAAATGTAAAACTTTGGTGTATATCTATATACACATTTATGATTAATTACTATCAATGTAAATACATATTTGCTCAGTACTTTAGCTTTTAGAAAAAAAAAGCAATAGCTCGCTGTGAAATAGCTTTTTCCTCATCAATGCTATATATAATATTTCACTGTTTGTTGAAATTCTTTGGGATTATAACATCACTATAGACACGCCCTCTCACGTTCAACCGATTGATTAAAACTTTTGGATAAAAATATTCTGAAGCATAATATAAATGCAAAAAGTTTTTTGGTGAAAATAAAAAGAAAAAACATAAATATCTATATTTATACTTTTTCAATTTTTTAAATTATTGCTTCATCATTAATTCAAGTATTATAAAAATGTATGCATTAAATCATAATGTCTTTTTTTAATTTTAATTTTTAATATAAGTTTTTTTTTTTTGTCATGTGAAATAGTTAAAATGACGAATTGCAAAAAAGACTAGGTGGATGACAGAGACAGCTGGGTGGTAAAAATGAATGATGAAATGAAATGAAAAAAAAAAAAAGCGAAATTGACGATGGTAGACTGACTGGATCGTATATGATGTGGAGTGGGTGGCAAGCTTTCTCGTGGGTATTTCTGTATCTAATTATAATCCTTGGTGAGGGAGCGAAGCAATCGACTAAAATTAGAGCATATATTCAAACATTCATACCACAAAAATATTATATATATTATGTTTGAGTTAAGGATGTATTAAAACATATATATGCAGCTGGTATTTTGTTACTTCGATTAAGCATCAAGCATTGTTATTTCATGTCACAGTTGACCTAGCAATAATATAAATATTCTGAAATCTGATTCATCTGTGTCATCGTCTCAAATGCAGTTACTATATACTATCTAACTCATTTACATTTGCAATCAATTCATAAATTAATTCATTAAATACATAGAATGTATAATTATATTAAATTATTATTTTTGTATTTTGTTTTTCATGTGCTCATTCATCAACTACATTCACAATACAATTTTAATTTATTTTTATTTATTTATCATGAGCTGCTGCTATAGCAATTTGTCAATGTTTTTAATCATGCCAAGTATAATTGAAGTAGCAAATCAAGCTCGAAGGATCTCAAGTAAATCCACAAGAAAAGAAATAGTGTTATATGTTTGTTTCTTAGAGAAAAAAAGAAAGACAAAATACAAAAAAAATAAAAAAAGATTACGGTGATTAGTCCCTAAATTACTAGTACTCGGAGGTGCCAGTAACGGCTTGCTTTGATCGAAAGACCAAGAGGGATAGGTAAAAGTAAGAAAGAATTAGTAGAAAAATAAAAAAAAGGGGAGTGAGAGAGACAGAATTGAGAAAGGACAGGTAATTAACCGCACGAACGCGGTGGTAGATTTTAATGAGGGGCTGAAAAACGAAGGACATTGTAGCCCAAGAGTTACATCGAAAAGTAGAAAAAATAAAAAATAAATAAAACAAATTAAACATAATAAAATAATCCAATGGTTAAATTCAAAGAAAATGATAATAAAATATAACAATTTAATCACAATAAGAAAATAAATGAAATAAAAAAAAAAAAATTAAATAATAAGATAAATCGAAATTTAGTACAACGATGCATCTGTGCATTAAGAAGTTAGGGAGAATTTATAAGGAAAAAGAAGACGATGGTGATGGTGGTGAGTGAGTGACCAAGAAAAAGAGAAAAAAATAAAATAAAAAAAAGAGACTGGACTTAAGGGGGTCTTGTAATCGTCATTAAGCCAGACGTAGATTGAAATAAACTGTCGGACCACCCCTTGCGACCTCTTTGACTCCCCAAGAGTACGATCAATCGACGTTGAGCGATATACAAACCTAGATATTTTATAATTTTTACAATCATTAATAGGGTCACTATACACACATACACAAATGTACATGTTAATGCCCGTCAAAGGTACGTTAAAGGCGTTTAAAAACCAAAAAGGGTTGATTAGTGAAAATATAAAAAAAATAAAAAGAAAATATATATATATAAATAAATACAAAAGACAGAAAGAATTGAAAAGAAATGAAATAATATAAAAAAAAAAAAATTAGAAATATATAACAATTCGTAGGAAACAATGACACAAGTCGACAGCGTGTGATTAAGGTACCCCTGAAATAATAATAATCAAGATAATGATGGGCTTACACCCCCGATGGCTAGTGTACTATGCGCGGTGTAGAGGGGTAAAAAGAAAGACTGGGGGTTGATTTTTGTTTTCTCTGCTTGGTTGGACGATAGCACCATGAACATATATATATATTTAAAATATATACTATGTGCTTGCTTTGGTCGCTCGGTTTGTCGAGTTAATTGTCGTCTGGCGTGTCGGGGAAAAAAGAATATAGCGCACATTCGACCACACGCAAATGTCACCGAGAAATATAAAAAATATAAAACAATATATATTAAAAAATTATTTTATAATATAAAAAAAGACAGATATCAAAAGTAACATCCCCGTATCAACTTGTTTTTATTTTTTTTCTTTTTTTCGATTGACGTTCATGCATAAATATAAAAATTTTATTATTTTTTTTTTCCATTTTGCACTACCATCAGACACAAACAAAATAAAAATAATAATTAATAATAAAATTTCTTTTTTTTAGCATTAATATAAAAAGCTTTTTAGTTTATTTATTTTTTTTTTATTTCATGTTCAAAGCATGAGTTTGTTAATTAGCTCTGTGGCAGGTGCGGAAAACAAAGATCTCATGCATATAGCTTGGGTCTCATTGGGGGTAATTACGTATACCTTCCGATGAAATGAAATGAACTGAAATATAATGCGCTCGTGCCACGACATCCAAGCATTCATTTATTTTTGCTTGCTGACCGCCGAAATGAAAAAGAAAAAAAAGCATAATTTTTCAAACAGACAAAACAATGAGAAAAAAATTTAAAAAAAAATCAACCAGAGTGCAAAAAGGTCAACCACGAAAATACATGCGCGATTGCTTTAATCTGTCTGTCTTGGTGGTTATACGCGAGGGTGGTATGATGTCACGTAATTTTTTTTTCCTCTCAATTTAATTGTGTACAATATTTATAGTTTGGTATGCATCTATCTACACACAGCAAGCCAACAATAGTCTTGGCTGCAATAAGTCATACAATCCCCGAATTATATAACAAAGAAAATTATTTAAAAAAAAAAAAAATGATAAAGTCAAGTGAACAGTTTCTGAATAATGTGAATAAAAAAAAAAAAAAAAATTATGATTTTTTGGGTTAATGTGATCGTTCCAGGCCTCGTCAGGATTATATTTAGGCGCCGTAAAAGAAAATATGCGTATGTTGGAGCCAAGTCGCTCATTACATGAGAAAGCATTAACGCTCACTCGTCTCCTGCCATAGCTAAGCAAATCTCTTTTACTTTTTTTTTTTTTTTTTTTTTATTTCAAACTTTTTCAGTATGTTTCATCTCTCCTCAAACCGTCCTCCCTCAAAACATCTATATAGAGATGATGCTTGGAAAATATATAATTATACATATATAACAAGTCTTCTTGACTTAATTTAATATGCATAGAATATTAGACGCGCGCGATCCTGCTTCTCATCTTTTGCTTTATAATATTTGACGATGATGACGACTACTACTACTGCGACTAACAACCAAGAACATTATGTATGTATAATTATTATTATTATTATTATTATTATTATAACAAAACTAGTTGATAATATTATATAGCAGAGGTGTATTCCTACGCAGTTTCCATGAATGCTGGTCACGCAGGATGCGTTCGTTGATATAACTAATTACAAAATTTCACCGCGTCGCTGTTAGTTCGTGTGCAATTTGAATCAACTTCAGTCAATGAATCACGCAATTGAACGATTTCCGTCGTCTAATTACTTTTCTCGATTCTTTTGTACCAGCATGTATTTTATTTTTCAAATAATTTTATACACTTGATGTTAGATGGCTGACTAAAATATATATCCACCCCTCACCTACTAACATATTTCTAGGTCAATGTTACCAGAGTTGGGGAATGCCATGGTTTTTCATTGAATCAGCCAAGAGCAACACAAATGTACAAAGAAAAAAGAGAAAAAGAAATAAAGAAAAAGGCAACAATAAAAAACTTTATTTCCGAAAAACAAAAAAATAAATAAATAAAAGTTTATATATAAATATTTTTTTAAATTTTATCTCCGTATAAAATAATTCAAGTTGAAAATAAAAATGAAAAAATAATATTCAATATAGCTTTCGATTAATAGCCGCAGTGTAAAAATCATTAGATATTATTAAAGACCTGTCTGTGCATATACTCAAGCCAAGAAAGAAAAATAGTGAAAATTAAAAAAAAAAAAAAATGGAAAAATCTGTAGCAAAGGAAAGATAAAAAAAAAAAATAAAAAAGGTACTTTGTGATATAATTGAATGGGCTCCAGGCCCGGATTCGCCGGAAGAGAATAAAGGGGTGGTGGTAGTTACTAGGACGATTCTCGTCGTTGGAGCCGGAGGATAGGTGGGTAGTTGCAGAGAGGTATGCAAAACAGGCGGGTAAATTTAAACGGTCTTGCGCAGAGAATTGACTCACCTCGTGGTCTCACATTATACAACATTCATTGCTGTCATACAGTATACCTTACATGTTTTAAATTTGAATTTATAAATTTGTTTTTTCATTCGTATCTTTTTTTTATTTATTTTTTTATCAAAGACCATTCACAAAGTAGCTTCTCTCTCTCTCTCTTGCTCTCTTCCTCTATAAAGACATAAACATTTATTTATTTGTTGTGACTGTGCTCACCAATTGAGGCGGGAGCTGCAAATGCCAAACTGACCTTTTTTTTTTTTTTCTTTTCTTTTCTCAAAACACAAAATTCCAGTATATCAGTGCACACCTACACACGTGATACCGTTATTTTCTATCTTTTTTTATATAAAATTCTTTATCCCTCTATCTTTACTCAATTAACGTCAAGACAACGATAATATTTGATCTTTAAATAGCTTGAATAAAAAAAAAAAAAAAACTTCTAACACGTGTCACACACTGAAACTTGTGAACTATATGTATATTGAAAAAAAATAAAAATGAAATACATTGATTAGAGTATTTTAAGCATTGGCATTGAGTTAATTAATTAATCAAGTTACCTTCCAATAAACTGTAGAATAAATAGAAAACAATAATATGTATATTGGATTAGACTAAAAAAAAACTTGATCCCCACAACCACTGTTGTTCACAATAAAAAATGGAAAAAAAAAATATTTAAAATTATGAAATAAAATCATCCCCTATATAAAACAAGATAAGGACATCACTATAATCATTGTTTCATGTCATATAACTATTGACAAATAATTTAAAATTAACTAATAACAATTGTCAATGATAATTATTAATTATTTAATTAATTTATTTTAGAAAAAAAATGATAATTTTCACAGGGATCGGATAAAATGGCTGCTAGCCGCTCCGGCGCGCCTGAGCTACTGCCAATGCCTCCCTCGTTTTGGTCTCCACACATACCACTAATTTTTAAACTATATACTGTCATACAGAATATATACGTACATAAAATAAATATATATGTATGTAACTCCCGCACAAGCGCCGATCATACGCGCACACACGCGGATAGCCCCCCTGGCGCGCACGTGTTTACGCGCAGAACAGCTGAGAGGTACCAACACAATATTAAAATTTTTATAAATAAAAAAATATAGAGTAAATAAATAAATAGAAAATGACAAGATAAAGGAAATAAACCACATTATTTCTACTCTAAAATTCCGTTATTAAATAACAAAAAAATCAAAAATTATTTCTGTAATTTGTTAAAAAAAAAAGATGAAAAAGATTTATTTAAATTTATTTTTGTGAATGATATAGGGGTTGCTTAATTTTTTCATAATTTAATAATGTTCAATATTTAGATTTCGACTTGTTATATGTATGTATTGACTAAACCGTTCAATATTTCGAGGCAAAAAAAGATTTCTGAAAAACCGACAGTGCAAACATTAACAATCATATAATACATTTTCGTATTGAAGGGTCGTTGAAATGTAGACATACTTTTTAAATATCACAATTTTTTTTTTCCTTATTCTTTACACATTTACATGCAAAAGTAGAATATTATTAACATCATTGTATATGCACAAACAGAATGCCTTTGGCTGTAGATAATACCAAGTGTGCAATCAATTATTTTTCACTATTTTTTTTTAAATAGAAAACTAGTACAAGTCAATGATGTATTAAACAACATTATACATTTGTTTATTATTTCATTATTATGGATATATTTTCGTTTGAAAAAAGCATAAAAAAAAAAAAAAAATTGTATATTTTTTTAAAATTGTATTGAGTGAGATTTGTGAAAGATAAACGTCAAAATAAATGGTTAGTCAATGTAATCGATGTGTATGCGGAAAGGTAGCGCTAGAGTTAAAGACAGTTAACTCTGAATCTTCCACTCTAGTCACTCCCAAGTTGTACATAGCAAATGCAATCCTTATTGCTGAGACCAGGCATTTCTACATTCTCGTTGCATACCACCGCGGGCATAGAGCATTATGAATATGCAAATGCCCGGGTGCATTGACCACAGAGTCATGGGTACACACTCTCTGTGAGACTAAGTTTTGTCTCGTTTCAATCGATTTAATATATACAACAACTATTGCTTGTATACACTTCCATTTCAATACTACAAATGTACATTGCTATTTACGATATCAATGAGTTAATATATATAGAAATTTTAGTTTATGAGAGAGCCCATTACCTCAGTGTATACCTCAATCTTCAAGAATCAATTTGACAGCAAATGTTCGATCGAGAATTCAAAATACATGCATTTATGTTTAGACCAAATTATAAGTAGCTAATTTTTTGACACGTGCATATTTAAATTTTAATTTACATGTCATTCATAAAAAGAATTTATTATGTATTTATTATTAAACACATAAAAATAAATTCATTTTTAAAACTCATATAGTTAACTCACAAGTTTTATATGTTGAAATTTTTACTCAACTTATTACTGTCGACTATTTTTGGATGTAATTTCAGCTGGTTATAATGACTTTGTATATATACACACACGTAAATACTTGCTGATTAAATTCAAAAAGCTTTAGTTTAAAAACAAATCAAAAATTCGCCTTTACAATCTTTAGAATTATTTTGTGTTATATTTTTATTTGAAAAAAAAAAAGTTTATATATTTATTTGTAATTGATTTTATTATTAGTTTGATTTATTTATAAATATGTTTTTTTTTTAGATTGCAGGAAATATAATAATGTCAAGAAATAAATTGCAAACGAAAAATAAAAAAAAAATGATATTGTACGATGATTGCAAGATATCTTCTTTAAAAATAATAATCTTAAAAAAGTAATGACAATGATAAAAAAAAAATAAAATACAAGTACATTATCAATAAAATTAAAAATATCAATCTAAGCGAAAAATAAAATAATAAAACTTGGCCTAGAACTTGGCATTGCTCTGATTTGTAAAGATAAAAAATATTTATCATTTTTTTCATGAATTACAAGTAAAAAAATCAATAATATAAAAATATATTAATCTGATATTTTTATAAGTAAAAAAAAAAATACAAAACTAAATTAAATATAAAAAAAAAAATGAAATGAAAAAAAAAAAAAAGTTAAGTGAAATGAAAAATTGTTGAGAAAAATAGAAAAAAAAAGCAAAAATAAAATAGCGAACAATGGTTATGTTGTATATAGATATTTGAAAATAAATCTCGTTATTGCATTGAGAACGTTTGCGGAGTAAAGGGTATACAGTTTGGTCAGTTTTAATTAAAGAACTCACGGCGTCAGCTGTTCTCATCTTCACACAAATAATACCAGCGAAACACATCCACCCACTCACTTGCAATTTTTATTTATTTATTTTTATTATTATTATTTAATTTTATATTTTTCTACATCTACCTTGCAATATATCAAACATTATTTTTAGTTATTAATTTCTTTTTTAAATTAAAAAAAATATATGAATTTAGTATAAAAAGAAAAAAAATTAATAAAATTTTGTTTTTTTAAGGCTTTGAAATTTAATCCATAATAATAAATAGTTTCTTGTAACGGCAGAGTCATTATTAGCCATTCCACCAGACTACTTCTCACACCTTTCATAAACACATTGGTGTTTTTTTTTTTTCATATATATATACACAAAAAGTATAGCTTGGTGTCGCGAATGAAAGCCTTGGCGTGTTTGGCCGGTGAGGTGGCCCACGGCCATTGTTTTCTCTCCCTTATTTTTACTCTTTTTTATTTTATATTTTTTTTTGTTTTCTTATACTTCTGTTTTACTCCCTTTTGTATTTCCTACATTTTATCCTTTTTCATCCCACACTATATTGTGAACTCTCACCTTTCACTGTGCCAATCCTTATTGTGCCCAAGTGACTCTTTTCTTTTGTTTTTTACCCCATTAGAACAACTAATTGCCGTTCATACGTGATCGCCTTTTTTATTTATTTATTTCTATTTCCGGACATTTTCTTTCTTTTCTTAACTTGAACAATTATACTTGCTTGTTTTATTTTTTATTTCTTACAACACTCTATTGAGACTTGAAAAATAAAATAAAAAATAAAACAACTCATCAGAATGATAAACAAAATGTATATATTTAAAATTTTGTATAATTTTGTAAAATTAAAATAATCATCAATGAAGAAATTAAAATTTTATGTCTTAAAATGAACAAAGGTTTATTTATTTATATTTTTTAAATAGAAGACTCTATGAATACAGAATACAATTGAATGACTAAGCAAATTTATAATCAACATTGTTCACACTTCACTGACCGATAATATCAAATGCTTTCTCTCAACAACATACATGTGTCTATTGAATTACAAAACACACATGATAGTCGGAAATACATACGTGATTTGATTATAAATAAATCCTTTTTTTTTGTAATAAAGCTTAATTTAAATATTAATTGTATTTTTTTTTTATTATAAAATTTATATTTGCCAAATAATTAATAATTATGAAACCAAAAAAATTTAATAATGTCATTGACCAAATAAAAAATAATGAAAATATCAAAAAAACCAAACTAATAAAATTCTGAAATTGGTACTTTTAATTCAATAAATAAAAAAAAAAAAAAAGAAAACGAAACTAATAATTCTAGTATTCTTGTGATTCAGTTGAGTTTATTGTTTCCCTCAGGGTACTAGACCACTAAGAAAGAAATCATCGTCCAGCAAAAGAAAAAATAAAAAAAATAAAAAAATTCTTTCAACCTCAACTGGATTCACAATGAGAGCCACTAGGAGTTTTTCCTCCTTGTTGTCGTCTTAGTGGGTGGCTATATCGTGGCTTAATTATTGGCTTTATTATGATTTTGTCCTCATGTAGAAAATAAGAACTAAACAAAGATAAAAGACCACAAGATGAAGCCAAGCCACAGAAACAACAACAACGACTATACCATCACCATCATCATCATCACATATATAGTCCAAGGGTTGCCTCTTTAATTCTAAGATCCTTGAGAAGTCGCACGGTAGCCTTTTGTATTGCCAGTTTCAAGAGGATACCTCTCTTTTCCTCACATTTTTTTTTTTTTCTTCTCTTTTTCTTTATCAAAATCGCTATCTCATTCTGTCCTTTGCAATGACACTATACAATATATATTTAATTTTTTTTTTTTCTAATATTTTTTCTCACACTCTTGTGTGCCAATCGCATGTATTTCATCTTTCTTGCACTTGGTCTTATTAAATCCGCGACGGGCGTTCTGTATACGAGCTCAATGCCTGCTCAAGTTATCCTGGCGTTTCGTTATTAATTTCGAGGGTCGACCAACGAATATTATTGACTCTCTTTCTTATTTTATTTTTTCAAAGCTTACTTGTGCGTGTATTGGTTTATCTATAGATAAAAATATATATATAGATATTCCCGAGTGGAAATTGAGATCAAGTCTTGATCAAGACTTGATCAGGCAACATTGATTTCAAATCCATTCTTGATCAGATGCTGATTGTACTATCAAGAACGTAACGCTAAACGTGACAATATTTGATCAATTGATATCAAAACGATCAATATCTTGATCAAATCTTGATCACTGTTACGTTCTTGATCAAGATTTGATCGACGATCAAGAGATCAAGAGGCTTGATCAAGACTTGATCAAGATATTTCATCAAAATGATCAAAAATGAAAAAATTATTTACAACTTATTAATTTTTTTATTATTGTATTATGAAGTGTGATGTCATAGAAGAGTTAGATAATTATAGCGCAGAAGTTTTTTGTTTTTCTAATACACGGTAATGAATCGAACCGACGAAGTATAGATTGACAGTAACGGGTACGCTTTTAGACCGCTCGACCACTGAAACGATGTACCGTGTGATTTTTGAAGCTATATATTTAGACCAGTCTTGAGACATTATTAATTACGTTTGGCGTTTTTTTCAGTAAAAACTTTATCAATATTTAAAATCGTAATAATGAACATAATATATAATAAATTAAAAGTTAATGTTTTCTTGATCCTATCTTGATCAAGATATATTTAACAATAAGTAACAAGATAAATATTTATTGATCAATTTGATCAAATTTGGATCAAGATTACAGACAAGTTAAAGTTTTCTGATCATCTGATCAAGCCAGTTAAGAAGAGTTGTTTTCTTGATCAAGTTTGATCAAGACGTATCAACGTGTTAAGTTTTCTTGATCCTATCTTGATACTTAGTCAGAAGAGTTAAATTTCGATCAAGTTTGATCAAGATCAATACAAGTTAAATTCTTGATATCTTGATCTTAGTCAAAGAGTTAAATGATTTATCAGACGGCCGTATCACGGACGTGTTAAATTGATCCTATCTTGATCAAGATTATCAAGAAGTTATTAAATTTTTGATCAAGTTTGATACAGCCGTATCATGACAATTTTCTTGATTATCTTGATCAAGATTATCAAGAAGAGTTATTTTGATCAAGTTTGATATTATCACAGACGAGAAATTGATCCTATCTTGAGTTATAATCAAGCATCTTGATCAAATCTTGATCAAAACTTGATATGATGCAATGATCAAGTATTGATCAAGATAGCAAATCAATATAACAGATTTATTGTGTGTATATACCGAATATCAATCTGAAGATATACCAAAGTTTAATTGCCTGATTCTTAACGAAGAAGAGGGACAACTAAAGATAAGACTTATTCATGTAGATATATAGAAGATATCTAAACCTTCCTCATTTAAGGCGTTAAAAATAAATATATATTACAAGGTTATACTTGTGTAAAATATAATACTTCAATACGTTGACAAATTTTTTTTTTTACATTACGACAAACAGAACGATAAAGAGAATGAAAATACTGTATGAATTTGCATCATTTGCAAACAGTAATAATTATTATGTAAGCAGATTTAATATTTCAAAAAAAAAAAAATACAATTCAATTTTCAAAATGAGTTATAAATATTTATAATGATATCATTATTATTATTTTATTGTTTTTTTTTTTCAAGGCTGTATTTGATGTAAAAACAAGAAAAATATAAATCAGTTGACAAGAGTATATAAAAGGGTTGTGTAAATTGTATAAGCAAGTGAAAAAAAAAAAAAAAACGAGTAAGCCATTGGAGTGTGCAACTGGACGGAAGGGAGAACATGGCATGTCCCCCGTAATTATATCAACAATAAAACAATTTTGATAATTATCTCAACTAGTGTATGGGAACATGCAATATTACAGTGGCTCCTCAATGATAATGTTAGATGGTTGCACACAAACTTAAATACACTTACATCTGTATATAGTATATGAAAATAAATTTTAAAAATTGTCGTTAGTCTCTGTGTCACATGATATGTATAAATAGGTATTCTTTAAACTTAAAAAAATGTATCTTTGTCATTGTTTTTAACCTCTTTTTATTTAATTTTTTTTTATACTTGTTCTTTTTCTTCTTCTCATCATCATCATCCACCTAAAACTTCTCATCGTCATCGTCTGTATAACAACGATAATTTACAAATACACACGCAGTTATTTACCTCGCGCACAATTACCCACCCAGAATAATGACAATAATTACAATTTATATGCAAGTGCTGTCATTACCTGCACACGAGCACAGCACGCATTCAATTTTGTATCTAATTTGAATAATTCAAACAAATCTCTCCTTCCTGCCCTCCTTATTTTTCACTGTATATGATGATGCACGCTTTACAATCTTCATGAACGACATAACATTGACCATAATATATATTCGCACAACAACAATCTATATATATATTTGACACTTATTCATCATCATGTTCCAATAAATTTATGTTTAAATGCAGAGAAAAAAATATTAATAGGTCAATCAATCATGACAATATATTTTTCTATTAAAAATAATAAAATCAAAGTAAAAAATCAATACAACTTACAGCTCAAGCATTGATTTGATCACTTTATGAAAATTTTTAAATATAAACATAAGCGTTGATGGTTTAGTTAAAACTTAAATCACAAATTTGATGAATTTTTGTTTAATAAATATATTGACCAAATAAAAAAAAGGAGGACATTAATCATCTACTTATTTGAATGAATTTAAATATAAAACTAAAATATAATAAGAGACACAAGTATAATCATCTAATCAATAATTGTTGATGATGATGATGATGATGATAATAATATGCAAACTCGAGTATATTGCAAAGTGGTCCTATCAATATTAATTGATAATATTTGCTTGGCGTAACTCAGCTAGTTTATTACCAATTAATTCGATCGTGCGAAGTATGCAAAGAGTAAGAGAGCAAAAAATAAAATAAAAAAAAAACAGAGAGAGAGAGACATCATGCATTTATAGTTGACGATGATTCGTAATATGTTCATCCTAATGGGTTAGATATTATTGTGTCAGTTGAGTCGTTGAGCATTAAAAGTAATTACGACGTGATTGACCAAAGAGTCCAGTGGAGGGACATATACAAAATAACGGCAAAAAGAGTAAGAGGGGGAGTTTAAATGACCCGGGCTAAATCATCGGAGTGACGCACGTAGCTCGTTGATAATTCTCAATTATACAATCAGTTATAAACTAACACAGACAACAAATCGCAATGATGATGATGATGAGGATAAAATAACTAGATATATAATTTGAATCAGAGTGACAAAAAGAAATAAAAATATAAATAATAAATATAATAATAATGAGAGATGAAAAGAGAGACTAACTGATAAAAATAATCAAAAGAAATAAGCATAGATTGAAAAATGCAAATTGACACAAGTCATTTACAGTACTAAGATTGACATTAAGACTCATATAAAGAGTAACATTATATACGTGGCTATCATTGCCAATTGATTTTAAAATTATACACTTGCAATGACAAAAAAAAAAAAAAAAAAAACAAAATAGATGAATGTAATTTAAATTAACAAAATATATACGCATTTGAAAATTTAAATGTTACTTGACTTGTAACCAATAATTAATATTCAAAAAATTATTGCTAAACAATTGCCAATTGCTTTGTACAATAATTTATATTTTGAAGCAAATTTTAAAATTTATCAACAGATGAAAAAATAATTGAACAAGACAACAAGTATTTATACAAAATGACAGCTGTGATTATATAAAGTTGAATGGATTTTTAAATATCAACTCATGTGAAGTGAGAAATGAATTAAAGAAAAAAAAATTGAAATGAAATAACAATATTTTGACTCTTTGCCATTGTTTTGGTGTGCATGCGACAAGAGAGGGGTCTCTTGTGTGTCCGTTTGCTCATGGCCTATGAGTAACGAGTGCACCACTCAATTCGGCATTGTCGAGTGCTATTCTCTGAAACAATGGATCTCTCTACAAGGGGAAAAAAAGAACCGAGCTCGAGTAAAAGTTTGAGTATAATCGTTGATTTTGTAAAAGCCAATTGAACTCTCATATAACTGCTGGAAATAAATTCGAGACTATATACATAAAAAAAAAAAAAAAGATACATATATTCATATAAATTGATTTTGTCTGAAACTTTAATAGTGCAAGTCAAGTACTCGGATTTAAGCAAAGTATTTTCAAAATATAAATTTTTTTTATTACTCAATTTTATATTTATTTTCTTTTTTAAACGTAAAAAAAGAGAAGAGAAAAAAAAAATGAAAAATTGAGCATATGGGGTCCTTAGCAAGGAATTTTTTTGGGATTGAGTAAGCCAAGTGACTTCTCGTTTAGCAAAAACTTTTATACATATATATATTTATTTATCCATTGACATTGCATTCACGTATCCCATAAGCTGCTCTAGCTTTTCAGTGTGTGTTGTCGATTGCCTAGATCTATACGCGCGTAACTACCAGCTAACAAACTCACACACAAGTACAAAAATAAATACACACACACAGAAATATTGTTAAGAATGACAATTTGATTTTTTTTTTCTTGAACGAGACATCATTTCTATCTTCTGGATTCTTTACAACGAATATATATGTAAGTATTTTCAACAACTATAAAGCACGCTTACAAGGGTAGAGACTTGTCCTCAAAATACATTCTAACGCGATTCGTTTACCCGTTGTTATCAACGTTCACTTCGCATTCACTTTTGTCCATCAGCAAAATAAAAGAAAAAAAAAAAACCCTCAAATGTATTGTACACATATATACAATTATTTTTCCAATGGATTAAACTCGACTTTAGTTGGAATACATTAACATATATTTAAACTAAAAGAATGAAAAAAAATATATAAATAAATAAAAAGTAGAAATTGCATTATGTGTTCTTTAAATCGGTATAAATGTAAAATAAAAAAAGTAACATCAATTGATGATTTGATCGGTATCGATGAATATCATGCATGCCCTTCGGCATCTTTTCCTTTCATCCAATGAATTCTCATTGGCTGTCCTGCACATCAACTGTCATACTGTGGCGATAATTCCGCGGAACAATGTGCAAGTTAGTTATCCTTTTTTTTTATTTCATTTTATTATTTATTTATCGATAAACTATAAATGGAGCTGTATGCCTGTATAGAATTAAATGACAATAATTCAGGTAGCTTGGCTTGTTGAAGCAAAATCAACTCGACCTCATTTGTGTCGGAATCTGGGAGTGTGTGAAGCACATATGTTAAGTCAAATCAAATGGAAATGATAAAAGAAAAAAAAAAGAAAAAGGTTTGCATCTTTTTTTTTTGTTTGTCTTCTTGAGAATAATAATGAAAAAAAAATAAATAAATAATAATGAAAAAAAAAAAAAAAAAAACAAAGATGAAGATAAATAAAGTTACACCCGCATTGTACAGTGTGGTGGTTCATTGCTCGAGTCAGATTCAAGTTGCTTTGAAATAATTTATTCCTGCGTTTGTAAATGCTACACACTCTCAGTCTTTTCTCGAGTAATCCATGCCATCGAGGCCGAATATGTTGCAGAAGAACCAACAAACAAGTGTTCTCTTTTCGCTCTTGGTTTAACATGCTGTGGCATTGGAAATCACAAAATGAATAATATAAAATAAAATAAAAAAACATTAATAAAATAAAATATAAAAAGATATATACATATAGATATATATTTTTATTTATTTATTTATTTTTTTCGTACCAAGAAGACGACCGCAGTTGAGGTTGGTTATTATAAAACAAAAGACGATGCTTGATGTCGATAATAAAGAAGAGGTATATGGTATAAGGCATGCCGTGGGGCCAGTAAATAAAATAAAGAAAATGAAATGATGATTGTTGCTGGAATGACGAAGACATGGAAGAAAAAAATATATATATAAAAAATGAAGGGCGTCGCGGCGGTACACCCGGAGGGACAAAAGGAAAACGATATCGCAGCAGCAACTCAATGTGGATGATAATATCGGGCGCGAAGGATGTGGTTCCACGCACTGCGATCAGCTTAATTCGTTCAATTCTCTGATTTTTTTTTTTTTTCTTTAATATTTCAATATTAAAGTCATTAAATTTATAAATCTTTGGCAAAAAAAAAATCAAGATTATTATATTCTCTTTGCTGAGCAGCAAATCCAAATATTCAATTTTTTATTTTCCAATTATTAAATCATTCTGCTTCTCCATGATCGATAAATTCAATTTATTATTATAATAAATATAAATATAAAACTCGAAAGATGAGTAATTTAAAATTAAAATTTTAATTGTAAATCAATTAAATAGATTTATATAAAAATAAAAATAAAAACTCACTTTCTCGCTGTTGATGATGATGATGAAGATGATCCTTTCTGCTTTTGTCCATTGAATAATGTGATTCCTCAGCATTCTCGTTACAATTTTCATTTCACTTTACTTTGATTTCACTTCACTTTTAAACTAACACATTTTTTAAATTATCAAGTTATTTTTGAACATTAAAATTGTCACATTGTTATTGTCTATTTAAAAAATTATTCATGATAATATGAAAAGATAAATTTACGTGTAATAAATTTATTGAGATTGTGTAGATGAAGACAAAGAAAGAGCAAAAAAATAATACACCAAATGAATTAAGAAGAGACGCGCGGGTGATGTCCACAATATAATTCAGCAATAAAGAGTCCCACTCACGTAAATTATTTTATTTAGTTTCCCAAACTACCGCTGCTTAAACGCATCCATAATTACCAACAAATACGTGAATTGTTTAACTTATCGCTACCCTCTTGTCAGATTGTATGGTTTTTTTTTATTTATTTTTTTTTGTTTTTACCTTGTTTTGTCTCTTGTTTTTTTGTTCTTTGTATTTTATATTCATTTTTTTATGCGTATATAACTGCTATGTCTTTCCTTTACCATCCTGCTTCCAATCATCATGCCACTTATTATCCTTACAAACATATATCAGTACTCTTTAACTCTTTGCCATCTTAAATATCATCGGAGATCCCGCTCACACCTCAACAACTCTCTGTATATATATGTATATTCACGAACGCCCAAACCTCGTACGTGCGTAATTTATTCCTACATATGAAGTTTAACTCCCACGCCATGATGATGGCATACCAAAGGTAGCCCAACTCTTGTCCCTCTCATGTGCTTTGTATATATCGCCTCGAGGTTTTTCAAGGGCTTGCAGGCGTGACCACGTCATCGAAGACTCATCAATGTCACTAAAACAGAAATACAAAATACGCTTATTTTTTATATTTATTTTTTCCTGCACACATATATATATGTAATAAAGAATTTTTTATTATTTTTCATCTTATTTAAAGAGTAAATAAATGTACAAGTCGAGAGTTTATATTTTGTTGAAAATACTGAGCAATAATAATAGTGAAAAATAAATATAAAAAAAATAAAAAAGTATATGAAAGAAAATGAGGATTGGTAATTTTTTGAATGATAAATGATTATAGCAGTTGGTTTGTTTGAGTTAGGAATACTGAAAAATTGCACTGAAAAATAAAGTGTGATGCTTGGATGAATCCTTGTAAATATTATATATACATGGCCAATAAGTAAAGAGAGTTACGCATTGTTACCGATATTGCAAGTTTTAAAAAAAATAAGAATATACTGTTGAGTCAATATTTTACAACTAAAATATAAAATAAAACTAATAAAAAGAATTTGAAATACGAAAAAAATAAAATAATATAAAAATTAAAAAGAAGAAAAAAAAGGATAATAATAAAAAAAAATTTAAGTCACGTTGAATTTTTATACGTTATTTTTTAAAAAGTATAAAAAGTACTAAGAAATTTTTAAGTTCTTGGGATCTTACCAGGAGTAAATTGTTCTTGGGTCTCGACGATTAACGCTCAAATGAACTGACTGTTGTAACATCCATATCGTCTTTTTAATTTTTTTTCTTTTAACTTTTTTTATCTTTGTTTTGTTTAAAAGCATTTTGGATATGGTTGAGTAGACAATGGCTTGTATTGCTACTTGTATTGCATCTTGGCCTATTGCATGTATAGAGATTTTCACCAAGATGGATATAATTTTCAGCCCCATACAAAGCCAAAGAATAATTTTACTGTAAGTGGATAATGCCTGAACTTAACTTCTTGAATACGCATTGTTAAAAAAAAATCACTCTTAGTTATTCAAAACTTGGTTTTACAGCGTGTATTTTTCTCTATAACACACCTCATAACCAGAGAATTTACGAGAAAGAAAATTTTTCTTTATCGTAAATCTGCACTGACTATATACAGTCGTGTTCATCCACCAAGATCTGTAAAAATAAAAATAATAAAAAAAACGAATTATTAAAAGCTCACAATATAAAAAAACTAATTCAACTACAAATAAAATAAAATAGTATAAATAATTAAACATAAAAAATTAAATATATTTTAAAATGACTTCTCACGAATCAAATAAAACGAAAAAAAAAAAATAGTATTTATACTAAATCTCTCAAATAAAAAAAAACACGAAAGTGTATAATTTTTTTTTTCATTTGATAATATACATGCATATGCTGATGAATCAAATAAATCAATAGACAAGTGAATATCACATAATATGCATAACACATAGCTTGTATAAATTGTTGTTTAATAGCAAAACGATTTGAGGGTAAAAAATAAGTAAGAGCTTGTAATGAAGACAGATATAAATAGACATATAAAAAATAAAAACTGTTTCAAAAAAAAAATTCAAAAAAACAGAAAACAACAGGTAATAATAATGATAATAAAAAAAAAACATTTTAACTTTTAAATAAACTAAATAGGGCAATCGTCCTTGGAGCAAACAAAGAGGCGCGATAAAAGGGTGGATATGAGCGTTAAAATGATCCCATTTTGCGCACGAGCGATGGATAATTCTTCAGCTACATTTGGAGTATTTATGATAGTTTTTAAAACGCAAAAAAAAGCCATTAAAAAAAGGGAAAACAATAAAAAAAAAAAAGGTCAACTGAAATATATATAACCACTTTTTCATTGCTTTTAGCGTCAATTATACTTACTTCGGGAATAACGTGCGAAGCATTGCGTAAATCGCTCTTGGAAATATCGACAAAGAACAATGATGAGGCAGCAAACCCATCGTTATGCTACTTCTTGGTGTTGCGCATCACGCCGTCAAAGAAATAACAAAAAAAAATCTGGAATAAGCAATATAAAAAAAAACATAAATAAATAAATAAATAAATGAAAAAAAAGAAAAATTATGAAAGAGGAGGTAACAAACGAATACCGCCCTTGAGGTCTACATTTATTTCTTAACTTTATCGTTGATGGTTCATCATCCAACCAGAATGAGCTCCCGGGCCTCGTGCACACAACTTGATGGCTATTCCAGTAACAGCTAATGTGCAAAGACTAACGTAAATGTACGGATCATCTGTTCATGCGCTCTTTACCTTTTTGCGCATCGATTACGATATTGCTTTACGATAGTTAGTCAACAGTTTTTGTGATCGTAAAGAAACGCCTTCCTCTCCATTTGACGTGTTATTTTCATCACTAAATGCCACAAAGTTCCTTCAAGGCACAAAAATATTTACTCGCAATTACTATCAGTAGAATCGACATTTACTGAGCTCATTTTGCTACTTTTTATCGACCACATGAATATAAACCTTTTCTTTTTTTTTTCTTTGTAGAAACGTTTTCATATTGTACATATATATTCTGCTTTATTTTATTTTATTTTTTTTGGTAGTTCATAAAATGTTTTATGAAAAAATCACAACGTTTTTGATGATCTCGGTAAGAAAATTTGTGGCAAATCATTGTATAAAATAACGAATTGATGGGAAAAATTGTTTGAAAAATACTTGAACTTGAAATTCCCATGGATACCAGAGACTTAATAAAAATAAAAAATAGCAACTATAATAACCAAAGCACAAAACTTCCCGTTTCTGGCTCATTTTCATTGTTCAAGTATTTTAATAGCATAAAAATAACACTGCCAACAGGTAATTTCTTTAAACTTTGATACAAACAGTCAGTTGTCTTTTCGATATTCAATAAATAACGCAATTCAATAATAATATCCATGGATACACATTCAAAAATTCGTTCAACAAACGAATTAAAGAAAAGAAAAAAAAAAAAAAACAGCAAAGAGTATATCTTTACCAACAAGCAATTTTTTTTTCTTTTATTTTTATGAAAAAATAATAATATGATATTCAAGTCAGTTACGCGGGTGAACAACGGGCACTGGGTGCCACGAGTTGAATGACAAACGATACCAAACGATATGGAATATTATTCAAGTATTTTGCTGGGTAATTGCCAGAAGGTGAGCATTTTAGCACGAAGTTCACATCAACGATATATCATGATTGGGTAGAATAAATTCATATACATAAATAAAAATATATTTGTATAACATTTACCTTTTAAATATCGAGGCACTCTTGAGAAGACACATCCCGGATATACAGTATTTATATTGAAGAGTCTAACGAAGACAAGCCATCAAAGATTAAATATCAAAAAAAAAATTCATCTGATATTGTGTGGTGTTGATGATGATAGACATACATCTTTGCACGTTCCCGGCTAATTTAACTGATGACCAATTAAATTTTTGGATTTCATCAGCAAGATTGTGATAAGCAAATATTTAAAACATAATTTTAAACTTGCTTCTTCTTTGTCTGACTTATTACCTGATTGGAAAATAATAAATTTAAAAATTATATTAATAATAAAAATAAATATACACAAAACAGAGTCAAGTTAACGAGTTTTAGCCAACATGAATATACGTACTTGATATAATAGTGTTGTTGTTGTTGTAGTAGTAGTATATATATACAAATTTTAATCTTTTCAGACCAGTCGCTTGGGGCAATTAATTAATTATTCTTCACAGTGTGTTCATATTCTTTATTCATAAATGAATAACTCCAGTGTGTGTGGAGGGCTATGTGTGTGAATATATATATATATATAATGTCACGTACTGACTTGACGATGGATACTGATTGTTGAGTCGTTGATCTGTCATAAGTGTGTCTGGAATTTTTCCACTCATTGCCTGATTGGTTTGGCAATCAATTTAAATTGATATGAATTACACGATGATTAATCAAGCAATCAACTTTTGCACCTATGGGAATTTTAAATATTAATTTTGTTAATCAAAATAATAACAATAATAATAATGAAATTTAAATTAGAAAGTTTGTGTATTGAAATAAAGAGCTATTGATTAAATTTATTGTTAATTTTTTTTTCTTTTTTGATTTCTTTTTGTTTGAAAATAAAAAATAAATAAAAGTAATTTTTTTTTTTTATGATATTAATTATTTTTAATTTATTTAAAATAATATATACCTATGCATAAAAGATCCATATCATCTGTTGGATCATTTTGACTGGCTTTTGTGAATCATATTATCTTGGTGTTTTAATCTTATTCGTCTTGACATGGCATTATATCACAATGCTTGTAATGGAAATGCATTATCTAGAATGATAAAGTTTAACAACTCTTGGTTGCTTGAGAATTGTTAGAGTTAAAAAAAAAAAATAAATATAATAAATAAATAATAAAATAAGAAAAAAGGTTGAATTGTACCTAGTCGTTATACAGTAGCCAGCATCATGCGCTAATGACCCTGAGAGATGAACCAAAGAGGCCAATGGGCACTGAGACTCGTCAAGACACTCCGTCATTGTGGCAAGAAAACCTAAAGATCAAGAGCCACCAAGAAGTCAGTCATTAATAATGAAAGCAATGCTTACTATATACATACAACAGTTAAAGGTGTCTTATTCACCCATAAATTTACTGCATGATAAAATTGATTAGTCAACGTTTTTAAGATCGTTTGTTTTAAATAAAATTCTCAAGACAAGACCTTTTTTTTTTTTTTCCTTTCTTTTCTTTTTCATTGTCTAAGATTTTGTGTATCTATCTTTTTATTTATTTTCTTTTTTCGTTTTATTAAAAATTGCCTGTTGAATATTCATTTGTTTTTAGGAAATTTTTGAAGAGTCATTTAAGTCAAGTTTTAAGTCTGTTTTGTTTGTCTGGTTAATGATAAATTCTTGGTATAATGATGAACATCACAGATCAGTCATTAATAATACGATCCGGGTGTCTTTTAACCGGCACCCCGTGACGAAATTGATTAGTCAACTATATCGAGATTATAAATACAAACGAAAAGTCCATGAAATGATGTTTAACAAAGATTGTCCATAGACAGTGTTAAATAAAATAAAAATAAATAAATAAAATTAAAAAGAAAAAATAAAAAAAAGTGTTGTTAACCTGGAACATTTGGATTAAACTTACCACCAAGGAGCAATCCAGCATCTTCTTTACTTGATGTACCATTTGAGTTTTATTTTTTTATTGAATAAAGTATGTTCATCGACATCGTGCAGGCGTTAGTCTGATCTGATGACACTAATGACGAAGCCATGTGTCGTTGCTAACTGGACCGAATGTCAACAGAAAATAAAAATAAATAAATTAAAACAAGTATGTAGTTTTGAGCATTACCACACATCAACAAGTGTATTTTTTCACCGCACTTGTTTGAATTTAAAAAAAAAAAACAACAACGTTCTTTTTTTTTTTTATGGAGAAAAAAAAATAAAACAAGTAAGTAGTGACATTAAAAAATAAAGAAATGATTTACCTTGCAACTGAGAATATTCTTTTCATATAGGTGTTGGTGAATTTATTGGTTATTTCATTTTCAAGGGTGGAAGTATGAACATCATTTTGCCCCCAAGGCCCATGACCAGCACCTCATTAACAGATAATTTACAGCATCCCCAGATCTCATAGCACTTGGAGCTGACACAGTAACTAAATACTCTGATTTAAAAACAAAAAAATAACAACAATAATATTAGTTGAGCATTTATTTTTTTATTTAAATAATAATAATAATAATATTTACCAAATTAAATATTAAAATTTTTATTGTCTCATTGTCAATATGAAGGATTTATAAAAACACCAACACAAAGTAAACGATACACCTTGTAAACACAAATAAAAAAAAAATAAAAATAAATACTTATATGTTCATTGAAAAAAAAAAAAAACAAAACAGCTGGGGAAAAAAATACGGTTGGATTGAACTTGACCTTGGGGGGGATGACGCCAATTTAGAGTCATTTTTTTAGCAAAAAATTAAACACAAAATAAATAAAATATTTATCTTTAACAATGATAATTATTGAAATAAACATGCACATTTTTAATACCAAATAATTAATGAATTATTTAATTAAATGAGTAAAAAAAAAAAAAGGACGCCGTCGTAAATTTGCACGATACATCGAACGTGTAATCGATATGACAATATAAATAAAAAAATCGATTTATATGCAATATGACTCTAAAATAAACTTTACAGTATTGCATAATAATTAAAAATTAATTTAATAATTTGTTATAATAAATATAAATTAATTGTTATGATGATAAATATTGAAATTAAATTAATAAATAAAGCAGTTCAATTACCCGAGTGAGATAGATGATTATTAATCACAAAATATATTGACATGTCAGTCATTGTTGATAAACAAATAGGTAAAACAACAATAAAATAATAAAACAATAATGTTTAAAATATCAATGAGTATTTATTTGACAAACTGTTGTGTTTTTTTTTTTTTATATTTAAAATATTAATTTATTATAATTGAATAAAATTATTTAATGCTGGTTAACCTAACCTATGACACTTTATTTATATTTTATAAATAATTTTTATAATTATTAATTTATCATTATCATTATTATTATATCTTAGGTTTTATTTAGTATGAATGATAATAAAAATTTTATGTTTAAAACTTTGTTACATTTCGTTTTTATCTGACAAGATAAATTGTATCTTTTTTTTTATTTCAGATACTTTTGGAGTTTAAATATCAAATAGGTATATTTATCAACAATGACAATTATATTTGGATTGTTATTTTCTTTAAAAATTGGAGAGTTGATATGATAAATAAAGTCAAAAGATTGGAGCTGATTAGAATGTGAGTATATGTAAGTGTTGATTATAAATGTCAGTTAGTTTATACATATATACACACAAGTAATGTAACAAAAAGAAAAAAAAATAAATAGCTAAGGAAAAGATGAAAGATAGAGTTGATACTAAACTAAATAATAATAATAACATCTCTTCACTAGATTCTTGCTGCAAGCATCATGCAGGACCACCCGGTGAAGCCAATGCAACAGACATCAGGCTTGAATGTGTTTGCCTCAGGTGTGAGTGATAAAATAATAATAAAAAAAAGAACATCACTGAGTGAGTAGGCTTCAAGGTATATTTAAAATAGTAATTTTAAAACGTTTGATCAATGATCATTGATAAAAACAATTTCAAATAGTCAACGTGTTTATTGTTGTCAATGTTTGTTGATGTTCAACTTGTGGTACTGGTTAACATGTTGTTGTTGTTATTGTTAATTCCAATGAGTTGACTAACCAGCTAAAATATCAATTAAATGAATTAATTAATATAAAAAAAATGATGAAAAATCAAGTAAAAAAAAAGAAAAATTGTTAAGTCTTTACAAGAAAATTACAAGTCATCATACAAACACATTTATTCAGCTTGATGGTGATGAAAAAATATTTAATGTTGACTATATACTACTGGCAAAAGTTATTTCTTATACCTTGAAGGCAAGTAGCCCTGGGTTAATTACTCTCTTGTGGTATCTTCCACACCTGGTACACGGAGGTCTACATTATGCATACAAAGACCCCGGAGGTGAGCTTATGAAAGGATCTGATTGAGTTCTGAGTATATGGCGTTTGGTTCGTCCCAAGAGCTGCTAATTAAACACCCGCGAAGAAGAAAAAAATATATATATATCTATAGTAGAAAAAATAAAATAAATAAAAAAATAAATACGATGAAGAAAGCATCCTGTACACATATCACTAGAATACTCAGAAATTATTTTTGTCTTCAAGGAGGGCTTGATATCTTCAACATTAGTTTGTTATATATACCTTGCCACCTTATTTTTTCTTGGCTGATTGATATTTATTTTTTAATCAATGGACAATGTATTTTTTGTTTCTTCATTAATTTACTTATTATTATTTTATTTTTTTTTATACATCAAGTTTAAAGTAGAGTAGTAAAATCGTTAATAACAAATGTTACATTGGCAATTTTTGTTGATGCCAACTAAGCTAGATGCCAAGTAGCTTGGCTCAATATATTTTTTGCACACCTGGTCTTCTCATCGTCTCTTCAATGTTCATCCAAAAGAGTCAAGCATTAATACAACTTGTACATACATATTTATATATATATTAATCTCGATTAAATTTATTTTCAAGGAACCATGTTAAACTTGTTCTCAATACACTTTTGTTGGACGTCGTTGTGTATAAAGAGGAGGTACACCAATGAGAGATTGGTAAAAGACATGTTGGAGGTGGTCTTTACAGTGTCAATGACGCCAATTGATTCTTGATGAAGCCAATGAGATTTTGCTGATTCGTATCGAATGCTGGTGAGTAAGATATAATATTCATTTTGAGCTGTGTGGGCTCAAAATTATCTGATGCTGAGCTCATCAAATTGTTTTTTTTTTTTTGTCATTCTTTATTATTCATTATTTATATATTTATTTTTCCATTTTAATTTTTAAGACCGGAAATAAACGTGTTATTGTAGTATTGATTGAATAAATTATCTTGACAACTAATACCACAAAATAATTTATTTTATTTTTTTAAAAATAAATAATAAGAAAAAGCTAAATATTATTTTTGTACACAGATGAGTATCATGTTGGATAATTCTTCAAGTTCGATGACTTTTTCTTCATTGTGAAGGTTGAATCAATCTACTCCCACTTGAAAATTTTTTCAAGTTGGATGATGCTTGTTGTGAGGACAACCTGAGATATATCTACCATGATTCTCTTAAATCTTTCTTGTTTTGGACAGACGCGTGTTAGGCACCTGTTGGTTAAATTGCACACGTTCCTTACTATTCTGCAATGTTCATTCGTGCGTACAAATCACCCCCTTTTTTCATTTGTTTTTTCCTTTTTTTTCGTCTTTTCGGCACTGAAATATTTTTACGGTTCGCCAAACAAGAACATTGCAACTGGTAAATGCCTCTCTAAAAATTATATTCAACAAATTTTTTAAATTTATAGTTGATTTATTTTCATCATGATTTAAAAATAATTTTTTTTTTTTCTTTTACTAAATTATCATTATTCGGTTTTTAAAGCTTTATTTTAAATAAAAAATTTATTTTCAAGCATACTCTTGAATAACCAAAAAGAAAACAAAGCCAATTATTTATTTTTTTAATTTTTATTAAATTTTATTTTACAGTAGCTTCATCAAGAATGACGTCAGCTTAAAATATCATCAAAAAATTAGAATACCAGGATGAAAAAAAAATAATAAAATAATTCAAGTTGGTTTTTTGTGTATGGATGATGATAAAGATGAACTCAGTTGATCAACAAATGTTCTACACGTAGGCTGGTACAAGAGTCTTCAAATATTTCTGGTAATTCATACATCTTATTTTGTCAATATTTAAATAAATTTTTACTTCATACTAATGTCTACACACAAATAGTTGTTGTAATATATATATAATACTTGTTTAGGTGGGTATATCGTTGAGCATAGAAAAAAAAAAAAACCACTCATCACAAGGGTCCACTACAAATCTCAATCGGTCTTTTTAGTTTCCTGGGGCCCTCAGCCTACCTATCATCTCTCATGCTATTCAACAACATACATGCTCGGTAATTATCTCATAATAACAGTGATTATCAACGCAGTGTCAAATTGCAGATTCACTTTATTCAATTTTATTTGTATATTTATTATTTTTTTTTTTTGATCATTACATTGAAATTTGATTCTAATTTTCATAAAGGTACCAAGAACATCATGCTCTGACAACCACACACTCCAACACACTGCAGGCACACACACACATGACATCTGGAATGGGATGGACAAATGAAAGAAAAAAAAAAAACTCATATACATTATACAAAAATAATTGTAACTGGTATGTATAAAGTATTTAACGAAATCATCAATGATGACGATGAGAGTGACAGTTGGCGGTAATCGTAAAGCCACCAAAGCAGGGGGTCGTCGTACTTTCATTTTGTCTACTCGCGCTTATAAACCTTCCCTTTGCTTTTCGTTACACGAGCACGGGGCACCCGCGTATAATTAGCGTAATAAGTAGTTTTTTCCTTTTTCATTATTATTATTATTACTTTTTTTTCCTACTTCGATGAGATTGTATGTATGAAAAAGAAAGAAAAAAAACAAAACAAAGCACTGGGTGAGTGAAAACAATGCCACGGATGAAGGCAGCTAATTTTTACTTGGTAGAAGGAACAATGAGTCCCTGCCAATGTGCGGTAAAATATAATGCTTAATGTTATATGCCTCGCACATCCTCCCTCGTTGCCCATTCACTTTCTCATTCATTCAATTTCGGGACTCAATTTCAATGAGACTTATAAAATGAGATAGAAAGGCACCCTTTAGCTAAATTTATAAATTTTTTACCATCCCAAAACAAAAATAATTCTTTATTTTTATTATTATATTATTTATTTAATTTATTTTTTTTTTTTCACCTCTTGTAAATTTTGTGTTTTTGTTTTGTCTCCTTCATTCTGGGGATATTTATTTGTGGATATATATTATGTATGATGGCAAAAAAGGTCGATGTTGTATATTATATATATATGTACACATGCCGACAAAGCAAGGGTTGTCTCACATTTTATGGAGGGGTGGTATGCCCTGAGGGGGGTTAACACACCCATCTTCATTGTGACAATGGGCCTTTTACTTTGGAAACGAATTAATTACGGTGTTTCAAACGATTATAATTAGATAGTCGATATTTTATACTGACATACATGCTGCTGATTGTTTTTTTTTTTTTTATAAAATGTTAAATTATCACCGACATCTGTCAATCAGCATATTTAATTATTCATTTTTAAATTATTAAAATTTTATAGGTATATGATTTAATGATAAAATTATTTTTTGATAATCATTTATTATATTCAAAATAATATGTAATATAATTTATTGATTTTATTATACATGTAGAACGTCCATGGTCCAGCGAGATAATCAAAAAAAAATGTGGTAGATTTTAGATGAATGTATTTAAAAAAAAAAAATATGGAACAGAGAAAATTCACAAGAACGATAAATGATAAGCGAGAAATCGATGATACATCAGATGCACGCTAATGCAAAAGTGTGTTTACATTGCAATAGGCCAGGAACTGTATAAATGTATACGTGTCATTAAGCATAACGAGATTGTTTGTATATGTTCATGTCTCTGATGACACTAACATTATATTATGACAATATTTTTTAGTATGTTATATACATATTTTATTATCAATAATTTCAAGTCTGTAAGGTTACCCAAGTGACATGCAATTCAGCCAATGCCGATGCACGCTCCATTATATCATACATTTGCCAGGAACATACATCGTTATCATATTTTTAATATTATTATTGATAAATTTTTTATTTAAATTTAATGATTATAACTTTGATGAAATGTAGGTTTTTTTTTATTTGTTTAATTAATTTTAGTTTGAGTCAGCAAGTAGACTAATTTAAATAAAAAATTTATCAAATTTAATATATTTTTAAAGCATCAGTTTAATGCTTGGATGAATACCTGAGTATTAAAAATATTTTAACAAAAATCATGAAAGTTTTGGGATGAAAATGATGACTTGAAAGTATATGTACATTATAAATGATGAAAAACGATTTATTAACTTGATCTTCAGAATTCTTAACTCTACTAAGAAAGAAAAAAAAAAAAAACGTATTACTGCTGAAAGAATCTTGCATCAAAATTTTGCGGTAATGTTGGAAGGTTGGTTAACGAAAACCACGAACCCCTGGTAAAACCACTTCTTCTGTACGCCACAAAAGTTGTCTTATTAAAGTGGATCCTGAGCAAGAAGAGTGTACGACGCAATTAAGAAAATGCCGCGGTCAGTGGAACTTTACTAATAACCCATAGAAAAAAAAAAAAAAAATGTAATAAATAAAATAGTAAGACAGAGAAAGAATGAGACTTGTTCTTAAAGTTTCTCAACTTGTATATAAGTTTTCTAAACTAGTATGTTGGTATAGTCAAACTGTTCTCATTCACTACCCACAAAATCAAGGGGGATGAAAATGACTCCAACAAAATGAACACAATTTCATTGGACAATTTATTTTTATTTTTTATTATTTTCTTCATTACCAAAAAGAATAAAAAAAAAAAAATCTGCCACTTAAATAACTTATCATTAATCAACCGAAAAACTAATTTTCTAAAATAATATTTCTCATAAATTTAATATATACCAATTTCTTTTTTTGTTTTTAATAAAAAAGGAAAAAAAATTATCTAATTTAAATCAATATGAAAAAAAAAAAATGATAGAAAAAAATTCAATAAATAAAATTATTATAAATTGATTTATATTTTTTATATAAATCATAATAAAAAAATTTAAAAAAGTAAATTAGAAGAAAAGAATTACAAGATCCACTTTGACTTGCGAATTACGATATTATTCTCTCGAGTCTTGATAATCTGTTTCGATCGGACGTGCTAAATTTACTTGATTTGTCCGTGCCTTGCAGTATTTCGATCGTGTTTCTTAGCCACACGCCGAGAATCGTCAGTAATGTGATGAGGGTTTGAAAATCAAGAAGGGGGTGATGCTTGTGGGCCCAGCCAACTCGATCGATATCAATAATAATAATAACAATGATAATATTAACAACAACAATAACAATAATGATAATAATAATAGGAAATGATCGCGACCGCAAGGGCACGTGATTCAATGACTATGCCCAGGAGGCGATGCCTCATTATTTCGATTTCCGAGTAACTAGTCGACGACCTTATGTCCGTCTCAAAATACAGAATGCCATCTTATTCCATCTGTACTTGTACCATTCCATCTGCATATAATAATATGAAAAATAAAATAAATTACGAGATTTTATATAAAAAAAAAAAAAAAACAAAATAATATAAATAAAAATCAAAGATGATTATAATAATAAAATATTCACAATATATTTTATTTTTTTTTTTATTAATAACCAAGATTTTCATTACAAATATAAATCAAACAAAATACATTGTTACTTATATTTGAAATTTTATTCTTTTATTAACTTCATGCCAACTTTTGAAATATTTTATGGCTCATAATTTGTGTCTACGAGGCAAAAATAAATGAAAAAAAAAAATATACAAAAATGTCTGGTATCGCACCTGTCTGACAAAGATTTTTAGCCTTGATTTCAAACGTTTTAGACCCTGCGAATTTAAAACGATTGATCGCATTCTCTGTGTCAAAAGAAAAAAAAACTGACAACACTAAAATAACTTGAAATATAATTTTTTTTTTTTTTAAAATTTAAGAATCATAATAAAAATATGATATATGTGTGTGAATATGGGAAAATTTTTTATCATCATAGTTATGTATATAATGATGAAATTTTCAGGAGAAAAATAAACTGTCTACTTCTTTGTTCCAATATATACAAGAGAACAAAAAAAAAAAAAAAGAAAAGAAGTTCGAAGGTTATGAGGTAATTATTTGAAATAACGACCATACAGGTTTGAAGTTTTATAACACATTAAGTACTTTGCTCATACAATTCTCTCACTTTGCTCGTACATAATATAATATACAACAATTTATTTTTTTCTTCTTTCGTTGCATCATATAATACATACAAATAATTTACGATCAACACTTTACAACTCTATTTTCTTTTGCAAAAAAAATAAATAATTTGTATATCAAAAATCATAATATTATAAGCATGATACTGATATTAAAAGAAAAATTTTTATATAATTTAAATTTAAACAATATTATCCAAACAAAACTAAGCAAACATAAATTATTTTTTAATTCATTTTGCAACTCTTCAACTTGATTTTTTTTATTTTTTTATTTATCAAGTACTCATAATGATTTAACGAGTCGCGAGTAATTTTATAATTTGACCAGACATACGAGGGATAATAGTAAGATTGTTATGATGATGCTTAAGCTATATATATATAAACAACAAATGCTCGTCATGCAATATATAAAACAATGTTTAAAAAAGATACCTCCCACGCCAACAAAAGACAGACTGTACCAAGTCTTTGGAATCTTCTGGCGAGCCAAAGTAATTCCCTCAATTATGAAATTATAAAATCCTGTTTACACCCCCAGGCAACACACTCTCTTGTCTCTCACTTTCTTGTTTAATCTTCCCTTGTTGGTCTCTTCCATCCCTCTTGTTCAATGCATTTTTTTTTTGATGCTTTTGTTTCATCCAAGTTCATCTACATGCACACTGATTTGTGCCTTCAAGCTCTTTAAAACTTATATATATAAAAAAACTTCGATTATAGGTATTATATTGAATATTGTTAATGAAGATGAGCAAACTGCTTCGTCTCGTATATCGACTCTTATTATTTATTATTATTTTAAATACCCTTAATTTATAATATTATTTTTTATTTTTTTAAATATGTAAATTATTTAATGTCCCAAGGATAAAATAAAAATTATTAATGAAAAAATAAAAACCATACCATCGTTTAATATATTAATGGTTTTTTATTTCTTCACTATACTTGAGACAAAATATTTTTGGATTATGAAAATAGAGTGTATTTTCATGTGGTAAAAAGAAAAAATAAATAAATTTTATTTTTTGAAAAAGATTTTCTTGTTGGTTGTAAAAAAAAAATTTATATTTGTCGTTAGGGTGGTGAAAAAATAATAAATATAACTGAAACAACCCTTGCCCAGACACTGGCAAGTTTTCAGTATCGTTCATAATCTTGCCTCGTATCTGCTCGTGACTTTCATAGTTCATTTTAGTTATACGTGATATTATAGCTCATAAGTGTACAAGTACAAAAATAAAATAAAATTACCACTTTGATAAAACAAATTATAACCATTTTTTTTTTTTTTTGTCATTTTATATCATTAATGTGTTTGGCATTTAATATTTATTTTTATATTTTATAAATTTTATTTTACAGAACTTGACTGCTAGGCTCAATGAAGACTCAATGATGGTTACAAAAAATGACTATAGATTTATGTCGATTGACAACACCAGCCAATGAAAATCAATGTCCAACAAGGCCTGATACTAAAAATATTGGTGAGTATATGGAAAAAAATTATGTTTAATTTGTTGATAACAAAAAATATTTAACAGCTATTTTTCAATGATCAAGGTAACTTGTTTATCAGTCAAGAAAATCTCAATGTTTTTTCTTTTGTCACCCTGTGTTTGATTTATATTTTTTTCTTTACCTTGTACCACTTGCACTGCATCAAGACTAACCATTTATTTTTTTTTCCTCTATTTTATAAACTGCCAATGATGCGAGGGTTATTATCTTTCATCTTTTTTTTCTCTTTCAGATGCAATTCTGTGTCGCTCAGTATGTTTGACTCCCAGCTAACGGCCACTGACGAATCAGCTCTTTAAAACGACAGGATAAAGCTGCAAAAAAAAAAAAAAAACAACAAAAAACGAAGCAATAAGAAAAAAGAGTGAGAAAAAAATGATCGTTTCAGAGTCTAATGCCGAGGTATTGTGAACCTAGTTAGCGCTGACCGTAGACCGCCCACGGCCTCAAGATATTTTACACGAGTGAGGTTTCATTTCTTAGAGTAGGTATCTCACAAACACATGATTCATTTTGATATCCACGAAAAATTATTGATCGATTGTGAATTAGTGGCTAAATATCGTTGCCTTGGGCTACGACACGTTTAAATGAAGATGGTAATCATTGAAAGGTAAATTCCCGCGCATCAATACAAATTCTTCTTTTGTCTTTTTTTTTTTTTTTATTTATCATTATCATTTATTTATTTTATTTTTAACTCAAAGATGATCTTGAGGGCATGCAAAAGGTGAACACCTTGATACTGAAGCATGTGTTACTTAAATATAGCAAATTTATCATTTTTATTTTACTCCATTTCTTCTGAGATTGATGATTAATTTTTGCTGATAAATCAATCATACCCTAAGCTCTTTTTTTTTTTTTTTCTGTCTTGATTGAAATTTATTTATTCATTTATAATCACAATATAAAAATGAAATTAAAATAATATATAATAAACACGTGTTTCATGAATTACATGATTATTAAATTTTTAAAATAACTCAACTTGTTTGAAAATTGAATTTCCTGAATGCCCACGCATTCCACTTCAAACTGAAAAAAAAATAACAACAACTGATTCAATCTCTGGTTAGAGTGTTTATAGTCAAGTTTTTGTACGTGTACATATTTTTATAACCATCTCAACTTACCATTGTCTCTATTATTCACTGAGACATATTGCAATTAACGATTCATATTAAGCAAAAAGACAAATAGCTCAAACATTTATATACAGCATATACATTCGATAAACCATCTTTGAATATATTATTTTTTACTTGTTGTTATTACTCTTGTTTTTATTTATTATTTTATTATTATTATCAACATCATTATTTTATTTTCCATTAAAATGTCCAATGCACACACACACACATTATCACTAAAAATTCCATCAATGAATATTTGAATAATCAAATTTTGACACCTCAAAAATATTTGCTAATTAAAAAGTAAAAAAATAAAAATTCAATTTAATTGTTAACAATTAAATTTGACTTAAAAAGCATTTTTTTTTTTTTTTTCATGTGATTAATATTGGTCAAGTTATTTGCAGATGATGGGTAATAAAATAAATGCATTTAAAATTGGAATTTATAAATTATACCAAGTGCCTCAGGGACTGTGTGTATATATAAAAATAAAAGGACCAAGGAAAAAAAACCGAGCATTAAAAAATAATATATATGTAAAAAAACAAAAAAAAAAAAAACGTCACGAGGGCAGAAATAAAATGACAAGTGGTATGTATACACAACGACTATATACATATCCTTTTTTTAAAAATCTATCTGTGCATAGTGCTGACGTGAATGTTGCCTCGTTGACACTTGGCCCCATGTTCGCTGGATCTCTTTTGATTCAAGCGCATTCGCGAGACATCTTCTCCTCTCCCGCAGTGCAACAAAATAACGCGAAAAAATGAAATAAATAACAACTCAAAATATGTATAATACAAACAAAGATAATTTCTTTGTATTGGTCAAGGCACTGAAGGCACCACATCATACTCTACTCAATCTTCTTTGATACAGAAATAAGAGAATTTTTTTTTAGCCAGAAATAAAAATACATAAATAAAAATCAACAACAACAACAAACAGTAAGATTGGCAAAAGATGCAAATGCTTGCGTTAGCCATCAAAATCTAATTAACCAGCAAAAGAATAATGCGAAGCCAGACGTCGAATAAAACAAGCTGAACTGAAAACGACGGGATACGTGCGAGAAAAGGGAGAATGAGGTGTGTGGTAAAAATAATAAAAAAAATAAAATAATAAGTTAAAAATTAAAAATAGAAAAAAAAAAAAAAAACAAAACAAAAATAAGAATGCATTCATGGTCATAAGAGTTTGGAGGTGTTGGAGGCCAGCATGGTTCGTTGCAGTTTTGCGCATACATTGGTCCAAGTATTTATACTCTTTGCTGACCTCTCTTTTTTATTCTCCAGTAACCCTTCTTCAAAAAAAAAAAATAAAATATATATAAATAAATAAAATAAATTCTCTATGTATACTAAAGATTGTTGAGCTGGGTTTATGTTGATCTCCATATATACAACACCCTCAAGCAAGATTATAAACTTTAGCAATTATTCGTTATAGAAATTAATATTCTCAAGTGTCCAACTGGGTGTCCAAACAGTTTAAAATTAAAAAATAAATAATATATAAAAATAATAAATATTAAATAATTTCTATCTATAATTATTCATCCAAGAGTCCAAGACAAACGGTGTGGTTACGCATTTTTATTTTTATTTATTTATATTGTGTTAAGAAAAATATGTGGACACCCTTGGGGCAGTGTGTGTGTGTGTGTATATATATATATTTACAGTGTACCTGATGAGTTAATTGAACGTACCATATTTAAAACAGCAACTTGATTTATATAATACAACAGAGTGAACATGTTCACCATCAGGTAGATGTAGAATCATCTTGCTCGTGAATATTCAAGAATAAAAAATCGTAATGAAGAGACTGTTATATTTTAATTGGAATTAGACCTTGTGACATGAACTTTCTCAATCATATGTATTTTTTTTTTTTCTGTTCAATATACATAGTCATCATTGATCATACTTATATTTATTTATTTTTTTCTCATAATCAAATAATATCAAAAAAAAAATATAATCTCAATGTCTTAAAATAATATTCAACATATATTTAATTCAGTATTGTGTTTAAATATATTATGAAAAATTTATTTTTTCATTATTAATATCATTATAGTGTTTATTGAATTGTCATGGAAGGTAACAAACTGTTATTCAATCATTTATAATAATTATCAAGTCGGTGGTGAAAGGATTAACGGGGCCAAATGAGTTGGTTACATTTTGGCCCTGAGAAATCAAGTTCGATGCTATAAAATCATGAAAATAATAATAATAATAATAATAATAATAATAAAAGGGCCCAAGTCTTGTGTGGGTCGTGGGTTAAATGCCAATCGTGGCCAAGGCATTGTGCTCCAAGTGCCCGCAGGCTTTATTCTCTCCATCTCACTTCTGATTTTTTTTTTTTTTGTTTTATTTATTTATTTTTTATTAACTCTCTGTCGTTGTTGACTTTTTTTTTTTATTTTTTTCTTTACATTAACTTTCATTTGTGTGTTATCTCGTCATAGAATAGTTGTTGGTTTATTAACGCTATCGATGCTAAGATTTTATCAGCAACTTGGATTAGTATACCAACGTGGTTGATGTGATTTTTTTTTTTTTTATTTTTCAATTTTACATCCTCATTCCATTCTTGTCATTATTGTCTCGAACAGGTACAACGACCAACAACACATTCATTTTTCATGTTTGTTTTTATTGTTGATATTATTATTATAGATTTATTTTTTTATTATATTATTTACATCCCACGCAATGATGTTACAGCTTTGGACGATTCATATTCTGGAATTTGATTATTATTGGATAATTTAATTCTATATTTTTAATATAAAATTATTATGTTTTACATATAATATTTAAGAGATAATGATTTTTTGATACTTTTTATTATATTGACAACTTATAATGATTTTAATTGCGTTAATATTTGATGACATATTGTTTATTTCTTTATATACATTTACATGCTAAATTTGAATATATTTAATTATTGTCTTGTTGTTAATCAAATTTGATATTTTAATACATTTTTGATTAACAACAAATTATTTATTATTGATTTTCTATGTTGTTTGTATATCATATAAATAACAGTATGCAAGTTAAATTATCAACTCAGTTAATTAATAATATGAAAATTTGTAAATTCTTGATATGTACATTGATGACAAGTTATCAATTTTAAATTTTGATTTTTTATTCAAAGTTTTAAATTTGACATTAAATAATCATATAATAAAATTCAATATGATTGTTTTTATTATATTGTTTATTAGCTTATAATAGTCAAAATTTCAGCATTTATTATTTTAAGTTGTTGAGTTATATGTGTATTTATTCTTTATTTTTTATTTAAATTATCATATAATATTGATTCATGTATTTTTAATTTTATAGACTGTATTAATTTTTATTTAATTAATTAGCAAAAAACTTTATATTAGAATTATATATTGTTGTGCTAATGATTTATTAATCAAAGAATCAGGTATTAGTAACTTGAGCAATATAATGTTTTGAATCTTTTTTTTTATTTTATAAATTTCAAGAGACTCAAATATAGAGATTAAAGACGAAATCAAAGTACATTTCAGTGTCAATTACTTTTTTCTTTTTACTTATTTGAAACAAAATAATGATTTGTTTTTTTTTTTTATCTTGTTTTGCAACGTTAATTTGCAAATCTTGTTGATCGTAATTTGTTATATATTTTTCTTTTTAAAAAAACAGTGTACATTGATTTTAGCAAAATTTAAAAGTCAGAATAACAAATGGAATTTAACATGGTAAGCGGCAAATTCAACAAGAGTGGTATTTTCTGTTAATTTAAAAATGAAATCAATTATTGGTGCTAAAAATTGGAGATCAATTGATTGAAAAAAAAAAAACAACAAATACCATTAAAGAAAAAAAATAAATAAATATGATAAACATAAATAAAATTGAAATAATAAAAAATCAGGTATATATGTTATGATAGTCTCGTGACGCTCGTGAGAGCCAAGGGGTTTACAATGTCCAGTATGAATTTACCTATTGATGTGCCGATTGTGTTTAACATCATCTCTTTTCTTATAATATTCGATCTGCGAATGATTCGAGTAAACGGCTGTTTGGTATCGCTCGCGATCACGATTTGCCTACAGGACCAACTGTGATCATTGCTTCTCGTTTAAAAATAAAAAAATATCGTCTGAAAATATCGATTGTCATGACCACATAAATATATATATACACACTGAAATTTCATATAAATATAATTTTGCTATTGTTTATAATTTTAGCTATCACTGAATTTCCATAAAGCACACGAGTTAACAAGTACAAAAATAAAAAAAAATATTAGAAATAAAAAATCAAGTTTATAATTTAAAATATAACCACAGGACTCGCGGTGTCTTTTGATTTTTTTTTTATTATTTATATATAGATATAGTATTTTGTCTTTTACATTGTCTTAGCAAGTATTTCTTTGGGTGTTGGACTGTTGGATATACTACAGTGCTTCTGTATATATGTTTACTGACGTGTTTGATTCTCTAGCTACTGAATGTCACGAAGAACGTATTGCAGGACTATTGGCACGACATACAACTATACTATCATTGAATGGCTTGAAAAATAAAATATAGTTATATTGTAAGAATGCATTTTTCAGTGGTTATAAGTAAGAGACATTCAAGATGTATATTTTGCGATACGTTATCCTGACTCGATATTGAAATAACAAAAATAAATAAATATAAAAGAAAAAAAAAAAAAAACAATTGGTAATTTATTACCCAACGGGTAGAATATTACGAATGAGCCATTCGCGGTAGTAGATATAGAGGAAAAAAAAAAAACTACTGTTTGGGAGGTAGGAGGAAAAAATAAAAAATAAAAATCCACAGAGACAAATATAATAGTTGTGCCAGATTCGTTTGAAATATAAATTCAAAGGTACTTTAAACGAATGTATATATAAAAATGTTACCAAATCGAATAAAGATCCTAGCACTGATATCTCCCTGAAATCCGTACCGATCGTATCGTATACAATTTTATAACGAATATCATACCATCCCCTCAACTTGTTATTTATACATAACCGAAACATTCAACTGACAACAGACGGATCAACAGACCCCTTCTTCTTTTATTTTATTTTTTTCTTTTCTTTTATGTCACTGCAGCATAATTTTTTTTATTTTATTTATTTTTATTATTATGAGAGCGTTTTTTTCTTATACTACAATTTAATTTTACTGATTAATAATTATATATATGATTTTGGGCAAAGTTGGCTTACTTGTTAATTCATTGCACCAGTGACATAAATTAATTTTAATTTAAAAATAGAATTTAATATTTTTTTAACAATAAATAATACTTGGACCATGATGAAATTTTTTTTGGAAATAGTTGAAACTTATTTCTACTTACCTGACAAATTTCAAAAATATCTATACACAAAAATCTGTAATAATTATTTCACAAATCTCTTGAAATTATATTATAATTTTTTATTTTAAAATTCAATTTCCTAAATATTTTATACATCATGGTGAAGAAATATCTAAACTTACATTTTTATCAGGTATTAATTTATACCTGGCTTTGTTTGAGGGGTTGAGAATCAAATATAAAAAAAAAAAAATAATAAAAAACCATATCTTGATCATTGGACATAATATGATCCTAAAATAACAATGAAAATATTTTGATGATCTACGACTAACATATTTTGCTTGACCCCATATCAACCAATGATTATAAAATAAAAAAAATAAAATAAATAAATATGCATGCTTAAATATTTAGTGAGAAAAAAAAAAAAAAAAAATTAAAATTCATAAATTGTTAAATGAAATAAAAAAAAAATTAAAAAAGTAAATATGAATTTATATACAGGTCGATGTTGTTGATGTTGTATATTAGTATATTAAATATGTGTGGGTGTCAGGTTAATGTTGTCTTCACCAGTGTATTTGTGAATATTTATTTATCTGTCTTTTTTTATTCTGTTGATTTCATGCACTTGCAAGAGCCTGATTAAATATATATTAAAAAATGAGGATAGAAACCAAAACACCGCGGGGGTCGTGGCAAGTTTTTTTTTTTATTAATTTTTTTTTACATTTGGGTGGGGACATATTGAGGGTGCGGTCTCAACTCATTTTAGCTTCTCTCAGTGTGTTGGACTTGAGATAAAAAATTAAAATAAAAAAATTACAATGAACATGTAGATGGACGCACCTTCAACGAGAACGAGCTTGTTCCATCAGATTTTCATGATAAATATATATTCAATGTATATTCTCTCATAATAATTAAATTGATAAATTGTTAAATATACTATTATATTGATACACATATTTTAAAAAAACATATAATAATTTTTTTTTTTTTTTCTAATTTAATCGAGTGTAAAAATTGAACTAAGCATCAGTGAATTTTTTTATTTTTTTATTTTTATATTGGGGTAATGATTAGGTTTTTAATCGAAACGGAAGTTTGCATTTATTTTTTTTTTTTCATGTTGATTCAACTCCCATGTTCTGACACAATAAATATATTTTATTTGACCTTGATATGAATTATTATTATTGTTATCATTGAGTTATTAATAAATGAATTTTAAATTAAAAAATAATAGTTTATAAATATTTATTATTATTTTTATTATTGGGTTTTTTAAAATGAGCCATGGTGATCAGTCATTAGGACAAGGTAAAGAGCTACCAAGTGTCCGTAAAAATGTTTGTCTCTAATGAGCCGATGATAATGGTCAAAATTTGTTCTTGACCAGTCTTGACAGGTATAACGTGTACATTAATACACGCTCAAATGATGATTCCGCTTGAAAACATAATGCGTCTCTAAACCGTCCACTCTTTCGTGACCAATACAAATGCTCTGGATCATAATGAAAATAAAAAAATAAAAAGGTTTGACAAATGTCTGTCGATTACATTGTTCAATGACTTTTTTTTTCTTTTTTTTTTTTTTTTTTTCTTTTGATTTATATATTGTCAATGTATATCTTGAAAAATATCAAAATATTTAATTTAAATTAAATTTGATATACAAAATTAAAAAATCATTTAAATATTTATGAAAAAATTAATTTAAATAATTTAATTATTAATATTAATAAAAATATGATGAAAAAAAAAACAAATTATAAAATTAAATTAACGTATAAAGATAAAAAATAATATTAAATTTAAATTATTAAATTATTTATTAATCAAAAAAAAAATTATAAAAATCAATATTATGTAAATTTAATAAAATTTTTTGTTGTTTAAAAAATTTTAAAGATAAATAATTGAGTTAAATTTGTATTAATGTTGTTAATTAATTTTTTTTTTTTTATATTACAGACTATTGAATTTTGTTAAAACAAATGTAAAAAATAAATAAGAATAAGTGACTCCTGTCAGATAAGTCATAATAGCGGCTGAGCTGTTGTTAATCACACCAAGATAGCGCGCTAATGTACGCATTTATTTGAAATATTAAACCGTGCACGAATATATATATGATGGGTTGGTTGGTGCTTCAAGTGGTTAGCTGGACAAGGATATGAAAATAATAAAATCAAATAAGATAAAAATAATAATGTTGAATGAAACAAGAGTTCTTATTTAACTTCTCTTTCAGAAATATAATGGTCCACGTGATATGCCAGTGCTTATACTCTTCATTCTTAATATACAATTATTGATGATGATAATTAACCAAGATTTTAAACTGTTGCACATCGTGCATTTGCAACACGCACACAATACATACACTGCATCAGTTCATACATACACAAGGCATTAAAACAAAAAAAAAATAATATTAAAAAATTCAAGGTGATTGAAATTAAAATGAAATATTAAAACCCATGTCGAGAAAGAACTTTCAAATTAATATCAATCTAAGGTTACATGAATAAATACAGTCTACAGTATATATATTTTTTTTTCTTTCAATCTTTATTACTATCACTTAAAAATTATTATTTATTTTTATATTTTGATTAGACAATGATAATGATGATGATGATCAAAAATAAAAAAAAAAGAGAGAAGAAGGAAAAAAAAAAAATGTCAGTTTAATCTGCTCTGTCATAATACAGAGTCATTTTTTAAAAACCCGATGGATATGGATGTATAATATATATTTACATTTAAACATGAATAAAAGAAAAAAAAATATTAAATATGTGTTTGATAGAAAAATTGAAACTCATCGTCAAAATCAAAGACTCTTAATATTTTTCACTTTTATTTTTCAACTGTATTTATCAAATGAAAAATAATAAAACAAGTATTTAAAAAAAATATATTTATATAGCACATTACAAACAAAAATTATATAAATTGAATATAATAAAATAATATAGAAAAAATAAGTTTCAATGAGTTAAATAGTTGAGGGTGGATAAAGAAATTTAAATTAAGGAATGTTGAAGGGAGTGGTGTATGTTGTAGAGGGGTCAATGAAAGGGGAAAGAAGAGCAAGAGAGGGATCAGGGGGTTTGTGACCTTTTTCAAGACTTTGCCCAGAATGACACAGGTTTTTTTTCTGTTGGTGATTTATGTCCAATGTTGTTCTTCAGGGTTGGACATCATCTCATAGAACGATCTACAGCGTTGATTTTTTTTTTCTTTTTGTTATTTTTCAATTATATCTATGTATCTTGTTTATTATTTTTTTTTTCCATCTTTTAAGTTGCTTCATTAACCTTCCAACACATTACCATTTAATATTATGCACATGTTAGCATAAAACCTATGGAAAATTTAACTATATAATATTGCTATTTCGTGATGTTTAAACGTGTAAACTAGACTGTTGTAAATTATTTAGGTTGGCCAATTGCCCTCTAGGTAACATTTGTTTTATAATAATCGTGCAAAAGCGCAATGTGAAAGTTAAGTATTTTAAATGAATATAAATTAACCCTCTTATATTTTTATGTATGTAGATATATTATACATATTATACATGAACATATAAACACACGAGTATAAATGAGCCTGATGGCTTTTACAATATTATCATTTTACCAAGATGAGAAGAAATAATTAATCATTTAACATATTCAATATCTCATGGTTAATGTTTCCAAAAAGATTATATTCTCATTTTCCATCAGTATTATTAATTTTATTTATTTATTATTATTTTAAATCTAATCGTTTATTTATTTATTCACGCTTTTACAAAATTTACGAGCTGGATTTTTGTTTTTTTTTTTTTTTATAAAATTACTTTTATATAATTAATGTCAACATTAAAAAATATATCGATTAATAAAATTCAAATTTTAAATTTATCAAATGCAATCAAAAAATTCTTTTAGTTTTTTTTTTTAAATGTATAGGTATATAATGTTGTTTTTATTTTTTTTATTTTTCTGCTATGTCTGCTTGATTATTGTATATATATATTTATGTGATGGAATGGAATTAGCACCTTTTCGATAAATTAACATACAAGATGTCTAAAGTCGTTTTTCTGTCACTTATGAATTTCCCCCCCTTTTGCAAGTATTTTGCATTAACTCTGCAAATATAAACTCAAGTGGTTGGACGAGAATTAACTGGCCAAACTAAAAATTCATAAATAATATATACCTATATAAAAATAAAAAATATATTTATTTTTAAATAGAGGGTACACGCCTCACGTCACTAAACAATCTCTACTTTATTTCTCATTACGAAAAAAAAAAAAAACAAAAAAAACAATAAAAAATACATATTTTATCAAAGAGCAAAAAAAGAAGAAGTAAACGAAAAAAAATGAATATATACAAAAATAAAATACAGAAAGGGACACATGATAAAAAAATGAAGAAAAAAAGTACCAACATAAATACAAACACAATTTAAAATGATATTACATAATGCATCCTCATATTATTGAGTAAACACCCGGGTTTTGCATTGAATAAAATTTATTTATTTATTTTTTAAATATATATAAACGAGAGAGTATCGATATTGAATGTGAATAAACAGTGTTTGCCTCGGGGACGCGATTATTAAACGGGCCATGATGCAGGAGGCGAATGTACCTTTTTTAAACCTACGACGATATACTCAGTATATATACATAAAGAGTAAAAGAAAAAAAAAAATAAAAAGAAACGAACGAATTACATTGCAAATGCGTCACGTATTTATTTTTTTTATTATTTCATTATTATTTATTTTTTTTTTATTATTTTTTTTAATGCCTTGAGCGACTTTATAAGCATTACTGGAGTATATATTAAAATGAGGATATATTTTTATATAGTGTATATTCATTTATATAGCAATTCATTTTGGGCCATATGAAATAGTCAGAGACAGGGATAAACAGATAAAGTTATATTAAAAAAAAAAATTATCTCAAGATAATAGTGATTAATGATCATTGAGTGTGTTGAATAACGTGTGGTCGCAATTTGTTAAATATAACGCCTCTATATTTTATATATCATGTAAATATAAACATTTTTTTTTTATTAATTTATGAATTATTGAATTTAAAAAAAAACAATATTCATTCAATTACTGAGAAATAATTTTTGATTTTTTTTTATTATTAATATTAATTTAATTATTATTTATTGTTTATTAATTTGGAATATTTATATTGTTTTTTTTTTTATTATTTCAAATTTATAAATATCATTTTTAAGGGTGTGTTTGAATGCATGAACTGCCATCTAGCGTAAAGCGTTTAAATGTACAATATACATGTTAAAAATTTTATTTTTATTTCTTTTAATTCTTTATTTTTTTATTTTATTTTTGCGCATGCTAGCGATGAACAAAGTCTGTCGAGACGAGCAATTTTCCCTAATTAACACATTAAGACTAATCAAAGTCAGTTGGTTCATTTATTGTATATAAGAGAAAAAAAAAAACCCACTCGCCTAGATTTAACCATTCACTGTCCAAATTAATTCTTATTATTTCTATAACACGATAGTGGGTCGTCAATTCAACATTATATTTTAATATTATTATCTTGGACTAATTTACAGTGCTTGAAAATTATTGATGGAACTTGTTAATGTTAATTTTTTTAAATTTATAATTAAAATATTTTAAAAATTTATTTATTCAATTTATTAAAATGATAATTATATTTTATTATTTTATTAATTTATTAAAAATTCAAATTGTTTTTAATTTTAAATTCAAGTTTAATATATTTCTAAAACTTTAACAATATTAAATTATTAAAATTTCATAATCCATATACAAGTTTAGTTGAAGCACCAAAGTTTTTAGCAATTACTGCATTCTGAACATTCTTGGGATGAAATAACTATTTTTTAACTTAATTTTATATATAGCTGTATGTAGTGTTATTTATGGTTTTTGCCATGAAACGATACTATAGTGAAAAAAAAAAAAAAAACATCAAGTGTACAAAGTGTAAGTAAGATCACCGATTCAATGTGACCCAAGATAGCAAAGACAGTCAACTTGCATTTTGTCGTGTCGAAAGAGTCGAGGGATATCAGTGGGTCTGTGTTCAACACGTGCCCGGTTAAATATTTCAACCAGTTTTTTGTCATAAAAATAACTATATTTCTTTTTAAAAAAAAAAAGATATTGAAAAAATTTAAAAAAAAAACAACATAAAATAAAATACTAATGTTATACAGGTGCGACAAAATAATTTAAAATATTTTATGTTATATTTTTTATTATAATAGATATAAAAAATTTGATATTTAATATTTTTTTATTTATTAATATTTTGCAGATGTTAAATTATTTCAATAAAAATACAAAAATTTTATTTATAATTTCAATTTTTTTATGGTGGTTTATTCATATAGAGTTTGGGTCATATATGGGACGATCACTGCCATCTGTGAAGCAACTTGTGGACCATCTATGAACATACAAACACACACGTGTAATAAATATATACAACAAGTAGATACGGCCAGATATATGTATGTGGTCAGACATGCCAGTTTACACAGTGGCAAATGCTCTCAAACCTCCACTTATACTACTGTCTCTTTTATTTTTTTTATTATTATTTTTTCCCCTCACAAGTTAGTCGTTATTTTTTTTAAATATAATAAAAAAAAAAAAAGAACAAGTAATTCATGACATTTATTTTCCAATTGTTTCACTTGAAAAAAAAAAAGAAAAAAAGTACCATCAATAATGTAACTGCTATTATTATCTGAAGGAAAAAAAAAAAATTAAATTGAAAGAAAATAGAAAAATTGTAAATTTAGTTTGATAAATGAAATGGATTTTTTTTTTTAAAAATTTTTTTTTATCAATGTCTATGTTGTAGAATTAATTTAGCAGTTTTTAATAAATATTTCACGTGTGTGTGTTGAAGGTGGATTTTTTTAAAATGATTATTTTAATAATTTCTCATATATATATTTATTTTTAATTTTGTAGAAATTCAATTTTATGAAGGGGCTACGGATGTTATTAACTCAAAAAAATCATGGTAGTTGTCGTTCAGGACGCCTTGGAGACGCCCGGAAGGTCTTTTCATCCGGATAAATATTTGAAACGTCTCGTGACAGTCTTGAGAGGTTCATTACGTGGGATTACCAGTGCCAACTCCTCATATCGACGACTTAGAAATTCTCACCGTGAGTTTCATGAATCAAAGTCTTTGGCGCTTCTTGATTCAAATGGAACGAATTAGTTCGTTCGCCCGTCGCGTTTCGTTTAAAGATTTCATTTTTTTTTTCTTTTTTTTTCTACCCTCTTCTCTTTTACTGGCCCTCTCCTTGCCTTCCCAAATACGTAACGAGATGCTCAATATATATCTCAGTATTTTTTTTTTTTCTTTTTCAAAACACAAATTCAAGACTATACTTTCAATCATTTCTTCCAAATTCATTCAATCAAAAATCTTTGATGTCAAAAGAAAAATAAAAGAAAATATACTTCTGTGCTTGAAAAATATTATTTTGCCTTGAATAAATTATTATTTAGTTGGAAAAAATCTTTAAAATTAGTTGAATTTTATAAATTTATAAAATCAACAAAAGTTCGTTTACTAGTTATTATTTAAATGTTACAAGTACTCAGTTATCTAAGTTTTTTCGTGCTTATTTTTATAAAACCCATTTTGGTTTTATTAAAATAATAATGCTAATAAAATTATCTATTTTTTAAAAAACAGCATTGATAAAAATTCTATATTAAAATGGAAAAAAAAAATATATAAAATAGAGTCGAGAACAATACATAAATAAATAATAAAAAAAACTTGACAATAATCGTAGTAAAATGTGAATCTTGTCGTGAATATATATATCATAATTCATAGGAATATATCAATTTCAACATTGCTTTCAAATTGCATTCTGCGTTGTATTTTCTCTCATCAGTATACATCAGGCTATCGATAACAATCATAATCGTATAATCAACTTTTATATTTTTTTTCTAGATCATCATTATGAGTATATACAATATCTATCTGTATACATATTTCAATATACATTGTACGTATTCATTTTGAGCTTTTTTTTTTTTTTTCATTTTTTACTCATCGTCAATATTCGGTACGCAGTTATGCGGAAACTCGTTATCCAAAACGAAATATACGTTGTACACCTCGAGCAATACACGAGCATTATATACAACAATATAAAATTATAATAAAAATAATAATAAACGGTCACAGTTCATTAGTGTTGGCTTTAGTTTTTGTTTAGCTCTACATGATTTTTATTTTAGCACACTTGGATATAGTTTTCTTGTTTTTCTTTTGACATTTTTCCAACAGAAAAAAAATATCAACGGTATACAAAAATAAAAAAAAACAATATATAAAAATATAGCTGAATAAAAAATTCAACTGTGTATGTAAATACTAAATTATAAATTTTTTAAAATAAAATCGAAAAAAAATAGAAAGGCACACTTGACGCTTCCTAAAAATAGAATAATAATAGTATAAAAAAAAAAAAAAATATTTAACAAATTGGCCTTGTCCGAATCGGAGCATCAAATGTATGCATGTTTGTGTGTGTATTTGTGTGTTCGATGAATGATAGTGCCGACTTGACTGGCACAGCAATTAATTTAAAAAAAAACGGTAAGTTTCTAATTCCAGCAGGTACACAACAGTTGGATATATATTGAGAGCGGTATTTTTGCAAAGAGATTAAAAATAAATTCCATGAAACAAAGAACAACCTTAAACCGATTTTGATCAGCCCTTATTCATGCTATATATTTGCGTATATTTTTATTTAACTCATTCCATAACCAAGCGGCAATCTAATTAATAACGGATCGGCGCCTGATTCTTTATTTCACCTCTACTTTAGTTGAGTTGGCCTTGCTAAAATCTCCACCCGATCATCATCAATACCTATATATATCTAAAATACAAACAGAAAGTATCGATGGTTAGTGAACACTTTTGCGGCTCTTTTTCTCATCATTCCCCTGGCCACTTTAAATTTAAATTGAAATGTTGGAAAAAACAAAAGAATTGACTATATTGCAAAATTAAACAATGAAATATCACGAGGGTGATGAGAGACAGATAGAAATAAAAAAAAAAAAAAATAATATAAAAAGAAAAAAAAGAGAGAAAAGAATGAGTGAGTTTGTGAGGGTGGTAGTGGGTGGAGGTATGGGGTGTATTTACAATACCAAGTTGAAGGGAAAAAAATATAAAAAAAAAAAAAAGAACCACAAAGGCACTTTCACACCCGATTGAACAAACTCTGCATAATAGAAGTAGATCCTGCTCAAACAGTTGAATCGCCATGCAAGAATTTCTAATAACGAGTTGTGCCCGCGGTCTGACACCGTATGTAGATAAAAACTATATGTCTATATAGCCAATTTTATTTATTGCCTCAACACATTTTTATCACTTCAACTGTGTGTACGTATATACGTAGGCTTGCAGAGTACTCGAAAAAAATAACCAGAATTCATTGGTATCAAGTCACACACAGAGAGACGGATTTTTTCGTTACAAAGAACTCAAAAAAAAAGTATATAAATATATATACTATAAAGGGTAAAACTCGCTGAAAAAGAAATTGAATTGATACAATTGTTGGAAATTTTTTTTAGACAAGTATATGACTCTTTTTATGTTTTTCATTTATTCAATTTATCAAATTGATTGTTGTTTTTTCTTTTATCATAACAATGATGTTATAAAAATTAGGCCAATGATTATTGGATCTTTATGTACATATAGAACCCCTTTTTATTTGATTTATTTTAAACATCAGGAAGAATATATATCATCAAAACAATATGTCTCAAATAAAATTAACAGATTTTATTTACATCCGGTTATGTGTGTCTATGATTGAGCGTACATAGAACATTGAGTGTGTAGTCTAAAAGTTGTTGGATATAAAATAAAAAATACTAAAGACTTTGATTATTGAATAAGGCGCTTATTGTTGAATGAATAAAATTGATGCGGGTCTGATTAATTTAGAGCGCGGATGATAATTGATTATGCTGTCGTGTATTTATTATAACAAGATGCAAAAGACAATATTACAATTAATAGGGGAAGTGAATGAAGAGTTAAAGTCGAGTAAACCATGAGAGTATTTTAGTGTCTTTGCGCGCGATGCCTTGATCATTGAAAGCATATGAAATAATGAAAAAGGCTCACAGGACGCAAGCAATTATACTGTTTAATGATGGTATATAGTCGAATGTTACATCCGTTATAATACCAAACGTGTTGTTTTGGTAATTACCAACCTAATGCCTAACCCGCCCCCATCATTATGTATCTTGCAACTCAGCAAGGTTATACAAGAGACATCAAAAACCAAAAGTATACGCATTTAAAAACCTATACTCAATAAACAGACAAAGTAGTCTTGGGTATGTTATTTTATTATTATTTTTTTCTTTATACAATTCTGTGAAATAAATTAAAATGTTATACATTTTGAATAAAAAAAAAAAAGATCTCATTTTTACTTTGTGGTAAATTATTGTTCGCAAGAGTGGACAAAAACTCAGTCATAAATTAAAATGTAATTTTTTAAATTCACAGTAATGAGTGTGACTTGAAAACTACACAAATTATCATTATATATAATTTATATATATAAGTAATTTATATTTTAACATTGCAAGAAAAAATTAAAAATAAAAATGCTGACGTGGGCGTGACTTTTGCTAAGAAACCAGACGAAAAGAAAAATTAAAAAATAATAATGAAAGGAGAAAAAAAAAAAAGAAGAGGTAGTCCGCCAGGAAACAGAGAGGGCTGAGTGAGGGTAGTAAAAAAAGAAAAAAATAAATAAATAAAATAAAAGTTGAGGGTGGGCAGAGAGTTTTTAATCCAGCGAGTCACCCTGTGTGGAAATGATTCCGTTTTTAAATTAAAGACGAGAATGCTTGGTCCAACAAACGAGAAAAGAAAAAATTCAGCGAGACAAAAAATGAATAAAAAAAAACTATACAAAAAGGTAAAGAGAAAAAGTGGGAGACAGTTTGCTATGAGGAGAAAAAAAAAGAAAGAAAAACAAGGAACTCATTTGCACTTAAAAAAATAATGAGCGATAAAATTAATGTCGTGGTATCCACAAGAATTAACGGCTGGTACCGAGGTAGCAAGTGGGTGGGAGAAAAGAAAGTACAAAAAAAAAAAAAAAAAGATAAAGAAAATGAAAATAATGAAAAAATAAGTACAACAAATAAAGGAAGAAAATCTTTGGCACGAACGTTAACAAATGAATGGTCGCTTTATCGGGCGGAAATGATTTTGATTCAGCAAATGAAAAAAAAAAAAAAAAACTTGTAATTTAAATATCGTATAGCGTGAAAAGTATATAACAGGGAGTTTTCTTTAATTGGATTTTTAATTGCCACGATTTTCACTACATTAATCCATCCTGTCCCATCTGAATCTCTTTTTTTTTTTTCTTTTTCTTTTACCGTGACTTGTCGTTAGCCGATTATTATTCTTCTCATCATCACCCCCCCTCTTAAAATACGTACAACATTATTACATGGTCTTCATATTTTTTATTTTTTTTCATCTTTTTTTCCCTCTTCCTAAAAAGATTCTTATCTGGTTTCAAATATCCTCTCTTGAGACCAGTGGTTTGTGTACTTTTAATTATTGTAATCTGAAAAAAAAAAATAATAATAATAAATATACATAAATTTTTTTTTCCAACATTTGTTATAATTTTATTTTATTTTTCCACTCTAGAGTATATTTAAAAATTTTTCTTACAAAGAATAAACAACTATGAATATTCCTCATTAATTTAATATTCAAAAAAAAAAAAAATACTTGAGCATAAAATTATGATACAAAAATATTCTGTATTTTATTTATTTTGTTTATTGTATCCATTGTTTAAAATTCAAAAAAATCATCAAAAGCTCTTTACATTTCTTTTCATCTTATTCACAAGAATTCAAGACAACGATAATAATCTCGACAAGTCTCTCAACTTCTCATTGTACAATATAATTTAAACGAGTAATGTGTCTATATGGCAACATTGACGACAAGTTTATACAGTAAAATTTACGCTCCACATCCGTTACCTCAGTCTTTTCACCCCGCGAATAACTTCCTCCCTCTTTATGTCTCTTAAAATGTGTATCTATCTTTATTTTTGGCGTAACAGTGCGGCAAATAATAATCGCAATAATCGCAATTCGTCGACGCTAGGCCAATTTGAATATGAATCCGAGTGCGAACAATGTCATCGGGGGTTTATATAGGTACGTGCCGTATCTCCCCCACGAATCGAAAATATAAACTGTCTATGTATATATCGCAATACATGTGTATTGTCAAGCTTGTGTAACTATTATACAACTACATTTAAACTATATATACAACAGCCATCGAATCATCATATCTATCTCGCTCTTTATTTCAAAACTCACTCGTTGGTTCGTTACTAACTGTCCGTATACTGTTAGTTAACTAGCCCGTCCCGGTGACAGTCACGTAGTGAAATTCAGGGACAACTCGTTCCACTATATAACATGAACGGAGAAATGAACAGTATTACAAAAGGGGGTTGGCATCAGATAAAAAGAGAGAGAATGAACTCAAACTCAAACTCAGTTGTAAATTGGGGGCGTGGGTGGATTGGCGAGAAGGAAGGGAGGAGAGAATAGAGGAATAGAAACACATTTGAATCCGGAACTCTCATCAGAATCAGTGCTCGCTACGTTTAACCCGATAATTAAACTTGTCGTTGGGAAATAATATTCATACCCTCGACCATCGTTCTATGACCGATCCTCAACCCTTTATACCTATCACCAATTCACAAACCACCCACTCATATACTGCACCACCACCACCCATTTACAAATGTATATATACAAATTTTAACTCATTTCTTCATAATCGCTTTTACGCTGTTTCACATTGAACGTGCAGATTAACTTAGCACGTAAATTATGTACAATTTTATAAATTGTATAATATACATATGCATGATGCTAGTTTATTTCTTTTTTTTTTTGTATAGTTAACCCTTTTAAGATAGATATCATTATGGTATTCATGTAAATTTTAAATTTGTTGAGATTCATTTGGCGTGGGGTTTATACAATTTGTAAAATAATACATTAACTTATTGGCGCTGAGAGAAAATATATATGATTCATCTAATGAAAATGAGTTATAAATAAAATAATTGTATTTTCAATTCATTATTCATACATGTATTTAAGTCGGGTAGTTTTATGAATATTTGTAAATATTAAATGAATTTAATTACACCCTCTCATTGAGAGTCTTGAGGTGGTCTTGCACGCAACAAATATCTTGCACGGCGCCATCGTGCTTAAAGGCATATGAAGGTTTTTATTATTTATATTTTTTTAGCCAATATTTATTTATTTATTTTTATTTTATGTGTTAAAGTTACTTAGTTGTGCGGTGGATCGTGCTCATGGTAAATATCAGAGGAGAAAAAAAAAGTAGTAGCAGTATAGACAAACAAGAAAAATAAGAAAAAGTGATGTTGATGTATATAGAAGAGGGGTGATGAAGGGAGGTCATAGTCTTGGAGCAATGCGCGATCTCATAAACGTTGTTCGCGTGGCTAAGAAACATTCGAAAAGTGGATGGTTAAGCCTGCGGCAAAGGTAGTGGCGATAGTGGTGACTGGCCCCAACAATTACACGGGAATAAAAGCAAATAAAAAATGCAAAAAATTAG